>NC_132998.1:63439483-64064483 GCF_048564905.1 Vicugna pacos
CGTGCACACAAGTTTCTGAGCACCTGTTGTAAGTTCTTCGGGGCAGGTACCTAGGAGTGGAATTGCTGGGTCCCGTGGTGGTTGTGCTTTTTGAGGAACTGCCAGACGGTTTCCCACAGAAGCTGCACCAGTTGGTTTTAAGCACCAGAGGAGATGGGGCGGTGAGCTAAGGGTGGGGGTGCTGGTTCCTGTAGAGCTACGGGCATGAGGTGGGTTTCAAGACAGCGTCTGGCTTCAAACAACAGAACAGGGGGCAAAAGGTGGAAGTGGGGAGGCCACGAGGGGCTCCCCAAAGCTGATGCCCAGGCCCCAGCCTCCTGGCTCAGTGAGCTCCCTCCTTCTGCCCACGGCCTGCCAACCCTTTTCTTGAGAGAAACGAGTCAGTGTTTTTCCAGGGCAGCCGAGCACCCACAGCCAGATGGGAAAGTCCCCGTGTGGCATGAGCCCACAGCACGTGCTGCGACCAGAACGCCGCGGTGACACTCAATCCCCGTGGCCCGCCCGCCCCGCCCACTAATCTGGCCAAGACCCCCCTGGGTCTCCCACGGGCACAATGGGCAGAAATGCCCAAGGCTGGCGTGGAGGAAGAGCATCTGGTCGGGTGGGGCTGGGAGCGGGCTGGAATCTGGGGAATTCAGCCCCAAGTAATTGTAGATGCTCAGAAAACCGACCCGAGGAAATGAGATGGATGGGAACCCTGCCGGGCACCAGCCTCCAGGCCTCGGGCGGGAGCCCGGACGCTAAAAGCACGTTCCCAGATTCTTCCAGCAGGCTCTAGGCTGCAAAGGCCCCGGTGCCAGCGTAAGAGCCCCTGCTCCTGGGGGTAAGAGTTCAGACAAACTGGGCCATGGGGGAGCCCCAGTGGGACTTGGGATGGACCCGGGGGCAGAAACTGATTACTGCAGCTCTGGTCTCCCTCCTCCAGGCAGGCCACCCCAGCCTGCGCCCCCTCCCATCCCGCTCAGAGCCCGCCCGTAGCCCCCCCCCAGCTCCTTTCCTCAACCTGGAGGCCTCTTGGGACTGGCCTGACAAGCTGCTGCCTCTGCGTGTGCTTGTCCCTCTGCCTGGGAGGCCGCCCTCCCTCCCTTTTTCTGTCTGACAAACTCTCCTTCCCTTCCAGGGCCAAGTTCAAGCCTCCAGGCACTGAGGACATGCACAGTGGACACTTGTCACCCCCGGTCTCACTGTCATTGTTCCACGCCCAGCTCCCCCACCAGCCCACACAAACCTCAAGGGCAGTGCCAGCTCTGAGCTGACCCTGGGGCCTCGGGCTGCCTCGTGCAGCCAACTATGAGTGTGTGTGGACAGGATGGATGAAAGAACGAATGAGCAAACACTCAGGGATTATGTCTAAAAGAGCTTCTGCAACTCAGTCACAAGAAGACAGTCCAATTTAAAAATAGGTGAAGGCCTTAGACATTTCTTCAGAGGGACAAATGGCCAGTGATCACGGAAAAGATTCTAAACATCACTCATTAGGGAAACACAAATCAGAAACACAGAGAGGTGCCACCTCAGAGCCACTAGGACGGCTGTGATCAAAACAACAGAAAACAACACATGTTGTCAAGGATGTGGGGAAACTGGAACCCTCGTGCATTGCTGGTGGAATTGTAAAATGGTCCAGCCGCTGTGGGCGAGAGTTGGAAAGGTCCAACTCAAAAAGGTAAACACAGAATGACCATAGGACCCAGGAATCCCACTTCTAGGCGTATATCCGAAAGAACGAAGGCAGGTGTTCAAACAAAAACCTGTACACAAACGTTCATAGCAGCGCTAATCACAATAGCCCAAAGGAGGAAATAACCCAGATGTCCCTCAACGGCTGGGTGGCTAAACAGAATGTGGTCTACCCAGACAATGGAATATTACTTGGTCATAAAAAGGAATGAAGTCCAAAGATATGCTACATGGATGAACCCCAGAAACATTATGTTCAGTGAAAGAAGCCAGACACAAAAGGCCACATCTTGTCTGATTGCTCGTGTATGAAATGCCCAGCAAAGGTGGATCCACAGAGACAGGGACAGGGGCTGGGGGAGGGGGAATGGGGAGTCACTGCTTAATAGATGTGGAATTTCCAACTGGTGTTACGGAAAAGCTACAGAATTAGGGGGAGGTGATGGTTACACAACTTGTGAATGTACTTAACACCACAAAATTATATCCTTGAACGTGGTTAAAGTGGCGAATTTTGTGTTAAATGAATTTGAAACACAGATTTTAAAAATTCTGTCTCTATACAGGACTTCCATACTCTCAGGCATAGGTGGGACGGGTGGAAGGGGACAAGAGGGGCCTTGCCCACAGACACCCCGCTTTTACTCACTTAATGCTTCCCCAGGGCGAGGGTGCCGATGGAGTAGGGGCCTGGAGCCCCCAGCCCGGCTCCAGCATGCTAGCGCATGGATTAGAGGTGAAACAGAGGCTTCAGAGAAGACAGTCAGGAGCATAAATAAGCAGGTACAGTTGATAATTCAGAAATGACTTCAAACTTGTCTCCTTTAGAACCTGAGGATTTTCCCCCTAAAGGTACCAGATACTCCCCTTCTGAGCACCGGTCTTGGACGACACGCTCCTCTGCTGTGTCTCAGGCCTCTCCAGGCAAGATAAGCCTGGCCATTTCCACACTGCAAGTGCGCAGACTGGAGCTCAGAAAGGCTAGCGGACCCACCCCAGGCCACACAGCCATGTCCCTGCTACCAGAACCCAGGTGGAAGCAGCCCCGTGGCTCGGGGCACAGCACAAAACACAGCTCAAAACACAGGCTGACATGGTTCCCTTGATCAGAATCCTCCAGGTCACTTGCTCCTTCGTCCAGGTTTATGGACAGCTTCCAGTGCTGGCTTCTGAGGTCTGACAACCGGTCTTGGCGCCCTGTCCATCCCCCCTGACAGCCCCACACGTCTGCCCTCTGCCCTCCCTGTGCAGGCCTGGCCCTGCCACCGCCTGGGACCTGCCCACGCTGTTCCTTCTGTCTGGAGGAGAGGGGGCTGCAGATGCCAGGGCCCGCGGCTGGCTGGCATTAGGGGACATCAGTGTAGGAAAGGGGTAATACAGTATGACTACGTCACTGCTGCTCTGGAGGGCAGAGGAGGGCGGACCAGGCGGTGTTCCGGGGTAGCCGGCAGTTTGGGGGTGAGGACGTGCTAGGGGTGCTCTCCTCAAGCTGTCCCACAGGGCCAGCCCAGCTCTCACCCCAGGTGCCCCGGGAGAGGCTGGCAGCGAGGCCCTGCATGTCCCCAAGAACAGGGAAGCCAAGCGGGGAGCTCGTGTTTCTGTCACTGACTTTCTTCATGGAAAATTCTGCTGCGGCTCATCCCCCTGCGCTATTCAGGGGCCTCAGGACACAGACAAGATGCCAGGAGATGTGGGCAAAGCTGAAAGTCTGGAACTTTCCTCACCACTGGCCTGGGCCAGTCCCACAAAGGGAGCTTGGAGGACGTGGGTTTCAGGTGCTGCAGACAAGCCGCTGCCTCGTTCCCACCTGCAGGGCTGAGGACCGGACCCTCCCGCCTCAGACCAGAGGCCCAGCAAGGAGAGCTTCATGGCCATGTTGCACGCACCGGGTCTGAGCCGGCATGGTGCGAGGAGGCAGGTGCCTCTGAGCAATGGGAAGATCTTTCCGCCTGCCAGAGGGGTCCAGTGAATGAGGCTGCCTCTGGGACGAGGGGGTTCCAGTGAGGGTAAGGGGCAGGTGACCACTGCCAGGCAACAGATGGGCAGAGACATGGCCAAGGGAGCGAGGCCTTTGCTGCAGCATCAGCCGGGTACGAGCCCCCACCGGCAGCCCTGCGGGAGGGGTTAAGAACCGGAGTGTTGGTGCAGGCCGGCTGAGCTGGGACCCCAGCTCTGCCTTTTCCTGGCTCTGAGGCCTCAGGCAAGTTTCTTAACCTCTCTGTGCCTCAGTTTCCGCATCTATAAAGTGGGAGGAATAATAGCCATGATGGGGGAGGTTATAGCTCAGTGGTAGAGCATGTGCTTAGTATGCACGAGGTCCTGGGTTCAATCCCCAGTACCTCCATTAAAATAAGTAACATGCATACATACATACATACACCAAATTACCTACCCTCTGGCCCCACAAAAAAAAGAAAAAAATAATAACCATGATGCATCACAGAGCTGCCAGGAGGAATGCATGATTCCAAGTACAGGGCACTTCGTAGCTGGCCTGTGGGGAGAGCTCATCGATGCTGGCCACTGGTAACCCTCACGGCCTGAGACTGGAGACCCATCACTGACTCTCATTCACTGGGCCCCTGGGACCCAGCCTCCTTGTGGGGATCAGGGACCAGCTATGTCCATCTGGGGGACGAGGGCTTCAACAGGCAGTTCTGAAGCCAGTGGGGGTCCCCATCACCACCAGGGGGTTCCTCCCTGGGCCAGCTCTTTCTTCCCTCCGAGCCAGCAATTTCACTCTGGGGTCTATACATCCAGCGGAAGCAAGCGCTTACATTTGCCAAAGGACATGCGTGCGTGTCTCCAGCTCAACCCGAAAACAAGAACCTCGGTTCCGTCACCAGGAGAATGACAGAAAAACTGTGGTACATTCCCACAGCGGGACGCAAACCGCTTACACACATGACTCTCCTAGACCCTGTGTTGAGCAAAAGACAGGAAAACATGGATGTTACCACGTAGAAGAAGCTCCAGATCAAGCAGAACTCAGCTGGATAAAAACCAGAATGGAGTTACCCTTGGGGGGGAGGCGCTGATGGAGAGAGGGCACCAGGGAGCCTGCTGGGTCCCAGAATGTTCCCTCTCCCTAGCTGGGTAGTCGTGACATGGGTGCCCACGTATGTAAAAATGCGTCAGTGCCCACTTGAGATTCCTGCGCGTGATGCAAGTTATTCCTCAACAAAACGTGAACTGTTTCAATACAGAACTTTACAGGGCTGGCAGGACAAGGCAAGAATGAAAACTCCAAGCTTCCATATAAAAAATAAAATAAAGAAAGCATACTGAAGAAATGCAACGTGAACACTAAAATTCACTCTTGTGTGCTTTGTGTGTCCGGCCTCGAGGGGTGCTGACCCCTTCTGCAGCATGGGTGGGTGGGGTCCGCTGTGGATGCGGAAGGCAGGGGAAGGGGGGCGCCCCCTGCAGGCAGAACTGGGCTGGGCCACGGCACAGCCTGGATCTGCTGAGAGCTGTCCCCTGCCTGTCTGCCGCCCTCCACCCCTGGGTGGACTCTGTCCACAGATGTTGGCAGCCCAGCCAGAGGACCAGAACTTGGTCCTCTGGGAATGCCATATGGCAGAGACAGGCTGCCTCGGCAGCTCCCAGGCAGTGAGGGGGGTGCGCACAGGAGACCCTGAGGACTGTAGGGGTGGAGGGAGCCCTTCATGGGTGGGACTGTGCCAGGCAGTGCCATCCTGGTCTTAGCCTGCCCCCAGCCCAGCACTTGAGCCAGTGGGCAAAACTGCCCACCTGCTCGCTGTCCTCTGTCCAGAGGAGCTGGGCCCCCCGGTGGGGCCAGGCCCCATCAGGTGGCCTCCTCCCAGTTGGGCCTGAGCCTGGGAGGGGTCAGAGCTCTGTCCTGTGGCCACTCTAGCTAGGACTCCTGTCTAGGCCAAGCCCCACTCCTGCTGAGACCCAGGCTGGGGGCTCCTGGGGCAGCCTCCCCCTCCCAGCACCCGTGGGGAACATCTGGGGCATCCGAGAGCCAGGGACCCTGAGGACCTGAGACGGTCCGTTGGAGGAACTATGCTCAGGATTAGAGCCATCCTGTCCTCCTCTGTCTCTGCGTGGGACACCCTGCTTTGTTCAGGAGCTACCCTCCCCCCCCCCGCCAAAGCCTGCCCCTACAGCTATGAGTCTAACCTAAATCCCTCATGCTGTTAAACTCAAGGCAGAGTGGGCACCTACTGTATGCTAGATCCTGGGCTCAGGGGTCCCGTCAGTGGGAAGGCAGATGTTACAACAATACTTATTATTATTGTTGTTATTCCTTAGAATAAGAACTGAAAAGGTCCAAAAGGTCCAGCTACATGCCAAGCAGCTCATGGAGGGAGGGAGCAGAGACCAGGACCCGCACCTTCTGGACCCAGACTGGTCGGTGCCCTGGCCTGGCCCGGCTGACCCTCAGTGGTCACCATGGAACAGCCAGACAAGTGACAGACAGACAGGTGAGCCAGTGGGACACATAGAGACATGGCTCCGACACAACTGCTGGGGCCTCCCAGGGGCGGTGACCCCAGCTCATGCAGGACATCCTCCGTGGGGCCACACGTGCACCCCATTTGCTCTTAGACTGGTACAGGCCAATAAAAATCAGCTTTCATTCACACTATAATATTGCTGAGAAAATGCCAGCTTCTTGCGAGAGCCTAGCACTTCAGGTCCCAGGAGGCAGGCAAGGCGCCAGGATTACGGGGGTGTAGCTACCCAGAGTGCCCTCAAGAGGGTTTTGATCCACAGGCACCACCAGTGACAGGACAAACTGTGTCTTTCTGCTTAGAACGCCAGAGAGAAATGGCGTCATTGCCAGCCCAAGTCCACGTGGCGGAACAGACTCTTAGACCCAGAGGAAGCCTCGAGCCATCTGATCTGTCCACGGAGCCTTGAAGTATAGCCACGGATGCGGCCGCGGGAGCCAGCACCTCCACCTCAGCATATCCTCTCTCCTACGAATTCCCCAGCAACCCGCCCCACAAACCACAGCCGGGGACAGAGATGCCCAGCAGAGGGTGCACGGCCCTCCCTGGCAGGGACCACAGCCTTGCTCCCCAGCCTGGCCCCGAGCTCCCTCTCACTGGACCGAGCACCAGCTCTCATGCAGCCCACCCCACCCCCGGGGCTGGGCTGGAGCAGCCCCTGCCCCTAACCAACCGCAGAATCCTGGAAACGGTCCTGAGGCTAGGACCAGGGCAGCACTCCATGGGGGAGACTAGGATTCAAGTACTTCCCGGAACCCAGGCCTTGTGACCCAGCCCACTGGGCCTCAACACCCCAGACCCCTCCCAGAGCCGCAGGGGCCAGGAGAGGGTCACTGGGGGACACCTGACCCCTGCCTTCCTCCGGGGGCAGAAGCTTGCACCACCCTTGGGAAGGTGAGCAGTGATGAGAGAGGACTTCCCCAGAGGCAGCCCACCCTGACCCCTGCCTCTGGGGCCGCCCCCACCCCCAGCCTGCCCCTTGGCCCCGCCCAACACCAGCAGGGTGTGGCCTCGCCGCCTGAGTCAGGTCTGCCAGCCTACCCTGGGCTGCTCCTCATTGGTCCTGGGTTGGTGCCAGTCATGAGGCTGGCCCCAGGCACGCCCCTTATTACTCACTCTGACCCTCCCTACATCACTCACTCTGTGTTCTCTCCAGGTCCTCCTCCCAAGCCTGCTGGTCTCCCCAGGGCAGAGACCCTCCTCAGGGAGGCCTTCCCACCCACTGGCCCCCCAGGGAGCCGGGACTCTGTGCTTGGGCTACTCAGGCTTTTCCTGATGCCATCTGGGGCCGGGTCTGTCCACCACCACCAGCCGTAGGCTCCTCAGAGTTGGGGTCCCCAACATTGCCCAGTAGCCAGAGGGCCCTGAGCCGGCCTTGGACATAGCCTCCCACCCCAGCCCCAGCTCCCTGGGAGGTGGGGACAGGCGGCTGAACTGGGCCAGATCTCCAGCCTCCCTCCAAGCCGCCATCCATGGCTTGGCCCCGGCTGCCCAGCTGCCCAGAGCTCCTCCAGCCCACGCTCCTGGCCCCGGGCGCTTCGCAGTTCTTCCTTCTCGGGCATCCTCGGGCAAAATATTTGAAGAATGTTCTAATTATCTGTGATCAGCCAGGGAGGCAAGCCTGGTTCCACTTGTCCAGGAAGTAACTCGACAAATACCTGGGAGGCAGCACCTGGCCCCCACGCCCACCCAAGGCTCTGTCCCTGCCAGTCTCTCCCTCCGGTGGGCAGGAGTTGGCCCAGAACTTTCCAGCCACAGACGGGCCAGAGGAGGCTCTTCGGCTCTGAAGCCCCGCAGGGTCCCGGGGGGCAGGGTAGGGGCAGGGGTTAACGGGGGCCCCAGTGCTCCTGCCTGTCAGATGGGGCTGAGAACGTCCTCCAGGTCTGGGGCCACTGCAGACCCCTGGGGCGATCGCAGGGCCAGGGCTTGGGGCCCCACAGCCGCCTCCTGTCAGACAGATCAGGACAGAATGGAACAGAAGGGCTGATGCAGCCGACGTAGGGCCTCCTGGCACACAGGCCACCTGTCCCTGCTCTGCTTTCTTGAATCTGCTCATCTTCTTCCCCTGCTGGGGTTCCAGGCCAGCCTGGGGGCGGGGAGTGTGAGGCTTGGGGACATCCCCAGACTCAGGAAGGCCACTCCAAGGCTGTTCTGAGACTCAGTTTTCTCATCTGAAAATAGGACACAATCAGCCCTCGGTTGGCCAATGGCCAGGAGGTACCTGACCCTCATGGGACAATGGGGTGGGGGGGTGCAGAGGGCAGGCCTGATTGCACCCTGCCCTGGCCGTCTGAACTGTCCCTCCCCTGCCCAGTCACAGGGCCCGCACTTGAGGGGGACAACAAGCCAAAAAGACCACCCTTCCTAGCCGCATCCCCGACCCTGTCCCATCTCATCTCCATGGGGCCTCTTCAGGATGGGCCTTTCCAGCCCCCTTTACAGATGAGAAAACTGGGGCTTTGAGCAGAGATCCAAAAGGGAGCTTCGTGGCAGTAGGCAGGGAGGAGGGTGTCCCAAGTGGCCTGGAGAAAGGCCTGGAGGCAGGAAGGGGCCCAGCTGGGAAGTGAGGCCACCTCGCAGGCCCTCCTCCTGCCCCGCCAGGGCCTCAGTTTCCCATCTCCACAGCGAGGGGCGGAGGAGACAATCTAGGTACCTGGAGCTGTATCCTAAAGAGGGTCTCTGGGTTTGGGGTCCTGTGTTCGGGTTCCACTCAGCCGCTGACTCCCCCTGGCTTCAGGAGCCTCAGTTTGCCCATCTATCAGATGCACCCTGCTGGTGAGTGGCGGCTCCTGCGGGCTGGCTCCCCGCACTGCGGTCCCTCCCGCTGCAATCTTTCCAGGCCACTGCTCTGCTCTGCTCGCCCCGCAGTGTTCCCAGGAAGAGAGCGGAGAGTCAGCCTGCTCCCTGGGCCCGGGGCGGGCGGCTGCCCGCCCGCCAGCCCTCCCCACATAGCTGGCATTCCTGGCCTGGCATCCCAGGACCCCACCCTGAAGAGAAACCGGGCAGCCTGGGAGAAAGCAGTGGTGGGCAGGGGGTTTGGGCAGGGCTGAGGCCATGCAAGGTGGATGAGCACTGGAGCAGGGAGCTCATGGCTGAGGGAGCACAGGGGGCCGGGGGATCCATCCAGCCCCCACCTCTGCCAAATCTGTGAAATTGGAACCTCACCCAGTCATTGCGACCCTCAAACCTCAGGACATTGACCTCTGACCCTCAGAAACTTCCAGACCTCTGCTGGGCATTTAGGGTCCATCATCTTACTCCTGGGTTCTGGCCACACTGGACCAGCAATTCCCCCTCCAGGGGCACACTGCCCCACCCCCAGGAGCCAGGCAAGATTCAAGGCCCAGCTTGGTGCCCCCTCCTCCAAGAAGCCCACCCAAGTCTCTCCTCTTTTTCCCCTCCTCCCACTCAGCATGGTCACGTCTATGCCAGGCTTCTGAGGCGGCTTTTAGGAGCTGAGACTGAGCAACACCTGTTTGGCCAGGCCACGACCACACTTTTGCTTCTTCTGCTGCACCCTGGCCTTCCCTAGGCCTCACCCCTGACTTTTCTCCTCGCTCCCCACAGTACGGGTGGGGACACCAATGCCCAGAAGGGCCATGGCACCTACAGCCACATGGTGAGCTGAGGTCCAAGCAAGGAGCAGACCCCCAGCCCCAGCCTTGGCCTCCGCCCCAAAGCCCCAGATCTGTTGGAATATGGGGGCGTCTTGCAGGCTTGTATGCCCAGGATGCCAGTCTGAAACCTCAGGACAGACGGATGGACAGACAGACGGATGGAGCAGGTAGGAGGAAGCTGGCAGGCCCTGCTGGCCCGTGGCCAGGCTGGGAGTCCGGGCGCCTAGTGGCTTGGCCAGTGCCTCGGCCTTCCTGGCCACTCGACATGGTGTGAGCCTTGGGGGCCAAGCCCCTGTGGACAGTGGACACTGAGCCACCAGCTCTGTGGCAACTGCAGAGCCAAGCTCCTGGCCCCAGCCCTGAGCCGCAGGCGTACGTGCCGGAGGGTCCCTCTTCAGGAACGGACGAGGGCAGCGGCCTGCCTCCGCCACTCAGCGCCTCAGAGCGAAGTGTGAGCTGGAGCAGAGCCCAGCCCTGCGCAGGCTCTCCCCAGTTCTACGGCCCCACCCTCTGCTCTCACCGAAGCGGGGGACCCCCCGGGCCAGATCCCCTGGGCGCAGTGCCCTCACCACCCACCTCCTCTTTTAAGCGTGCCACTGCTCTGGGCTGCTCCCTCCAAGAATTCCTGGGCCACCAGGGCTTCCCAAACCAACTGCCTCAGCTTGGACAGGGTGTTCACTCTCCCCAGGAGCAACCCACTCCATCCCCCCACCCCACCCCTCCCCGCCCCATTAGCCTGGCTGCGATGACCCATCTAAGCTGCATGCTTCCTGGGGCCAGGGGTCCCCAGGGCTTGCCCAAGGTGGCCCAGGCCTGAGCACCACCCTTGCTTTCCGAGGACAGCCCCCCCGTTAAAGGACAGGAGCAGTGCCTTGTCCACAGCCAGACAGCCACCTGGCAGGGACGCGCTGCCAGAGCCAAGAGCAGGCCCGGGTCTGAGGCTTTTCTCCCACTTCTGGCTCTGCCCCAGGCTGGTCAGTTTCCTCACTCTTCCACTGCCCACTGCCGTCCTCCCACCTCCCCCTCTTCCTCCCTGCAGGAGTCTCCACCACAGAAGGCAGGCCAGGGGGCAGCTCTAGGCTCACACTCAGACTTGACTGCAATCCCCTGGTCTCTGGGATTGGCTGGGAAAGCAGCCTGCGGTGGCCCGGGGGTCAGCTAGAGCCTCCCCTCCAAAGCGCACTTCTCGGGATGGAAGCTAGACATCGGGGAGGACTTCCCCAAGCGATGGCGTCATCAGACTCATACCCTGCCTTGCTGCAGGAAATAAAGGAGCTGGGCTGGCTTGGGGAGGCAGGTGCCCACCCCCTACATAGTACCCCGAGCTGCGGCCTGGAGTGATGTCCTGCCTGACCGCACAGCCAGCCAGGCGGGTTCTGAGACAGAGAACAGGTGGGAGGCCCTGGGCAGCGCTCAGCCCTGAGCCAAGCACCCCTCCCCAGACACTGACCAACACAGCCCTGATCTAGCATGTCCAGGCCGGTGTCCCTGGGGTTCCCCCTGCCCTGGGTGATGAACCCAGAGTCCTTGTGTGCTCTGAACTAGTGGGAACAGGATGCGTGACCAGAGTCCAAGGCTGCCAGTTCCCTGTCCAGTGCACCACGACACTAGGCTGCACCGCCAGCCCAGGGCTCCCCATGCACACTTGGCCGCCTGGCTTCCTAGCCTATTTCATGGACCTGAGGCTCAGCAGGCTCACCCTGGGACCCTGGGCATGCTACACACCATGCTCCACCCTGGGGCAGGGCCACCATGAAGGGTGACAACCCTGTCAGGGAAGTGCCAGGGGCGTGGTCCATGGGGGCGGCCAAGCCAGCACTTCAGCCCACTGCAGGGCCCAATCTGAGGCACGGAGGACACAGGACTGGCCCGGGAAGATGGGCGACAGATCTAGTTGCTTCTGGAGGGGGCGTGTCAGAAGCACCTGGAAACTCCCAGCACTCCCAGCCAGTCACCCTGGAAAGACTAGGGAGCCGGGAGAGCCTGGCAGTCATCCAGCCCCTCAGACCACCCCCTGTGCCCACCTGCACCAACACACCTGGGGCCTGACGGCCTCTGCCACCACTGGGCGGTGGGCCCTGGCCAAGTCAGTGGGCCTCGCTGGGCCCCAGACACACGAGCAGCCGTCTGACCATCCGACATGCTTTGCTGGGAAGCAACTGAGAGCAGAGGGCTATGCTGGATGCGGGGCTGGAGGAGTGCAGGGGGGCAGCGGTCAATTCCACAACCACAGGCCTGGCCTCTTGGAGCTTGGGTGCTGACAGGGCTCCCCTCCCACACTCTGCCTCCCATCATTCTTGCAGATCCTGCCTTGGGAAGTCCGTCCCCTGCCCTCTGCACCCCCTCCATCTGAGGCCAGCAGGACCAGCCTCCTCCCCTCATCCCATTGTCCTCCCTGCACCCAGGGTCTTGCCTTAGCTCTGGATGGAGCTGCTCATCCCTGCCCTGCTCGACCCGCCCCCAGGGCTCCCCAGACCTGGGGCAGCTGCCGCCACCACCACTCCGACCTCACCTCCCACTGCCCCGCCCAACTCTAACCAGCTCTACCCACTCCCAGTTCCCCCAGCCCCCACTCCATCCTCCCCGTCATCCCTCTGCCAGGAATGCCTTCCCTCCAGCACATTCTTTACGACCCAGGTCAGAGGTCACCTTCTGAGGGAGGACTTCCCTGGTCCACCTTCACTGCAGATGGATTAGGGTTCCTGCCATAGGTACCACAGGGCTTTGCATAAAAATGAGAAAGGAAAGAAGTTTACCAATTACACCTGCGCACACGACTGGCCTTGTTCACCTCGCACAAGGGCTGCAGGGGATGCGAGCTCAGGCTGCTGCGGACAGCGCAGGGGAGAGAAGGAGGGCCCCTGAGCCTCTAGGCTCATCACCCAGATGGAGAAACTGAGGTCCAGAGAAGGCGAGGATTGCTCACAAGGTTGCCTCAAATCCATGGCATATGGCACCATACTCATGCTGACCTGACAGAGGTCACAATCTGCCCAGCTGGGGCCACCTCCTCTCTGCTCCAGCTGGTCTCAGAGGAGACAGGTCAGGGCCCAGGGCAGGGAGGGACCTGTGGCAGGAATCTGAGGGCCTCTTGGTATGCCCCACACCCACTGGGAAATTTGCCTCTCTGGCCCCAAATCTAAATGTGGAGGCAGCCCCTGAGCTTGAGAACACCCTTACTTGGAGCCTCATGACTCCTGGTCAACACAAGTCTAACCAGCTGGGTTAGCTGGTTTCTCCATCCCTGTGAGGTTACAGGCAGCGAATTCAAGGGTGTCGGAGTTGGCTGGAGGGAGGAATGGGCGTCAGCAGGACGGCCTGAGAGGCAGCAGGGATGGAAGAGTCAGGCAGACCCAGGTTCGGGTCTGGGCTCAGCCCCCTTGAGCGTGCCCTGGAGAGTTATCCGGTGCCCTGGCCCTCATGCTTCTCGCTTCCCCACCTCCCAAGTGGGTGGCCTTAGCTTAGGTCCTCTTTGCTGGCAGCCCAGGGGGAAGGAGATTCAAAGCTGACCCCAGATGTAGGCACATAACCACCCCACAAGAGAAACCCTTTCCAGGAGGACCTGGTCCCACAGACGCGGAAGGCAAAGTCCCCAGTCAGGATCCCAGGGGGCAGGCGGTACTTTCTGGAAGAATCACCATCTGAAAGGGTCTCACCTGCTTTGTGACTTGGGACAGTGAGGGCCGGACCCCTCAGCACCCTGGCAGCACAGCCGCGTGCCACCCAGAGGGTGAGCCCAGACGCCGGCCACCCTTTCCCGAGGCTCCTGCCCTCCAGGGGCCTGGCTGCTTCACAGCTCCAGCTGGGCCCAGCAGCAGGACTTTCCTGCACAAGGAATACCTCTGGTCTGGGAGGCACGTGGAGAAGCATTGGTAGCAGGGATGGCCATGCGGGTGGTTTGGGAAAGCGATGGAGGCCCACAGGGGCTACTGGGAAGGGATTGCCAGGGGCTCATGACTTGGCCTCATCCAGACCACAGCTGATGCCAGGGAGCTGCTTGCTAGGCAGGGTGGTGTCCCCCTCCATCCTGGGTCCCTCTCCGGGCAGCTAGCAGGTTTTAGGGTCTGTGGAGAGTGACTACTTGGAGGCTGCAGAATTTCAGTGTCTTCCATTCACAGACAGCCCTTCTGGCATCCCCAGTGCCTCAGAGGCCACCTGCTCCAGCCCGAGGCTAGGAGAGGCATCAGTGGGCAGGGTTCCAAGCCCTGCTCTGTCTGTGCTCAGCTGCTGAGGCTGTGAGATGACCCGCTCAGGACCTCAGCATCCTCATCCATGGAGCAGGCCAACCACACCACAAGGCTGCCTTGCACCGAGGACCACGAGTGCTGGCTTCCTTCTAGGTGAGGCTTTTCCCCATCATCTCTGGCCTTCACCCCTGCTTCTGTTTGTATGCCTCCAGGGCTGGAGAGCTCACTGCCTCCCTGCCAACAGCAGGGCTGGCCCAGGCCTCGGGTTCCCTACTCAGAGGGACAGGATGCCCTGGGTGGGAGGCAGGATGGGGAGGGGGCCTAGGCCAGTGGAACAGCTCTGTGATGGAGACAGGGAAGATGGAGAAAGGGATGAGGGAGCGCACCTGTGCCCACCCCCACCCTGCCGACCAGCCAGAGGGGAGGCCCCAGCCCCGAGCCAGAGAAGGAGGACAAATGGTGGTTTTGTCCTTGGCCAGCGGGCGGCCCGAGCCACACAATGACCCTTTCATCAGGCTCAGGGAGCCCTGGGCCGGGGTTTCATCTGACAAGGGAGGGCGCCCGGCCTCCTGTCCTCTTGCTGGGGGAGGGGGGTGAGCCCTATCTGAGCCGGACCCCAGGCCACACAAAATGGAGGTTTCAGAGGAGCCAGCTGAAGCCCCTCCATCTGCCCCAGGAGGAGAGAAGCCCCAAGAGGTTAGAGGATTGGCCGCAGGCTGCACAGAGGGGCCGGGTTCTGGGTACCCCCAGCCCTGAGCTGACAGAGGGTCTGCGTCTCCCCAGTCAAGACCTCCATCCCACCTCATCCCCTCCCCTGCCTCGACCCTCAGGGTCTACCCAGGGCAGTCGGATGACAGCATTGGTCCAGATCCCCAGCAGGGGTCTGGGCTTCCCACAGGCTGAGCAACCCTGGCCCCCGATGCCCTAGGCTGGCACAGAGTTCTGGGGGGCACCGTGGGGTGGGGGAGAGGCAGGCAGAGTGAGCTTCTAGCCCTGTATCCAGTGTCCACCAGACAAGCCAAAGGAAATAAGTGCAGTCAGGGCCTCAAAACTCACCTCCCTTCGTGGCGACCTCCCCTGTCCAGAGCCCCTCCAGCAGCTGCCTGCACCGGCCCCAAGGCCCCAGGGCCCCGGGGTGCCTCTCCCTGTCAGGCCACCACAGGCAGTGGAGGTGGTCCCAGAGCCAGGAGAGCTGCTGCCCTGGGCTCTGGGTGACCTGAGGAGATGGCCTCTCCACTGGACCCCAGCATTCTTGTCTGCCTGCCTCAGCAAGATGCTGTGAACTTCGCTGGGTGAATGTGTTTGATGGTGAGTATCGTTCCTTCTTCGGTGAGTCTCTCTCTCATGCCCCTGTTGAGTCTGGGCATCTCCTACCCATCCTTCAAAACCCTGTTTAGGTCTCACCTCCTCTGGGAAGCCCTTCAAGATACCCTAGAGAGTTCATCATTCTCTCCTGAACAAGCACAGCCACAGGACCTCCCTCCGTCCCTGGTGGCCAGCCTCCCTGTTCCTAATAGCTGACAGTGACCCCACCTTCTGAGCGCTTCCTGTATGTGAAGCACCCGCTGGGCCCACCTCAGCACCTACTTGTTGAATTCTCACACCCCCGCCACCCAGAAGGCGCATGTTCCCATGGCCCCCACCCTACAGAGGACATAGCCAAGGTTACAGGATGCACCGAGGCAGTAAAAGGAGGACAGGGACATGAACCTAGGATCTGGGTCACCATCAGGCCCCTTGCTTGGCCTCACAAGGACGGAGGGGAAACCTGGTTGGGAAACTGGCCCTCCTCCTGCGGGCCTCAGTGTATAGCTGCAGACAGAGAACGAGATTCAATTTCCTGTAATAAGCTACAATGGAAAAGAATCTGAAAACATGTGCGCGTATATATATATATATATATATATATATATATATATATATATATACATGTATACATATAACCGAACAGCTTTGCCATGCGCCTGAAACTAACATTGTAAAGCAACTACACTTCAATAAAATATAAGATAAAAAATGTATATATCTATATCACTGCAGAGTCTACTGCAACCCCAGGAGGAAGGATGCGGGGCCCCACCTTCCCATCCCCATCCCAGCCCGCCTGCCCCACACACAGAGGGTTGAGAGAATCATTTCCAAAATACAGCCTTTCCCCCTCTAACCATAGGTTGATGAGTCTCACTCACAGAGCAACGATTCCTTGGAGGCCGCTGTGATTAGCGCAGCTCTGTCCGTACATCTTGAGCTGCGGGTCCCCTTGAGGGGTTGAGATTTTGCCAGGTTCCCCAGCTCTGACCGCCCGTGTGCACACCACTCTACAGAGCCACACGTGCCTTTGAATCCCAGTGGTGTGTGGGCCTGACCTGAGCCCGCGGTGGAAGGATCTTCATCCCCAAGTGACCAAAGAGGAGACAGAGGCCCAGAGAGGCCCAGGGACCTTTCTGAGACCACACAGCAGAATTCCTCCCACACTTGGGCAGTCACAGTCTCCTAGGCTGGGAACTGCTCCTCCCAAGGGTGACCTGTCCACGCCTGAGCCAGTGGCCCCCTTCTGCACCCACATGGGCTGTGATGCCATGGGAGTGGGCCTGATTCAGCACCCCCCCCCAAGGTCATGCCCACAGGGCTTCTGGGACTGCGGTTGGCACCACCAATAAAGCCACAGCGGCAGAGCCGGGAAGAGGCCCAGCCTTGGCAGGGCAGTGGTGAGCGCCCCTCACCCCCCACAGCCAGGTGGTCGGTGAGTAACTGCCCCGTCACCATGACTCACTCGGCTCCCCAGAGCGGGCGGTCACCATGAGAAACTCGTACCGGAAGATCTGGGGGATCATTGCAGCCAACCCCCACATCTGGGAGAGGGGGGCCAGGACCGGAAGGGACCTGCCCAGGACAGTAGGTCCGGCTTGTCCTGGCACAAGACCTCCGCCAGGCCCCCATACCAGCTGACCTCACACCGCAGGCCCTCTTCCCGGCCTGCGGTCCCCCACCTGCCCTCCCTTCAGCCCTGGCTAACCCCCACCGGCCCTAAGATCTCCTGCTCTGACAACAGAGCAGCACTGGCCAGAGCTGCCCCAAACGGCCTGCCGGGCCAAGCTCAGAGTCCGGCAGGAGCTCAGGGCTCTTCCAGGCCAGCACACCCGTCTGACCCGATCAGTGGCAGGGGCCCAGGCATGCATCTGGGATTCTCTGTGCACGGACCACAGCCCAGGACAGGGAGCTGGGAGAGCAGCCCAGATGAAAGGGGCAGGATCAATTGTCCGCCCGTGTTTGTGATCCCAGCAATGGATGCCTTCTGGAAAGTTCTCTGGAGCAGAAAGAAGCCTCCGCCCAGGGCCCCTCCTGCCCCGGCATTCTCAGATTCCACAGGGCCCACCCTCTGGAGCATTATTGCCTTCCTAGGGGGTGCTTACCAGGGATCCCCAACAGTGAGCAAAGCACACTGCACTGGCTACCTCACCTGCACTCAGGCCTCAGTAGGATCTTCTTACCACGCTCCCTTTCACCGGCATCGCTGGGGCCCTGCTCCCACCCGTGGCATCTTACACACTTTGTTAGCCCCGTGCCCACCAGCAAGCAGGGAAACCCCAGGGAGTCTGGGGCCCCCCTTGCTCACTCTCAGAACATCAGAGTTCGTTTCTGCTCAGGAAAAGCTGGAATCAGCACTTTCCTCCCCTGGGGCTGAAGGTCAGGCTGGACTGGCACCGGGGCAAGGGTTGCTGAAGGCAAGGCAGGGGGCAGAGTCTGTCTTACTGCTCCCCCTCCACCACCCACTCCAGACCCCCACACTGGCCCAGCAACGTTTGGGAAAGCAATTGCCTTTGGAGAATTTCTGCCAACAAAGCTGGCAGTGCACACTGGAGGAGTGAGCTTATGTGGGCACAGATGGTAGTCCCTGCAGGCCTGAATTTGGGGTGCCAACCCCTAAGGAAAACTTGGGGGCCTATGGAGGTATATTGCCCGCCACCTGCCCCAGAGCCCCTCGCTGCTGCCCTGGCATCCCCTCTTACCGGCTCCTGAGCCCGGTGCCCACCTCCTCCGTGATTCTTGCTCCAACCACCCCAGGAGAACTCCTGGTTTTCCACCCTTGGACCCCCCCCCCCCCCGCCACCATGAATGCCAAACCTCAGCCAGCTGGCTCCCAGAGTGGTTTAAGCAGAGGAGCTGCTGATTCTCTAGCAAATATTCAGGTTGAGAAGCTGGGGATTCTGGGGAGGGGGAGGCTTCCCGATCTCAGCCTCCGACCTCTGAGAATCAGTCTGAGGTCTCAAGACCTCCTGGGTTGAGCCGTTTCCCTCCAGGAGGGACGCCAGATGCAGGACTCTGGCCTGACTCTTTCCTAGCCTGCGTCCCCGATGATCAGGCGGTCCCGCCCGGCTCCGCGCCCTGCCCCGGCGGCCTGCCCCCCGCCCCTACCCCAGGCGATGCCTCCGCAGCCGGGGCTGCCCGCCGGGCCTGGAGCGCTCTCTGCGCCTGGACCTTGTAATTATGTCCCACAGCCCGGGAAACCGCGGGCCTCGCAGCATCTGGCTGCGGTTGCGAACTTTTGTTTCAAGATGCGCGACTATTTATAGAAGGAAAACTGGTAGGATAGTAATTTCCTAGGAGCTGGAGGAGAAATTGGCTGCGTCTCTATTAAAAGGGGGTGGGGGCGCGACGATTTATTAGGACTGCGGCCGCGCAGGGGGGAGGGGATGGCACAGGGAGCGGGAAGGCAGCGGCTGCCCCCTCTGGCCGCGTTAGGCGACCCCGGACGTGGCCCGCGTGTAAAGGAAGGGGAGGGGGAGGGGAGAGAAGGGGAGGGAGAACTGGTTCTGAGGTTTAATCAGTAGCATCCAGCTTAAATTCCCCCAAACGGCGGTTCCATAAATCAAACTTCTTTTTAAATCGGAGGCCAGAGCATATGAGTCCCATTAGGAATCGGGCGAAGCCACCGCTGCGCCGACGCGCCCCTCGGCTCTCTGGGCCCGGTCGGGCCCTGCCCGGAGCTTCCCCGAGCCCCCCGGGCACGGCCCGAGCCGACGCACACGCGCGCCCGCGCTCCTCGCGCTGCCTTGGCCGGGACACCTGGGCGCACCTCGGCCGGCCGCCCGCGCGCTTGTGCGCCCGCCTCGCCCCAGGTGAGGAGCCTGCCGGGGCGAGAGGCAGGCCGCTCAGCTCGGCGGGAAGGCGCGCAAAGCCGCAGCAACCTCGGAAGGCAGCTGGGGCGCTGACTGGTGGAAGGCAGCGGGCACGTGTGTGCCAGTGTGTACGCGGGAGAGCCGGCGTGCGCGTTTAGCCCTCTCGAATGCGGGCTGCGTTTATTCATACAGGGAGGGGGATCCCGTGGGTCTAGGACTCAGCTGGAACGCGCAGGGAATCTCCGCGCTGCCCGCGCGCCCTCGGGCCCTCGCGCTCGGTGCGCACAGCCAGGTCTATGGGGACTGTCAGGCTTCTAGCGGGACACCCTTTTTCTGAGCTCAAAGCCAGAACTCACTGCCTCGGCCAGCCCCCTAATTCCTCAACAGTGGCCGCTTAGGCCGGCGAGGAGACCCAAAGTACCCCCTCTCCCGTGCCCGCCGGGCACCCAGCGCCCCGCCCAGGGACCTCACTGCCTCGCTTTCCCTGCTCGCCCAGTTCCAGAGCTGGAGGCCGGGGAGGGTGCCCCCCACCGCCCGCCCCCCACGCGTGTGGTCCGCGGCACTCACAGGTAGCTGCCGCTGGACAGGATGAGAAAGATCTGCGGGCAATAGATGGAGAGGAGCGCGCTGCGCGGTGACAGCAGGAGCATGGTGGGCCGACGCTCCTAGCGGGGCTGGGCAGGTCCCTTGGGCAGAGCACCTGGGCCAGCTGACGCTGGGGTCTCCGCGGCCCTCCCCAAGGTAGGGCGGCGGCACGAGGCGCTAGGGACCCGGACGCGCGGGCTCCGGCTTGGTGGTCACCCGTGCCCGACAACCAAGGCCGTGCATCTCGCTGGGGCTGGGGCTGGGGCTGCGGTGGGCGCTGGGGCTGGAGTGCCGGGCGGGAGAGTGGGCAGTGGGCAGCTGGTGCGCCTCGGCCGCCGTCTGGCCCCTCGTCCGTCGATCGGTCGGAACCGGCTCTGTCCTTCACTCTGGCTCACGTCTTCAAGTCTCCTGAGGCGCGCAGCTGCCATTGGACGGGCCACCCCTACATCCGCCTCCTCCGCGGGCGGGTTTTTTAAAGGGGAGGCTGACCGAAGCGTGCGGCGGGAGCCGCCTCCAGGGCTTGCCCAAACTGCCTTGGCTGAGACAACAGCCCCCACCCCAACCAACTTCAGCGAGCCACACCGACCTGGCCTGCTCCGGAGGGTGCACCTTGGGGGAGGCACTGCGGGGGAACCGCGCGGGGGCGTGCACTGCTCCTGGGGACTGTGCTCCCCGTGTGTGCTCCCGTGTGCATGCGCGTGCCTGTATGTGCCTGTGTGTGCCTGTGGGAGCGTGGGCGCTTCTGTGAGGGGGCTAGTGTGTGCGCACAAATGCACTGTGTTTTCTGCGCCTCTGTCTGCGCGCGCCCCTGGGTGAGACTGGCTGTGTGTCACATGCACTCACTGCCATAACCAACCAGGCCCAGCGAGGTATGGTTCACCTGTGCACAAGCCCACTGGTGTCTCTGCCGGGTCCTGCCTCTGAGTCTCTTTGGAGAGGCTGACAGTGGGAAGGCACCTCCAACAAGGGCACAGAGGCCCCCAACTCTGGCTTCCCCTTCACTTCTTTTGCTCTCCTTTGAGGGACTGTTTGGGATAGATGTGGGGAGGAGTGGATCCACAAGAACACACTTTCTCCCAACAAGCCTCCTTCCAGTGACTTTTTTAGGCCCAAAACACAGATTTTGAGTCCCACCTCTTACTGTCTGCCGAGCCTGGCTGCACATGAATGTCCCTCTTGGTGCAGTGTAGACAGACCCTTAGGAGTTAAGGCACAAATAGAGTAGATGATACAAGAAAAGAGGTCTGTGCAGTATGGCCAGTGGTCCCAGAGAGAGTAGATTTCCTGGCTTCTAGATCTGACGTGAAGACCTCTCCCCAGTGGCCAGGAGGAGGGGGCCTCTCAGGCCCCTGTGTGCCCTTCTGCCTCTCCTGGCCCCAAGAGCAGGAGGCAGGCATGGAACAAGGCTGGTCCTGGGGCTTTATGACCCCAGTTCCAGTGGGCAGAGGGTGCTCAGACTCCAGATGGCTCCTCCCAGCCCTGGCTTGGCCTCCTCCAGGGCTGCGGCTTGGAGGCTGCTCGGTTCCAAAGCGAGAACTGTGACTCCTCACAGCCATTTGTTTTGAAATTGCTCCAAATCCGAGGCACATCCACTCTTGAAGCCCCCATCCGCAAAAGGATTTCAAGGGCTGAGTTCTCCGTTCCCGCCCACCCAGGAGCTCACCCCTGGGCTGCACATCTGCACTGGCGCCCGGGCTGAGGGGCACGTGCATGTGTGGTGGCTGCATGTGCAGAGGTGAGGAGGGGGGAGCACCTCCCTATGTTCAAAAACAGAGGGGTGTGGGGTGTGGACTGGGGGTTGGGGGGGCTGTCATCACAGAATATTCCCCCAACACATACATCTCAGATATTTGCTTTGAACTTTTATGTCCCCCAAATCCCAGCTCCTGGGGTTCGTGGTACACTGTCTGGAGGAGTCCCCAGGTGCCTGCAGTAGCTGTGATATCATTAACAACAGAGAGATTTAACTTTATTGGGACAGCGTCCACCCCCAGAGCAAAGGCCCCGAACTAACAACCTGCCCAGTACCCAGTGAAGGAAGTGTAATTACCCCATTTTTCAGATGAGGGAAGGTGGGCTGGGAGGTTAAAGAGCTCCCCCAAGGCCACCCAGTGAGGAGCCAGGGGAGGCTGGACCCCCCCAAAACTTGTCCTTCATGCACTGGGCTTCTAGGTCACTTAGCCTCTTGAGTCACGTTTGGGCCCCTCTGCCCCTCCTCCCTATCTTGTGCAGCCAAGATGACTTGCAAAGAAAGCAAGCCCCTTCACTGCCATACGGGAATCAGAAATGTGGTCCTGGCAGGGGCTGAGCCCCTCCCTTCTCTCCCCTCCTCTTAGCAGATCCCAGGGCGGCTCTCTGACTTTCTGGGATGTGGTTCCACAGGGGGGTTTGGAGATCACGTCTTCTCTCCTCCTGGGCGTGGGAGAGTATGTGTTTTAGGAGGCAGGCCAGGGAGAGGAGTCCCCCCTCAGGGCTCCTTGGTGGGGACAGAGATAGAGCCAGGGCCACTGTCAGGCTGTCTCACACTCTCCCAGAGAGGCTGGCACAGGTGCCCAGGGGCACAGGCTGAGTCTCACCCACTGAGCTCCTCTCTACTCAGACACTGGCCACCCTCCTGTTAAGGGTGGCCAGAGCTGCGGTCACATTTGCAGAGGAGAATGGGAGGCTCAGGAAGGGGCGGAGAGGGGGAACCTGCCTGTGGTCACCTGGACCTCGAGCCCTAGTCCCAGCCTTTGGAGTCCGGGCTGGGCCCCAGCCTTCAGCTCCTTCTGCTTCTTGGGGCTGGGGAGGCAGGAGCTGATTCATAGAGCACTTCCCACAGGAAGAGGGGTCCATGGTGGAAGTCCCAGCTCTGCCACTTACTCTTGTGGACAATTGACTTGTCCACATCTTTGCTCCATCTTTCCTAATACTTAACATGGAGAGAGTAAAAGCACTTACCTCCAGGGCTGCCAGAAGGCAGCAAGGCCCAGTCAGCAGAGAGAAAACCTCATTAGGTGTTGCCTACTGCTTTAGGGAGCCCAGGCAGAGTACCCACAGGGGCTACTGGAGAGTCTGGAAAACAGTGCCTCCTTCCCCAACCACACCCCCGCCAGCCAACTCAACGCACTGCACCCTCACCTCCCGTAAACAAACACCCAGGGACACAGCCTACACACAGACCCACAATAAACAGAGCCACCAGCAGCCACAGACACGCCCACCCAGCCCTGCAGAGTTGAGGCTAGGACAGGGAGCTTCCAGCCCTGTCTCTGAGGCCACTGGCCTCAGTCCCTGACTGCCCTGGGCCTCAGTTTCTCCATCTGTAAAATGGCGGAGGAGGCGATGGGTGGAGTGGCGATGGATGAAATTATTCTCAGGTTGGTTTCTACCTCTCAGCCTGGGAGGCCCGTCTCCAGAGGCACTGGGGCGGCCAGCCCTCGGGGTTGTTCGCCGGCGTTGCTCCCAGGCCAGGACCCGCCTGCCTTCCCGCCGCTGGCAGTTCATAGCAGGCGCGCAGGGTGCATCGGAGCCCGGAGCCGAGGGCGCCCCGGGCGAGGTGCACCAAACCCCCTCACGGTCACACTGCTCCCCCCCACCCCACTTCGAGCGAGGCCGAGACAGATTCCGTCTAAAGGAGATCGCAGCTCAACAGGTAAGGACTCGGCTGGGTTCAGGAATGTGGAAATACGACTCGGAGCAGCTACAGCAGCGAGCAGCGAGCGCGGCCCGCCGGGCGCCCGCCCGCCCGCCGGGCCGCGCAAAGGGGGAGCGCGGCGAGATGGGGCCGGGCCGAGGGCCCCGGGCGGGCGGGGGCGCGGGGCCCGGACGGAGCCCGAAGCAGCCCGGCCGGCCGCGCGGCCCATCCCGAGCCAGCCGGACGAGTTGTCAAGATAATTTCAACACGTCCGGTTGATGGATAGAGACGAAGGGCCATGGCGAGTGCCCAGGCCTGCTCGCTCGCTGCCTGGGTGCGCGCCCCCCGCCCGCCCCAGGCCCTCGGCCGCCCCAAGCCCCCCGCCCCCCGCCCCGGCGCGCCCTCCAGGCGGCGAGCGCTCGGCCCGGGCTCCGCGCCCAGCGCAGCCCGGGGGAGGGAAGGCGCGTCCCACCCCCGGGGCCTGGAGCCCAAACAGGTGAAAGTACGCGCCGGGCACGCTCGCCGCTACCCGCGAGCCTGACCGCCCGCGCGTCCTGCTCTCCCTCCTCCAGCCGTGGGCCGCGTGCCCCTGCGGAGTACCCGCGGCTCAAAGAGCTCAGCCGCGTCTCTGCCGGACCGGGACGAGGGTCCAACACACAGGCCAGTCCCGGATCCCAGAGATCCACCTATGTCCCCCTCCTGTCCCCACGTCCCCTGGAGGCGACTCCCGCCGGCTGCTCTGATCCCGGGCAGCGGCCCCTGCCCACGAGGCTACTCACCCGAGCTTCACGTAAAGAACGCCAAAGCAGAGAAACACGTAGAAAATCCACTTGCGAAAGTTTCTGTGCATGATCCAGGGAGGGGGTCTGCGCCATAGACAGCAGCGGCCGGAAGGGACGCGTGGGCCTAGCGGGGAACGGGCAGGAGAGGGGGGCTTCCGTGGACAGCTCTCAGCCAGCGTTGCGGCTCCGGCGGCCGGCGACGCGCGGGCACCCGGCGCGCGCTGCCACCATGGTGAGCCCTGGCCGCCGCCGCCGCCGCCGCCGCGTGCGCCTGGGGGAGTGACCTGGGCCCGGGGCCGCAACCTCGGAGCCGGGCTGAGTAACCGCGGGGCCCCACCAGCACTGGCGGGGGCCGAGGCGCGAGCGCGGCGGGCGGGCGGGCACTGCCTCCTCTGGGCGCAGCCGCCTGGGGCCGTGCGCGCCTCGCCGAGCGCTGCAGCGGCCAATGTGTCCGCACTTGTCGGACTTCCCAGGTGACTCGCGGCCCCGGCAAGCGAGCTGCGAGCGAGCGAGCGCGCCCCAGGTAGGAGGATCCGCCTCCCGCCCGCCCTCCTCGCTCGCCGCACGCTCTCTCTCCCTCGCTCCCGGGCTCTCCCCTCCCTTTTCTCCTCCCTCCCCCGTGACACACGAACGCATCTATCCCCCGGGACCCCCCTCCCCAGGCCAACTCCCTTCCGTTCGCCTTCCTTGGACTGGGAGGAGGGAGGGAGTTGGGTTCTTGTGGGAGGGGGCGCCGGGGAGGGGGTGGCACGGAAGAGACACCTGCGGAGTGGTCGGCAGCTCCTCTGCGCCCTCGAGGGCGAGGGTGGGGAGCCAGGTAATGGCCGA
This sequence comes from Vicugna pacos, assembly GCF_048564905.1. Classification (NCBI taxonomy): domain Eukaryota; kingdom Metazoa; phylum Chordata; class Mammalia; order Artiodactyla; family Camelidae; genus Vicugna; species Vicugna pacos. The sequence continues at coordinate 63,464,380 of NC_132998.1, forward strand.
TTCAGGCTGTGGTAGCCACTCGGCTTCCAGTTTCTAGTGAGGGAGTGAGAGACCATCCACCCCCATCGCTGTTCTGGGCATGCTTCCCCTCCTCACATGGGGTCCCCCAGGGCCACGCTCTTAGCCCAGGCATCGCTGCCAACCCCACAGACCTCGATCGGAGCCCTCCAGCTCCTACGGTCACTCCCACCTGTCAGTACCGCTGAGCTTACTCAGAGTAAGGACAGGGCAGGGACAGACAGACAGTCCTGGCCAGATGCAGGGGGATGGCTTGGATGACCTCCTACAGAAGCCATTTGGCTAAGCACCATGGTGGAGACAGGAGGATGTTGAGGGAGGTTCCTTGGCTCTGTGGAAGGCTTCCACCCCAGGGGTTCCCTGCCGACTCTCTCCCACCAACCCTAGTCCCCCTCAGTCTGCGCCCTCTCCTCCGCAGTACTCGGCTCAGTATTCATCTTGAGTGCCCAGAGCGCGAGGTCAGAACCACCGCAGTGCCTCACACACCAGAGCGGTCTGATTTAGCACCGTCCCAGGTGAGTGGGCCCCCGGGCCCGCAGACCGCTGTGCTGAAGCCCTGTCCTGAGAAGGCAGGACGGTGACCTTATGCCTAACCGCGGTCCTGGCCAGGCTCCTGTCCTGCTCCGCGGTTTACAGTCCTGGACGCCTTCGAGGGTGCCACTTCTGGGCGAGCGGACAGAACTGTGAAGCGCTTAGTCCCCAGGACCCAAGACTTGCTGGGATGGGATTATGAGTGATCGAGATATGGGGAAGGGTGTTGCTTCCAGCTGCCCTTGGTCCCACCTAGCCAGCCTGGGCGGGACTTTAACTCAGAGCACACATCCCCCTGCCCCCAACGCCCCCCGAGTCCCTCTCGACCCTCTGCTCCTGATCCCCTCTTAATCCTTCCAAATCCCCTGAACCTTTGCCACGACCCCAGCGCGGGCCATTCCTCGGCCCCTCGATCAGAGGCGGGGCCGGTGCAGCTGTGCAGAGCAGGCGGATCGAGTTCCCAGGTGAAAAGGACGTTAGAGATAATCACAGGCAGGGAAACTGAGGCATAGAAAGAAGTTAAATGACAAGAGCAGCCTCACCTCTGAGTGTTCCCTGCGTCCCAGCACCCCAGATGTCACCCCATTTCAACCAACGGGAAGCTGAGCCCTGGAAACCGGAGGGTCAGGCCAAGCCCTCGCAGCTGGTGGTTGGAGCGGGGCCGGCTGGAGGGGTGGGAGCCGCTGGAGGAGCTGGGGCACGCAGGCCGATGCTGCCACCCGGCGGCGACACCGCGGACGCCAGGCTGCGAGCTTGCGGAGACCAGGGTAGGAGGGTTTCGAGGGCCTCTGGGCCACGCAGGGCCTGGGACTGCGAGGCGGACAGGTGCCCCACCCTGGCACAGATTCTGAGGGCCACCTCACTCCCTCACCGCCACCAGCCTCAGTCTCCACCTCCGATAATGGGGCGAATCCTTGGGAGCTGTAGAGTGCGGCGGGACTTAATAATGATCCCAGCTGTGGCTCTCTCCTCCCGGCACCAGGCCTTCGGCGACAGCCACAGACCTCCGGCCTCGCAGACCCCGACCTCCCACCCCCAATCCGCTCCTGGGCCCGAGGTTGGATTGGCTCCCGAACCAGACAGGCGAGGTGGGAGCGAGAGTGGAGAGGTTTATGACCAGCGGATGGAACTCCTAGGTTAGTTTACTCACTCAGGCTGCCCCTCTGTGCCTCAGTTTCCCCGGGAGAACGGGATATAGAGCCGCTCCTCTCCGGACAGTGGGAGACAATGGCGCGGCGTCGTGCTGCCCCCTGCCGGCCACGGGAGGGAGGTGGCGCCAGGGAGAAAGGGACGAGCAGGAGGAGATACTGCTGGGCCAGGTGTGAGGACCACCCGCGTGACATCCAGCAAGTCTCTCCTCGATGGGGTCCGGTTTTTTGTCGGCGTCTCCAAGAGAGTCCCTGAATGGCTCTAAGGCGGGGGGAAATCTGGGTGGGAAGAGCTCTATGAATCCCCTCCAGGTGTGCGTGTGCACAGGCAGCTGTCTGGGGCAGCAGGCCTGAGGTTCCTACCCAGCATGGGTTCCCAGGGCTAATTCCAGGGCTCTGAGGTCTGCTGACAGCTACCCGCCCCCCTCATTAGGCCCCTCCTCCCAAATGGGATTGCAGCTGCAGTCATCCTGAGCAGGCTGGTGTCTGGCTCTAAGGCTCTTCTATCTGTCTGGGGTGGGAGAATGACTGAGTAGGAGGAAGTCGAGGGGGTACTTTTGCTGGGAATGGGGTTCTGGTACTCAGTGAATACGGAGACTTGCCAATGCCCAGGGGCAGAAGTCTCCAGCGTCAGGGTGCCCTGGGGATGCCAGAGGGGTCTTCGGCTACCTTTGGGCTCAGTGGGGCCCAATGGCCTCCACCACTTCTTCCCTGTGTGACCTCAGACAAAGCTTTCAAGCTCTGCAGTCTGTGTTTCCTCATTACTACATGGGGACAACAGCACGTACACTCCGTGGGGTTCTGACCTTTGAATGAGTTAATCCGTGTGAAGGTGCTTGCTTGGACAGTGTCTAGCACATGGAGGAGGGAGCACTCAGTCAGTGCAGGCTCAACCTGGTATCTTCTGGCCCCTGCCTGCCCCTCAACCTCATCACTCACACAAGCACCTTTGTTCTCCTCTCTCTTGTCTTTCCTTCTGTTATTTGAACACAGCAAGTTAGTTCTGCCCCAGGACCTTTGCACACACATACTGTCCCCTTCTGGCACAGTGTTCTTCCCCTGCTTCTATGTGGCTTCAGCATAAATGTCCCACATCAGAGGGGCCTTCACATTCCTCTCCCCAAACATACTCACTGGTATTCTCTGTCATAACACTGTTGCTCCTTTTGTGACACTAAGAACAATATGTCATTATTTTTTCCCTAGGTACTACCAGCCGATAAGCCCCATGAGGGCCATCTCCATGTCTGCATTTGTTTCTACTCTATCCCCAAGATTCAAGATAGAACCTGGCATATAGAAGGGGCCCAATAAGCAATCATGGAATGAATGACTTTCCAGGAGCCAGATACAGTGCTGCAGTGTCTGCAGTGTTGCAAGCCACGGAGGGCAGAGACCTGACATCAACTCCTTTGAACCCTGAGTTTGAGCTCAGCCACCACCCCCAGCACCGACCACAGCGCACTCCTGCTGCCTTTCTCCTGCCTCTTTCTTGCACCCTGTGACTGGCCTCACTAAGTGCTTCCTGAGCCCCAGCAACTCTTACTGAGGTTACGCTGAAGGTGTCTTGCACCTTGTCTAGATAAGCAGCAAGTGCTCATCTACTGAACCTCGCACAGCCTTGTGAAATGATGCCACTAGACTCACGGCACAGATGAGGAAACTGAGGTACGGAAGGAAGTGCTTGACCAAAGTCACACGGTTGGTGGAGCTGGGATTCGAACTCAGGCCCATCAGGCCCAGAGCTCTACACATCTCAGCATCTCGGGAGGCAGGGCCTGTGGCTCATGGAGTGGAGGATACAGGGCTGGCCATCCATAACCAGCTGTGGGAGCTCCAGTTCAGCGGAGGGGAACGCTGAGTGTGGTGAGAGGCTGGAGGAAGGAGGCCATGAGGAAGGGGCTGGCGACACTGGGAAAATCCCAGGGAAAGTGAGATTCATGATGAGGGCCTGGAAAAGAAGGGATGTGTGGCAGGCAGAATCCCTGATGGCCCCTCGAGATGCCTGCTGTAATGCCAGAGACCGTGAATAGGGTGAGATATGGTGCCCGTGATTACGTGACATGGCAAAAGAAGTGATGAGTTTATTAATCTATTGACTTTGAGCTCAGCAAAAGAGGATTGTCCCAGGGGGCCTGTCCTAATCATACAAGCCCTTTAAGGGCAGAGAATTTTCTCCAGCTTTTGGCCAAAGGGGCAGACAGAGAGATTTGAAGCACAAGGAAAATTGGAGGCACCATTGCTGGCTTTGAAGATGGAGGGAAACTCGTGGTGAGGAATTCACGTGGCCTCTAAGGGCTGAGAACTCCTAGAACTGGAGAAAGAATAGAGATGCCCTGCCCGCTGGAGGAAGGCCCCTCGGGCTGAAGGAAGTGAAGAGGAAAGGGGGTGTGACCTTCAGGGTCGGGGCCAGGATGGAAGAGGGAGTGGGAAAGGGCGAGAGGTTGGCACTGGGAGGACCCTTGGGCCAGTCCTTGGAGAGTTACATGGACATGACCCATCATGTGGAAGTTCAGCTGGTGCCTGAGGATAACCACCATCCAGGAAGACGCCACGCACTTGCCCAGGTGGATGGGGTCCCCAGCACGAGAGCTTTTTCAGTTCTAAAACCAGAGAGTCCCTGGCAAACTGGGCCAGGTTGGTGGGCCTAGCTGTAGTAGCTCTTTTTCTCGTTACTGTGGAGGAAGAACTTTCTATCAGCAGCTGCCAGGACATAAACCATGTATTTTCTAGTGAGAGGATGTCTGCCTGGACCCAGGACTTTTTACTTCCCATCCAAATTTCCCTGTGCAAACTTCTCCTCCCTCTTTTCAAAGACCCAGAACATTCAGAAGCCCCTCAGGACAGAGGGTGGAGGCAGTGATGGACAGTGAGTATGAAGAGGAAAGCCCTCATATCAGGGCTTGGGTGCGAGAAGACAGTGGGGAAAATAGCCTCCATTGTATTTCATGCCACAATGTGCAGAAGGCAGTCAAAGCTGTACTCAGAGGCAGATGCATTGCTTTCATCACTAAAAGAAAAGATGAAAATAAGTGAACCAAGTATTGAGATTAAGAATTTGTTTTGTTTTGGGGGTGGGTAATTAGGTTTATTTTTTTAATGGAGGTACTGGGGATTGAACCCAGAACTTTATGCATGCTAAGCATGCACTCTATCACTGAGCTATGCCCTCCTCCAAGATTAAGAATTTTTATAAGTAATGTATTAGTCCAAGATTTAGCAAACTTTTCTGAAAAAGGTCAGATAGTAAATATTTTAGGCTTTGCTGGGCCACATGCAGTCTCAATCACATAGTCGTCTTTGCTGTATTAATTTTTTTTTACAACTCTAAAAATATGAAATCCATTCTTAGCTTGGGAATTTGGCTCCTAGCCATAGTTTGCTGACCCCTGTATTAGTCAGGACTTTCTCTATTGCAAATGACAGAAGCCAAACTGTAAGCAATAAAAAAATTAAATTACTGATTCACATAACTGAAGAGTCCATGGGCAGTATGGTTTCAGGTATAGCTGGATCCAGGACTCAGATAAAATTGCCAGTGAGTTCTGTCTCTCCTGTCAATTCTGCTTACCTGGAAGTTAGTCTCATTCCCGGGCAGACCCTCTGCATGCAGCGGCCCCTCACAGCGCTGGGCGTCCGCCTTGCCATTTGACAACCACAGAAGAAGAGAGCTTCTCTTTCCCAGGTTCCAACCAAGTTTCAAGATTGACGGTCATGGCCTTTGACTGGTCTGGCTTGGGTCGCATGCCTGTCCTTCAGCCAGTTACTGTGGCTGGGCAGGGAAGCACTGGCCTGGGTCACATGGGATTTTGGAGCTCAGCTTGGGGTCATTCCTATCCAGATTGCATAGACTGAGGACGGGCAGCAATGGGTCCATGAAAATGGAAGAGGGAGTGAATGCTGGTTGGGAAAACTAACCAGTGTCCACTGCACACTTGAAGTTCTGTGTTTAACAGACGCTTATACAGCACAGCCACTGTTCATTCTTTTGTTTACTCCTCATCGCAGCCTGTGAAGGAAGTTTTGTTATCACCCCACGTACCGATGAGGAAACTGAAGCACAGAGAGGCTAAGGGCCCTGCTCAGGGACCTGAGGGTGATCCAACTGGAAACGTACTATAGTATGTTCCGTCGGTCAAAGAAGAAAGGCCATAGGCTCATCTCCAAGGATGCCAAAACGGCATTGAGAAAAACTGAACATTCCTTCCTAATGTGAAAAAACAAACATATAACAAACAAGCTCTTAGAAAACTTGGGGAAGGGACAGACTGGGAGTTCGAAATTTGTAGACACTGACAGGCATATGCAGAATAGATAAACAAGATTATACTGTACAGCACAGGGAAATATATACAAAATCTTGTGGTAGCTCACAGTGAAAAAGAATGTGACAATGAATATATGTATGTTCACGTATAACTGAAAAATTGTGCTCTACACTGGAAATTGACACAACATTGTAAACTGACTATAACTCAATAAAAAATGTTTAAAAATTTTTTTAAATAAAAATAAATTTAAAAAAACAGAAAACTCAGACTCTGTCTCCCTGGCTCACTCCCCCGAGGCCAGCCTCTGCAGCCCTTCACTTTCTGGGCTCTTGACAAGTGCCCCTAACGCCACTCAGCCCGGAGTCCAGGCAGCTGTCTGTGGTCCACAATTTGGTCCTGTGTCTCTGTGCCTCTTCCACGCTGTTCAATGCTGGAATTCCTTTCCCTCTTCTTTCCACTACTATTTACAGCCTGGCTCCAAACTGACCTCTTCAGCTCTTAGGCTGGGTCAGGCCTTAAAGGGCACTGAAAGCCAGACCAAGACCTTGGATCTTATCCTAGGCAAACGCCAAACACTATGCACTCCTGAGTAAGCCGGGACTTCTCAGCGGCAGCACCTTGGACATTTGGGGCTGGACCACTCACTGGGCTGGGGGGTGCTGCGCTGTGCACCATAGGATGTGCAACAGCATCCATGGCCCTCACCCATTAGCAGCTTGTAGCTCTGCTCCCCCAAGCTGTGACAACCCAGTGTTTCCAGACTTTCTGATGAGTAGCAGGGGTCTAAGCTGTAAGGTGTGGGCTTTTGGGCATGGAGGATGCGGGTTCTGCCCACCCTACTGCTTGGACACCCCCAGGATGTGGCCAAGTCAGCCTGGTTCAAGCTAGGTCACAGGCACATCTGACCTCCCTCTTGGCAGAAGCACAAAGTCTAAATAAGCAATGTCCTTTCAAGCCAGGGACACAGAACCTACACTCCCTCTGCCCACATCCCACTGACGCTGGCCGGTCGCTGGCCTCACTCAGCTGCAAGGGGCTGGGGACCCTGGTTGTGGGCTGGGCTGCTGACCGCAACCAGCTTCCACTTTACAGAACAGGTGGGCACACAGACCCAGACGGGGGTGGTGGGGGGGAACGTGGGTTCTGGAGGACAACTGGCAGTCCCTCACTTCCCTTTAGACTCTGGTCCCCACCCCGGTCCCCTCTGTACCCACTGCCTGACATCCTCCCACGCTACTCATCACATTCCTACAGGCCTCTCTAGGCCTTTGATTTCACTGCTCCTGGTCTGAGGGTGCAGCCCTTACTCCTTAGTTTAGGACAGGAGACCTTGTACCCAGAGTCAGATCGTGGACAGCCAGTCATCCGCTGGTACTGCGCCAACCACTCAGATCACACGCAGACCTTCAGGCTGATCACTCCTCTGGTCTTCATGCTGTTCCCTCTTCTTCAAAAGTTCCTCCCTGCTCCGCCAGCTCTGATTTGCTCTGACTGCCTGTTACAGCAAAATTCAAAAGCACAGTGCTTAAACAAGACAAACGTGCATTTGTTTTTCCCATAAAAGAAGTCTAGATGTAGGCAAACTCAGGCTGGTATAAAGGCCATGTGTGTCATCAGGGACTCAGGGTCCTGCCAGCTCACTGCTCTGCCTTCCTGAGCAAGTGTTCCTTCACCTCAGGCTCCCAGATGGCTGCTACAGCTCTGCCATCACATCTGCTTTCCAGGCCACTAGATGGAAAAAGAGCCAAAGAAGGACATGCCTCTCCCCACTCCTGGATACTCCCACTTACTGCTCCTTGGCCAGAACATTGTCACATGGTCATGCCTAGTTACAAGGGAGGTGGCAGATGTCATTTTTCAGCCGAGCAGCCCTAGGCCCAGGTAAAACTGGAGCCCTGTCACTGAGGCAGACGGGGAGGTGGATACTGGAGCACACCATCACTGACTTCTCTCCGCCCCGCAATCTACTCCCATGTCCCCTTCCTGGATCCACTCAGCCTTGTGGGCACCTGATTGTCCAGACCTCCTCCCTCAGGGCTCCGCTAGGCCTCAGCCTGCAGCCTGGTCCAGAAAGTCTGTGCTGGAGGAATAAAGGAGCAGGTGGACGCCCCCACCACCCCAGCCCAGCCAGCCCTGCTCATGAGAAGAGTGTTGAGCCAGACCCACTTGGGGCTGATCTGGGCAAAGCCACTGCCACGGGGCTGGGAGGCAAGGAGAGGCCTCATTGTCTCCTGCAAACACTTCCATTTCTCCCCATCGTCACTCTGCACTGCGCTGAACGTCATGCATTTTTCATGCCCTTAAGCCAAGTGTATTCTTTAGAAAACAGGGCTGAGTCGCCTGCTTTCCCAGCCTCTCAGGGAGTGACTGGCCAGTCATTTAGGGGAGGGGGAGACTCATTTCTGAGCCAGGGACTCATCCTTAAGAAGCTGGATTAACTGTCCGAAACATAATTGCATCTGTAGCTGTAATCCTATTTGCCAGGCTGATCTCCTAAAAGCCATGGGGTGTTTATTCTTCGTCTCAGGCACCAGGGCCAATCACTGACCCACTGATGCCTGGGAACCTGCATTCTTACCCCCACACCCCATGTGACTGGTGACCAACAAAGACTTTGACTCGTAGTCAAAGTATTCAGTTGGAGCCCCTTACTTTAAGGGAGGGAAGAATGAGACTCAGGGAGGGAAAGGACTGTTAGGGTCCCTCAGGGGTCAAGCAAGGATCGGAACCTGGTATACTGCCCCTGGGCCCAGGCCTCTGAGCTCTCATGGCAGCGGGTGCCCAGGGCTGCCCAGGGCTGCTTGCATGGCCCCCGGTCCTGCAGCTGCAGCTAGCAGATCTAGCATCCAGCCCTTGGACTGGGGTCCCCTGCCCAGCCATACGGCCTTCCGTGCAGGGCCCCTGGGAGGTGGGCACAGTGACCCAGCCTCAACGGAGGCCCCTCATCGTGGCCTGCGATGCACACAGGCCACCAGAGGGCAGCACCCAGAGTGTCGGGCGGTCTCCAGTCCTGGCCTAGAAGGTGCCTTGGTATCTCCGCAGCTCTGGGGCTCGGTTCACCCAGCTGTGAAATGATGCCCTCTGACCCCTCATCACTGGTGGTGTCCCCAGAATGGTGAATAAATGAAAGACTGAGTGAATGAACAAAGGAAAGAGATGATAGGCCCACCTCAGTCTGCCAAACCCTGCTTCCCTCCTCGGCACCTGTTCTGCTGCACCCCGCTCGCCTCCGCTCCAGGGTTAATCAAGGAAACGCACACACCACAGGCCATTTCAGAGCTGGGTGCCTGAGGGACCCGGGAGACTCCCAGCCACAGAGCGGGCTTGGACTCGGCCCCTTCAGCACTCCTGTGGGACGTGGGCGGCCGTTCCTCCCCAAGGTGCCTCACTCAGGGGGGCACTGGGAGAGGGAGGTCGCAGGGAGCCTTTAGGAGACACAGGGTGTGCAGCACCCAGCACAGTGAGGGTGGGTAGGTGCTGGGAGGGGCCCCTCCCAGCTGGCTCCTAAGCTCAGGGTGAGCACGCAGAAAGTGGGGGAGGGCAGGGGCAGGATCTGGAGATGGAGACTGGGCGCCAGGCTCTGACTCTGAGCCTCAGTTCCCCACCCATCACACGCTCTCCAGCTGCCTCCTTAGTGGTCACCCTTAGCAGAGCCTGGCTCATGCTAAATGCCCCAGCAAATGAGGGGCATCTTGCCTTTGAAGGGCAGTGATGGCAAACACGAGGGCATTTCCAGGGTGCTCGGAACATGGAAATCACTCTGCTGAATGACCCCTCCTCTTTCGAGGAACTGTGCCCGAGAGAGGGGGTGGGTGGCCCAGGGGGTGGCAGACCTGCCCATACACTCCTCCCCTAAGTGGGCAGCTGGGATCCCAGTGGAGGGACAGGGTGCATCCAGGCCAGGGCCCAGGACAGAGCCCTGCCTCTGGGAAAGGGGGTTCTGCTGGAATTAACCACCTCCCCACCCCTACCCCTACCCCTTCCCCAACGAGACCACAGGGAACGCAGCTCCTGAATCCCACTGCATCTCACTTCACGCAATTTCCATGCCTCTTGAGCCATCCCTTAGCGCCCCAGGTGCCCCACCCTCCCTGCCTGGTGGGCAGTGGACATAAACGAGCCAAGGTGGCTGGGCTTGGGGACCATGTTCAGCCTCCTTCCTCCTCCTCTCTGCACACCTCCGCACCTTCTCTTGTGCTGGTCCCTGAAGGTTGTTTCTTGGACTTTCTGCCTGGCTCATCCTTCAGGGCTTGGCAATGGCTGCCCTCCTGCAGGAAGCCTTCCCTGAACACCCCTGTCTGGTGCAGACCTCCTTGGCGCTCCCAGAGTCCTAGTCACTCACTTTTTGTTTTTTGTGGCATCTCCACTGGAGGGCAGAATCTCCTGATTCCTTCCTGGGGGCTGGGGTTTTTACATTCTCCCCCAAACTGGAGACAACATGGGGAAAATTTAACTGATTTCCTAGCCAGTGGTCTGAATGTGGTCTCTTAGAGACAGGCAGGGAGGAAATCAAACTTGACCAAAGATTATAAAGTACTAAAAGCTCACAGAAGGCACTGGGTGAGCTTGTAACTGAATTACACTGGGTCTTCCATCCTGCCCCCGGAGAACAGCTGGGGCCCCGTGGCTGCTGGGTTATTAAAGCAAATGTATTCCTGCCATGGTTTGGTCAACCAGGTCCACCTAGCAGATGCAGCTTTCTCTGGCCAAGGAAATGAGCTTTTCTGGTCAAACTTTTAACAGCCCAGAGAAATGAGTGCAAACTTTATGAGGCCCTGAAGCTTCCATGTCCCTGGGACCTGTGGCCCAGGTGGAGCGTGCATGAGAAGGCCAGAGGTGGGGACGAGAGCCGAAGGCCCACTGTTCCATCCCCGCAGGGAGACTGTGGGCACGTTTCCAGCCTCTCCAGGCACAGCATCCTCACTCATTTGGGACAGAAGCTTGTTCGCAGGCACTGGTGACAACAGGAGAAGAAGGGAGACCCCCAATTGTGTTTAGTAGGCAGGCCAGGCTGTCCAGGGCCCTGGGGTCCAGAAAGAAATCAGGTGGTTCTGCCCTACAGGAAAGATGCCACAGAAACTGACCTAGGGTCGTGGGAGCCTAGGGCCTCAGGAGCCCCAAGGAAGCCTGCAACAGGCAGGGGTGGTCAGGGAAGGCTTCCTGGAGGAGGGCAGCCATTACCGAGCTCTGAAGGATGAGCCAGGGAGACAGTTCAAGACACAACCTTCCTGGCAAGGGACTAGTGTGAGTGAAGGCACAGAGGTGTACAAGAACAAGCCTGCTTGCAGAACATGGAGGCAGAGGCCTTGGCTCCAGCCTAGGGCTGGCTGAGGGGCTTTCTTTCAGAAGCTATAAAATGAGGTGACAATGCCTTCCTGCCCCCAACAGACCCTGCAGCCACCTCCCTGAGGTTCCTAGGAGCACAGTCCCTGCACCCTACCTCTTCAAACCCACTTGCACTGAACCCCCAGCCCCAGCGCCCATTGCCTCTCCAGCCACACAGACCATCCTCAGTGACCCCTCACACTCTGTTTTAAGCACATTGCCTAGATCTCCCTCCTCTAAACCTTCTTCACCAGAAGATTCTTGAAATTCCTCTTCAGCCCAGTGAAGGGGTTGCCACCTCCTCCAGGAAGCCCTCCTGGTTGTCCCAGGTAGCCTTAGATAACCCCTCCCTTTGATCCCCTCAGCCCTTTGGCCCTCCCATGTCGAGATGGATCCCTCTGTGCTCTCTCTGTCCCTCCAGGAGAAGCCTCTGGGCAGATCTGGGACTGAGGACTTGTCTGCATTCTGCCTTAACCCCCTGCACCCCAAGTCCAGCGTGAGGCCTGCGGTATGTGTGGGAGAGACACAAGCACGACCGCATGGCCAGGGAGACTCTGGGCTGCCCTGTGATGACCACTGAGGAGGCTTCTCTGGCAAGTGTGGTGATAAGGCTGGTGATGGTGGTGGTGATGGTATTTTGGAGAATGAAAAGCAGGAAAATCTCTTCTCCACCCACTGGGTCCAGTTTTGAACCTGGATTTGCCCTTCCATGGGACAACCCTTGGACAAGAACTGCCCACTTCAGCCCCATTTTTCCGTGGAAGTAATCGGGCAGGGGGTGTCGTGGGGCTACTAGGTGACCCAGTTACTCTCTGTAACATTCGGCACCCAGTTCTGGTGCGGGGGCTTCTTCCTCTCACCGAGCAGTTCTCAGACACCAGCTGGGTGTCCTACAATCCAGCTTAGTTCTGACGCTCTTCCCAGAGATGGTGGCAGACCCGCCTTTCAGGTGCCAGTTGCATATCCAGGTTGTCACTGGCGCTTCTGACCTCCTGGCTATAGGTTGGAGGAGGTTCCTTGGGTTGGATTAATTTGCTAGAGCGGCTCCGAGAACGCAGAGAAACATTTTATTGACTGGATGGCCAGGTAACTGTAAAAGGATAAAACTCAGGAACACCCAGCTGGGCGAGAAGCGAGAAGCGCAGGGAAGGTATGGGGAAGGGGGCGGAGCTCCCACGCCAGCTCCAGGCTCCCCCTTCCCAGCACCGCCATGTGTTCATCAACCTAGAGGTTCTCTGAACCCCGTCCATTTGCGGGTTTTACGGAGGCTTTCTTACCGCGGATTGATTAAATTATTAGCCATTGGCGGTTGATTCTACTTGCTGGAGGTCGGGGGTCAGGGGTGGGGCTGAAAATTCAAACCCTTTAAATTTGATTGGTTCTTCTGATGACCAGCCCCTATTCTTAGGTACTTTCCAAAAGTCACCTCATCATTAACATAACAAAAGACACATTGATCACTCTCTGCACTTAGGAAATTCCAAACGTGTTGAGAGCTCTGTGCCAGAGATGGGGACGGGACAAAGACCAAACATATATTTCTTGTTATAAATCTCCATATCACACCTCCCCAGCTCCCCCCCCACCGTCAGTCCTGGGCTCCCGGGGGTGCTCCGTGTGGTGCAAGGAAGGGTCTTCCCCTCCCCAGTGGGTGGAGTCGGGGTCAGGGTTGAGTGATTGCAGCTGGGCTGGGCGGGGTGGGAGGGGGGGAGGCCTGGCGCCTGTGTGACCCAAGTTGCCCTAGCTCTGGCTGGAAGGGTGGTCCTGGCCTGGGGGCAGAGACAAGTGGGAAAACGTGGGTCCCAAGGGTGAGAGGCCTGGTGACACCTACCTCCCTGGCCTAAGAGTCCCACTTGCAGCGTGGGGACCGTAACACCACTCACTCCTGAGAAACTAGAGGTCTCTGTCCCCCTCCCCTGCTTCCTGCCCTCATTCTCCAGGACTCACGTGGACAGGTCTTTGTCCCCAGGCAGCCCCTGGCCTCTAGCCCTTGACCTTGGGGATCCTCCCAGTTCTGGGTTCCTCCTGAGTCCCCGACAACTCCCAGTGTGCCCACCAGAGGGCGCTCTGTGGCTGGGAAAGGATATGGCCGCGGGACAGACGGAGGCCGAGACCTCTGCAGGGCGTCAAGGAGGAGGACGTGCTCAGGGTCTGGGGAGCACTTGGCTACACCACCCGCCCTGCGGGGAGGTGGAGGCTGGGACAGGGGTGGGGCGTGGTGGGGAAAGTATTTGAATGTAGGGTTGCTGTGGGGCTAAGGGGCTACGTAAGGTCTCAGAACTAACCTCCTGGGGACCGAGGTCCCCACAGGGGATGCAACAGGGGCCAGCGTGGCCGAGGCAGCTGGGTAAGCGTGGAACAGGTGGGTCACGTTGGGTGCGTCCACTCATCAGTGGTGGGCATCTTCTGGCCATTGTGACAGCTTCTGTGGACATGGTGTGCAGGGACCTGGGGAGGCCCTGCGCTCAGTTCCCTGGGACGCACCCAGGACTGGGATTGCCGGGCCACAGACGATGTTTCGTTTTCTGAGGAACCACCATGCGGTTGCCCACAGTGACTGCACCGTTCACACCTCCCCCGCCTCCCCCAGCATGCACCGGGGCTCCTCTCCCCTCTGTTTTATTATTATTACTCTTATTTTAGCCTCCTAGTGGTGTGAAGGGCTATCTTCTGGTGCTTCATGACTTTTTATGGCTGAATATTACCCTGTGCTCTTCCCTCAGGAGGTTAGGGTCGGGGAGACACCCTAAAGCCAACCCACACTCCCACTGTCAAGGGCAACCACAGGGGAGGCGAACTGGGGAGAAATCGGTACTTCCAGGAAGCTTCCAGAGGACATGAGGTACCGGGGGAGCTGACCAGCACAGCAGGTGTGCAGTCTAATGTGCTCCAGGCTGGGGGCCACCCAGGCGGTGGTGTCCCCCACACGTAGACACACACAGACACACACACACACACAGCACACACCTTACACATACCACACACACAGACAGATACACATCCCACATGCACCACATGCATGCGCGCGCGTGCACACACATACACACACACCCCCTCGCAGTCTGAGTACAGGGACTGACCATCATCACAGCTCACTCCCTCAGCCATATGTCAACCAACAAAGATTGCTCTGAGCCCTACTATCTACAGGTTTTATGCTAAAAGGTTTTGTGGATACAGAAATAAGCAAAAATGTAATATCTTCCCCTTGGGGGAAAAAAATGGAGCCAAGTCTGGCAGGAGACCCAAGACCCAATTGGAGCTGAACACCAAGCTGTTCTCAGTGCTGGGAAGGCCTCGGACACCAGAGGACATGGCAGGCGGATCCCGGAGGGCTTCCTGAGGCAGCGCCTGGGAGTCTGAGGGGTTAGGGTCAGGGTTAGAGTCAGAGCAGAGTCTGAGGGGCAAGGACCCGGGAAGGGCATAGGACATGTGAGACCCTGGGTATGACACTTGGGCCAAAAGGAGGCCATGCGGCTAGGGGCCTGAGTGAGTGCTGAGGGCTTTGGGGACAGTGGCCAGCAGGCAGGGCGGCTGGGAAGGAGGAAGGACAGGAGGTTCTGCCCACTGAGCAGGGCTGGGTAGGGGCAGGCAGCTCTACTCTGGAGACTTCTGCTCCTGGCTCCTCCCATCCCGTTCAGCGGGGCGGCCTCCTGGTCCACAGGCTTGTGGCTGGGCCATTGTCCTATCTCCAGCGACGGCCCTGGGGTCACAGAGGAAGGGGATCATTACTGACTTTGACCCCGACTGGTCACTGGAGTACCCAGCCCCCAGCTGCCAGGACCCCCACCCAAGCCTTGGGCCACATAGAGAGCAAGGGGGAGGGGTCAATGGTGAGGAACAGAGGGCCAGGGTCTCAGGCTGCCTTACCAGAGAGCCTGTCTCCTTGGCCCAGGCTAGGACACAGCCGGGCTCCTGCAGTGGCCCTGCCCTCCTGGGGACATTTCTAGGGCTGGGAGACTGACCAGCAGATGAGCACACTGGAGTGTGGTGTGTGCATTCACAAAGGTGCACTGGCGGGTGGGCCAGGGGCTGGGAGCCCACGAGAGATGAGCCTGAGGGAAGGGGGTGCCTGAAGAGGGTGAGCAGGGGGGCAGGGGAGGAGTGATTGGGGAGCACTTATACAGTGCCACTGGATACGGGTCCGACTCTGTGTCGGGGGTGGGGCTGGGAAAATTGGGGCAGAGGACACAGGAACAGAGAATCCGAAAGGAGGGAGAGCCACGTGGGCCGAGGGAAGCCATCGCAGCTGAGACCAGGGGGAAGCGACCTTGAAGGGGCTTGGAGGAGAGCTTGGCAGTCCAGTGCAAAGGCCCCAGGGTAGAAGGAAGCTCAGCAGAGCCCAAGGGCAGGGGCTGCAGAAGAGGCGCTGAGATTTGCTGAAGACCCCCCTCCCCAGCCCCCAGGCCAGATCCTCAGGCCTCTGGTCATTTTCAGGCTGAAAGGAACCAGTTTGACTCAGCTGGAGGCACCTCCTCTGGGAATCTGGCTCCCTAAATCACAGCGCCTGGCGGAGGGTTCACTCCAGGACACACTGTCTGCTGAGTTCCGGCTTCCTGTGTGGCTGGGCTGGGGGGTGGGGGGGTCTGGCCCAAGGCCACCCCTCCCCCGCCAGCGCATTGTCTGCCCTGCGGCCGGAAGCAGCTCCTGCCCAAGGCAGGGGGAGCTGTGGGGACCATGAACCCAGCTCCATGGCTGAGCAGAGGCCACCCAGGCCCGCACTGTTCTCTGTGCTTAGGCCGTCGCTCCCTGGCCCAGACAGGGGGGCTAGGGGAGGGCAACCCACCAGGCTCCCCGACCCAGGGCTGCCTCAACCTCAAATCAGGAGTCTGGACAGGGCAGGTGGGCCCCTCCCTCCAGCACAGCCACCCAGGCTGCGGCCCCTCCCTGTCCCACTGTGCACCCACCTCTCCCCACGTCCATCTAGTGACCCAGTTGCGGGGGGGGGGCGGGTGAGGCGGTGACATCTCCTGCAGACTCTGGCCTCTCAGCCAGGACGGAGGGGAGACAGCCAGAAAGGGACAAGCCAAGACCTGATTTACAAGTGAAATGACTCTGGAGCTGGCCCAGCCTCCGGCCCACAGAAAGATGACCCAGCCCTTAGGTTCCCAGCAGGCAGCGCAGCCACCTGCAGCCACCGAGGCTTCAGCTCCTGGCCCCAAGGGAGTCCAGACCTTAGACTCTGGCGCAGGGACCAGAGGGTGAGCCGGTGCAGAAGTCAAACCTGGGAACCCATAGTGTCCCCTAGTTCCCATGGTGCCCGCCGTGGGCTGGGGCACGGTGGCTGAGACACCCAGCTGGACCCTACCCTCCTCCAGATCTCAGATCACAGAGCATTCCCCCCAACCCCAAGCATCCTTGAGGAAAGATGGCTACGTCCAGCGGGGGAAACAGGGTTCACTTCTTTGCAGCTGAGTTGGTATCTAGCACTCTGGCTCTGGCAGACCCGTGATCTCTGTCAATGGGGTAAACTGAGTCAGCTCAGAGTCCTTCTCCAGTGGTGTCTGACTTCTACAGCATCACTGCCAGGGGTGCCTAGCCTTGGACACCCTCTGTGCAGGCAGGCAGCGTCCAGGGTCCTCCTTCCAGCCCGGTCCCCCTGGGTCACTGCACATCCTTCTTGGGACGTCTAGAAAAGGAAAGTGGACCTGCTCTCGTGGCCACTCCAGGACCTGCGCCCACCCAGCCTTCACCAAAGCCACGACCAGCACATGGCTTCACCCTCTGTGTGCCCAGGGCAGTGGTTGCAGGCCAGCCCTTCCCAGCCCTCAGAGCCCAGCTCTGCCCTGTCCTAAGGGTCCGAGACCCCTCTTAGGTCCAGCCCCGCTGGGAGGCCTCTGGCAGCACCACATTAGGGTCACTGGCTCATCCTCTCCCCAGAGTGACTGTTTGGGACGTAAATTCATGTTGGCTGGGGCTCTGACTTCTAGAAGCTTCTTCTGTTGTTTTCCTTTCAAAATGTCTCGGCCCTGCTTTTCAAAGTCTGTTTTAAAGTCAAAAGCGGACCAGAATCTGTTACCTTCCCTGAGCTACCTTCTTTCTCGCTGCTGCTGCTGCCTGGCGGGGTGTGGGGGTTGGGGTGCCAGTCTTGGAGAAGGACGCACCCCGGACACCGGGCAAGGGTGGCCACGCTCAGTCGTCAGAGGAGGCATCAGGTCCGACCAAGTAATCAGATCAGGGCTGCGCTCCGAGCGAGCATCTGAGAGCCGGGCACAGCTGCCTCTACCGTCTCCCATGGCTCCCCTTTGCCTCCCTGAGCCTCTGGGATTTGTTTCTCCCGCCTGCTCCCTGCTCCCCGGGCACAGGGAAGCCCTGCCTCCTGGCCTCTGCTAACGCAGGCCCCTCCGTCCCATCAGCACAAGTTTACCGGGTTAACTTCAAAGGACCTTCTCAACTCCTTGGCTTCAGAAGGGCGGGGCCCCCCCTGTGCTGGCCGTTACTCACAGCCCCGTCCGCCCGCCCGCCCTGCACCGCCTCCTCCGGCTCAGCCTTCTCAACTTCGGGGCTCACCCGGGAGGCCGCCTCTTCCAGGGAGCCTCCCCTGATGCCCCACCCCCCGCCGGGTTCTCACAGCTGCGAGCATTTCCCTGCCACCCTGCCTCCTGGGTTCTTTGGGACAGAGGCCTGGAGTGCCATCTGCGGGACCTCGTCTGAAGAGAGGGGACAGCTTCGTGGTGAGGGCAGGGGTACTTTTGCTGGGTGCTTCCTGCCTCCTGTGCTCAGGAGCCTGGGGGCCAGTCTGCAGGAGCTGAGGCAAATCAAAGCAGGAGGAGAAACAGAAGTGACATTGGCAGCTACCATGTGTTCTATGTGCGGGTCCTTCCCTCCCGCAGCCTCACAAGATGCGCTGACCCCAGGAAGCGGGCGTGCGCCTGGAAGGGCAGCCTTGACTCCATGGCGAGACGGGGAGCAGGGATTTGAGCCCAAGCCGAGGGCGTGAGTGCCCCAGGCCACGATGGCATGTTTTCTGAGTGCAGAATTCTGTGTTACTGGGGGGTAGAGACACCTAAAGGGCAGTGGGGACTGAGGGGCCTAAAGGAAGGAGTCAGGGATTTTGGGGTACAACAGAGATGCCCCAGGACGTGGAATTAAAAGTAGAGGTAAAAGATGAAGGGAAAGCACGGGCGAGAAGGTAGGTCTAAGTGGAGCCAGAGATGAGCTCATAGCTGTGATTCAAGCTCCCCAGCAGCCAAGGCAAAAAAGGGAAAGTGGCGATTTACACAACTTCCTCCTACGTGGGAAGTTAGAAGCTGTCAGGTCTCAATCCTGAAGCTTCTCCGCTGGGGAAGGTGTCATGGGACTGGGGGGTCAGTGTGAACCTCCTTCCCTCTTGTACACACTTGAGCAATATCTTGGGCCAGACCTGGGCTGGGCTTTGGGGCTTCCAGGTGAAACCTCAAGTCAGGCTGCTGGGGACCGTGGCCCCCGCTTGCCGGGCCCTCAGCACACACCCGTCACTGCACCTCGCTTCCACCTGCCAGCAGCCTGGCCTGGGGCCTGTCACTCCTCCAGCTGCACAAACAAGGAGATGAGCTGTCTGTGTTCCGAGGGTCTGTGTCTTGGGGGCGCAGTCCCTCTGCTTTGAGCAGTGGCTTCACCCCACAGCCCAGCTTCCCTTTGGCTGACCCCACGACCCTGTGACCTGCCTCTGCTTGAGTCCAGGGCATTGCCACCTCTGTCCTCCCCTGGCCACTGCCAGGCCGGGGCCCACTCCCTGCTCCCTACAGACCAGCAGGTGGGAGCCCACGACAGTCAGAAGGTGTCATTCAGGGTAAAGGGAGAGAAGGCTGTGCTTCAAGACTGACCAGAGAGACAGCGCAGAGACGCGGGACCAACCTGTGTCTCGACGTCGGCTCCGGTTGTGGGGTTAGCTGCTGATAGGCCACCCCAAAGGGCAGAGCCTCGCCATGGCCATTACACGCATGGACGCCCGGCTCCAGAATTTGAACCGGGCACAGGGGGAGTCTGTCTCTTCTCTGCTCCACCAGTCAGTAGCCTCAGTGGAGGTGGCTCGGGGTCTGAGGGCCAGAATCACTTGCAGGCATCCTCGTTCACACATCAGGCAGTGCCGGCTGTCACCTGTGACCCCTCCACGTGGCTGTCCCTCACCCTCTGGGTTCCTAGAGCCAGTGCCCAAGAGAGCCAGGTGGAGGCACAGGCTGTGACAGCCCAGCCCCTGAACTCACATGTACCCCCCTCCACACCTACTCGCAGGGGCGGTCATGGGCCTACCCCCACCCAGGGGAGGGGACGTACCCGCCACCCCTGGACGGGACATCAGCAAGATTCTAAAGAAACGCCACAGAGCTCCATCCTTCCATGCAGCTTCGAGCCAAGTTCTCCGTGCCCCTGTAGCGAGACAGTGCCGTGACTGCTCCCATCCCCACATTGGACGAGGAGCACTCTATAGCCACTGTCCTCCAGCCCGGGGACTGCCCCTTGCCCTTTGCATCTGCAGGCCCACTCTCGGCCGCCTCCAGCCCCCAGGAGACTAACTCGGACAGACGGACACGCCTGCAGGCTCCCTGCCCACCGGCGTCTGATTGGAGCCCCCTCCCTGCCCTGTCCCTCTGCCCCCAGCCCCCTGCTCGCCCCCTGCAGCCCTTCCTCAGCTCTGCCCACACCTGCGCCCTCCGTTAAACGCTCCTCAGATGACCCAAACCGTGGGTGTTCCTGTGCACGGCGACCTCGCCCGACAGAAACCACGGGAAGAGACGTGTGCTCCTGCTCAGGGAAGGTGGCCCCCAGGTCCTGCTGTCTCCATGGGGCTCAGGCCGAGGGCTGGGCTTCCAGCTTGGTGGCTGGCCCCATAAGCCTCCCACAGAGAAATCCTGCTTTGAGAAGGTCACTGCCCAGTGGTGGGGACAGGGCTGAGTGTTTTAACTCCAGAAAGACCAGGCCCCAGTGGGGGAGCCGGCGCCAACTCAGACAGCTGAATAAACAGTCACGGTCATGTTTCCAGGCCCCCTGCGGCCTGGCTGCCCTGCGCGCTGGAGGCCACTCAAGGCCAAGAGAGGGGCTGTATCTTGGTGGAGATGGCGGCTGCCCCAGCCCTCCCTGCCCCCACCTCCCAGCTCCCAGGTTCCCCAGCAGGCACCTCTGTCTGGTGGACAGTAGGAGGGATGGGGGTTCAGACCCTGCATCCCAGACTGGGTTCTGCCACTCTCACCCTGGGACCTTCTGAACATTCCTTCCCCTCCCTGGCCTTGACATCTCCAACGGTGGAATGGACTGGAACCCTGCCTAGTGCCACAGGGCAAACAAGGCAGTGGGTGTCGAAGGCCATGGGAATTGTGGGCCAGCGGGGCCCAGGCTGCAGAAGCCTTGAGGGCCACTCTGAGGACTCCCCAAGGGCAGGGGGTCATGACTGCCTCAGAGCAGGGCCCACCTGGGATGTGACAAAAACCGCTCAGCTGGTGGACAGATGGAGGGAGGGCGGTGGGGAGACCCTCGTGGAGGTGGGAGCCGGGAGCCAGAGGCCAGGAAATAGGGAGGTGCCTTGGTAGGAGGGGGACAGACCTGGGATCTAGAGGTGGGGTGGGCAGACACCCATCTGCCCTGTTTCAGCCGGACGTGGCCTGCTGGGCAGCAGCACCCTCCCTCTCCTCTTTCTTCACCTCCCTAGAATCCAGGAACCCTACTCCCCAGCACCCCAGGGGCTACATCATGACAACACACCCTTGGAATATCGGGGCCCTCACCTTGGGCAGATGGGTTTCAATTTGACTTCAGAATAAGAACTTGCCAGCTTCCCCAATTGCATGCAGAGGTGCAGGGCCTCCAGGCCTCATGCAGGTCCCCACCTCCCTCAACCCCCCTGGCCTGGACCCGAGAAGAGAGACTCCAGGACACTGGGTGATGGGAGGGGCTGGGGAGATCCCGCCTGCCCTCTGCCCACCCTGTCCCCTCTGGAACTCAGTGCCACAGACATGGGGCCAATGGTAGGGAAACTCCTGGATTCTAGCTCTCATCCCAGCCCAGCTCTGGGTCGGGGCCCTCCTGGGCCAGGTCAAGCCCTCGTCTCTCTGGGCCTCAGTTCCCCCACCAGCAAAAGTTGATGCTTGTGTTCAGTGGATGATGGCCTCTCTCACCCAAAGTCATGTGGCTCTGCCGGGTCCCTGTTTTGTGCCCAGCCTGGCGCCAGCCCCATGCCCCCTATGATGGGAGTCCAGGCAGGGCCCAGGAACCAGGGGTGGAGTGGAGCCTGGGTGCGATCGTGCTTCACGGAGGCCAGGCAGGTGAAGCGGTTCAGATGTTAGAGAGCAGAGAGGGCGCCCACGCGGGCACACCCTGCCAAGAAGAGCCGGCCAGCACATTCTTATCTCCTGACCTGTCGGTCCCCCTCCCCCGTCCTGATGAAGCTGTTGGAAATGAGGGTCCTTAGGGAGACTGTCCACCATGTGGCTGCCCTGTGGCCTCAGGCAGGTTGCTAGACCTCTCTGAGCAAAAGCCCTCAGTGACCAGTACAGGACTTCGGGGTGGGGGTGGGGGTGCTGCCCCTGGCTGAGAGCTGACATGTGGTGGGAACTTGGACAGTGCAGAGCCTGGGCCTGGAAGTTAAAAGCCAGAGAGGATGGTGATGGCTCTGGGGACCCCACATGTGGGCTTGGGCCCTGGCTCCCCTTCCCCTAGGGCCTGAGGGCCCCAGGACCGTGGCCCTGCCCCATTCCTACCCCTACACCCAGCACCTTGGGAGGGCGTCCCAGACACACACCTTCCTGTTCCCTTCCTCGCCCCACCTGGGTGGCCACCCCACCCCCACAGAAGAGTGAGGCCCCGTCTCCCTATCCCCTCCTCCCACAGTCTCAAGCGCCGGGTGGCTGCCACCTTTCCACTCGAGGTACCTGATGGCAAGCACACCAGCCACCTGACGAATCATCTCTCTGCAGGGTCTGCCCATCTGGCCCACTGACCCCCTGAACCTCAGAGTCCCCCTCTGTAAAGGGGCAATCATAGTAATACCCTGTGGATGGGAGGGCCTGCAGATTCAATGAAATAAGGCAAGTGGAGCTCTTGGCCAGAGCGCCTAGTGAGGGCACCTCTGGCCTTTGGGCGCCCCAGCCTGAGGGTTCCTGTATTTGTGGGTCCTTGGGTATGGGGGTGTCTGGCCCTGTGGTGCCAGGGGTTTGTGCACTGGGTCGCCATGTGTCACCTCAGCCACCAGGGGGCAGCATAGGGGAGCAATTCCACTCCAGGAGCTGGAGTCGCGCCCTCCCGGAGCCTGTGCTTTGTGCAGGGAAAGCAGGAGGGAGGGAGGCGAGGCGGCCCACAGGGTCACTCGGGGCCAGCAGAACAGCCCGGGCTCGGATCCTGGCCCTGCCGCTAACTCCCACATGACCTGGGCCTGCTCGGCCTTCCTCTGTGCAGGGGGCGCTGCACTGCAGCCCCTGGGTCTCTTCCCACGCGGAAACGAGAGGCGAGGTGCAGAGAGGCATCCCCCACACAGCTGCGGTCCTGGGCTGGGGCCGTCAGGCCCGGGGGCTGGGGGCCCGGCGTCCTGCTGAGGCCCCTGCCCCGGTGCTTCCGGTCTGCAGTGAGGCCACCGAGGCCCAGCCAGGAGCAGAGGCTTGGATGACGTCACACAACGAGTCTGCGGCACAGACAGCTCCGCCGGGCCTGCCCTGCTCTTTCTGCACACCACCCGCACCCCAGATGCCACCAAGAGCGGGAGTCATGTGGGCCTCCTGCTGGGCCCACCTTCAGGGAGGTTGACCGCCCTCTGTCTCCCAGGCCCGGGGTAGGGGGCACCCGATGAGGCCTCTGTGGGTCCTGTTCTGCTGACAATTTCAAGTCTGTGTCCCTTCCTCCACTGGGGAGGTCCGGGGGCTGCTGGGTGACGCTGGCTCCTGTGGCCTCAGCCACCCAGTGCAGGGCCGTGGGGGAGAGAGGTGAGTCACCCCTGGGGACACCGCCCTGCTCAATCCCACCTCTCTCAGCTGCCCCGGGGCAGGTCCCACCTGCAGAGGAGCCCGGCCAGGGGCCTGGGAAGAGGGGTTTGGCTTCGCACGGGGCCAGGAGAGGCCCCCGCCGCCCTTCGCACCCGCCAGCTTCCTCCTGGCCGCAGCACAGGAAGGCGGGCAGCCTCGAGCTCTCTGCTCTGTGGCCGGAAAAGCCTCGTGTTCCAGGAATATGCAGCTCAGCAGGTCGGAGGGAGTGTGTAGTGTGGTTCCCAGAGGCCACTGTGCTGGGGGCCTCCCTTGCAGCCCAGGGTGCGTCCACTCCCCAGCTGCAGTTCCCCGCAGTGGTCACAGGCCGAGCTCCGGGGCTGCACCATCAAGGACAGGAGACTAGTGAGCGTCAGGGGTCCCCCAGCTGCCCCAGAGCGAGGCTGCCAAGCACCCCGGCCTGCATCCTCTGCCCGCTCGGCCCCGTGGCCCCCATCTGGCAGCATCAGGCCTGCAGGCCTGGGAGGCCGCGGGCAGCCATCTTCCAGGCAAACTGGGGCCCAGCCAGCAGCGTTTCCCCACGTCCTCCTCCCTCGCTCCGAGCGGCATTACCTCATCGGGAAGCCATTCCGGAAAGGAGCTGCAGAGCCCCTGGGAGTGGGAGTGGAGAGGCTCTTTCCAAGGGCCCTCCTGGCAGCCTCCAGTGCCAGGCCAGGGCAGGCGTCACGCCTCCGGGCGTCTGCCTGCCGAGCCGCCGCTGGGAGGGCAGCTGGCTTTCGTCAGCTTCTCGGGGCGACCAGGCCAGGCTGGAGCAGCCCGGCAGGGGGCACTGGCCCTGGCCGGCTGGCTACCCGGCGGGCCGAGGGTTGCTTTCAGGAACCGCAACCGAATGGCTGGACAGGAGGCGAAGCTGGACCCAGGCTAATAGCAGAGGCCAAACCCTCCCCTTTTCTGAGCCTCGGTTTCCCTTCCACCCAGCACCCCTCCCCCGCGTCCTTGCCCTCCCCCTGTGGCCACGAGGGGCCCTGGACACAAGTGAGCACGTGACTGCTCCCGGCTGCCCGCTGATCTAAACCAGAGGCCCTGGCTGCCTACAGCTGGCCCCAAGTGGGCCTCCCTGGGCCATGTGGTCAAGACTGAGAGAGGTGGGAGCTGCGGGGGCAGCTGGGGTGCTGGGGAGATAGGAGGAGCTTCCTGCCCTGCCTGGGGTGGGTCCAGAAGGATGAGGGTTCAGGGCAGCCGAGAGGACCTCCCAACCCGGGTCCCAGCCCTCCCACCCAACTCGGATTCCAGAGAAACCTCTCAGAGCTTCAGTTTTCTCATCTGTAAAAGGGGGCTAACCATGCCCACCCACCCACCCACCCCAGAGAATGCTTGGAAAGACTCTTGAAACCATGTAGAAGAGAGAACAGGAGACACAGGCAGACAGGCTTTTATGGGGGGGGGGCCTGTGGGCAGGCACCAACACCAGCTCCTGCTGGGCCAGCTTCCAGTCTTCACACTGTTGGGGCCAGAAGTGTCCTCCTAAGACACAGCTCTGTTTGGTGCACGACTGTACTAAAAGCTCCTTGCCCCAGGGTAAGTGAAACGCTGTCCTCCAGCCACACCTGAATGTGCAGGTGCCCACGCCTACCGTTCCTTCTTTCAAATTCTGTCTAGAGAACTCCTACTCACCCTGCAAAACTCCAGGTGAGATGCCCTTCCTCAGAAACGTCTCACAGGATTGCTCTGAGAACCAAAAAAGAATGTCTGTGTATGAACACACGGATGAGGTAAGGGAGGCTCATACTCATGGCTGTCCTCATTACTAAGTAGAAAGAGGTCACAACCAAGGGCACATGTGTGATCAGGAAGGCTACTAGGGGTAGGAGTTAGCAGGAAGTTTTCTCTGGCTTGGGATTCAAGCCCAGCCTTGACAGATGGTAGAGTTTTCAGAGAAGAGGAAGAAATTGGCAGCTAGGAATAGGCAGTTGTGGAGCAGTTTTAAATATGGCTACAAATTCTTTGGTTCTCCTCCTTTGAGAGGTGGGGCCTGTGTCCTTTCCTTTTGACTCTGGGCAGGCTTGTGACTCCTTCAGTCAGCAGAGGGTAGGGTACCCAGCAGGGCTGCTGGGTAAGTTCTGAGGCTGGATCATAAAAGGCTACACAGCTTCTGCCCTGGGCCCCGAGTTACCACGTAAGAAGAGAGTTCAACTCCCCGGAGACCCCGGCTGCGAGAGAGCCCAAGCCACAGCCAGGTGTGTTGGCTGACAGTTCCAGCCTTCGACTTGTCCCAGTGCAGGCACCAGACGTGTGAGTGAAGAAGTCAATTCAAAAGCATCTCCCCCAGCCTCCAGTCTTCCAGCCCCAGCCATTTGGCCCTAGGCCGGCACCAGACATCACAGAGCAGAGCAGAGTTGTCCCCACTGGGCCCTTTCAGAATACCTGACTCACAGAATTCGTGAGCACAATAAAATGGCTGGAGTTTTTTGTTGCTGTTTAGGGGTGGTTTGTTACACAGCACTAGCTGACTTAGAACCCAGTGAGATGCTCAGAACGTTTTGACCCTTAAAGCCAGCCACATGACCCCAGGAAGCAAGATTGTGCTAAATTGGAATTCAGTTCCAGGAACAGATTCTCTCCAAACGTCCCAAATGCCCTTGGTGCTCCTCAACCCAGCCTGATTGGTAGCCAGTGCCTGGGGAAGTCTCATTGAACAAATGTTCAGGCTCACTGCAGCCTCTCTAAATCTGGACAGGGAGCTTCTCTCCTCAGAACTCCCGAGGGCCTTAGCAGCTTAGATAACTCTGGGGAGTTATCCAGGTTCTGTGTGGCATGTTTGTCCTCCTGTGCCTCAGTTTCCCCACCCCAGAATAGGGCACTGAACTCACAAGCTCTGTGGTCCCGCTGAGCTCCCAGGTCTGCCCGACATGAGGCACAACATGTTTGTCTCCCCACAAGTCCCTTACCCACCTGACTCTGCCTCCCATGAAGGCAGGGATCATGACTGTAACCTCACCATTACGAGCTCAGCACCATTACGTCACGAAGCCCAAATGTGGGTACCACCAGTGTTTACTGCATGAATGAATAAATCATTGAATTAATGAACAAAAGAATCCTTCCTGTGCTCATTCATTCCATCAATCGATTTCCCACACTCACAACCAGGATTCCCTCATAGCAGCTCTACAAGTCTATTCTTGCAAGCCTCGCGTGATGGGGAACTCACCACCTTTCGAGATAGCCTGTTTCATGTTGAGGCAGCTCTGATCAGAGAGCATTTCCCTGAGCCGGTCTCCCTCCTGGGCCTCAGGGGAGAGTGGCTGGAGGAGGGGGGAGAGGGGCACGTGGCAGAGAAAGGAGCCCTCGGGACCCACGGTCCTTGGAACTCCCATCTGATGAGTGCTGGGAGCAGGTGAGGGGAACCCAGAGCTCCAGAACCCCCTTAGTTGTCTCTGCACCAGCCCAGCTGAGGTCCCAGGGTGGGCGGGGCCAGGGCGGTGAGTGCCCAGATCCCAGCTGGGGCAGGGCCAGCACACCAGGAGGTCTGCCGAGACTAAGAAAGCAACTGGGCAGAGAGAAGAGCTGGGGCGGGACAGGTGGTCTGTGTTGTCTCCGTGGCTTCAGTGCCTCCGCCTGCCCGGCCTGGCCTGGGAAAACAAGCTGGGCACTGAGCGTGCGGCACTTTGACCACGGGGACAAAGGCTGGCTGTTAGGAGCCCACGGCAGCCAACCGGGCCTGGCTGGCGGAACATCGGTTTAGACCAGGCCAGTCAGGCTGAGCTGCCAGCCCCACGGCCTGCCCCTCGGGCCCCTGGGGAGAGAGCTGGGGCTGGGGGCCAGGGTGGGGGTGGTGAGGAGGGCCCCGGGCAGGCACCCCTCCCCCAACCCTGCACGCCGGGTGCACAGCTCCCTGGCCCAGCCTCTCAGGAGACTGAGATCTGCAGAAGCTCCTTGGGTAAAGGAATAGGACTTCCCCCTCCATCTCTGTCTGGGTGAGGAGCCAAGTGACCAGTGCATCAGCGGCAGCATACTGGTGGGCTTCCCGCCCCAGTGAGGGGCACCCCCACACAGTACATCTTTGCTCTCTGTGGACAGACGCTATCTCTGGCCCCAAGCTGGACAAACCTGAAGTACCAGGGTGCCCAGAAGCAGCCCCTCCTCAAGGATGGGTGGAGCAGGCGAGCAACTGCCCCTCGATCAAGGCCACCTGGAGCTGCGCAGACTCCCAGTACTCCCGGGGGCAGAGGGCTGAGCCCTGGCGGCCTCGGAGGTGACTTGCTTGATGACACACACTATATTGGCTGTGTCCCCTCCCTGCCACACTTCATACCCTCCTCATGTCTCCTGGGGCCCCCTCCCAAGTAAGCCAGGCTCACAAGGACGGATGCTTCAGGCTCCGCTTCTGGGAACATGCAGAGGGAACCAGGCACCACAGAGGGTCTCTGCCAGTGTTTCAGTCACAGGAGCTTCCCCGTCCTGGAGCTCAGAGAACCAGTAGGTGGGTGCTATGTCATCTCAATAACTATGGCCCTCAGGGGAGCAGGAAGCCTCCCTGAGGAGGGACACCAAGGCCAGAATGACCCGGAAGGCATGAACCGAGCCATGCAGGGCTGCACCCTGAGGGAAAAGGCCTTTGGGTTTGAGGGGATGGGGGATGGGCCCTGACGAGGGGTCTGCCCAAAGAGCAGCTCTCAGGCCTGCAGAAGCCCCTGACTGACGCCTCATCTGCACTTCCACTGGGGGTGATGGGGTTCCCTGCACCCCTAGCCTGCCCTTTCCCCACTGAGGGCTGTGCCACCTGCCTGTCCGGCTCTTACTCTCACAGCTGTGTGGCAGTGGGGGCTCCCAGGAAGCCACGTGGGGCAGGTTTCAGGGAGCAGGATGTCAGTTACAGATGGCCCGGGTTCACCACTGTGTCCAGGAGGGGAAGGATGCGTTTTGGATAGAGGCCTGACCCTGCGGAAGCTCTGGAACTAGAAAGGACCCCCGAGCTGGCCTGAGTTGGGAGGAATCAACCAGGCCCTATCCTCTCGCCTGCGTCCATCATTGGAGGCCATGACCTTGGGCCAGGCAGGTCTTCACGTGGTGAGGCCAATCCTGAAGAGGCTGGGACCAAAGGCTGTGTGCAGGGGATGGGGAGACCTTTGGGACTGGGGGGAGGGGAGGCTCAGAGCACCCACAGGCAGGTGCTGCCTTGGCGCCTCTGTCCTGTTCAGCTGCCCCTGGCTGTCCCACTGGCCCCTCATCCTCAGCCTCCCCCAGCTAAGCTCCTCCTGCCTCCTGCTGTGGGTCTGGGAGAAGCCACACTTCCACGGTGCCAGCCTGGCCCTCACCACCCCTTCCCACCTCTCCACCCACCTCCTTACCTGGGGCCTGACCTCATAGGCCCCAGGCTCCACACCCCAGATCTTTCCAGGCGCAGTCCCCTGCCCTGCGTTCCCCCCACGCGCACCCTCACTTCAGCCGCCCACAGGGCCTGGAGAGCTTGAGCGTGCCCTCCACTCACCTGCACCTTTGCCACCTGAAACCCTTCCCTGCCCTCCGCCTGAGTCACCTGTTTGCCCTCTGCTGAGGTCTTAGGGCCCCCCGGCCCCCGGCCCCACCTCAGGATTCTCGGCCTCTTTCCGGCTTTGTGGCTGCGCAGGCGTGCCCCCGTGGCCCCGGGGCCAGGCGCCGTGTCTGCCTCCTTCGAGCAGCCAGCAGCGTCCTGGGGCCCAGCATGGGGCCTGGGGCCCCGCAGGCCCTCAGTGGACATGTGAAAAGTAAAAAGGGACCAACGAATGAAGGCGTGAGTGAGTGAGTGACATCCGGGTGACCGTGAACAAGCTCTACCACCTCGAGGATGGTGAAGGATGAGGGGCCAGCCCTGAGCGCAGAGGCCGTGGGACCAGCTCTGAACTCTGGGAGGAGGAGAGAAGCCACCCTTCACTCGGGACCAAGAAACACTCTGGAACATTCCCCAGAAAGGACACTCGGGGCAGGCAGATCCCACGAGACCCCTGTCATCACCCCAGTGGCAGCCCTGCTGAGTCAGGGCCTGAGTCAGCCTCCACCCCCGACAGGCTCCCTCGGGGACCTGCCGGGATCTGCGTTTGTTCCCAGCATCCAGCGCTGGCCGAGACCTGCAGCCCCGGACGCCCGGAGCCCGCGCCGCGGCTCCGCGGAGCTCTGTGTTGGAACTTGCAGGTTTCCGAACTCAGACCTCCTTCCAGCTGCCTTCCCACGGAGCTGCCGCAGCCCATCAGGTTGCCCCAGGGATAAGTCAGCGTCCCAGGTGCTGGGGCGGGTTGGCCGGGTGGTAAAAAGCAGTCCCCTGACCTGGGGCAAGCCGCTGCCTCACCCACCTGCGTCTCGGTGGCATTCCCCGGCCGTCCTGCCATCAACCCGCTATGTATGAGTCCACACTCTTCCCTCCACGTCCCCACCTGTTCATCCAGGCCCTGGCCCGTTCCCTCTGCCCCCTTGGCAATGGCCTTCTATCTCTGCTGCACCTTCCACTGCTCCCTTCCCTCCAGCATGCGACACATGCAGGTCTCTCCTTCTTCAGGTTAAAAGCACCCTTGACGCCACACCCACCTCCCTGCCACCACCACCCCAACACATCGCCCAACGCTCCTCAGCCCCATCGGCGGGTGCTATCGCCACCCTCCACTGAAAAGGCTCCTAGAGGGTCAGCGAGGAGTTCCATCTTGCCAAAGCCAAGGTCCCCTCAAGTCCATCTCGCGGCGGGTGATGCAACCAACCCACCTCCCTCTGGAAGCTCTTGTCCTCAGGCCTGCTGGCTCCCTGACCTCCCTGGGTGCTCCTTCTCTGCGCTGTGGCCGATCGGTCTTCTGGTCAACCTTAACCACTCCCAGACTTCAATGACCAAAACACACTGAGGCTTCCCAAGTCCACATCTCCAGGCCTGCCCCAGCCCCCAGTCTCCTCCGATGTTTCTGCAGTGCCAGCTGAGGGCTGATGGAGGAGAGGGCTGAGTGAGTGCCAGTGAGGCCTGGCCCACAAGGTCTCCAACACCAGGAGATACCGACGTGCACACAGGCGACCCTGTCTGACACCTGTCCACGCGTGAGCACGCCTTCCCACCTCCGGCCTCCTGTGGTTCCACACTCACCCCCACGGCAGGAGAAACTGGTTGCCCTCCTGGGATCTCCATGGCCTCCCTGGATGTCCTGTCCTGCCCTATCAGGGCTTCCTGGAGCTGGCCCGGGCACCAGCCGTTCCTGGACCGGGAGCCACCCCCGTGACTTCTGACCTCTGAGTCACTCTGTGGCATGAGGAATCTGAACTTCCTCAGGCTCCAGGGCTGAGACAAGACGCCAGCCCCAGGGGTGTCACTCTCAGACCTCAGGCAGATGCTCCAAGTCACATGGACTTCCCAGTGTATCATCTCTGCTACCACCTAGATCTGAGCCACTGTCACCCCTCACCTGGGCTACTGCCAGTGTCCTCTCCAGCGCATCCTCCCCATCCCCAGCTGCAAGAGAATCCTTCTAAGATATTCAGACCTCACAGGTAAGTCTGCCCCCGGCCAGCCTCTCCCACTCCCAGACCCCTCTCCCCAGCAATGACCAGCCTTTCAGGCCAGTGGAAATCTGCTGTGAGTGAAAAATGATGAATTGCTGTCATAAGTTTACTTTCTCTGATTACTCTGACGTTACTTCTCTGTTTAACAACTTTGCTCATTTTTAATTGGATTTATGTCTTTCTTTTTTTTACGCAGAGGAGCCTTTTTCTACTTAAATGTCACATAATATGAATTCAGATTCTTGCAGACAAAAGATAATTTTTAAAGAGGTTAAAGCATGATTCTCATAAGAACAGAAAAATGAACACATCTAAGATTTTACTTAACTCACTAATTAATAAGGGAACCAGTAAGATGTGAAAAACAGTTGAAAGGAGAATTTGAAGGACAGACATATGTGTAGGCAATCAGAAATGCTGAAATGAATTTGCTAATAGGTGCAAAACTGGTTAATATCCTATAGGGCAACAAAGTGTACTGTTTGGATTTTTCTTTATTATGAAATAGAATTCACTTATATCTCTACTGGAAAAATTCATTTGCATTGTTACGGATAAGAATCATATGCCTTATAATCAATTTTCTACAGCTTGACTTCTACTCTGACAGAGTTGGTACTTGTCAAACTTTCCAAGTCCTTTTTGTAATATAGACTACTTTTGTAATCTTTGTATAATTATGTAAAAACTAGTAGTATAGTGATTTCTAATTTTTTATAATTTTAGAATTTTTCGCTCTCCTGGATGTCCTGAAATTCCATCGTGATGTATCTTGGTGTGGAATGTTGAGACTTTTCTTTTTGTTCATTTATTTATCTCACTTGGTGTTCACTGAGCATTTCTAATCTGATCACTCACACCTCCCTCAGTTCTAGGGAATTCCTGTTTAGTAAATGACTAAATATTAATTATCTTCCTTTCTCACTAATACCTACTCTTGGGACTCTTGATAGATAAGTGAGGCATCCTCTGGATTTGTCCTCCTTGTTTCTTGATGAGAAGCCAGATATTAATTATATCATAGCTCCCCTTCATGGAACAAGTTGGGTTTTTTTCTCCAAACCTTTCAAGATTTTCCCTTTTCCTCTGGCTTTCAGGAGTTTGACTATGATTTACCCAGAAGTGTTTTTACTTTTGTTTACCCTGCTTGGGATTTGTTGAGCTTCTTGGATCTGTAAATTAATGTTTTCCATTAATATTGAGACATTTTCCATCATTGTTTCTTTCTTTCTTTCTTTCTTTTTTTTTTTTTTTTTTTTTTTTGCCTTATAGCTTTCTGCTCTCCTTCTGGGACCCCAATTACATGCATTTGGACAACTCAGTATTGTTTCTCAGGTTTCTGAAGTTCTATTCTTTTTCTCCAATCTCATTTCTTTCCTTTCTTTGAGCTGAATACTTTCTGCTGATTTATCTTTAAGTTTACTGATCCTTTCTTCTGCTGTCTCCAGAATTAGAGCCCATGTAATGAATTTTTTAAATTTTGGTCATTGTCCTTTTTAGTTCTAGAATTTCCATTAAGTTTTCATTTGTCTGTGGAGATTCCCTATCTGTTCACTCATTGATACCATATTTTCATTTAATTCCTTGAGCATATTGTCTTCTAAACATGTTTTTCTTTTATTCTTTAAACACATTTAGAGTAACTGCTTTGAAGTATGTGGCTGCCAAACTTAAAATCTGGGCCACTCAGAGTTCATATCTCTTGACTTCCTTTGTGAGACACTCTTTCCTCTTTCTTAGATGGTCTAACAATTGGGGGTTGAAAACCGGCTATTGAAGATAACACATTGTAACAGCTCAGGAATCAGGAGTTGATTCGAGAAAAGTCAGCAGGGGCCAGAGCATGCAAGGAATCGCAGATGTGGGAGGGCCAAGGTCAGTCCCAATCAGAACTTTCACATTGTCATTTCCTCTGCCCAGAACAGTTTTCCTCTTTGTTCTCCTCACTAAATCCTTCTTGTGCTAGACTTGGCTTCTCTTGGATACAGAATCACCCCCTTAGGGAAGTCTCCCCAAGCAGCCTGACCAGGTTAAGACCCCTTGTTAAACACATTTATAAGTACGTTCTACAACTGCAGTAATTATGAACTTGTTTGTGTTCTCTCTTCTTTCATGTCTATCTCCCCAACTACACTGGAAGGGAGATGAGAGCAAGGCTGTGCAGTATGCTGTTCCCACGTGCCTGGCACACAGAGAAGCTCCAAAAATATTTGTTTAATAGAGGAACGTTGCCCACTTTGCCTCCAGGACGTTTTCCCAATTTGCTGTCTCACCAGCCATACATAAGACTGTTCGTTCCCTGAACTCTCACTGGTACTCGCAATTTTTTCTAAGTACTTCCTTTAATCTTGCATAAGCTTTTCCTATCTAATAGTTGAAATGTTTATCTTAGGTTAATTACATCTTTTGAAATTAAACCACTGAAAATATACACTTTCTTTTCTGTAAGTTTTCTTCCCATATCCATTGCAGATATTTCGTCTTGTTGATTTGCAAGGGGACTTTTTATGTTGAGTTAGAATGATTTTGTCTGGTACATATTTTTCCCAGTTAGTTGTCTGCCTTTCGACTCTGCTTATACTGTTTTTTTCCCCACGTGAAAATTTTTATTTTTATATAGAAAAAATCTTCATTACTTCCTTTATAACTCCTGATGTGGGTGTCATTGCTTAGGAAGGTTTTTATCCACCTCAAAATTATACAAATAAATATATTTCCTCCCAGTGTATTTGTGGTTTCACTGTTTTAGCTTACGATTCTTAATCCATCTCAAGTTTATTTTGGTGCAAAAAGAGAGACTTGGGTCTACCATCAGGTCATTTTTCAGAATGGTTGCCAATTGCTCCAGCCCTAATTTTTTTAAAAAGTTTACCTAAACAGAGAAACTTGTATCCCCTACTTTCATCTCTTTCTAGATTTTCTATTCTTTTTATTGATCCACTCAGCCCAGTGATAATCCTATACTTTTTTGAAAATGATTGCTTTATAATACATTTTATACATACTAAATTCCACTTGGAAGGCAGTTACACTCACTACCATACCACCAATGCACATTATTAAATTCCACTTGAAAATTTTTTGCTTTATTTATTCTACTAATATTTGTTGAATTCCTATTTTGAGTCCAATATTGTTCTAGGCACTGGAAACACAGCAATGACCAGCACAGATGAGAATTCTGTTTTCGTGGGACTTTCCTTCTGTTCAGACACTCATTGTTCATCCACTCAGAATCTCATGAGCAGTAAGCGGCAAGTACTTTCAGTGCCAGAGGGTGGGAGATAAACTCAGATACATGGTACTGAGTTTCCAATATTAAGAATACATTGGCCCAGAAACCAAGAGGAATACATGGGTCCAAGAAGCGGGACTGGCTCCTTTGCCATCCCCACAACCTTAGACTTGTCAAATGTGGGGTCCTGGCTCCCACAAGGAGATTCTTCCATCAGAAGGCAAACTAAAGATTCTACAGATCTTGAGATCTCAACACCATACTAGCAGGAGGAGCTAGGTTTGGGGACAGGCAGGAGTGTTTGTCAGAACTAGAGAATTCACTGGAAGCAATGTCTCTTGTTGCATCCAAGATGGTGAGAACAGTGAGGAATCCACAGCAGCCACCACGGGCCAGCAAGAGCGATGCCACAAAGGGCTTGGCTCCCTCAGTGATGAAGGTCTAGGTGCCCTCACCAGCCAGGCAACCTGGGCCAGGTGAGATGCACAGCTAGAATCTGTGAAGCAGGGTGGAGCTGGTGGGTAACAGTCAAGGCTTCAGACCAGCTGCACTGGTGGAAGCTATCTCTTGCTCTGCTAATAATACTATTTTTAAAACTTAGAGAGTTTGCTGCTGGCCATGAACTTGAAGAGAACTCTGGCAGATTCAACTTTTTCAAAGGCACAAGCAGATATGAGCGTTGCGAGGGGCGGACTGTATTGACACCTCGAAGACACCATCTCAGAGTCCTCTCAGTCCCGCCTCTTACTCCAGCCACTGCCACTGTAGCCGGTTTGACAGTGGCTCCGCCAGCTTTGGACTGGTGCAACCAGACAGCACCTTACCTTGGGCGCACGCTGGATAGCTCTTGCTGCCTGCTCTGGTGCTCCTCTGAGCATGTGATTTAGGGCACGGGGTCAACCCACTCTGCACTCACACTCACCCAGCCCAGAAGTGGGGGGCGTCAACATTCCCGGAGCCATCCTGGACCAACGGCGGACCATCCTGCACCAATGGTGAGCAGGATCTGGTGAATAAGAGCTTCCACCTTTATCCCCTGGGTTGACAGATCTGAAGTGTATTTCAGGACTACCCCCGAATTCCCTAGGATCAAGTACCCTGCCCCATAGCAGTGATGGACCTGATAAAGCGTCCTTTCTTGGTTTCCCCTAGGATCTCCTTCCCAACTGAGCTGCCAGCAGGCAAGGCTTTATCTCAGATTCTGTTTTCAAGGAAACTGAATTAAGGCATGCCATCGCTGACAGACAAATGTCAAAAAATAACCTCAAACTTGAATAAACACAAGTGCTGTGAAGGAGTAACACAGTGTGGTGAGATGGAGTTGTGACTCTAGAGTTCTGCCAAGCCACAGGGCACTATCTAATCTACAACTGAATTAATTTAAATGGAATAAGATTTAAAATGCAGCTTTGCAGTAGCTCTCACCATGGTTGAAGAACTCAACGGTCACATGTGGCTAGTGGCTACTGTATCGGGCAGTTCAGATGTAGAACATTTGGGCCATCACGGAAAGTGCTATTGGACACTGTTTCTCTAGATGATTTGCCCGATACCTGCTGCTCTGTACTGTACTGCAAGTATGAAAATGTTCGGTTTTACCCTTTATTTCCAGCAACCAGCACAGGGACTGGCACAGAATCAGAGAGAGGGTTGAGAGAGAGAGAGGAAGGGAGGGAGGGAGGGAGACCAGCTTAGCAGTGGACACAGAGGGTGATTCCTGCCATCATTTGGGACCAAAGCCTTCCTCTGCCACCTCCCTCGTGGCCCTCATGCCACTCAGTGAAGCTGCCAGCTTCAGTGTCTGAGTCAGTTTGTCCCTTAGGGCCTGAATCCCTTCTCCCGACGACGGTCTGGGACGGGACAGCACTGCCCAGCAGGCTTTGCCTGGATGCTGACAATGGGTGTTGGAACTCAGACCCCACCCCTTCCCTCCAGCTCCCAGCTCATCCCACAAGGAGCCGTTTGGGACCTCAGGCCTGGGGACCAGAAGGAATGGGGAAGAAAGGACAAAACTGACAGGGTTCCATGTCAGGACATGTGCAGGACAGAGAGAGAGAGAGCAAGAGAGGATGTTGAGCATCAAATAAACGCAGGCATTGACTGAGCTCTTACCATGTGCCAGGCAGGCACCAAACTACGGATGTGATCTGATTTCACAGAGGAGGAAACTGAGGTCCAGGAAGGTGAAGCAGCCTGTCTTGGGGCACAGGACCACCAAGCAGTGAGCCAGGGTCAAGTCCAGGCAGGCTGGCTGCAGTGCTGTCTTCCTTGCCTGCGTGCCCGCCCAGGACAAGGGCAGGATGGGGCTGTGGGACCCGAGCCAAGTGTCCACGTTTCCTTCCTCCTCTCCTGGGCCCGAGAGGCTCTGAGACCTTGCTATCACCCTCAGGCCAGCCCCCGCCAGCCCAGCCAGCCACCCACCCCGTCCCCTCTGCCTGTGACCCAGGCCCAGAGAGGCTGGAGCGCTGGAGGAGGTGGTTCTGCCTCCAGCCAGAGACCTCGGGGGCTGATTGCACACTGGAGCCCCCACCATGATGTCAGCACGGCCAAAGTGTCCTCTTTCACTGCCCCTCGGGTGACACAAGCCAGCTTCTCTTTCTGCACGGGATCTGGGGGCACCCACTAAGTCCCAGGTGCTCGCAAGGCGCCAGGACGGAAAGTATGACTCTCTTCTTCCCCCAGCGTGGGATCACTTTTCCATTGCTAATTTCGGAGGAATCCAGTGAAGTAGTGGAAAGACCTAGAAGGCGGGAGACCTGGTTCTCTCCCCGGCCTGTCTAGGCTTCTGACACATGCACCCAGAGCCTCAGTCTCCCCTTCGGTGGGTCGGGAACCAGGAGCCGTGATGCTCAGGGCCCTGTCCCGTTTGGATTCTCCAAGATGCCCAGGTGTCAGTGAGGCCCGGGAGTTTCACGGGCAGCCGCTGGCGGACAGCTGGGACTACAGCTTTTCTGGGGTTTTTTGTTTGTTTGTTTTCAAACATGTCTTTGGGAGTGAAGACCAGTCAACCGTGACTGACCAATTTTATTTCAGAAATTGTATTTTACCATTAGGAGTACGAAGGACTTTAGAATTTACACATGGCTCCCCTATCCCAGCCACCCTCTGGAGGTCGCAGCTTTATCCCCAGAGCGGCCAGCTTTTCCAGCCAACTGCGGACACGATGGATGCGCACGTTGGCCCCGAGCCTCCTGTGTGCACCAGGCACATTTTCATCCGTGCCCATCCTGGGAGGTTTGTACATTGTTATTGCCATCTTGCAGCCATTCTCCCTCCCTGCCAGAATCAGACCAACTCTTTGCCATCACTTCCTCCAGGAAGCCTTCCCCGACTTCCCTGCTGGGCATCCACTGGCCCAGTGGACCATGGCATCCACGTGTGTCCCACCACATCCAGACTTCCTCTCCCCTTCCAGCTGTGCCCACGCTGAGAGCAGCAGCCTCGGCACCTGGCACCATGCCTCATGATGCTTGCTGCCCTGAGTGTCGGGGGAAAAGGTGAGGACCTGGTGCTTGAGTTCAGGGACAGAGTCAAACTGCCAGTCTCCTGTGCAAATCTGGGGGCTAAGTCTGCCTTGGCTCTGGGGGCCAGAGCGGCCTCACCTGGGAACCCTCAGGAGTCCGAGGGGTTGTTCACTCACTTTACCCCTGCCCCATCTCATTCTTCTGCCCTGAAACCTCCCTTAGCCAGATCGACTCCTAGATTTTGTTATAATTTTCATGTTTTTAGTCCTGCAGACCACCCGTGAGGCGGACTGTATAAATGCGAAGAAGTAGAAGGAAATTTTGCCCAAGGAAGGGATTTCCTTCTCGTGCATTCTTCATGTCCTGTGCCTTTCAGAACCCTCCCTCTGCCTGGAATGTTCCCTCTGCCTGAAGTGCTCTCCACTCTCTTCTCCTGTTGAGAAGCTGCTCATCCCCCTTAAGACTCAGTTCAGGCAGCCCCCTCCCAAGAACCTTCCTAGACCCCCCACTGCCCCCTCCAGCTCCACCACACCCACCACCCATGTGGTTCCTCCTTTACCTCCCTCACCATTTGCTTCCTTACCCATCCCTTCCCACTCCTCCTGCCTCCAGACATGCCTTGAGCTCCTCAAGGTCAAGGACGGGGTCTCATGCCCTTTGGGGGGGTCTGTCCCCAGGGTCCAGCCCAAAGAAGCCTCCATATGCGAGTCAGCTGCTGGAAACCAGTAACACCAGCACATTCAGGAGCCCTGGCTGTGAAGGACGCCCCATCCTTTAAAAAGCCATCCTACTCACGTATCTAAGAAAGTGGAAACAATGTTTCACCATCTTCTCTACACTCACCTCATTTATTACCCAGGGAAACTGAGGACCAGAGAGAAGATGTCCAGCCAAGATTGAACCTCTCACTCTTGCCCTGGTCTGAACCTCTCACTCTTGCCCTGGGTCCTCTCTGCAGCAGAGCTGGCGCCTTGGTGGGGACAGCCTCAGACTGAACCTCTCACTCTTGCCCTGGGTCCTCTCTGCAGCAGAGCTGGCGCCTTGGTGGGGACAGCCTCAGACGTATACTCCCTGCAGACCACCAACACACACGGGGTCTCCCTCACACCTGGGCAGCCCCTGCACCCACAGGATCGGCCCTCACATCCACTGCCTCCGTGAGGTAGGCAAGCAGGGGCCAGACCCCTGAGTCCCAGGAGAACAATGTCCCAGTCACCAGCCAACTTCAGGGCTGGAACATCTCACTCTGGGCCTCTGTTTCCTACTGTGAAGGTGTCCAATTCAAATTAATAGAAGGTGCTAGAATCACCAGGTCATGCCCACATGCATAAAAATCCACTTAAGCTTCCCAAGTGGTCTGTGTGCTTTCTGAGTGCAGCTGCTTGCCTGCTTAGTCTCATAATAAAGACCATATCCAGGCCAGTGAGGACAGATGTCGTGGGACCCACACTGTGGCCTGGCACCACTTTAGCAACTTATAATTTAGTGACTCATAGAGTGGTCCCCCTGGTCATTTCTCTTTGAAAGGCTCCTTATGGACTGGTACGACCCTGTTGACAAGCTGTTGTCCCCATGATGGGGACACCCAGGGGGAAGGGACTGCAGCTCAGCCGTGGAGAACAATACTTTAAAAGGGACATCGGTGAAGGGTGTCGACAACAGAAGGAAATGTCCAGTGACAAAGGCGAGACGCTGAATTGCAAGAGTTCACCCCCTGCAGAGAGAAGGAAGATGCCGTAAAGAGAGGGGAAGGGGCAGAAACCCACCCTGGGTCAGGCCGTGATCAGGGCGACCTTTATCTTGTTACTGATCATTTGGAGGATTTAAAGAATAAAACCAGTAAGAGAAAGACAGGAGGGCAGGAGGGAGGGAGGGACAGTCACCTAAAAGAGCCTAAGATCTCTGGGACGTAGCCACAGAGGCCGGGGGCGCGGGGCGCGGGCCGGAGCCCCTGCGGGGCCGGGGTCGCCTCCCCGGCCGCGCCGCCCCGCCGCGCCGGGTGAATCCGCATTGGCATTCCGCGCCGCGCCGCCGGGTGCGTGCCCGCGCCGTTCCCAGCCCGCGGCTCCGCGCGGGGACAGTGGCGCATTGTTCGCCCGGACACCCCGGGCGGCGCAGCGCCCTCGGGGCTTGGCGCGGCCCCGCCGCGATTTGCATGCGCTCCAGTCACAAAGGTTCAAGGTCAGGAGCGCGGGGCGGCCGAGCCCCGCCCGGCCCAGGCGCTATTCTTCGCCCCGGCGGCGGGAATTCCTCGCCGCCCGCGCCCGGGCCGCCCCTGCGCGTGAATGGCCGAGCGCCGCCGCCGTCTGAGGCGCTTTGTGTCTCGGCCTGGCCAGCTGGGCCCGCGAGGGACGTGCCAGCTCGGCCGGCGGAGCCCCCTCGCCAGCGCCCCTGGCCCATGCTAATCAGCCTGGCAGCGCGACTGGGCGGGCGGCCCGGTGGGAGCTCCCCCCAACCACGGTCCCTGCCAGGAGCCCCTCAGCCTCCCCTGCTGCCGGGAGGCCCCCAAGTCCCCTGCCAGGGGTCCCCCACTCCCCACTCCTCTGCCAGGTGCCCTCCACCCCACTCCACCTCGACCCCTCCTACCGGGGGACCCTCCTCTCCAGCTGCTAGGAGCCCTCCCGCCCCTGTGGGAAAGGCAGGGCCACGTTAGGGGCGTGGCTGGCCAGGACAGGTTGCTCGGGATGGTCTCCAGAGGCCCTTCTGGAGGGTCTCCCAGCAGGCTGCAGGGAACGTGGTGGTCAGACAGCCCTCCCACAGGAGACGGCCTCTCCCGCAGCCCTCCAGCCTGGCAGCCTGGAGGCCTGGGTCACTCGTCACAGCATCATGATCATCACTTTCATGAAGGCCCTGGTCACTAGTGTTGTAATTGCGCCCCCACTCCCAGGAGTGGGAGCTTTTTGTGGGACAGGAGCTGCTGGATCCCCACAGCACGCAGCACCCAGGACTGTATTTACTGACTTCACAATCGGATGGATGGATGCCAGCCCTCGTGGGCTACACTGTGTGGTGGAGGGGACAGGCCGTGGCATTTGGCATTTTCAGTACTTAGAAAGAGTCATAGAGCCCTGCTTGCGAGAACACCCCTGGGCCTCTGGTCCGCACTCCCCCTCCACCAGGAGGGTCCTCACCTCTGACCCTCCAAAGAGGCTGGGAAGTTATCTCTCTGCAGGAGAGTGTGAGCCAGCACACACAGCCCCGCTGGGGTACCCGTCAGAAGGTCTGGAGGCTGGTGCTGCAGAACCGGAGACCCTCAGTTTTCTGCAGCATCTGTCCTCATGGCACAGGAGGAGGCCTGAATGTTGGGCGGCATCGTGCTCTGGGGTATATTTCTGTGGGGTCTCCAACAGCAGCCAGGAATGAGCTGAGCCTCATATCCAGGCCCAGGCCCAGGAAGGAGGGACTGGGTGGGGTGGTGACACGGAGCACCAGAGAGGGGGCTCCCAGCCCCAGACAGGCCCTCAGGTGGTGGAGAGTACGGCCTTGGGAGTCAGGCAGATCCAGGTCCAAGTCCCTTCCCCAGCATTCACTCGGTGCCCCTGGTGGGCCCCTCCTTCTCTCCCAGCCTATGAAATGGGCATAGTTATGTTTTCCTGGCTGCTCTGAGCATCACTCAGCATCACCTGGCGTTAGACTCTCCAGCTTCCCTAACTCATCCCTGCTCAGCTGATCCCACTGTTAGCTGTTTTCAGCCAGCCCAGCACACGATACTTCCCAACGCGGAATATCTTCTCCCGGCACCCACCCACCCCACTTCTCCATCTACCCCTTGTCAACCTGTAAGATGTGCTCAGATACCACTTCCTGCAGAAAGCTGTCCCTGACCTTTCCTCCATCCCCCTCCCCCTTCCCCACACTTCCATGTCACCTTAAGGAATTTGTCTCCAAACCCGGGGGCAATAGGGAGCCACTGCAGGCTTTAAGCAGAGAGTAGTAACTCTCCCTGGTGACCTCAACAGGGAGCACAGAGAAAGGGGTTCTCAGACATCTGGAACTCACAGCCCAGTCAAATTTCAAAGGAAATATTGCAGATCTACTGGATATTGCCAACTTTCTATTTTTCCATGTTGGGATCTTTAGAAAAATAGCTATAATCTCCTCTCTTGAAAGGATTTTTTTTTAAATAGAAGTACTGGGGATTGAACCCAGGACCATGCATGCTTGGCGTGTGCTCTACCAGTGAGCTATTCCCTACCCCCAAAAGGATAGTTTTAAACAAACAAACAAAAAAAAGGAAGACAATCTCAAGATAAAGTCCATCTTCTCAGACTGAACCCATTTGGCATCATGAACAGCTTGCCACGTCATCCTCATATTTGTCATTCACCCGGAAACTTGCAGACTTGGTCACGGCTGGGCTCTCACTGGGGTGTGTCCTCTCTGGACCACTGCTTTCCTGACCCCACTAGACCAGGAGGGTCTCCTAATGATCCCTTGACTCCGCTGGGGTTCTCTAGCCTGGCGGCTCTCAGAGACCGACCCAAGGTACCCGGTCAGTCATTGCAATGAGTGGAACCATGACAAGGGTCCCCAGGGGTGGCCTGCACCTGCGACACAGGTCCTTCAGACCACTAAGATGGAAGGACGTTTCTGAGGACAGAGAAGAAGGTGCAAAGTTCAGATGCCCCCTGTCTGTCTGTTCCCGTTTTGTGAGACAAGAAACTTGCAAATGTGTTAATGTACACTTGGGCATTTGGCCCTCCTGCCACAGGCAGGGGGATCCAACCGTTCGAGGGGGAGAGGAGGGCAGGGACACCGCGAGTGAAGCAGCTGCACGGAACCTCGTGGAGTGTTCTAGGAGACTCATCCTCACTTCCTTGGGGCAGGCTGCACCATGGACCTTTTGCTGATTACAGGGTGGGCACCATCGGTAAGTTAGCATTGACATCCTGCACCCAGTCTCAGAGCTGGGAGGCCCGGAGTGGTCGCTGAGGGCTGCGGCCCAGAGAGGGACAACTCTTGCCCAAGGTCACACAGCCAGATTACACTGGAAAAACAACTGCTCTCTTAGGTGATGTGAACTTGTAATCTTGTTTCCAGCTTTCCTTTGCCCTTTTATCCCCTTGTCAAGAATAAATTTCAAGCTTTCCTGTTTCCAGATGTGTTTATGTGTTTGAAACTAGATGGTCTGAATTAATTTCGGACCAGTGCTGCTCAGCATCGAGTGTTTGGTTGCTTGCTTTTACCAGCTGTGCTGTCTTGGCCCTGCTGCCCCAATCAGGATGTGACTTGACGCCTGCGACAGGCCCTGGGCTAGGCGCTGAGGGCACTGGAGACTCATATCCTCGCTCTCCAGACACTCACGGCCTGGTGGGGCTCCAAGGCGAGGGTGTTGGGCTTGGTACCAAAGGCCAGAAGAGCCGGGCACTGCAGGAGTGGCGTGTCCCAGCCCGGGGATCCACCCCAGAAGGCTTCCTGGAGGAGGTGGTGGCTGGGCTGAGCCTTGTCTGTGGTACAAGCTCAATAACCAATATTGTTATTCACAGCAGAAGTAAGGGGAGAAGAAGCTGGGGAAGAAACGTGGGGCGGGTGGGAAGAACATCCCCTTCAGAGGGAACAGCATGTGAGAAAGGCAGGCAGTTCTCTCTGGTGGGAGAAGGGGAGAGGCGGTGTTGGGGAAAGGGTGGGAAGGGAGGCTGGAGAGAGAGGCAGGGACCACCTGCTCAAGCATGGTGGGGACAGGAG
Organism: Vicugna pacos; assembly: GCF_048564905.1. Classification (NCBI taxonomy): domain Eukaryota; kingdom Metazoa; phylum Chordata; class Mammalia; order Artiodactyla; family Camelidae; genus Vicugna; species Vicugna pacos. Next base: position 63,507,454 of record NC_132998.1, read on the forward strand.
CTGTGTGTCTGAGGAACCACTCTGGCAGCCCCACAAGAGGAGGCAGCAGCAGTGAGGAGGTGACTGTCCAGATGAGGAGGGGAGGGTGGGCTGATTACTGGTGCCTCAGAGGAAGGATGGCCAGGACTCTGTATCTCCAGTGTCCCTGGTGGCTTTGCTGGTAACTAGGATGGACAGATGCGGAGGGGATACCCCATGCCAGCCTTGGGTTTGGGGCTGAGAATAGTGACCCCCGGAGGGTCATACAAGACACCCTGTGCTGCCGTGACTAGGGTGCAGGAATCCTGCCTCATACCAAAGACATGTCCAAGCCCGTGGGCCCCACAGTGGAGGATGCCATCTTCCATGCTACAGCGAAGAACCAGGTGGACCCTCGTAGAGATTGGGGGTCCTCCCACACCCCACCCTTAGGAAATGGTCCAGGTGGTCCCAGCGGTGCCAGCAAACAAGTACTGAAAAATACTCAGTGGCTTCTAGAGGCAAGTAGGCATCTCACCTTCCCCAGGGGCCGTGGGTCCCAGGCCACCGCCCCGGCAGAGCTCAGAGCCCAGGTCCTCCCTGCCTGTCCTTGGGATTGTTCAGCAAAGGCAAGAGGCAGGTGTCCACAGTGACCCCCTCCCAGAACAGTGGGGTTCCTGCTGTGACAGACCTCTTGCCCGGGAGAACGAAGGTATCTCTGTATAAAAAACACACCCGCAAAGACTCACGTGCTCCTGGGACTGGAATGAGCCGCTCATCCTTTCTGGAGGGCCAGTGGGTAATGTACTTGAGAGGCTTTAAAGGGCAAATCCTCTGTGAAGTTACAAGTATTCCCTGAGGAGTATCTAAATTATTAGAATTTAGAACTTAGGAATTATTAGAGAGGTGCAAGGAGCATGTCCACACAGCTCCTCTGTGCATCACCGAGACAGCCGACAACGAATGACAGGGTCCAGAAGTTACGTCTGAACAGCGGACCATTCTGCAAACATTAAAACGTGGGCTGCAGAGACGTATTTATAGGCAAGGTGTTAGTGAAAGTGCAGATTATAAAGCATGAAATATGAGCACAGTGATTTCAGGTGTGGATTATGAGTAGAGAAGGAAGACAGACTGGTCACATTCACCCGAGTTTCAACGGTGGTTTCTCTGAGATGGGATTCTATGTATTTGTTATTTTCTCATGGGTGCTTTTCTGTGTTTGTTGATGACAATAAACATGTATTATATTTACAGTCAAGACAAAAAGAGTGGTGTGTATGTATGCGTGTGTGTGTGTGCGTGTTTCAAAGGCCCAGAAAGAAAACACCAAGTTCAGATAAAGATCCACAGTGACTCACTGCTTCCCCAAAGCAGGTTTCTCTCTCTCAGCTTGGAAATTATTATGGAAAATCCTGTAAGTAAGGCCAGACTTGGCCTCTGCTTCCCTAGAACAGAGCTCCTCAGAAGGGCTGTCCAGACCACCTGGGCAGGGTCACCCATAAGGAGCTTGCTACATATGCAGGCCTGGCCCCACGCAGGCTTCCTAGAATGAAAATCTAGGAGAGCTCACCCTCCCTCCTGGCCAAGAAATGTCTTTGTTTTGTGTGTGGTAAAATATACATAAAATTTACCATTTACCACTTCAGAGTCATGAAACATTCACATCTGTTGTGCAACCATCACTACCTTCCATCTCCTGAACTTTGCAACATCCCAAACTAAAACTCTCTACCTGGTAAATAATAACTCCCCATTCTCCCCTCCCCGCAGCCCCTGGTGACCACAGCTCTACTTTCTGTCTCTGACTTTGACTCCATGTGACTCATATAGTGGGATCACACGGTATTTGTCCAGTATCTGGCTTATTTCGCTTTTTATATGTTTTCAAGCTTCATCCAAGTTGCAGCATGTGTCAGAAGTCCATTCCTTTTTAAGGCTGAATAATATTCCATCATATGTATACACTGCATTTGGTTTATCCATTCATCTGTTTGTGGACACTAGGTTGTTACTACCTTTTGCCTGTTGTGAATAATGCTCTGAACACGGATGTGTAACTCTTGGCTAGAGTTACTGCTTTCATTTCTTTGGGGTATACACCTAGAAGTGGAGTTGCTGGGTGATAGGGCAATTCTGTTCAATTTTTCAAGAAACAGTCATACTGTTTTCCACAGTAGCAGCACCATTTCACATTCCCACAAGCAACACAGAGGGTTCCAATTGCTTTACATCCTCGCCAGTGGTGCCAGTTATTGTTATTTTAATAACAGCTCTCTTAATATGTGTGAGGTGGTATTTCTTTGTGGTTTTGATTTGCATTTCCCTAATGATTAGTGATGTTGAGCATCTTTTCATGTGCATACTGGCCATTTATATATCATCTTTGCAGAAATGTCTGTAAAAGTCCTTTGCTTTCTAATTAGGTTTGTTGTTGAGTTGCAGTTCTTTATATATTTTGGATATGAGCAATCTTTTTTGCATATACAGTGTTCTTGGGTCATACCACTTGTGAAAATATTCATGTATTACTTTTTACATAGGGAAAATATGTAAAGAAAAAAAGAAGGTTACAAGAAGCATGAGTGATTATATTCTTTGACTCAGCAATTCCACATCTAGGGATTCATCTTAAGGGATTTTTGTGAACATGTACAAAGATTTCGCTACAAGGATGTTCACTATAAAAGGAGGATGCAAGGAAGAGATGGAAACTAAAAAAAGCTAATGTCCAATCATCGCATATTGCTTAAATAAAACATGGGCGACCCTACACAGAACTCTGTGATTACAAATGGCATTGTAGATGAATGCTCAGGGCAGTGGGGACACATAATTAGCCACGCATGAAAGGAGAAAGTTGCAAAACAGTATTTACAGTACGATCCCAATTTTGTTTCAAACATATGTGTAATAGTGTAAAGAGAAAGGAAAAACGCCGTGTTATACTGGTAATCTCGTGTGGTGGAATCTAAGGTTATGTTTATTTTCTTCTTCGTGTTTTTTCAATTTTCCAAATTTCTACAGTAAACACGTGTGGCTTTACAGTAAAAAAAATAGTTATTTTTAAGGCATCCACAAGTCTATGTACAGTGTTAACCCGATTATGTGAAAAATCTCTGTATTTACAACTAAGAAAAAAGGACTCAAGACCAGAATCCACGCCGAGCTCTCGGCCGCCGTGGTCTGCGCGGTGAGATTCTGAGATTTCTCATTTTGTTTTTTGCACTCTCCTAAGTCTTCCAAATTCCTTACTGTCTGGTTGGTTATCTGGTTAGGGAAGAGGGGAAAAGACAGAAAATTGCTTTAATAAATGAGGATCTAAAGTAAATGAAAACCTTAAGTGGATGAAACTGAGCTCAAAAACCTCGGAGACGCGACCGAAAGCGGGTCTAGAAGCAAGAGGCGGGACGATGAAACTGAATCACAATCTCCACGGCGGAATAGAGGCCCCGCCCCCGGCCGCGCGAGGCCCCGCCCAGGCCTCGTCCGCCTGACTGCGACGCTACGTCCGCACCGCTCGCTGCCCCGGCTGTTCCGTGGCGGCCGCGCAGACGCCCCGCCCCCGGGCACGTAAGGCCCCGCCCCCCGCCGCCACGCTGCGTCCGCGCCGCCCGTCGCGCAGGTCTTGGCTTCCGGAGCGCGACGGAAGGGCGGGCGGCCGCCAAGGCCAAGGCTGCGAGGCCCCGCCGCAGAAGGGCGCGGTTCCCCGAGGGGCCCCCGCGCGCACTTCCGTCGTCCGCCTCTCTCCTGTCCCCGCCTGCCCCCCGGTGCACGGGCCGCGGAGGCCGCACAGCCCGGCGGGTGGAGATCAAAGAGAGGCGGGCCGGCGGGGCCCCCGGGACGCGCGCTGCAAGCCAGCCGGGCCGGAGGAAAGCGGGCGGATCAAAGCGCGCCGGGCCGCGGCTGGCCCTTCCGAGCGGCTGCCCAGGTCGCAGCGCACCTGGGCGGGACGCAGGCTGCGCTGTCTGCATTGCGGAGGCCGGCCCAGCGCGGCGACCTCCTCCTGCCCTCGGCGTGCTGTGTGCGCGTCAGGGGGTGCAGAGCCCTCCCTCCGCCGGCTGTGGCTGTGACTCGGGCTGAGGCCAAGTTTACATGCCACTTCAAAGACGGAAGGCCCAGCAGCCATAGTAGCGGCTGCTATTTATTGAAAACCAGCGCCAGGCAGGCCTGGGACGAATGCCTTTGTATCATCCCGTGACTCCTCACAATAGCTCCATTAAGTGCTGATAAGCCAGTCACCTCCTTTCGCACATGAGGGGCTGAGATCAGAGAGGAGAAGGGGCCCAGACTGCAGTTGGGCCCAGATGCTCACTTGTCCGTCTCAGGCTTTTGCACTTTGTGCTGACCTGGCTTCTGTGATTGAGTTTCCTCGCGGCGGGCGAGGCTCGCCTCTGGCTCTGTTACTTACCTTAGCTTAATGCTGCCTCATTCCCAGCAGGAAGACCTTCCTGCCCAGAGCTAAGCCCCTCTCCCTAGTCTGAAGGTACCCAGCACCCATGAGCTCTGCCCCAGGAACATGGAGATCCCATCCAAGTTAACACCCACCTGTTATTCAGGGTCCCTTTGCTCAGAGACACCTCTGTCCAGCCTCTGAGAAGAGGGTGTGAAAAATCAAGTGGTCCCAGGATGGTGGGTTTGTTGGACCAAGTCAGCCATGCCAATGGCACAAGGCCAAAAGTGTGGGTGCGAGCACCCCAGGGTCTTCATACGCATACAAGCGCGCGCGCGCGCACACACACACACACACACCCCCCAGTGTGGAAGGAACCAAACCCCCAGTTACGCCAAGGCTGCCTGCCTCTCCCAGCTCCGCCCACACCCTTCCTGGGAGACACAGAGGGGGCATTTTGTTTTCCACGTGGCTTTCTAGGTTGGTAAATGAAGGCCGCGTGACACTGGACATTGGCAGCAGATAGGACACGAGGCCCCAGCCCAGGCCAGCTCGAGGCCCAGCACAGCGTGCCTGCAGCAATCCAGATTTTCCAGCCTCCAAATGTACCTCGGAGAGGAAGCTGCACATTGGATTTTTTTTTTTTTGGCTCCATATTAAAGAACAAAGCATGGGAACTGGACAGGCCCCTCTGTAAACAGAAAACACATGTTTTCTGAGAGAATGGGCTCTTCCTTTCCTGGTTTCTTCTCCCATGGACAAAGGCCTCCTTAGGCCTCCTGGCTTCAAGAACCGGGAGGCCTCAGACCCAGGGCTGAGAGGAGGTGATTATTTTTGCCCCAGCTCAGAACACAATACCCACATTATTTTTTTTAATGGAGGTACTGGGGATTGAACCCAGGACCTCGTGCTTACCTCTACCACTGAGCTCTGCCTGCCCCCTACAACACCCACGGCCTTAAATGGGTGCAGGAGTTGGGTATTAATGGGTCACTTAGCAGTGGGGTGGGCCTAGCATGTGGTCCCAGGAAGGAAGCCCGTCAGGAACCTGAACAGTATTTGGATGGAGGGAGGGAGAGTCTGGACCGTTTGTACCCTCCACGCACTTGAGAATCATTTTGGATTCTCCTTGGGCGAGCTCCAGATGAACGTGTTTCACGGGGCCTGCTGGCCACACACAGGGGCGGAGACCTCTCTAACTCAGAAGAGAGCCTGGGGCCTGATATCTGCAAAGAACAGACTGTGACTGAGTGGGAACTGCTGTGTGACCTCATGCAAGTTTCTTAACATCTCTGAGCCATAGTTTTCTCATGTATTTGGTTGTTGAGGATTAAATAAGATAATGGATATAGACCTGTCAGACACATAGAACCAATCAATAAGTGAAGGAAATCAAACTTTGTCTTCGTTTCAGTGGTGAGCTGTTTCCATCGCCTCCAGAGTGGCCGGAGAACCCTGTACAAATACCCAGGATTCCCATACTCCACAGAGCACCTCCTCTCCCTCCATCCTCCACAGGGCACTGGGCTCAACTACCCGCAGACCAGCTGCGACACCTCTTTGGAAGCAGTTGTCTCGGGAACGGATCATTCTTTTGAATCACTTCAGCAGCCTGGTCTCTATCCTCGAGGGAGATTTGATTTGGGGAAATAACCAGATGTCCTTTGGGCCAAGTCGGCTGAGTCGATGTGCACAAACCAAGCCAGGGCCCCCGTCCAGTGCCAGAATGTGCCACGACTGCAAAGTTGGGAGACTCTGTGGCTCCCAGCTCTGAAGGCAGTCTGGGAGGAGAATCTGGACCGGCTCGTCTGGACTGGCCTCCACTGGTGTTGGTGGGGGTGAGAGCGCCAGCGTGCTGGTGTATGAAAACAGGCATAGTCACATACCCGAGCGTGGTGGCCGAACCAAACCAAAGCGAGACTAATTAACATGAGGCTGCCTTTCATCTCTCAGCTCACGATTGGATTTTCATGGAAGTCTTTGGGGGGAAATTCTGAGCGTTTCTGACACAAGCAAATGTGTGAGAGTGAGGCAGGAGGTTGTCCGGGAGGAGTGCAGGGCTCAGAGGTCGGGATTTCCTCCCAGCTCTGTGGCCTCTGGCTGTTCATGCCATCTCTCCAGCCCTCAGTGATCCCACCTGAACAATGGGGATCATGATGTCTATCCTTAACATGAAAAGCAAATGGGGGGAAACGGATATGAACACGCCCAAAAGTCCTGACCTCGTGGGGCAAGGGCTTTAAAAACCCGGACACCCTTTGACCAAACACTCCTGCTTCTGGGAATTTATCCTCAGGAAAGCATCAGAAACATGAAAGTTTCAGTATAAAGATATTCTAGCAGCATTATTTATAGTAGCAAAGACTTTAAAGAAACTACATGTCCAACAATAGTGGCAAATGTGATAACCTGTCCGTAGGATGCTACACTGCTCTCAGGGGTGCTCCAGGCAGGAAATACACCAGCCACGCCTGTGCCAGTGACAGTGCTAGGTTAAAAAAAAAAAATTAGCATTCACAAAGCCCTATTCACAGTAGCCCCAAAACATCAGAAACAACCCAGTTGTCCACCAGCAGCAGAAGAGGTAGGCACACAAAGGGATAATATAAAACAATAAACAGGCATTAGCTATTGATGGGCGTATTGACAGACATAGATGAATGGCAACTATGCTGAGCGAGTTCACACTCTATGATGCCGTTTATTTTAAATTAAATAAAGGAGAAATTAATCTGTCAGATCGGTGGTTGCCTGGGGCTTAGAACGCAGGGACCGCCTGCCGGGGAGACTAGGGGACATTTTGTGGTGATGATATTTTGTTTCTTGATTGCAATGGTGGTGACAGGGGTGTGTACATTTGTCAAAACTCATAGAACAGTACAAGTATAAGGGACCTTATTGCGTGGAAATTATATCTCAATAAAGTTGATTTTTAAAATTAATTGGTATTTAGATTTTATTTTTCAAATCCTGAAGAAAATAATGTTTAATAACATAAAGTGCTCACAGCATATTAAACAGAAAGATTCTGAAATAATCCAGAGTGTGATCACACACACAAGAGTACCTGTACGTATCTGGTTTGGAAAATATACCAGAAAGGCTTTCAACAAAATGTACCTGGTAATTATCTCACAGTTAATTTTTGTTTTCTTTTTTATGCTTGTCTGTATTTCCAAATTTTCTATAACAAACACTTTTCCTTTTCTAAACAAATTAAATAGAAACAAACACATCTCCTTTCCTTTCTTCCAGCGGTAGCAGGCCGGGGACACGGGGCTGGGCTCTGGGACAGGACGGTGACAATACCCGGGTCCAGCGAAAGGGAACTGCCTGGAAGGCGGTAGCAGACGCTAGAGGGTGAGGGTGGGGCTCCCTGCCCTGGTCCCCTGGCCCAGTCTCCTGGCTGGTTATTCTTGAGGGCTGCGTGCTCACTGGGCACTACTGATGCAGAGGCGAGCCCTGTCCCCCGGGCCGGCTCGGGTGGCCGGGAAGCCAGATCCTCCTGTTTGGAGCGACCGAGTCCTGTGGCTCCCAGCCCTTCTCCTGAACAATCTGGGCTCCCTGCAGACGTGAGTGAGGATGGGTGGGGGTTCTGGTCTCTGCCCCTTTGCCACTTTCCCTGCTGCAGGAGACCCTCCTTGGTGAGAACTGCAGGAACTGATTGGTGGGGGCAAGGGGTGGCCGGCCCTGGGCCAGAGACTGCGCTGCAGTGCATCTCCTGCCCCCACGGCCCTATTGTTTATCAGTACTTCTCCCTCCAAATCTGGGGACACTGAGAGCAGGAGTGAGTTGCCCAGAGTCACCTGGCCGGTAGCGGGGGACGGGGAGAGCTCAACCTTGACCCCACGCCTGGATTCTCACTGCCTTCAAACTCCAGTTCCCGGGAGCTTCTGGGCCCCAAACAGCTCATTAACGCAGCGTGGGTTTGGGGGTCAGGGGCTGTGTGTTTCCTGTGCCTGCTGTCTGCTCCGGGTGATCATGCGACTTGAAATCTGCTGCACATTCGGTGGAGCCGTCAGCGGGGCTTAGTGGCTAAACATGAGTGTCTCTGGGAACAGGGCTCTGCCTGTGCTTAGAGCTGCTGGGACCGTGGTCTTGCAGCTCCCTCCCTGACTCTGCCTCTCCCTTACTACCAGCCGGCTTCACAGAGGTGCTGAGAAGGAGGAGACCCGGCTGATTTAGTTTCTTTCCCCTCCCTAACTGAGCAGATTCTACAACAGACTGTGGAAATTAAAAATAAGAGGCCAGAACCATAAATATATATATATATATATATATTTTTTTTTTCTAACCAAATCACAAGTGGGGAAGATGAGGCGGCAGTAGGTTAAGGACATTTGTGATGTAGAGTTTTTATCACCTGACACTTTCATGACTGTGAATGTCACAATGGATGGTCCTTGGAAACGGGTGGCAGCGGAGACTACGGGCTTATACCTGTGTGTGAAGCTGCATTGAAGTGAGGTCAGCCCGGAATTAGCTCACAACATGGGGGCCATCAGTCACGCCAGATTCTCCTATGTTTGTGTATCAATTTATATAAAGAAATCAACTGTAATATGAGTAGCCAAAGGCGCCTCTGAAGTAAAAGGGACTAAGGGACATGCTTTCTTCTCTCTCACTCTCTTTCTCCATGTATTTATATATACATATTCTCCAAACTTTCTATAACCGTTTCTTGTTATAACAAGAAGGAACAAAATACACTCTTATTAAATGTAGTCAAACTGCAACTCAACCTTCATGTCCAATGATACCATGACAGTCAAGGGTACTTTTTATTGAGTGTCTGGTATGTTCCAGATGTTCCACCAAACTCCCACTACCCTGGCTCCTCGGAACACCCAGCACGTGCGAGCTGTCCCCCCTGCACGCAGGAGCACGCAGGAGCTGAGTCGGTACGCAGCGCCCACGTGGCCGAGCTAGGGGCTGAACGTGGATGACTCCAACTCTGTCCTATTTCCGTAACAATTTCCTGCCTCTTCAAGGTGAGTATTTTTCCCAAATACAATCATCTTCAATGAAAATATTTTATCGTTTAAATAAAATCTGAAATTATTTCTGTAAACAGAATTTAGTGAAATAAATACACTAATCATTTTTTAAAAAACTTTATGACCCTGTTAACCAACAGCCAAAGTGGGGAACATCCCAGGGATCAGGATAAAATGAAAATGCAGGGCGCCTTGTTCCAAAAGGATTGAGAATTTTAATACAAGGACAGCAGAGCATAAAATGTGGCGCGACTGCACGGGCTACACACCCGTGAAGCCAGGCCGAACAAGGTCTTGGTGGGTTTTGATTGAGCAAGGGTCACATCCCCTTTGGGGACAAACTGAGCTCCAGAGATCACATATTAGACAACAAATGGATTCAAGCTTTAGGAAGACGTACAGTTCCAGATAAAATTTTCAGTCCTGGAAATACAAAATAATTGCAGCTCAGGAATGGAGTTCCCTGGTGAGGATGCCAGGGGAGAGAGCAGGCACTTCCCTCCCCTGGAAAGGGCCCAGCCTCTGAGCAAGGGGCTTGTCCAGGAGGACTACCCCCTGCAGGACGCCCCCTGGCGCCGAGCCCTGATGGAACTTCAGTGCCTTGCGGGAGAGCACAGGAGTGCACGGCTGACCAGCCTGGGTCTTGGGGAGAAATGAGAAAAGACAATGCCCGCGCTTGCTCCCGTGAAAAGAGGACCTTTTCTGGGAAAGTATCTTGGGCTTCATGGGCAGGTGGATTTTTCCCCAGCACTCTCAGGCACCGCCTAATTTGCAGGACAAGAGACAACATACTCCCCCCACTCCAACCCCCACCCTGGTCTCCACAGCCCCCTTGCTCATTTTTCTTAAAAAAAAAAACAAACAACCCTATTCTCCCAGCCTTTCACAGAGCTCTGGGCTCTGGGACTGTTTTCTCCATAAACATGTCTTGCAGGGAAGGACAGACAGACAAATGGATGAACAGGGTAGCGCAGGAACATCCCAAGGCCAAGTGACAGCTGATGCTCTGTGCCCCTCAGCCCCTGCTCCAGGGCTCAGACGGCCCTCGAAGGGACTGGGCTTGGCCACTGTGCAGGTCCCCAAGCCTGGGGCCGCTCAGCAGCCTCCTCCAGCCCAGACATGTCCTCAGGAGGCCAAGAGGACAGAAAATCATGCAGCAGCCAGGGAGCTTCCAGGAAGAGGAGGCCTGAGCTTCCAGGTCAGGGCCAGGCCAGTGAAGCCTCCTGCCTCACTCATGGAACACCTGACTAACGAGGGAGGACTGGGTCCTACATTTACCTCAAGTGGGGGCTGGGAGCGGGTGGGCCTGGGCCCAGGACCCTGTGTGGAGCCCAGGTCCTCTCTGGACACTGGGGGTTCCCAGCTGTCCCTCTGCTCCAGGACAGGAGCACAGGGTAGCTGCTTGCAGTGGCTGGCCCAAGATGAGGTTGCCCCTGGGAGCCCAGGCCTGCTGCTGCTGCTGCACTGGGGTCAGCCACATTTCAGGGAGCATCTTGGGCCCACCTCACTCCCCCACCCCACCCCCAGATTTGCCCAAGACTTTTCTGAGTGGGTTATAAACCAGGCAGGTGCCCAAGAAAGGTGCCTCAGCCTGAGACCAGAACACGAGGGAAAGGGCCCCATCGTGAGTCAGAGGTGGTTGTTTACCACTTAAGGAAAAAACAACCCAAAAAAGCTTCTGGGTGGAATTTCAAGTCCTGGAGATTTCTAAGTAGCCGGCCCGCTCTCCCTCGTATTTCTTTCTTTCCTCCCCTCTCCCGGCCTGCTTTCCCTCTTTGTTGCCAAGCTCAGACGTCGCTGCTGAAACCCAGCCCAGCGCCCGCGAAGCCCGGAAACTTCCAGCTCCGCGATTGTGCGGAAAGTTGGGGTCGCGGGGCCGGGGCGACAGCGGCGCCGCGGGGCCGGGGGCGGCGGTGACCCGGGGCGGCGGCCTGTGGTGGCCTCGCTCTGCCCGGCCGCGCCCGGCCTCGGACAGTCCGCGGGCCGGACGTGAACTTGACTCCGGCTCCCGCCCGCCGGGATCGCGGGGACACTCCGGGATGACCTGGTAAGCGGCGCCCAGTCTCCCGCCCTCGCCCTCGGAGCCCCCCGCGGCCAGCAGGGGCCGGGGCTGGGGTCCGGGCCGGGGGCCGGGGCCGGGGCCGGGGCTTGGGCCGGGAGGGGGCGCCCCGGGGGGAGAGCGCGGAGGACGCCGCCGCGGCCGCCATGGAGCGCACGGCTCAGCCCGCGGCCCTCCGCGCAGCCAAGTCGGCCCTCCCCGGCCTCCTCCTGAACAAAGGCTTGGGAAGTTCGGAGGGGAATCTTTCCCGACATTTTCCGTCCCCGGGCCGCTGGGTCTGGGCGGCGGCCATCAGGGCTCTTAAAGGGGAAAGAAGCTCGCTCCGGTTCTCTTCCCTTCCGTCTTGCACGCCCTCCACCCACTCTGGCTGGAGGGCAGAAGGAGGGGCACCGGTGTCACTCCGGCTTTCAGGTGTTAAACCCCCGGGGCTGGCAGGGGCCTGCCAGGGGCTGCACAGGCAGATCAGAGCCTGTGGGGTGAGGGACCCCCACAGCTCAGGGGAGGGCAGCCTTGGGCCACCTGCACAGTTGCCTCCCCTGCCACTGCAATGGGCCTGGGTCCTGGGGGCTCCAGGGTAGGGATTGTTCCTGATCCTCCCCACCTGCCTTGATGGCTTCCCTGTGGCCATACAGGGTGACTCCCCACTGCCCACCCCTGGCAGGACTACCAGCAACCACCACTCCCTCTACTCTGCCTGGGGCTGCAGTGGCAGGCACAGGAGACACAACATGGCAGCTGCGTTCAGGACCTGGGGATGGTGGGGGCCTGGGCCCTGTGGGGCCTTGTCCCTGGGGAGCAGGGCTGGGGACATGGGTGCCTCCCTTCACCTCTGCCCACTGGCCCAGGCCCAGGCCTGGCTCTGGCCAGTTTCTGTGCACCCGTCTCCTCCCTGTGCCTGAGGCAAGGCCTCCAGTGAGTGGCCTGATCCCTGGGGAGCACCTATAGGGTGGGCGGTGGCAGGGCCTCAGAGGCTCCAAGAGCTGGGCCCTGGGCCCCGGGCTCTGAATTTGACTTGATGCCTGCCCCCTCCAAACCCCAGCCCAGGCCTGGTCCCCCCAGCTATAGCAGGGACTGCTGGCTGGGCATGCACTTGGTCCTAGGCAGGTTCCCAACCTCACCTCCATCCCCAGGGCTCCTGAACCCCAGAGTTTCCCTCAGTGAAAGGCTACAGGGACAATGGGTGGAGAAGGCCTGGGCCAGCCAGGGGCCAGACAAGTCACCACCCTCTATACCCTGGACACTCCAGCAGGGTCCTTAAATGGTCAGGTCAGCCAGGTGGGGTGCAGTAGAGAGTTTTCAGGCACCGTGGGAACAGACAGCCCAGGCCTGCCCTAGGTGGGGGCCACACGAGGCTCCTGCCAGATGCTGCCAAAAGGGTAAAGACCTAGGGTTTCAGGCCTTCCAGCCCTTCAGGAGCAGGAAATGCAGATTTGTGCATAGAATGTCCCAAATTTGAAAACAGTGAGTGCGGAACAGAGGAAACACATCCTGGGGTTGAATCCAACCTGTGGACATCCAGGTGGCAACCCCTGTGTCTATGTGAGCTGGTTAGTGTTGAAAGGAAGTTTTTGTAGTGACCCCAGCTCCAGCCCGGCCTCTGACAAGGAAGCCCCATAGATCTGGAGGGAGGGAAGTTCACACCTCATTTACCCCTCATCACGAAGGAATCATGGGAAGTGTCGGCCTCCACGTACTGTGTCCTTCAGGTGCCTGAAGCTGGCTTGCCTCTTTAAGACCTGATCTACTTAGTGGAGCTGATTTGAAGCTAAAATCTATCCACTCAGGCTCCACCAACCAGTGCTCAGTAAGTAATGAAGGAGAGACAGGATGAACTTGAACTTGAACTTTCTTCCCAGGCCAGACAATGGAGCCACCGCTAGTTAGGAAAGCCTGGGCTTATTGATGCACTAAAGGGGCTGGCTCTTCAGTGAGCCAGGCCTGGGCTTAAACCCCTGCCCAGTGTAGATGGGTGGCCCTGGGCCAGTAACCTCACCTCTCTGAGCCTCAACTTCCTCATTCATAAAATGGGCTTAATAATAGTTCTGACTCAGTCGAGCCTTGGGAGAATCGTGACTCCCGTGGGAATGCTTAGCGTGGCAGTAGCACGCGGAGGTACTCAGTAAACCTTAGCGGTGCCTGTTTTACTGACGTAGAGGTGGACTGTGCCTTCTGGTTCCTCTAATACATCACCTGCTTCTGGGGCAGCACAGGAATTCCTCAAATTTCATGTCAACTCTCAGTCGCTTGCCTCTCCCCACTTTTTGTTTCTTTTCTTACCCCACCCCTGAGCCCCTCCCCTGTGTTCATGGCTCTGTACTGAGCACTGGGGGTCAAGAGGTGAGTCTGATAGGGGCCCTGCCTTGAGAAGCTGCCGGATGCCCTGTGCAATTATCACACCAGGATGAGGTTCTCTGAGCTAACTTTCCATCCAGAGAAGGTATTTCCTGCACAGTTCTCCTGCCGCCAGCCGTGCAGTTTTTGTTGAATGCCCCCAGAGATGGGAAGTTCAGCACCTCTCTGGTGGTGTTTCTGCAGAAGCTGCAGGTGGAAGCCTCTTAGGTATCCCTGAGCCTTCACTGGTGGGACCAGCTGTGGGACAGGACTGCGGCAGTAGCTCTGGGTTTGCTGGTTTTCCCGGGGAAAACACACATCTGGTAAGAAGGTCCTAAAAACTTAGGGGAGGTGCTGATTTCAGTCTCCAGGAATGTACTGCAAGTGATCGATGCATGTCTTTATAAAACAGAGTCCCACTTCCCGTTTTTGCCAACAGCCCACGTAGGAAGGAGAAAGGAGAGAAGGGGCCACGGTGTGGGAAATCAGACAAATTGAGAACAGAGAGCTGGTTGCTGCACTCCTGGAAGGCAAGGTGGAGCATCCAGAAGCCCAGGGCTCCTTGCTGAGACTGGTGGCATCCCTGCAGAGTCCAATGCAAAATTAAAAGAGGGGACCCTTCTTCAAAAATGGTTAAGAATTCCAAAACAGAGACAGCAGAGCTTTAAAGCCAGCACGGGCCCTTCTGAGTGCAGGGCCTTGCTGAGTGTGGGGCCCTGTGTGGCAGACAGGCCGCAACCCCCCAGCTGGCCCAGCTCCTTACACGTGTTCCTGCCGCGTGCCGAGGGCCGAGCAGGACCCGCCGGCAGCTCCGTTGAAGGAGCGTGACTCTTCTGCACTGATTTTTTTTCTCATCACTGATGTTATGTGCTAATTTTAGAACATTTTGAATCCTCAGAAAAGAAGAAAAGTTTTCAATCACCTGTGAAACCACCCTTAGAAATAGCCAGTGGGAATGCCTCACCTTGCTGCTACAAAAACAGAGAATTTCAAGCAAAATTAGCATCTTATTATATGTATCATTTTATCTTCTGCTTGTTTCACTAAACATTTTATCACAACTCATTCTTTAGTATCAGAAGATACTAGTCAATAAATTGATTTTTAATGACTTTTTAATATTCCTTAGGTGTGTCTCCTTAACTAACCCCTTATTATTTGACACTTTGGTTGTTCCCAATTATTTCGAGTTTTCCCTGTTGTAAACACACTTTGAGGAATTCTGTGTGCACATTTCTGCTTGTTTCCTAAAGGATTGAAGGCTGTCAGGAGAGATCTTCAGGTTCCAGAAGCTTTTTGAGGTTGTCTGAACTTCCACCTTGGCCAGGAGCTCAGCTGCCAGCCTCCAGCACAGTGGCAGTACTAGGGGGCTAGCCTGCCTGGCATCTTTCTACTTGTAGAATAAAACCCCACCCTCCCCAGAGCTGACTTGACTGGGCAGTTCTGAGCACGGACTGCACACACAGCACCGGCTGCCACGTGTACAACTACCATGTGATATGCTTTAACCAGCCCCCTTTACGGATGAGGACCCTGAGCCCAAAGAGCAGAGGCGCTAGCCCAAGGAACCCCTGCCTGTCCTGTTGTGAGAAGGACACATGATTACAAAGCAGAAAATGGCCCCTCGTCCTGACAAACTACCGACAGGATCTGGGGATCCAGGCTGCCTGGACGGCTGAGCCTGTCGGGCTGGGGGTAGGATGAGATTCGGTTGAGTGAGGGCGATACTCAGTAAGTAGTGGTGAAGGGAGGGGGAGGGGGAAGAGGGACAGCCCCTTAGGTGAGCTTAGAGCCCCTTAGGGGAGGAGGGCTCTGCAGGGCACTTGGCCACCCAACCGGAGGCTCCTGAGTGCAGGGATGAGGTCTGCTGAGCCCAGCCCAGCTCTGCCCACCACAGAGGAGCATTGTGTGTGGAGTGACTGAGTGGCCACATTTTCATGGCCTCCTTCAGAGCCACTGGGGCCAGTCCAGGGTGGGATGGTGTGTTAGTTTCCTATTACTGCCATAGCAAAGTTCACTGATTCTAATGCCTCGAACAACCAAGTTTATGAAGGTTGGAAATCTGAAATGTCTCACGGGGCTAAAGTCAAAGTCTTGGCAGGGCCGCTTTTTTCTGGAGGGTCTAGGGGAGACTCCATTTCCTGGCCTTTTCCAGCCTCTAGAGGTGCCCACATTCCTTGTTTCACGGCCTTTCCTCTGTCTTCAAAGAGAATTGTGTCTACCTGACCATTGCTGGGAAAGTTCTCTGTGGTTAAGGATGCGTGTGATTAGATTGGCCCCACCTGGATAACCCAGGCTGCTCACCCAGCTCAGGCCCATGATTTCATCCACCTGCAAAGTGGGTTCAGACTGTTCTGAATTTGTTCCTAGGCTGAAGAACTTCCTGCTAGAGGCCCCAGTGGCCCCAGCCCTTGCCCACCTTGAGGGTAGACATTCTGGGCACTCAGGCAGATTCTCTGCTCAGCGAGGAACTGCTCTTCTTCCTCTCAACCCCCTGGGGCAGGTGGAGTGGTCACCACTATCATCCCCACTTTACAGGTGGGCAAACTGAGGCCCAGAGAGTCCAGATAACTTGCCCAAGGCCATACAGCTGGCAAGGGGCAAGGCTGAACTTTGGTGATGACTGGACCGTAAATCCAGGGCTCTGTGCCCCCCCCCACCAGCCACCTCTAGGAACATGGTCTTTCCTGGCTCTCACCTAGCCACAGCCCTTAATTCTTTCTAGAAGGGAGGCAGGCCTTCCTGCTCTGTTCCCAGAACAGGCTGCTGCTCTCAGGGACAGAAGGGCAGTGGGGCAGCCCTCGGCAGGTTGCTCGTGTGAGTGTGGGTGGATCTGGGAGCCTCACTAGGGCCAGGGCCTCACTGGAGCTTGCATGTTAAGGGGTAAATGTGTCGATGGCAAAGGAAGAGTCATCCCAGCCAGAATGGCCGCCACTCTTCTCCATCCAGCCCCCAACCCGGTGCTTTGGGGCGTCTTTACCCAGCACCAGCGCAGCACCTTGACTTGCCCAAAGCTGAGCCACTCTGAGTGAGAAAATGAGGAAGAGGACTTCCAGGGGCAGCGTCTGAAGCGGGGGTGGCACTCAGTACACACAGGACAGCGGCCGAGGGTGTGCTCCCAGGGCCCAGGCTCTGCAGAGGGCGCAGTCAGCGTCCCTCTGGGGCCCGGGCCTGGCATGGGAAGGGTTAAGCCACCGCGGGCACCTTGGCATGTCGCGCTGCCCAGAACGTCCAGCTCCCCACCCCCACCACTTTTCTTCCTTTTTGCCTTTTTCCTTCTTAATTAATCATACGCTGCTGCCCAATTTAAATATGGAAATGCCCAGGCCAGGCGATGCCATTATTCCCGAGGCCAGGCGGGCTGTCCGGGGCCGGGGCTGCGGGGAGCATGGTGGCATCGCCCCCTTTCTGGTGTGTGTGAAATTATGTGCACAAAAGGCGCCTCCTTATCTGAGTGTGTGAACTAAATAAATAAATAAGGGCTTTTGTTTGTTTGCCGGCTCCTGCACATGGCTGTTTTGACTAAACCGCCCGTGTTGTCTGTGCCTTTATGGGACTCAGGAGACAGGAGGCAGGGGGAGGCCCCCGCGGCCGGCCTGGGCCGGGGTGGGGGCGGCCGCCGGGCATCTGGGCCTCTCCCTCCCCTGGCACCACTGCACCCCGCACCCCTCCCTACACACACCCTTGCCGGAAAGTTCCCCAGCCCGGGCCGGGCTCCCAGGCAGCTTGGCGCTGTGCCAGGCTCGCCGCCGAGCGCGGGCAGCAGGGTGGGGCGAGCGGCGGCAGCGCCGAGGACGTGGCCGGGCGCCCCGGGCGCGAGCAGGACCCGAGGCCGGGAGGCTGGGCCCAGAAGGTGAGGGCACCCGGGGTGGGCACGGGGTGGGCGCTCGGCGGGCAGCAGGCGGCACAGCCGGCCCGGAGCAGGCCCGGGGCGGGCAGAGGGACGGCAAGCAGAGGACGCGGCCACAAAGCTGGGCAGTGCCAGGCGTCGCCGCTGCCCGCCCAGCCGGCCTCCCTCCCGCCCGCCCCGGCCCGGCTCCGCGGGGAGGCCTCGCGTGCACGGGGGCCGGGCAGTCGCAACAGACCGAGCTGTGGCCGCTCTGGCCGAAGGAAGGCCCAGTGAGGCGGGGCCCAGGGCTGTCAAGGAGAAAAACATCCCAAGGCCTGCAAATTGCTGCTCTCAGCTTTTTTTTCCTCCTCCTGCTTGGGAGGAAAAAAAAAAAAGCAGCGCTTCCTCTGGAGGCGGATGCAAAAAGCATGCAGAATTTTAACCATCTCCTGCGCTGTCCTTCCCCAGCAGGGTGGCCTGGGCCCTGCACAGTGGCACCACGGGAGGGGGAATGGTGAGAGCCCCAGATGCCTCTTTCTGGGAAAAGCTGGAAAGCCAGGACCCTTGCCCCTCTCCAGAAGCTGGGCCCGACACAGGGGTGTGAGGAGGACTGGAGGGTGTGGGTGCCCAGGGCTGACACAGAGCTGGCACGTGGTGGGCCGCTAGGCACCCTAATAATTACCTCTGTGTCACCATCACACATGCCTGGTGGGCCCATCTCTTGGTGTTGAATGTGGTACCCGGGGCACCTGGCTGGGGACCCCAGCACAGCAGTGGGGCGGGGGTCTGGGTTCCCACTGACGTGAGGCCTTCAGTCATGCTGGGATCCTAGGCCTTTCTCATGATCGAGTTTTGCATTTTGAAAATAATGTGGAAAGTCTTCTGGTGGCTGTTGGGGACTTCACATGCCATTCATTCAGGGCAGGACTTATGAATTCTGGAGTCAAGAGGGTGATCTGGTCACTGGAGGAACGGCAGGCAAGTCCCATATGCACCTCATGGGGGTGAGGATGCCTTTCAGGAAGAGGTCAAGGGAGCTCGGAGGGGTGGTCCAGGGAGGCACAGTGCCCAGGGCCCAGGAATATGTTTTAATTTTAATGTTTTTTAAAATCAGAAGAAAAAAGGGGAGGTTCCAAGCCAGGGGGGAAAGGAGGTAGGAAGGGATAAATTGGGAGTTCGAGATTTACAGATACACACTACTATATATAAAATAGATAAACAACAAGTTTCTTTGGTAGTGCACAGGGAACTATATTCAATATCTTGTAGTAGCCTATAATGAAAAAGAATATGAAAAGGAATATGTGTATGTACCTGGATGACTGAAACATGATGCTGTGTACTAGAAATTGACACAACATTGTAAACTGACCATACTTCAATTTTAAAAAAATCAGAAGATAAAATGACTATAATGACAATGAATACATAATGATGAATTAATTCGGCATGGGTTATATTCATCTTTATAGCAATGCAATCATAAAATATAATTTTTAATATTTATGGAGAAAGGAACCATGAAAGCAAAACTGCTTGGATCCACAGAAGTCATGACGGGGCCCTGACTGGACCCGGTGTGTCCCAGGGCAAAGGGTCAGATGTGTGGCTCCAAGGGGGTCTTTGGGGTGTGAATCTGGCTTCTCCAAAGGCCCGCCAGGACAGGTGACGCGTACCGTGAAGAGGAGTCAGGGCCCTCGCGCGCGCGTGTGTGCATGTCCCTGTGCTCACACGTGTTTTGCAGACCCCTGAGTGTGCAAGGCCCTGTCCTTGAGACACGTGAACACAAGGCTGTTGAGGTGTGGCCGTGAGGGCCTGGTGCTCCTGGCCGTGGGGTGAGGGGTTGTCACTGGGCAGGGAGACCATGGCGGCATCTTCCATTGTCTGCCTGGGAGAAAGCAGGCTGCGTGCGAAGCCCGCTCACAGCCAGACACCTCAGTTTGGAGACACTCTCCCAGTCGCACAGGCTCAGGGTCTGCACGTGGGCAGGGACCGCTGTGTTGGGCACCGTGGGTTTAGTGGTCCCTGTGGCCCCCTCCTCCAGAGTTCGGGAGACTGTTTTTTCTGCTGCTTTTTTGCTGGTGGCCCTTCTTGGGCAGGGTAAAGGATGCTTCCACTGGCTACTCAAGGCTGCAGCAGCCCTGAGAGCTGAAAGAATGGGTCTTGACGCTGCAAGTTTCCAGGACGAGGGGGGACTGCTGCAGAGGGTTCTTCGGCCGTGCTCCCAGACGCCAGGGGGACGGCACAAAGGGCTGGCTTCAGGGTACAATAGTGGGGCGGTTAGTCACAGTGCCGGGCAGCGGGCAGGCAGACAGAGCTCCCTGTGTCTGCGCCTATTCGGGCTGGGCCCTGCAGCCTGATTTCCCCTGCCCCTGGCCTTTTGTTTGCACCCGTCCCTGCTCCCCGATTAACCCCCTGCTGCCCGCCCCACGGCCTACCTGGCCACCTGGCTGGGGCATCCTTACCAGGCTCTGGTTTCCATCAGCCACCCTGGCCAGAGGCAAGCTGCTCCTTGAAGCCGGGCTCAGGCCTGCGTGATTTCACTGGCATCTCTGGGGACAGAGGCACTGGCACAGCTCCGTCACCATCACCGTGGCTGGGCAGCATTTGTGGGCTTGAGGACCAGTTTTGTGTGACTTAAAGATCCATCAGCATTTGAGAGTATTCACCATGCAAGGGCTGGGCATTTCTGGAAACAATGAAAAGCCAAAACTGTGAAAAATTAGGGAGTGGCCCTGAAGCTGGTGCCGGTACTGCATGTTTTAAAGTGAACAGACTGATATAAATATTTTAATCCTGTGCATAGATAGATGGATAAGATAAAATAAATTAGTCATGTCCCAGCCCTGTCTGGGGACTAAAGCAGGACTTCTGTCAGCACTTGCTGTTTGGTAGTTACAATTAAAATCGCCCCTTCTAGGTTGCAATTCTAGCGTCTCAGAGATGGAATTAGCTGTTTGTTTAATTTGACAGTTAAACTATTAACACGTGGAGAAGGTAACTGCCCCCCAAAAAGGCATAAAACACAGTTAACAGTCTCTCTCACTGTCTTTAACTTAAAAATGATCTGTGCAGAGATTCTACATTTTGGCTTTTCTTTGCTAAATTAAAGTGGCATGTGTTTTTATTTTAGAAGGCAGGGATGGTTTGCTGTGCCGTGTGTGAGGCGGGGAGGTAAAATAAAGGGCCTTTTGAAAATGTGCCCATCTCCTACAGCTAAAAACCCAAGAGCCAGACATTTTTTTTCCCCTTGGAGGAAATAAATGCCTCCAATTTATTCATCTTACCTGTTGATTACATTTGGTAACTATTTTATTGTTGAGTCCTTATCTAGAATTGAAGATGTCTTTGGAATATCAAAAACCTAGTTCTGTTTGGTCCATGAGACATTGGTGCCTCTCTGTTAAAAACCACTTAACGCCGCATCCGGGCCCAGGCGGCTCTCTGGACGGAGCACGGACTGTGTGCATCCAGCTTCTGCCTTCAGAAATTAAGTGATGGAAGACTTACGGTCAGCTCACATCATTTCGTTCTGATTTCTTTTAAACCAGTGAAGATGATTTTAGCACAAAGAGTGATGTATCTTACTTGCATTCTGAGAGCCACTGGATTTTTCAAGCCGGAATACAATTTTTTTTTTCAAAATCCAAATTTAGAAATTGCCTTTTAGAGTAGAAAACAGCATGCTGGTTCGCCTTTTCGCTCACTTTAAAAGAAATAGACTTCAGATCAAATACATTTGATTCGTAGATTTTTTTCCCCGTCCGTTGTTATCGAGGGGCTGGAAATAGCCCACTTTTACAAAGTAACGTAAGAAAAGGCATGTTCCCACACAGGCATAGAGTCCTTCTGGGGTGGACCCAAGCCCCAGAGGGGCCACGGACTTATACTTGAGTCACTGTCCTGTGCACATTTTTCCTTCCCAGGAGGAGTATGGCATTCAGCCACAAAGTCATCAAGTGAAAAAAAGACAGTCCCTGCCTGCCTGAGGCACAGTCACACCACACACCTCTCGAGAGATAAAGGGACCCTGTGCAAATACCATTGTTTTAAAGCAAACCCAACACAATTTTCACTAATTGCAATTCTGCCCTGGCCATAGGCACTAGCTCCAATAATGGAAAAAAAGGAAAAAATTGGAATAATGGGAAACACACTTGATCCCTGGGGAAACTGTCTCTCCTGCAGGAAGGTACTGGGATGAGAGGTCTGGAAGCTGCCACGGGGACATGGGAGACTCAAAGCCTCCGTTCAAATCTTGGGGCTCTTAACTTCTCTCCTCCACTCCTCAGTTTCCCACATTTCAGATGAGAAAAAAAATGACCTCAACGCACTGTCCAGGGTTGTTGCAGGAATATCTCAGCGGCAGCCAATATTTGCATAGCAGAGCTGCCTGGTTTCATTTTCTGTTTGAACATGTTTCTCTAAAGGGTAAAGTGCTGGAGACACGTGAGCTGCCGTTATCAACCTAATAACTTTCCTGGCAATATATGGTCATTATTGTTTATGTTTAACTCATAAATAGCGATAGTAACGTATCTTATTCTTGAAATGAATTATGACATAATACATGCAGCTTTATCAGTAATACGACCCCTTGCTGATTATGGAAGCAGCATATGCTCATCGTGGAAATTTTGGAAAACGCAGAGAAGTGCATGGAAGGGAAGTCATCCTCCCCACTCCAGCTCTGGTCACGCGTCCACATCTTTCCTGCAAGGTTTTCTTCTCTGCCCTGTGGATTCTTGGAGCCCGTACTTTCGGATGACTCCATCATGCTTTTCGGCTGGGGTCTCCTGTCCTCTTTGAGCTTCTGTTCTCTAGGGGCGGCCCCTCCCTCTGGCACCCAGGCCACCACCTTCAAGCAGGCTGGGCACAGGCCCTGGCATTCAGGGAGACGACCTCAGGCTCCCTGGCTCCCAACCCCCTTCCCCTGCCCTTCCGGGAGCCATGTCGGGGCAGGCCAGACAGACTGCCAGTACGGCCCCGTGGCAGAGTCCAGGCTGACTCAGGGCATCGGGGACATGGGGCGAGTGGCAGGAAACACAGTGTCTTACGGTGCCCAGGCCTTGGGGATGGAGAGGAGCGCAGCTGGGCCTTCTCCATGCGGGATGGGGCCAGGAGGTGGGAGGAGCGGGACCCCACAGCCGGGAAAGTGGTGAAAAGCAGGCCTGAGGTTTGAATTCTCAGCACAGAAAGCCACTTGGGCTAAATCACTCCTTAGACGGGCAAAGTTTCATCAGAGCTGTCGAGATAATGTTTCCAAGGTGTTCAGCTTTCTGGTTCTGACTGAAACTCACCAAGCGATTGGAGGTTAATGCCAAGTGACTTGGTAGGCAGAAATAGGCCAGTACTTTAGTACAAGGGCACAGTTCCCAAACGCTGTGTTGCAATCAGGCACGGGCCTCGGCTGGTCCCACAAATCCATCAGGCAAAAGTTCCCCGTTACCAGGCCTCTGGAAGGGGAAACAAACTGATTTCCATATTGTTTTCTAGAGTAACTGACATCCGAAGTGAATTCTAGAGTTTCTAAGTTCATTTCTGCTATGATAAATGGAGTCCATGAGGTCTGCCTTGACCCCCTTGGATAATGCAGTGCCTTCATCATCTTAACAGATCAGTAGAGATTTATTAACAGCCCACACTGCAGACAGACTTCACCAGCAAGGCTGCTGGTTGTGGTGTTAGTTATAGTAGAGAAATATTAGTGAGAATTGAAATTTGTAATAATCACAGGAAATGCTGGGTGAATTATCACATAAGAATAAAATGGAATGTTGTGTCACTATTAAAATGCTGTTGACAAAGAGTTTGTAATAGCATGGGGACATACAGGATGCAACATTTTACGAACAGTAAATATGTATGTAAATTATGTAACTGTATGCACATGTTCACTGCTGGGAAGGAAATGCATTAGTTTTATTTTCTGGATGATGGCAAATAGGTGAATTTTCCTTTTTTCCATGTATTTTGTACTTGAATTATTTATACTTTATACTCACTACTTAAATTATCTCTATCTTAAATATCTATCTTCATATTTTACTTTTAAATTACTTATACTTGATTCTCTGCCTTCCGTAAACATGTGGTATTTTTCTAAGCAAGAAAAATCATTTTTTGTTTGGTTTGGTTTTTTTTGGTTGGGGCGGTGGGTAATTAGTTTACAGATTTATTTTTAGAGGAGGTTCTGCGGGTTGAACCCAGGACCCTGTGTATGCTAAGCATGCACACTACCACTTGAGCTGTACCCTCCACCAAGAAAAATCATTTTTAAATGAAGTAGATGTAAACATCTACTTCATTTACAATTTTTTGTTAATTTGTTAATTTTGTTAATTAAAATTAAAATTTTTGTTAACTAAAAAAATTTTTTAATAAAGTAGAATCATTCTACTTTATTGGGAGTAGAAATAAAGACAAATGGCTTATTTTTCCTTCAATACTGTGGATAGATGGCAAGTAGCAGAATTATTCGTTAGGCCAACAAATGTATATAGTAAGTAAATACTGTTTGTTCTCTTATAAAAGATTTGTACATTGATAGCTTATTAATCAAACGCTACATGCATTCCCTAAACAAACATATATACTTGCACAACCAGGGCACAAAAATCTCAACTAGGATTTTGTGTGAACTTAAGGAGAAGTATTTTTGTCCCCTAAACAATACCATCCAGAAATGAGAAAAAAGGCATTCTTGTTCTTCTTGGCTATTTGGTCCAGTGATTCCCCACTCCCCTGGTGAGGTTGCTTGATTCCGAGTTTGGGCTTTCTGCTTCTATTGGTTGTTTTATAAGGGCAATTTAAAAGATCCTGCAAGTTCTTATCTGGGGAAGAACACAGATCTTGGATTCATACTGCCAGATGATACACTGTGGTCTTTGGGTAGAACTCTTAGCGGTTTATTTATACTCTCATTTATTTTCTTTTAAAAGAAAGAAAGAAAACAATTTTTTTTCCAGCTTGTACTTCCCAGGACTTCTATATTTCAAAATATTATTCTGCACTCTTAAGTCACCTGCTAATTCACAGCCGGGGGATACACTGCTTGTAACAAGACAAGAGGCAGGAATTTTCTTTTATGAGCATAATGCTACAGGATTTTGTGATATGGAAAATTCTGTCCCATCTTACCGTCTAAAATATCTGAGCCTTGCGGCAAGTGCCATTTGCTCTCCTGTAAAATCCGTTCCCTAGACCAGCAGTGTTGGAAAGGGTAGAATCTTAAAAAATGCAGTGGTCCGGAAATAACTCACTGCCCCGGTTGGTTTACAAGGCCCGGTGGGAGGCTGTCAGACTGACCCCCGCTCCGGACACCACGTGGCGCAGGTGAGCCGCGGCCGCGGGGACCCCGTCCAGGACCTGGGCCGGCTCGCCGCCTGCGTACGGCTGACACGAAGGCCTGCGGCCTCAGTTTCCCCCGCTGCCTCCGCGGGTGGGGGCGGAGGCGAGGCTGGCGGCGGCCCGGACGGCGGGGACCTGGCGGGAAGGGGTCTGCACGCGTCGGGCCGGGCCCGCGGGGAGGCGCCCGGCTGGGAGGTCCCGCGGCCTCCGGGGCGCGACCCTCTAATCCGCTTTAGTCAATATATTGTGCGCTTTACTTAGGCAAAGTAAACAGGGCGGGCCAACAAAGCGGCGGCCGCCGGCCCGCGACTCCCTGACCCCGGGGTCGCGCCCTTTGTTCGCCCTCAATGGGGCCGCCCCGTCGCCCGCCCGCCCGCGGCTAATTGGGGCGCGTGCCGCCGCCGCCGCCGCGGACCCCGGCCCCGGCTCTGACACCGGACCCCGGCTCGGACAGAGACTCGGACCCCAGCGCGGAGTCCGACCCCGGAACCGGACCCGGACCCCGGTTCCGACACGGATTCGGACCCTGGACCCCAACGCGGATCTGGACTCCTGCTGGGACCCGGACCCCGGACCCAGATCCAGATGCGGGTCAAGATTCGGACTCGGACCGGGACCCCTGCTTGGACCCTAACACCTGCCTGACGCAGACCCGGCTTTGGCTCCCGGCTCGGACCGCGCAAAGCGCGCCCGCCCCCGACTCAGACTCCAAGGCCCCCACGTACGTGGACCCGGCCGCAGGCTCAGACTGCAGGCTCCGCTCCCCACTTGATGTGGACCCCAGGCTCCAGACCTGATGCCACCCGGCCCGGCCCTGGCCCTGCCTCGGCTTCGTCCCCGCTGAGCCCTCTCTCCGCCCTGGGCCGGGAGCCTGGAGGCTGCATGGAGGAGGCGCGCGAGACCTCCGGGCCTCCAGAGCGGGTGCAGACCCCGTCGTGTCACCTGCCCCGCCCAGACCCGGCGGGACGAGGCTAGCCGCAACCCGGTTGCCCACCCCGGTGGCCGATGCGCTGGTCGGCCGACGGATCCCAGGCAGCCACCGCGGCCGCGTGGCGCCTGCCACCCGGGGGGTGGGGGCCGCGACGGCACCGCTGCACGGGTCCCAGGCCAGGAGCCCGGCTGGAGGCGTCGCTCTGCAGGGCCCTTGTGGACTGCGACCGACCCGCCGGCTGAAGTGCAGAGAGGAGAGGTCTGCGGGAAAACAAGGCACGTGTGTTTTTCTTTCTCTGCTCTTCATTTCTGTGGAAGTCCCGCAAATGGGAAAGAAAAGGTGCTCCAGGAAAGCAGAATCCACGGTCCCCTGCGATGAAAAACAGGAACCTTCACACCCATCTGCACTGGGCTTTCGTTGCCTCCTAGGCCCTTCTTTTCCCTCCAAATCACAACCTTTACAGAGTCTTGGGGGTAGTTCTAGGTGGGACCTACCAGGCCCAGAGTGATGAAGACAGCTGACACTAAATTCAGCCCTGACCATCCCATGTCCCCTGTGTTCTTTGTTTTTTCCTCAAATGCTGGACAAGGTTATAATTTTTATCCCAAGCAGCTTTTGAGACTTAGCTCCTTGTAACTTTTTTTTAAGGTTTTGTCTGATTTTAAAAAGCACTTTCTCTTGTAATTAGGTGCAAAGAGGAGGCAAGAGAAAGGCGTCTTGGAAGCCTTTGCCTTTGCAAATGAACAGGGTGGCTTCAAGTTCTCCGCCAAGCCAGGCAAGGCCTCTGGCTCGCGCCTCATTTATTTCATAGTTTTGTTCACCTGGCTCTGCCAGGGAGCCTTTTAAAAATGTTAAGTTTGTTTCTGTGCTTGCCGTTTGTGCAGTGGAATATTCTGCTGTGGAATTTGGCTTTTGGGGAACACTTGGTGTTCGGGGCCGTGCCTTGCTGTCCTGAGGATGAGCGGGTGTTGTGTCGGTGCGTATCACAAACTAGGGGGAGGCAGGGGCTTCAGGAAATTTCGCTGTGTGGTGCAGATCTCTCCTGGAAAGGGAAGCCCTTTGGAGACAGACTGCTGGTATCTCCTTCAATACAACCATTTCCGAAATAACCCAGTTCCCTCTTTCTTCACCTCTTTCTCAATGCATGTGCCCCTGCAGAATGCTGACTTCCAGGCCCCAGGCCCTGGCCATCCCTCCAGGAGAGAATTGCCACCATGAGCCTCTCTGGAGGGAGCCGGTTATGAGTGATCCTGGCTGACTTGAGACTTTGAGGTTTTCCCAGACCATATTGTCACCTGTTTGGCCTTTTATACTGAGACCACGGGCAGGGACCTGCCAGGTTCACGGGGGGCCGCAAGTCGGGGAAGGTTCTGGTGGGGCTCAGAGCTATGGTGGTTGTGTGGCTGGGGAGCCCCTGGTTACAGGGTGTCTGCACACCAATAGGAAGAAGGGTGAACGGGGGGCATTGGGGCCCCTCCACTCTGTTGAGGCGGCTTTGTTCTGAGGACTCTGGCAGGCCCGGCGTGGGGAGCTCAAGTTCGTGCTTTTACACCGGAGGTCGATGCGTCCAGCCCAGTTGTGTGGGGGCGACGAGGATGCACCTGCAGGGGAGGGTGGACGCTTCAGATGACCGGAGCCGGCTGCGGGGGCGGGGAATTGCCGGAGCTGGCCTGCTCAAGGCAGTTCTGGGCTCCGTGTTTCAATGGAGTTCTGTTTTTCCCAGGAACTGTTCTTACCTATAAAATAAGCCTGCACATGCGTGAGCGTGAAGGGTTGGGTGGTGATACGTTCTGTTAAAAAAAACAACGAAGGGGCGTGTGTGCCTGCAGTGGTTGGGGGTCCCAGGTTGGTACAATATTGTGCCAAATCAGTATTCCACCCGCTCAGGCCTCAGTTTCTCTGGTCTTTAAGGAGGTGTGGCATTTCTTGTTCTGTCTTCTCGGGTTGTGAGGATCACGTGAGACAGGGCTCAGAAATTTATGCGCCCCGTAAATCACAAACCGCATGCTCTCCACACACGAGACGCTGTCCTTATCACCTTAGCAAAAACCTGCACTAGGAGCCGTTGTTTTTGTTGAAAATGTTTAGCGACTCCCGTGGTACCTGGCACAGACTAAATGCTTGAGGTGCTTTTGTTGACTTGAACTATATCAAAACCCTCGGCGATGGTATAAGAAGGTGTGGGCCGAGCATGCTGAGAATTTGGACAAACTGCAGAGCATCCCTGCGTCTCCAAGGCCTTTGATCGTGATAACAAGTTGGTCCCCAACTTGGGGGATTGGATTTGGTGGTTTGGAGACCCTCCTCCTCCTGGCATGGATGCCGAGAGCCCTGAATGTTTATCCCAGGCTTCAAGGCTCTCTTTGCAGCCTCACCCAGCCTGGCTTGGGTAGGGATCTGCAGGGCCCAAACCCCGGCCCAGGCCACACAATTTGACCTCCTTTCCCGAGGGATCGGGTGCACGTGGCTTCCAAGAGGACAGCACACCTTGGCCCCGGGCCCTAGCCTCACTCCCCGAAGCTGGTCTTGCCATGTTTGTCCTAACAGGGCTGAATGAGGTCAGCTTGGTTTGCCATTCACAAAACATATATATATATATTTTTATTGCAGGGAAAGTTTTCTCTATCTGAGGTCAGTCTCATTATCTACAGCAGGTTATGTTTTCACTGGCTTTTGGTGTTTGCACACGTGTAATGAAAAAGGGAGGAACCTGAACAGAATACAGGTGAGGCCTGCCCTTTGTCTGGGCTTGAGGATCGCCACCAGGACCTCAAGTCGGCCCCAAGCCATAAGGGCAACAGAACTTGTATTTCTGTGCGCGCGCGCGCACACGCACACGCACACGCACACACACACACACACACACCCCCAGGATACCATCCTCGTGTTGCTAGCATTAATGTTCTAATATTAAAGTTTGAGGCACCCACAGGCTGTCTTAAAAGGCTCATTCAGCCTGCCTGCCTTGGAGCTATTTTATTTATAAGCCTTCTGTCACGTCAAAGAACTCTGTGTTTCTGGTAGACTGTGTTCGGGTGGTTGAGTGCTTTGGTTTTTGGCTACAGCTGGTGAATTTTTCCGAATCTGTAGATCCAGGTGTGCGTTGAGAAGTTTTTTCCCAACACAAGAAGTTTCCCAGTGAGCCTTGGAGTCCTCCTAGAAATTTCCGGCATTCTGTGTGTGAGAGACTGCCAGCTTCAGAGAAGCTGTGAGTGAGGGAAGGAGGTGGCGGGCTGCATCCACTGTCTCCCCTCAGACACGGAGGTGGGGAGAGACTCTTGTAGCACGTTTAGAATACAGGGCTGAAAAACTGGTTTATTGGTAAGATACTAGGAAAGGCACAAATCCTTGAACATCGTGGAAAGCCGAGCCCGGGAGTGAAAATGTCCGTCCACATCTCTCTTTATTTTCAAACCCATTTTAAAAATATGTATTCATCATATAAAAATTATACAGACTCCTATTTTCAAGGTTAATGTCACCCGTGGTCTGATTGCCTACATTACCACTTTCTTTTGGTTAAAAAAAAAAGAACTTCTTGTTCCTTTAAAATTAGGAATTACACCCAAAGTTGCTCTATAAATAGCAAGAAACAAAACAGAACAAAAGCATTGGCTTTCTTTTTCAGTATTTTTTTTTGCAGCCATTAAATATCTTGTCTTGCAGTGATAAATTTAGGTGAGACATTTTTTCACTTTTTGAAGCGAGGATGTATATGAAAAATCCAACCTTAACCCTAACTTTCTGCTAACCGGATCTGAAAGCTATGATATTTAGACATAGTCAGGAAAATGAAACTGTCATTATATATAACGCAAAGTACTTGCTTGTGTTGTGTGAAATCATGTTAGATTTTTAAAAAGTAAAATGGGAGTATTCCAATAAACAAGACCAGTGTGGTTGAATTTTAAACAATTTGTAACACCCGCACCCCTCAAAAAACCCCTCATTCGACATAGGTGCTTTTTGCAGGCAGCTTAAGTTTTGTTGCAATCATTTGAATGAAGTGATCTGTGAAATCTTGATTTTAAAGTAAGTTCCTGTTGTCCCTTGCAATTTAGCAGTGAACCATCTGAGCTCTAAATCAGGGTTTATTTCCTTTCTTTTTTTTCCTTTAGTCTAGAGGGCTTATAATTTACCTAACTTACTGAAGGGCTGTGTGGTTAAGAAATGGTACTAAAATTTTCAGTTCATCTGTGAGGAGGGAAAAAATTAACTTGCATTAGGATTTCAGCATTATTTAAAAATTAAAAAAATAAACATTTGACAGTTTTTAAAGTTTAAAATTGCTTTAAATTCTTAATAGCTAAATTCTCCTTAGATATAATGCAAAAAGAATAATGATTATTTCAGGCCCCTATAAAGGATTGATAAGATACAAAAAATACTTCAAAAAAATTGAGGCTTTTCAACTATGAAAGGAAGGTATCCGTTGGACATCAAGAGAGTGAAATTTTCAAATTTTCTGATGTCTTTTAATTTTCATGAAAATTCATCCCTGATTCTACTAGAAACTGTTCAAGTTCAAATTCTAATAGATCTTTAATTGCTAATAAAAATCACTATGAGTGGCACATTAATTCTTTAGAAAAATGTTAATTTCCCAATTTATGATTCCATTTTAGAAATTGCAGACTTGAGCAACCAAAATAAGCAAATTTAGCACCCATGTCTCTTTGATAGGTAATTTTGATTTTTAAAAAAATTTAGTCTGTACTGTGCTTTTTCTCATTCCTTTTACGAACCCAAGAATCTAGCGTTGGCATTTGATATATGTGTCTATAATCAGGGATATTGGCCCATCATCTTTAATTCCTATTTTCTGATTTGCATTGTTACTATGTTGGAATGGGGAATTTCACTGTAATTCCTCATCTATGAGGGGAAAAAATCCCATAGTAGCATGTATGTATTGCATATAGTATGTTCACGTATTTAGATATATGATCAAGCACGTTTATTGCACACTTCTGGTTGTTTTATGCATATCTTTTAATTGAAAAATAATAATAAACTCCTTAAAGAATGCTTTCAGGGTTAATAGATGGTGTTACATGCACAGGTAACATCATGGCAAGTGAAAGTATGGACTTCCAAAGTGTGTTAAATATGATAAAACAGCTGCTCACAGGTTTCTAACTGGACAGGTGATGGGTGTGGAGCTCTGCTGGTCCCTGGGCATGCTGCTGATCACTGTCAGCTGCCGGCGCGCTAAGACTGTTCTGTACATACATACATATATATATATTTTTTTCTTTTTTTTAAGAAAAGATATAGAAATTGTTCTGCTGGTATGCTTTTTTGGTGGGGACAGGGTGGCTCCTAATGCAGTCTCCTGCCCTGTGCTTTGTTCCTTACACATGCTTGTCCCATGGCCAGAGTTTCATTTCTGTTGCCAGTGAACTCACACCAAGTTTGACATAAGACTGAGTAAACTCAAGCAAAAGATTCTGAAAAATGCTTCATTATGTCTGGGAGGAAAGAATCCTTTCTCTGGATGCTTGAGAGTAAAAATGAACGCTTCATAAAGAGCAGCACAGGTTATTACGAAATAGATGTATCCAAACGGAATCCCAGACCTGCAAACTACTTGGAGACAAAGGCAGAAGGAAAAAAAAAATCATAAGCCTGGTTTGCCTTTGCACACAGTACCCAGCGCTTCTTAGAGGCTCTTCTAAAGAACACACTGTCTGGGGTGACTGAGGAAGTGGCATCCTACAAACTGGCAATCTGGGTTTTACTGGGCTGGCTTGAAAATCATCAGAGTCTTGGGTGGACAAGTTGAATGTTCAAAACCCAAGTGGAAATGTAAGTTTTCACTCACACTCATCCTGCTTGCTTTCATTAGATTAAATGCATCTGTTTACTAAGTCCTCGGAATGCTTTGGATACCGAAAATCTTAAAACTACTGAATGTTGCTAGGCTGAAAAAAGGGAAACTAAACTGAACTGCCCCGGCCTCATGAGGCTGGACTGCGGCCGAAGACGGAGCCGGGGCATAGCAGGAAGTGGCCAGCCACATTCCCATTAGGCAAATCTTGGAAGAAATCAGGAAAAAATAACTGTATAAGACTGATACTATAAACATCCTGGTATAGTGAGAGCCCTCCTTTTTCAAATATCTGACCGCGGGCATGGTGCGGCCCGCGGGCACACACCAAGTTCTTCCTCCAGGAAACTTGTCCATCGTAATATTCTTCAACAGCATAAACTTCCCAGGAATCCTTTCTGTTTATGTGAGCACTTTTAAAAATATTATTTACTTTAAATAATAAAATATGGTAACGAGTTGAAAAAAGACCTTAGAAAACCTGAAACCTGAAAAATACCCAATGGAGTTGCCCACGTGCTATTATTTTCCTCGCATAAAGCAGAATTTGATTTCTGAATTTGCAACCAAATTATATGTAAATCCTTGCCAAGTATAGAGAGGATAAAAAAGAATGTGTGTTCTCGAGTATTATCCTGACTCACCCAATTTCTTGTTTTACCAAATAAAAATTGAGAGGAGGAGAAAGGCATTAAATTAACTGATTACTGTGTGTGAGAGCAAGAAAAAAAATCAGCTAATAAAAACGTTAGCAAGCTGGTATGATTTCAGGTGAAAATTACAAAGTTAATATCCTGGCATTTAGTCATTGCCTTCAGTAATGATACAGTTGTCAAATTTGTATTTGTGCCAATGGAACAAAAGTTGTAAGTGGCATAATGGAAGATAATCTCTTTTTATGTGTGGCTTTTTAAATTCAATGTTTTAATCCACCCATTTAATCACAAAACATATATCACATTAGTTATAATATTTATAGTGTTTAGGAAAGTGATTATAAATAGATTGTAGGTGTGGTTGTTGGATGTGTTGGTTGTGGTATTTGTGTGTGTGTGTGTGTTTGTGAACGTATCTCAAAGGTATGAAGCATTCTAGAGTTCGCACTTGGGAATGTTTTATGTGAGAAAATTAACCATATATTTATTTTCAAAAATCCCCTTTTGGTCGTTACCGAGCTTGCTTATTATTTTGAAAAAAACAAGATTTGGTATTAAAAGTTCCTGGTACTTACAGAGTTTAGATTTCTGCCTTCAGCCCAGTCTCTACAGCATTTTTGTTGTTCTAGAGTCCCCAGGGCTGCTAAACCACAAAATGTCTTTAATATGTTTTTTATAAAGTAGTTGAACCATACCGTAAGAGGGGGAAGGGGGTACTTATCATGGCAGTTAGCGGTTGGGCCCTTCCTTGGTGTGGCCGGAGCAGGAGTGGGTGACAGCAGTATCTCTGGGGCTTTTGGAGACTGCCCTGCACATACTCATCTCGTGGGAACGTTTTCTCTTACTCCACACGTCCTAGTCAGGTCTGGGAATTGTAATAGTGAAGAAAATGATAAAGGACTGTGCTAGACCAGAGAGGCTGTTTTTCCCTGCGGGATTGTTAGAACGTGGGTGCTGCGTTCCCGAGTCTCAGGCTGCTGAGAACGTCCTTTTCTGAGGAAAGAAGAGGTGGACCCCCTTAGTCCTTGAAGCTGGGAGGGCCACCCTGGACCTTCCTCAAGGAAAGAGTGAAATCCACCCCACTGTGAAATCACCCCTGCTTGGGCTATCTCTGCTTGGTGTCCGCAGCTGTGGAAAGTGAAAGTTGGCCAGGATTTCAGTGAAAAGATTAACTGGAAAACGTGTCTATTCCACTTTCCAAAACTGAATTTTCTCATAAGAGAGAAAAAAAAGCTATCCCTAGAAAGAAGAGACCATGGTAAAATTCTAACCTACAGGGAAGTCGTTTTGGAAGAGTTCTTAATTGATCCTGGTTTTTCTTCCTTCCTTCCCCTCCAAGTCGTGTATGTCATACAGTGGTGGCAGTTACGTGTGTGTCTAGCACGATTCAAGGCCAAGGTCATGGGGGTCTAGGGAGTCTGCAAGGTGGGTGAGTGGGCCTCAGAGGCCCCAGCTGAGCTGCTCCAGCTGCCCCAGCCCAGCCTTGCCCCTGTGCCCAGGGCCCCCTGCCTGGGCAGTCCAATCCAATGTGGAATGGAGTTTCCTGGGAAGCAGGGCACACGAGGAACTTTTGAATTTACCAATGGCATAAAAAGTATATATATTTTTATGACAACGGGCAAGTTTCAATTGGTTGACAGAAATGGCGAGATGTGACGTCAAGGGACACTGGTTAGAATGCCAAGGCCGGCTTGTGTGTGGGGGGGTAGACAGGCACAGAGAGACACTGGGATGGGGCCCAGGAGGCCTCATTTCTCTCGGGCCCCTGACGCGGGCATCCGGGGACAACGAGGTCCATCTGGCTCTGAGCAAGGGCATGCCCAGGCAGGGGGATGGGGTCCCAGCAGAGTGACCCCATATCGGCGTCCCCAAGCGCCAGAAATCACTCAGGCGCTCCTGCCAAACAGGCAGAAAAAGCAGCTGCGGCCTTCTTGTCATTCTAACCAGTGTCCAGACTCTGGAGCCCGGCTGGTCGCGACCGCGGGAGAGGGCGCGGGAAGGAACCGCGCGACCGAGGGGCAGCAGTGTAGTCGTCCGGCTCCAAGACAGCAAAGCTGCGGCCTAGAACTTCTCCCCGCAGCTCCTGCGCCCTGGGCCGGTGTAGCAGGAAGTTGTTTCTGCGGTGAAGGAAGGGAGCGCGGTTGGAGCTGGGCAGCGGCTCCGGGCACAATGCCCCCGCCCATCCCACGCCTCCCCGGGCACCGTAAGGGCCTCCTCTCCGCCAGGCACCTTGCACCCCCCTATCTCTGGGCACAGTGCGCTGCCCCTTCTACTTCACCAGATCCCCTACACCACGCCACCGACGCTATTGGGCACCGCGCCTCTCCCGCAGCTGGGCGAACAGTGTCGGACGAGCAGCCGCGGGTTCCTCCTGGTGCGCGCCTTGCCCCGGGGGAAGCTTCCTGCCACCATCGACCCTAAGCCCTGTCCCGGAGCCTCGTCTTGCGCTCCACAGTGAACACCAGCCTTGCGGAGATGAGCCCGCCGACCTGCCCGCAGTCCGCGGCGCGCACGGTGCTGCGGCCAGGCCGGGGACCGTCGGTCCGCCCGGGGTCCCCAAGCCGGGCCCGAACGTGCGCGCGCGCGCCCCGCTGCCCGCAATCATGGCAGCCGTCGCCTCGGAGCGCAGCCGCCGAGCGCGCTCCGGCAGTCGCCTCGGTGCCAGGGCGGCGGGGGCGGGCCAGGGCCGGGGCGTGCGGACCCCAAGGCGAGAAGCAGAAGGCGGACGAGTCCCTGCGGCGCAGTGCCCCCTGCCCAGCGCGGGCAGGCGGGCGGGACCGCGCGGGCGGGGAGCGCCTGGGGCGGCGTGCCCGCGGGGGCGCGCACGCGGGGCTGCGGGGCGAGGCGCGGGGCCCGGG
The DNA here is from genome assembly GCF_048564905.1 of Vicugna pacos. Taxonomy (NCBI): domain Eukaryota; kingdom Metazoa; phylum Chordata; class Mammalia; order Artiodactyla; family Camelidae; genus Vicugna; species Vicugna pacos. The sequence goes on from NC_132998.1 coordinate 63,542,646, forward strand.
CGGCGAATCCGCTGCTCGCGCCGCCAGCCCCGCCCGCGCGCGCCGGCCCCCGGAGGAGGGTGCGCGGCGGAGGGGGGAGCCGGGGAGGGGCCGCGCCCGGTCCTCGCCCGCAGCGGGCACGGCCGGGGGCTCCGGGAGGCCTCGTTGGTATTCTGGGCACAGCCGAAGCCCTGACCTCCCCGCGGAACAGGGGCGCCCGGGAGCGCGGCACGGCCGCCGCCCCCGGGCGGTCTCCCCGGGCTGTGGGGCCGTAGGCGCCTTGCTCCCCCCACCCATCCCCTCCTCTCCAGGTCCCCCGTACCCCCTCCCCCGCCCTGATCCGGCGGCGAAGGGGTGGGCAGGGAAACGCGCTCTCTGGGACAGGTGCCAACTCCGAGACAAAAGACATAAAATAGGCGGCAACGGGGGAAGCGCGGCCGGCGCGCTCGGGCGGGGACGGAGGCGCCGCGGGGGCCGCATCCTCGGTGCCGACCGGGGAAAGTTTGGGAAGTCGCCGCGGCGGCTTCGCAGCGGCGGGGGACACACGGGCCAGGCCGCCCTCCGCGCCGCGCTTGCCCTCTCCGCGCCGCTGCTGAATAATTCATGGCGCGGTCGCCGGCCATTAGCATGCACCGGGCGCGCGGCGCGTCTGTGCCCAGCTGCCGCCGCCGCCGCATTCGGCGCCCTGGCCGCGGTAGATGAGCGGCCGCGCGGAGGCCGGGCCCGCGCTGTCCCCGCGCTCGCCCTCCGGTCCGCCTGCCCGGAGGCTCCCATTGTGCCCCGGGCCCGCGCCGCTCGGCCGTCCTGTGACTGCCCGCACCCCGCAGCGCGCCCGACGGCCGGGCGCTGGAAGTTCGGCCCCCGGGCACCCGCCCGCCCGCCCTGGGATGCACGTGAACTTGGAGAAAGTCGCGGGGCGCGCCAGCGCGGACCTCCGCGGCAGGGCGTGGGCGCCCCCGGCCCGGCGCGCTTTCGTTTTCGTCCCGGACAAAGGTCCTTCGCGTTGCAGGTCACGGACGTGGAGACCGTGTACTGCGGGGTACTCTTCGGGGAAGTCCAGTTGTTCAAGACAGGGAAGCCGGAGCCGGGAGGAGAGGAGCAGCGCGGTCCGATGCTCGGTGCGGGACCAGGGAAGTGGGGCCTGGCCGTGCGCTTCGCCCGCGCGGTCCCGGAGCTGTCCGGCCCTGTGAAGAGTTGCGGGAGATGGCATCGCTTTGCTCTCTGCCCTTCCGACGGGTGAAGGAGAGAATCATCCGGAACTCAGGACTCAGACCGAGGGCCTGTGCAGCCGTGGGCACGACAGCGCAGCGCTGGCCGCGTCCGGGCGGGCGCGTCCCTCCGGCAAGGGCAGAGCAGCCGACCAGCGCGCCAAAGCCTCGGTCGGGTTCAAGTCGACTCTTGGGGACGGTAAGTGGATTTCTCACTTTCGCTACTTAGTGAATATTTAAATACTAATGAAGAGATTTCTAAGAAGACCCCTTCTGTAGGGCAGGCCTTCCACAGACGAGGGGACACGGGAAGGAGGTTGTTCTTGAACCTGAAGCCGCACCAGCAGCTTGCAAGAACTCCAGGGCCGGCATGAAAATTCTGCAACTTGAAATTTGTGAAATACAGCTTCTGATCTCAGGTGTGCAGGCCGTTTGCCAGGGAGAATTATGTTGAACACGTAAAACGGCGTCCGCAGGCATCTTAAAAAGAACAGAAAGAAAAGAGCAAGCATCTGTTTTTAGATTAGATGTTTGGAAGGGTTATTTGGAAGCTACAGTCATTTCTTGAAAAATTGAAATCTTTCATTCATTTCCTAAACCAGCAGCGACTTTTTTTTCCTGCTGGTCAGGCGTTCATGAAGAGCTGGCTTAGGGCGGCCCTGGGTCAGGCATTGGCCGGATGGGCCGGTGGAGTGAAAGGCCTGTGTGTGGAAGCTGGTGTTTATGGTGGCATAAAACGAAAAGCAACTCATAACTTTTCATAATAAATCCCCCTTTATAGGTGGCTCACACACAGGCCCAGCCGGCAGCCCTGGGGAATTTGTGGGGAGCAGAGAGGGGCAGGGGGGAAGGAATGCACGTTTGCCATAATTACGGGGTTTTAAAGTAACACTGAAATTAATTTCTTCAAAGTTGGGCCTTAGAGGCCAGGGCAGTCTCTGTAGGCCAGCACCACTTTCGTTTTATTTTGGGTTGTCGATTCTAGCTATTGGGGATTTTTAAAATGCAGGTTTGTACTTGCATGTACCTATCCCCTTAAAATGAAACCCATAAGTCGGGGGGGAGGTTAAGCCCCCTTTTTAATATTACTGTATCGCAGGTGTGATTTCCCCTTTACTCACCTCCATCTGATTGATGTGGTTTGGATAACCTAGCTGGATGCTCTGACCACAAAATAATGGGGGGGCCCTGTTTCCAGACACCCCAGAGCTGTGAGCTGGCACTTGGAGGCCATGTTTCCGGGAACGTGGACAGAGGCCTGAGTGGCCCAGGCCTGCCTCACGCCTCCCTTTCCCTGGGCTGCCTGGTGTCTAGATCTGAGGGGAGAACCATTTCAATAAGGTCTTGCCCACCTGGCACCGAGGCTGAAAGTTTGCTTTGTACTGCAGAGCTGTCTTCGCCATCTTTTTCGCTAGGCCGTCATACGCCCCCAGTCCCCCGTTTTGAATTTGTATTTATGACTTTTGTCAGAGGCAGTTGGCAGACATGAAACCTGGGGTGGGACATTCAGGAGTGATCTTAGAAACCGGGGGGCGCAGCTGCCAAGGCGTGCCACTCCAGCCTGGAGCCGCTGTTTGCCTGGCGTTGGCGGTGATGGGTTTCCTAATTATAAAAATGCCCAAGTTCCATCAAGCCTTGTCTGTAAAATGCGGGAGACACCTTCCCAGGTCCACAGATGACCTGTAGCATGCTGCATGGGGCGCAGGGTGGTGTGGCATTATCCTTGGGCTGTTGGGTAACCCCCGGGATTAAAACAGACCCTGAAACAAGGGGCATCAGTTGCTCCCTCTCCACAGGCCTATGGGCCAGACACTGGGAGCAGGGAAGGGCCTGAGCATCTGAGGAAGCCCCCCTAGGGCCACCTGGAGGGGGGTGCTAGTCATCAAAGCTCTGGAGGCCCACCTCCTGCCCCAAGGGTGCCCCTGGCACAGGGGACATGATAGGGCTGAGAGTCCATGGCAGACAGTGGGCCCTGCCCACAGGCAGAGGCCCTGCCTTTGTCCTTGTCCTTAGAGCCAGCCCATTTCCACTGGAGACTCCCCATGGAGACTCGGGTCCTACTAGGGTTGTCTTCCTGCATTGGGATGTCTCATCTGGGCAAAATTTATTTTTGAGGACACGCACATGAGAGACGAGGTTCTGAAAATGAAACTGGCACCTGTCTGTTTTTTATCACTCTGGATTTAATAGGAAGAATGTGTTAAGTGGGGGCCAGGGCCTTATGGACCGTGGCGGGCTGGCGGGAGGATGGCCCTGGTGTTCCTGTTTTCTGTTTTAAACCAGAACCAACCCCAGGGAGGGCCCTGGCCTGTACTGAGGCTTCACCATGCCCACCCTCTGGCCACTGGAGGCCCCAGGTCCCAGCCTCGGCGTCTCCGGGATGCTGGGGAGGCCAGCAGCTCAGCGCAGGCCGTCTGTGGTGATGAGGCCCCCACCGTGCCCGGGTCTATATGCTGCCTGAACACGTGCAGATGGCATTTTGCTTCGCTCAGAGGGAACAGCAGGGAGTTCTGCGGCCAGGTTCCCTTGAGTACCTGTGGTTTGCACCTCGCTGGGGCCGATCTCACGGGCTTGCATCCTCAGATGGGCGCTGGGGCCTGCTTCACACTGGTGTGGCAGGCAGCCTGTGGGGCCAGGGGAGGGGTAAAGGGCTTTGCCCACCCTGACGGGCACCCTGCGTGGGTGGGTGCTCCTTGGTGTCCAGGGAAATGGACATGTGCCCCCAGGGAGGGGCAGTGCTCAGGAAGGAGAGGAGGCCCCACAGGCCAGGCAGGCAGACATTTTAAAACCATCACACTTGGCTGATGTTGGGCTGGGAGGGTGTATTTGCATGTTTGGGGAGGATAGAGACTACCCTTGCAGAATTCCCATAAAGCCAGGGTGTCCTAGCTCACATCTGGCGGCTCCGATCCAGTCCCTGCCCCTAGCTTGCCATGTGGCCTTGGACAAGGCACATTACCTCCCTGGAGTGTACCCCAGGCTCTAGAGCAGGAATCATAATTCCGACCTCAGAGGGCCATTGGGAAGGTTCAGACGACGTTAATTCCACAAACCATGGTTCCTGGCACGTGGCGGGGACGCCGTAAATGGCTGTCACTGTAATTGTTTTTGTTGTAAATGGTAATCGCCATTTTTATTGCTAATTATTATTATATTTTAAAGTTTTTAAGAAACAGAGAGCCCAGTTTTGGTTTCACTAGACAGGACACCTGGGAGTTAACCTCCTCCTCCTTCCTCCACCCAGGTGGTAGCGAAAGTGAACCTTGGTATTTTCAAGGCAGATTGTCAGGAGCTTGCAAAGCCTGGGCCTTCCTTGTCACTTGGCTGAGAAGCGCTGGGTCCCCTTGGGGTCCCAGGACATGCTCATGGAGGAGAAACACCTTTTAGAAATGGGCCCTCCCCTAGAATGGCACTTGAGCTCACCTGGGTGCTGGCCCCTGGGAGTCTGACCAGGGAAAGACCAGGGCTTGGGGGTCCAGAGTGGCCACGCCAGCCACGGTGTCCTTGTCCGCAACGCGGGTGGCAGTTTGGTGGGAGGAATTTTCACCACTCTGACAAGCTAATTGTTTTTTTGGCCCCATACAAGCGTGCGTTTACCAAAACGCTTGCTTTGGGAGAATTTTATCTCTTAGCTGATCATCCAGGAAGACTCAGCAAGATTGCCCTTTCTCAAAACATCTTGTTGGAACAAGAAAGAACCCCAGATGGCATTGGCCATGCCTTCTGATGTTATGGAGCCGAGGAGGGAGAAAAAGCAACAATTGTCTCTGAGCAAAGACAATGGACCTTTTATATGAAATATTTATTTTCGGGGCCGACCAGTGTCCCGTTGGCTGGGACCGCAGATCACCAGTGTCTGGGCATCCCGGGCCCTGAGGACTCGGTCAGGGACGAGATTTACAGAAAAGGAAAAAAGAAAGTCCCCTGACCTGCGGTTCTTGGGAGATTTCGGTGGCAATGTCTGGCTTTCTTTATCGAGTGGAGTTTAAACTTTCGCGAGTTTATTTTTTCTTCCTCTGTGACTTCTTTTGAAGGGCCGCAGGGGCGTGTTGGCAAGCACCGTAAACGTAGCCGGGCTTCAGATCGTGGGTTGCGCGGGCCCCCCCTCCGGCCAGGCCCAGTCGGCCTTTGTCTGCTGGAGGGTCGCAGAATGGAGGTGAGGGAAACTGGGACTAAGAGGAAGGGTCTGTCCCCAGGGCGTCGAGGGGAAGCCACAAGAGCAAATTCAGATAGTATTTGTAGTTCTCTGGTGTCCTTTACTCCTCCCCAAAACCCCTTCTTCCGTGAACTTGGGTTTGGCCAGCAGGTTATCAGAGAATCTGGCCTGGCTTGGCAGTGCCTCACATAGGCCCTCAAACACCGACGTCCCCGGCTGGGCAAACTGGGCCCAGATTTCACGCTGGATGGACGTTTTCTGAACTGATAGAATGAGCAGAATTTTACTCCAAGGCCTCCTCGCTAGCCAGCTCCCTCTTCCCCGCTCTGCAGCTGCGGGCAGTGCCGGAGCTGCCGACCCCACGTCTTCCTCCTCCAGTCCCAGATGTGGCGCAGCCGGCAAGGCACCCTGGGAAGCCAGGCCCGGATCCCAGGCTCACGCCAGGAACCCCGGGAGGAACTGATCAGGCTGGGCTTGCAATGGGAACATCAGGGAACCAGTCCCAGTGTTGGGAGAACGTTGGGAAGGCCGTGGTGGACAGTTGGCCCCAGACGCCCACCAATGTCTGGCTGGTGGAGGACAGAGGAGGGAGTGGCCCTGATCAGGGTGGGTGATAAGGGACCCCTCCCTGCCAAGCCTCCCCTTTATCCAAAAGACTTTTGGCAAATTGTAATACCTGACTTGCAAAGGTTTTGTTTTTAAAATTGCTGTTGCATTGTTTTTTTTTTAATCCTGGAACCTCTTAGCTGTGGTCTGTTTCACCTTCTGCATTAACTGCCCCCCCAAATGCTATGAAGAGAGCCCTGTTTGCGGGGAGTGGGGTAACCATGACAGCCTCCGAGTCCACGCGTAGAATGAGTAAAATTGAAATGGAAAAGACCGAAATCTCACATCATGAGGCAGAACTATCCTAAAACATAAGCTTTTATTTACTTTTTTTTTTTTTTTTGGAGAGGGGTTTCAAAAGTAAAATGCCGCACAGTCTTACTGTGACATTTTGGATGGGAAACGTGTGTTTGAGTCCGGATTCAGGAGTCTTGCCTTTAGGGACAGCGGCTCAGAACCGCGTGGATGTATAAATCGAGCGCCTCAGCAAACGGAAGGGCTCACTGTTTAACCAGCGCCTGAGAGGTTTTCCGAGCAGTGGTGTTACCAGTAGAGGCGTTGGTTACTGTCGCCAAATGAGATTGGTAGTTGTGGTTGGAAAAGGTGTGCATGGGACGTACAAAGGAAGTGCCAAATTTTCTTTTCTTCCTTTTTTTTAGGAGTGACAGAATTTTCCCTTAAGATAAAAAAAGAGTGTTGTCCCGATGCTTTTGGTTTCTAACGCCAGGGCTGGGTTCTTCTGTGAATTGCCTTTCCTTAATTCTAAGATTGCAGATGGTAGGAAGAGCATTTAGCTGAAATATTTACCTGCTGATTCCTGGCTCTTAAATCTAGATTCGCCTTTCATGTGTTTAAGAGCGATATTTACATTCAAATCAGCCTTTTATAATTACATTTTAAATTATAATGAAATGATGGGGCCGGGATTCAGTCTTCCATGGGTTTAAACAGTAAGACACCAGCCTAGTCTAGGCTCCCGAGCAGGCATGAGCAGGCATCCGACATGCAGATACTGGCCTGCAGGGCCCCTTGGGTGTCCTGAGCATGCCAGGGTCCGTGCGTGTTACCTGCAGGGCCCTCCCTGCCCTGCCTGGAGGAGAAGGGCTCGTGGATGGAGATTCTGGCCCCGGCACAGTGGCGATGCTGCCGAACATGACAGGACACCGTTCATTCTATCTGAGAAGGGCCTGGTTGAGGCCTGGCTGCCCCGCCGCCCTGGCTGATGTGTTGTATCCCCAGCCCCACGCCCGCCCTCAGGCTGGGGGTGGAGGGCACTCTCTCCTGGGCAGCCAGCTGGGCACAGCAGCGGCCACTTCTGGTGGTGATGATACTGGGGGGGCATGCCCACCTCCTCCTGCAGCTGTAACTCAGCTTCTGCCTCATCTCCCCTGTCAGGGTGGCCCCCAAATGGCTCCGCAGTTTTCAGTGGCTTCCCCTACAGAGCATGGGGGACCCTCTCCTCCCGGGGCCGGGCTGTTGGCAGCTGGGCCAAGCTGTTCCTGGAATTGAATTCCCGGTGTTCCTGGTCGGGCGCGTGGCATCGGAATCCTACCTGCTTTGTCTCTGGCATCAGCTGGAGAGCTAGTCACATGGCCGTGTGCGTGAGACCAGAGCCGAGGACAGAGGGCTCCTCCCGGGTGCTTCCTTCCCGCTCACTCACTCCCCCCGCCCCCTTCGCTTTGGTCATGGCGGTCTCTGAGCAGGCATAAAGCAGTATTCAAGTAAAACGTGCTCCAGGCAGTGGGGGAGCTCCCATCCATGGATGCGGAGGTGTCCAGGTACCCCAATACCTCCAATCATTACAGACAGGAAGGACCATGAGCCGGGGCCCGTGTGTGAACTCTGGCCGTGGTGGCCCAGCCTTGGTCACTCCACGCCATCTCTTCTACTCCCAGAGCTGGCCCTGCCTGCCCGGGGGCCCTGCCCACATTCACACCCTTGTGGCTCACCCTGCGCAGGTCAGTGGTCATCGCCTCAGCTCCTGGCCACAGAAAACGCCGAAGGAAAGACCTGGGCAAACAGGTTGGCCGTGTGGCCGTGGCTCAGTGCCCTCAGGAAAAGGCCGGGAGTCTGATAAATCTCCAACTAAAAATGCCCACGTTGAACCTCAAGGCCACTGACCCAGGTCAGAGGGCTGGAGCTCCCGTCCAGCACAGGTCACCGTTCCTCCCCGTGGTGGGGATTTGCCATGGTGAAACTGGTGGATCTGTGATGACTGGAAGGGGTGTGGTGACCTGCCTGGAGCCTGAACTGAAGTCCTTGCCACGGCCTGGCTGTGTGCATTTTTCATTGTGTCATCACAGCAGCCCCAAGCGGTAGGAGCCGTGATCCCTATGGATGGGGAAACTGTAGACAGATGGGGAAACTGAGGCTGGGTTGGGTGGCGTGGCTTGCTGAGGGTTGGGTGGCTGGTCAGACACAGGGCTGGGTTCCAAGGGGCGGCCCGGCTCTCAGCCTGAATGGTACGGCCTCCTGAGGTGTCGGCTAGAGTGGGCTTGCGCTGGGGGCCGGGACCAGTGAGGTGGGGGCCCTCGGCCCTGGGGTGCTGGCCGCTGCCTGCCCCTCGGGCGGGCGCAGCGTGGGAACAATGTGGCCTCTATCCCGGGAGCAGCCCGGCCAGGCAGGCCGCCCGCAACATGGCGCCCAGGGCCGCGCCGCCTGTCCACGGGGAGGGCTGGCGCCTGGGCCCGGCCCGGCTCCCGGCGTCCTCCTCGGGCTGGCCGCTGAGTGGCCAGACGCTCCTGCTGCCTCGTCCCTCCCACTCGGCCGCCCCCCTCCCCGGTGGTGGGTTTGGGGGTCCGGCCCACCCGCCTCTGCCACGTCTGCCATCCTCCCGGCACCCATGAGCATCTTTCAAAAATTCCCGGTGGGCGGGGCCGAGCCGCAGCGGCCGCCTCTGGCCCCCCCTCCCGGGCAGCCAGTGCCAGATGAGAGCAGGAGACAAAAGTAGCATTTTCCTCGTCCTCCTGGGCTGGCAGCAGGGCCTCCCCAGCGCCACTTGGCTCCTGGCAGCCCTGCCTCCGGGTACCGGGGTGGCCGAGGCCCAGGCCGCGCCGGCCAGGACCCAGGGACTGGCGGCCGGTGGTGGCCACAGATCAGGCGCCCGAGGGCCTGTCGGACGGGGGCTGGCACCTGGGGACGGCCTGCTGGCCAGCGGGACCTGCCCTCCTCTGCTTGCGCCGGTGACCAGCCGGGCGAGGGACCCGGTTTTCACTGCCTTGCTTTTGCGGAGCTCCCCATCCTCCTGCGCCCGGGGTAAGTCTCCTTCTTCCCGTCTCTCATGCTGGAGACGAGCCGGGGGCTCTGCCATCTTGTACTCATGCCTGTTACGTGTCCTCCCCTCTAACTGGTTCCCTGAAATTCAAAATTCCATTTCAGACCCCCCACCCCCACAGCTTCCGTGAAATAAGTCCTTGCAAAAACTGCAGGGGAAAGGCAGACGCCAACCCCATTTATTTTTAAGATCCAAAGCGACAGGCTTTCGAGATCACAATAAAAATGAATGTTTGTTATTTCACAGTAGCTGCATGTCCAATTATAATTTGAACGAATGTTTCGGGAGGTATTAATAAGCACGGCCTACTCTTTCATGCTCGGTTGTGTCGGGGTTTTTTGTGGCGGTCTCATTATTACTATTATTATTAATTATTATTTTAATTTTTGATAGTGCCAGGAGTGGCAAAGCGAAAAGCATCAGAAACGTGCACGCTCCTCCCAGCAAACTCTGGCCGGCAGGGCCAGGCTGGCACACGGGAGGGTGAATTCTGCTTTGAGAAACAGAGGTCCTTTCATTTTGTCCGGCATCTTTAATGCTGCCGTGTCCACAGTTTAGCGATCCAGTTCTTTCTCCCTTTCATTTCATTTTATTTTGGGGGGAGGGAGAAAAGGAGGCTCTTTTTGGCTCTCAGCTTAGCGTGGGGGAAATATTTTAGGTTGTTTTGGCCTTTGTTTTTTTAAGCACTTATTTAATCTGAGGGGTTCCAGCTAACATTGTTGGGCCTGGTTCATAACCGCCCTGCCCACAGACAGCTCACAGGGTGCACGTGGGCACGTCCACCAGACTGACCCTCGGGGGCCCTGAGTGGTCCCAGGGCCTGCCTGTGCCCTGATCCGGTCCTGGTTTCCCATCTGCAGAGCTGTGGCCCGAGACATTCTGACCATCCAGGGCCTGAGCTGTGGCCCAGGGGGCAGGGAGTGAGTCCCTTGAAGACCTTTGAGTCCCCGGGCCACGCTGCCACTGCTGCCCGGGAGCTGGATTCCGGGGCTCCCCGAGTTTCTCTGTTGGTCCCTGAACCTTTTCATTTAAAAGGTGGGCTTTGCAGCGTTCATCTCGGGGCTCACCTTCGTCCCCTGGCAGCCTGACAAAAGCACCCGCAGATGCAGCCTGGTTTCCCCACATTTAAGGGTAGCCAGGGTTTTGATTTATGGAAAATGGAAAACTGGGCCCAGAAAGTTCTAAATTGCAACCCAGAGGAAAATTCCCAAGTAAGTACCTTTTTGTTTTCCTGACGGAGAGGCATCTGGGTCCTGTTTGTGCAGGCCTGAGCAGCCGGCCGGAGCAGACACCACCAAATACTGAAACTGAGCTCGGCACCCACAGGAGTATCCACAGCTGCTTTTGTCCTGAGATGGGACGGCAGTTGGTACTGGAAGATTTGGGGTTCCAGAGACAGGGGTATGTAAGCAGAGACGATTAGAACATCTTCGTGACTGTGACAGCCACATTCTGCTGCTGTAAGCTGGGGGGTCTTTCCACCCGAATATTTAGCAAGCACCAAATAAAACCCTGGTGACGAAGTAAAAGTACTAGGAAGAAAAGAGTGTACTAGATTCTAAAGGCTCAGAAGAGTCAAGAGTGTAGAGAGACTGACTGGTGGGAGAGTGGGGAGGAGGGTGGTCATTTTTAAAGGATTTTTACCTTTACTAGCTGCCCACTTATCTTTTAAAAAAATTTTTGGTGTAATCAATGTAGATGAACAGGCCTTTAATCCTAAATCCTGGAATGATGGGTAGTCAAATTTCCTGAGCATTAATTCTTTTTTGGACAAGGTAGGGGCAAGTAGCATGAGATAATTAATTTCCAATAAATGAGCATTTTCATTCTAAATTAGTATTTTCCACCGAGATTATGCTCCTCTAGTGGTTTAATGTATACAGATAACACATTTTCCAGCGTGCACCTTACGTAGCTGGAATAGCTTAATGTGATTAGTTATCATCTTAGTTTTTTAAACTTGGGTAATAATATTTTATGTCCCCCAAATCGGTAAAATTCCACAGAAGCTTTTTTTTTTAATCAGGCAGAAAATATCAGCATTCTCCATGGCAGCCAGCACTTCTCAGCAATATTTTTTTTTTTAAAGAAAGTACCACACATAGCAGTTTTCACATCATTGCTTCTATATAAATTCCACTATAGACTGAAATTATACATCCTCACAGCACAGATGGGCTGGTCTGTCATTATGACTGCCGGGTCCTTGTTGGAACACATAGCATATTTCAATTGTGGAGTCGACAATTTCGAAGAACTGAGGTCAAAATAAACAAGTTGCATTTACGTATAAAAACAGTCTTATTAAGTGATCTTCTGATCTCCTCAAATATTTGGTAGAGGAACAACCATCACCTTCATTAAAATTTAATTTAAAATTGGAGCTTCACCTGCACCTCACAGGACTCCAAATGCCCGATGTCAAAGGGCCTTAAATGTTTTAATTAATTACGAATTTTATCTTGTTTTGCATCATGAACAGCATTACACTAGATTTACATTAAAAATTACAGGGTTTAGGACTTTTGATTTGAATATTGTCTTAATCTCTGTAGGGAAGACATGAACTCTTTCACTGTTCTATATGGACTTACAAAAATTTTTTCAAGATGTTTTTGAAAAATCAGATGATAAATATTTTGCATGGTCTAAAGGTATGTGTAAATCCAAACTTAAAAAAAAAATTCAACAGGTAAACTGCAAAGTGTAGCTATAAACTTAAAAAAAAATTATCTTGCCGAGATAACAAAGTGCAAAATTTATTGGTCCATATCAACGCACATGAGGGCAGAGTGGTTTTACAGCCACAGTAATTTGCAAATGATGATAACTGTTTATTTTGTGAATTTGCTCACATCATGATGTAATCGGTTCTGAGGGTTCTTTTCCCGCCCCCTCCTTATTTTGAAGGGTTCGCGTCGGCGTGTCTGAATTCTGGATTCAGGCTCCGCCGCCCTCAGCCTCCGAGGCCGTCCCTGGCTGGGGCAGCAGCCCCAGAGTCAGCCGCGCTGAGTGGGAGAAGGGTGCTTCCCTCTGCATGTCTTGAGTGCTCCCGACACCCTCCCGTCTGTCAGTAGCAGTGCTTTGTTGTGGCTTGTTTATTTTAAGGAAGCTACCTGTTGGTGGAGACGTTGGGGGAATAATAGGAAAAGTGAAACGTGGATGAAATTTGCCCAAGACGTTTGGCAGCTGCTTTCTGTAGTGGCTCTGCTCTCGGATTTTTTAACCACGTCATCCTTTCTGGATTAGTTCTTGGGCGTGCGTCTCCACATTAGAACTATATCGATTAGCAGCCCTGTGAATATGGCTCTGGTCTGGGGCTCTCAAAGATCAGGCAAATGAAGCTGCCCAGCCCTCCCAAGCCAGGGTCTCAGAATACCGGTGGTCACAGTAACCATGCCATGGTGATGGCAGTTAGGACGGTACGCGCACTGTGTGCAGCGCACCATGCCAGGCTCCCTCCACATTTGGAAGAGGAGGATGAAGGAGAGGGTGAGCTCCAGAACTCATGGCCTGGGTGTAAATGGAAGTGTTTTAATTTACTGGCAGTGCTGATCAAGGGCAAGTCATTTCACCTTTCTGTGTCTCAGTTTCCTCATCTGTAAAATGGGGACAGTAAGTGTCCCTGCTTTGTAATAATACATGTAAAGCACTTGGCACAGCATTTCATCTATAGCGAGCACCCCATAAATGCTATTAATTCTTGATTTATGTTTGAGTTTTGGAAATGCCTGCAAGGCGGGGGTCATCATGGCTTCTTCTAGGGAGGCACTGAGCCTCGGAGGTTCAACCAGCTGATGAGGGTTGGAATGGGATTCGAACCCAAAGCCTTCTGCATTAAATGATAGTGTGGAATTGTGTGCCTACACGGCCGCCTGATGTGGATGGCATGCCTGGGCCTGTGCACCTTGGTGCTGGAACATGTGTACAGACACACAGGTGTCCTGTGCTCCCTGGTCCCTGGGCCACCCCGGAGATGTCTGGTCAGGCGTCCCATGGCCCCCTGGGGTGGGTCGTCCTCCACAGCCCAGGGCTGGCCCACGCCAGCGATGGGTGGACAGGCCGCCCAGGTGCTGGGCTCTGGTGGGTGAAGGAAGGCCTGTTGGCCGGGCCGGCTGCACTCTGGGCCCTGGCCAGGCACCCGCTGTCTCCTCGGAGGGGGCAGGCCGTTCCGGACGCCGGCCATTTGCAGACTAGGAGGAATGGCATTGAGCCTCCAGCCCAGGAGAGGAAATGGCGGCGCGGGCAGGCCCAGGACAGGATCCGGGAAGGCGGGCCGAGGGCGGGGGCGGCCGGAAGGCCTGGGGTGGGCCAGTCATCTTGCCGGTGCCCTCTTCCAAGAAGCGGGCAGCAGGGCCGGCCTTTCGTGCAGGTCTGCGTGTGCGCACATGTGTGTGCATGTATGCACGCATGCCTGCATGCCGGGCTCGGGCCCTGAGCTGCACACCTGGGAGCTTTAGCAGGTCCAGTTTCCCCACCAGGAACATGGTAGGGACTGGGGGAACCTGATGTGACGACGTGAACCCCCAGCCCACTTTTGGGCAAACAAGTCCTTGAGGCTGACTCTTACCACCAGGCCTTGGTTCTCTCATCTTTAAAGTGGGGGTGACAGCATCAGCCTCGGGAAGCCGTCAGACGCAGTGAGGGAGAGGTCCCGGAGGCAAGCGGCCGGCCTGTTTTATCCCATAAGGAGGAGACCAGAGGCCGGGGCTCTCAGGTGAGCTGCCTGCCCATCTTGGCCTCAGTTTCCCCTCCCTGAGGCAGAGGAAAATCCCTTGTTAGATGATGTCACCTGCCACTGACGGGAGCAGGTTTTGGGGGGACCTGGAGAAGGATCAGGTCTCTGGTCCCTGTGACTCTGGGTGGATGGGAGGCAGAGGCCGGGCCTGCCGACCCCAGAAGGGAGCCGGGGGTGGGTCCCGGGGTCTGGGGCTGGCTGCTCCAGCCTGTGGGCCTGTGCGCGGGAACCTCTGGCCCGTTTCCTGGGAGCCCGGCCCTGCCCGGGATTCCTGCGGTGGGTGTGCCCACACTTCCGGTGGCCGTGGGCGGAGGCCCCGGAGGCCCGCGAGGAGTTCCCGCCCGCCCGGCCTCCTGGCTGTGCTGCTTCTGTCGCTCGATGGGACGATAGGACGGGACGATGGGACGCGGAGCCCCACCTGAGTCCGCAGTGCTGGGTCCAGGCGGGCGGCCCCCCGCCCTCTGGCCGGGCTCGGGCACCTGGGCCGGGGCAATGGAGGCCTCCTGCGGCCGCGAGGGGTCTTGGCGGTGCAGAGAGGGCCTCCAGCTCGTGCCTTTGTCGTGAAGGCACAGCTAGTGAGTGGCCCCGCGCCAACACTCCCGGGGCTCCCAGCACCGGGGTTGGGGGGGTGGCCTCGAGGGTCTCAGCTTCAGCCCTGGGTGCTCCTGCCTGGCCTGTGACCAGCGCCAGCGGGCGGCTCATGCGAACAGCCTCCAGGTGGCTGCTCGTGGGCCCAGCAGCGTGGCAGGCCCCCACAGCCCACAGCCTTGGAGGATGCCTCGAGGGACAGGCGCGGCGCCGCTCTCAGTGTCCAGCTGCCAGGGGAGGGGTGAGTGAGACCGGCTGGGGCAGGACCAGCGCTGGGAGCAGAGTGACAGAAATCCCCTGCCTTGGCCCGCTGGAGAGACCCAGGGGCCACACTTCTCTCCTTCAAGGGAGGCCAGCTCACGTCTGATGTTGCAAACAGGACTCAGCTCCCTGAGGGGAGACGACCTTCAGTGACCTACTAAGCGCCAGGCCCAGGGCTGCGTACTTTAATCCTTTTTTTCAAACAGCCATTTTAAAATTTAATATACCCAATTCTATTTCATTTCAACATCCAGTCAGAGCCAGCGTGTACCAGCGCTGCCCTGGTGCTGGAATAGGGCTCTGACAGGTCGCCTGCATCCCTCCCTGTGTGGAAGGTGGGTGTTAACGGTTCTCGGACTGAGAAAACTAAAGTTCAGAGAAGCCAAGGCACGTCCCCAGAGTCACACAGCTAGCAGGTGACAAAGATGGACCCCAAATGCAGGTCTCTGGCTGCAGGACCCACACTCTCCCCAGCAGGGTGGGAGCAGCCCGGCACAGGGTTCCTGTTTGTGGTCAGCCTCTCACAGGTGCTGGCCTCGGCAGGCTCTCCCCGGAGACCCGTCACCAGGAAGACCAGTCTTTTGGGCGGGAGTTCGGTCCCAAAGGAGAGCCAGGATTTGCCTCCATCCCTCTCCTCCTGGGCATCATACATTGTGCTGGTTCTGGGGTCCCCAGGGCCTGTGCCCAGGATCTAGGGCCTGCTGGTTGCCCTGAAAGGCCCCCGGGCATCCTGCTGGGTGAGGGCTCCAGGCCTTTGGGCTGAGAGCACTGGCGGGTATGGACAGCAAGCAGCACACAGTGTGGCCACAGGTGACGGGAAGGTGGGAACATGGGGCCGTCCTTCTGCTCAGTGTTCCTACTGTCCACCGGGGGACAGGTACGAGGCTGCAGGCCCAGGTGATCTCTGAAACTCTACAGAGAGTTTAGCCCTCAAGCGCTGGGAGTAAAACCTTTGAGAGATGCTATAAAAACCCCAAACAGGCAAGACCGTTTTGCAGTCTTGAGCATTCTCAAAATGGTCCTTTCTGTTTGGTGCCAAATCCAGGCCTTTCCACTGTAGCAGGAACCTGCGGTGTACACCATGAGCCCAGGGGTTTTCTCAGGTTTTTCACAGTGAGCCCCATTGCAGGCACTGACTGCTCTCCCGTGGATGTGCACATGCCTTGTCTTGGGGTCTGTGGTGGGGCCAGGAGCTGGGTGTCCCTGGTACTGAGGTCTGCTGCAAGACTGGGTCCCAGGGTGAGGGCACTTCCTCAGGTGAGGGCAGAACAGAGGTGCCAGGGTGCCGTGGCTGGGCCAGGAGAAGCTCTTGTGAAACCGATCTCTGCAGGCGAACGGGGACCCTGTCCTGTCTGAGAGACCCCACTGTCGGTCTCCGTCTGTGTGGCCCCCTGTGGCGTGCTCCTGTCCCTGATTCCACAGGTCTCAGAGAGGCTGGGGCACAAGCTTTGGGCAGGCCCTGGCTCAGGGTGCGGGAGGGGACGGGCAGCACTGTCCAGGGACCGAATGGGGCAGACCTGGTGGAGCACTGGGTCTCGGGCCTGAGGGGCTAGCGCGTGACTGGCGGGTCTGCCCCCACCCACCTGCTCACAGGCAGGGGGCCCTCTGGGAGGCCCAGACCCAAGCTGAGAGGGTGCCAGGCTGGGGTGGGCCCAGCTGGGTGGGGAGCAGAGTTAGTCTGGAACACCCCTTGCAAGTGCCCGGGGAATCCAGGAAGCCTCCTGGAGGTGGCAAACCCACGGCCCCCGGCTTGTTACCGAGTCCAGCCCCAGGCCTGCCACGTCCCAGGGCCCTGCTGCCAGGCGTAGTGCCGCCCCTCCCACCGCCCCACACCAGCCCTGCACAGGCCACATCTGCTGTGGCAGCCATGCCAGAGCTCCGCCTCCTCCTCCGTCCCCATGGAAACCGGGGTGGGGAGGGCCTACAGCATTTGGCCCACTGACTGGTTTCCATTAGAGCAGGTCTACCTTCCTTGAGACTTGCCCCTGAAGTTCAGGGCCTGCCCCCCGGGGTTTCTTTCCTGCATTTACTGAGCACTGGCCTCTACCGCACCGGGGGACCCAGCGGCCTGGGCCCGCCTGTCCTGGCTGACATCCCTCAGTGGAGTGAGCACCCAGAGTCCCGCCCAGGGCTGCGGCGGCTCTTGGGCCTAACAGGCTGCAGGCCCAGACCCCATCTCTTCTTGCCAGGCCCAGGCCCAGCAGCTGCTGAGGTTCAGACGCGGGGCCCGAGTCGGGCTCCTGTCCCGGCCATCCCGGGGACCATGAACAAGCCCCCTCCTGTCTCTGGGCCTCGGTTTACCACCTATAAAATGAAAGGGTAGACGGTTTTCTCCAGGTTCTCACTGTGCCCTTAAGAGAAAGAGAAAGAGAAAACGAAGCTGCAGCAACACCCGCCTCCTGGAGTCTAAGTTCTGGGATTTTTGTTTGTTTTCAAAGGGGGATTTTTTTTTTTTTTTAAAGGAAGGAGCCATGGAATTTGACTGGAGACCAAATTTGAGAGGCCGAGGCCAGCCAGAGCCTGCGGACCAAGGGCACGGGAAGGCCCGGCTCGGCCGCGGGCGGCCGGAGGCCTGTGCAGCTGTGCCCGCCGGGCTCCACATGGCGCCTGCTGGGTGCCCAGTGACCTGGCTGTGAGCGCAGTGAGCGGAGGCATGAAACGTGCCCCTGACGGAACCAGAAGGCTCTGCAGAACTATCCGAGAGGTTTCTGCAGGCCAGAACTGTGGACAGAAAATGAGATCCAGCTTAAAAAAAAACGGCCAGTCATCCTCCAGGGAGATGGGGGGGCCTGCGAGAGGCCCGGGGGCCGCTGGTGCTCGGTTACCTCTGCAGCGCTCGTGCAAGGCTGGTCTGCAGCAGCTACCCCAGACCCAGCCTGGCAGCCGGGTGGAGGAGCCGTCTTCCCCGCTTCTTGGGCATCACGAGTTTCACAGCAGATGATGAGTGACAACTTGGGGACTTTTTGCCCCACCTGCCAAATGGGTGGTTTGGCTCCTCCCATGAGAACTCTCAGCTCCCACTTGCTTGCCATGAAATGTCACAGATGTCATGGGGGCCAGTCTCTGCTGGGTGTCTGCCACTGGCACACTGCGGACACTTCCCAGCTTATGACAAGGAGCAGACCCGCGGGGGCCCCGGGGGTGCCTGTCAGAGCAGTGGGGAGAGGTCTGCTGCGTGGTCTGGGACGGTGCTTTCCTCCCTGGGCCTCGGCATCCTCAGCTGTAAAATGGGGATAGTAGCCCTGACCTGTTGGCTCAGTGTAAAAACCAGATGAGAGCTGCGGTCAGGGCTGGATACGTGGAAGGTGGCGGCACAGAACGGCATCCACCCTCACGTCCCCGTCGGGAGTGCGGCAGGCCACACATCTTCGATTGCCGCAGACCCGCAGTGGGGCCGACCCTCCCCCAGCCCACCTCCAGGGAGAGTGCGGACACACTGACATTTCTCAAGGTCACCTGGAACTTCTGGCCCTGGGTAGCCAGCACGACAGTGTGTCCTCTTCCTCGTCTGAGCCATGGGGCTGAGTCCATCCCCCACTCGGCTTCGGACCGGCCTCCCACCCGAGTCCGCCAGAGTGTGCCGACCGATCGCGGTGGCAGGAGGAGCAGCCGACAGGCCCTGGGGACACGGTCACTGCAGCTCAAAGGGCAGGGTGGTGGCATCTTCAGTTTTCTGTCCTGGGCGGGAACAAAACTGGTTTGAACGATGGTGCCCCGGCCTGCCCTCCCGGTAAAAGTAGGCCGGGGGAGTGAGCTCGGAGGAGCTGGCTGCTGTGCTGGCCGAGGCTGATTTAGACGTACGGGGAGACTGGGATAATGTAGGAAATGAAGGGAATTTCCCCAGGGAAAGGGGGAAGAGAAGAAAGAGGAGCTTAAGTGCCCAGATAATTATAAAGCCTGGCGTGGTGATTTATGGCTACGGGCGGGCTCCTCTGGTCAGCTCCACCGCCCCTCCCGCCTCAGTCCTCTGCACCCAAGACCCGCAGGTGAGGGAGCAGCGAGGCCAGCAGGTGCTGCCCAGCACCCCGGCTCGGCCTGTGTCACGGGGACAGCCCTCTGTGTGCCGGCCCTGACGTCTGCTATCTGGGGTGACTTCACGGAACCCCAATGTGCCACTAGCCGGAAAGCCGAGGTCTGGGAGGCTGAGCCCCTCACATCGATCGGATTGTGCCCGAGCCAGACCAGCCAGTGTCCCAAACTCCAGACCCTTCCCTCTGCCCACAGCTGCGTGTGGGGCCTCGGGCCGCCGGGGCCTGGGAGGCAGTCCATGAGAAAGATGACAAGTCAGGGTGGGGCTGGCAGCTGTCACTGTTGGTGCCACAGGAGGGGGACAGCCAAGACCATGGAGGTGGGCAGAAGCAAAAAGGTGCATTTTTTGGCTGGAATCTGGGGCTGCCTGGTCTGAACTAGAGGAGAGACATGCACCGGCCAGGATGCAGGAGAGGCCACTGCCGGCCCAGGCGGGCTGCTGGGCGGTGCGCCACTTAGGGCCTGACCTTGGATGGCTCCACTGGGGGCTTCACTCTGCTGTGACCGCACCCTTTCCCTCCCTCCTGCTAAAACTCCTGGGGGATGTCTCCACAGCTGCAGACCTGCCCTGTCATCCTCGACTCCCTTCCTTGCCACACCCAGACCATCCCAGGTCCTTCCTGTTCTCCCGTCTTTCAACATTTCCCCAACATCCTTCTCCACCTGCCAGACAGTGCCCAAGTCTTGCCCATCCAGGAATGACCGCAAGGCAGGCCTCTGCCCTGTCACCCATCCTGCAGGGTCTCCTCCAGCTCCCGGCCGAAGTCCAGTCTCCCCTTCATGGGACTCGAGAGGCTCCCGACTGCCTGCCCTGTCCCCTTCCACAGCACTGCCCCTCACCTCTCCAGACTGTGGCACAGAATCGCCTCCTCCTGGAAGCCCTCTCCACTCCACGTGCCCACTGCGCTGCGACCCACTGCCCAGAGTTGGGGGATCAGTCATGAGTGTGTCTGCCCTGGGAGACTGGGCACCTCGGAAAGGACGGGTCAGATTCACCAGCTTGGCACAGGGCAGGCTCTTGGGGAGCATTTTATGAATGAACGAAATGGAATCCAGAGACTGAAATGGAAAAAGAGGAGGAGACTGGGCTCCAAGCTGCCTCACGAGGCACCTAGCTCGCGCACTGGCCTGTGGGCCGTGGTGCTCGGAGACCCGGCGGATGGAGTTCATCTTTCCTCCTGCACCAAATACGTTCCTTGTGAGGGAGAATCAGAGGGGCTTGTGAAACACACTCGTCACAGATGATGTGATGCCGCCCGACGGACAGGTTAGAACTCTGAACGCCTGTGGCCCAGAGGGAGCACTGCGGGTGAGGCTGCAAGACCTTAGAGGTGCCCATGGACGGCCGTGGGGCCTCTTCCTCCGAGATCTCGGCGTGAAAGACGGATCCGGCCGCCCATCAGATGTCATCAGTGGGATGCAGCACATTCTGTTCATCTAGATTAGATATTTCCAGTTCGCAGATTTCCTGCCCGATCCTGCCCCTCACTGGGGTCATCTTCCTCCAGGAGGTGATCACAAGCCACGAGCCCCTCACCTCCCATCCCCGGGCAGTGGCCGGTTTCTGCTGGGCCAGCTCTGGGTGGGACCGGCGGCAGCCCTTGTCTTCCCACCACTCACCGTCACAATGCAAAAGGGTGTCAGCACCCAGCACCCTTCCAGGGGCTTGGCTTGGCATCTTTGTCCAGCTGAGGAGGGTCTGGGACAATGTCCATTCAGGCCGTTTAAAAGTACCTTGGGGAGATGACCGCTGACCAGAGGGCAGGGGCCTGGGTAGCATCCCCAGCGCTGTCATAGACCTGCTGTGAGACGTCGGGCCAGCCCCTCTGCTGCCGCGAGCCTCAGTTTCCCCACCTGCCACACAATCTCTCTGTCCTCCACCTCCAACATTGGGGGGTCTCTGGAAGGTTCTAAGAGGCCGGGTCCGAGGTGCCTGCCTCAGGCATGTGAAAGCACGTCTGGGCTTTGGGCTGGGACCTCACTTCGGGGGGTCTCCCTGGGGAGCAAGGAAGGACTTGTGCGGAAAGATGAGAGGTGTCCATCCTAGCGTCTGTCGCAAAGGTGGGAACCTGGAGCAGCCACTCTCCCGGGCCTGGCTGTGTGGGGTGAGCAGTTGTGATCCTTGTGATGAGGTCCCCTGGCGGGAGGGGTTCCCTGGCAGTTCGGGAGGACACACCAGCTGGCTCTGGCTGGCGCTGGCCTTTACAGCCTCGTCCCTGGAGGGAGTGTGCTGTGTGCTGGGCTCACAGCACAGGGTGCCGAGCTTGACTGCCTCTTTCTCCTTTTCTGTTTTGCAAAATAGTGTTTAATGAGCATCTACTCCTTTTGCAATGGAAAGAAATCATTTAAGTAACAAAAGTAAGCGCTTGGCCAGAGTGAGACTGACAGGCCCAAATTCTCTCTGCGCATTTTCCTGAAAAGAGAGACCTTGCAAAAGGTGCGGGTGGTCACAGTGGGGACAGCACCGGCATCCGGAAGCGTTTTGTCCTTTTAAAAGGAGCAGAGGTGACTGGGGGGCGGGGGTGCTCTGAGATGGGGTCCTGGGGAGGCTCTGGGGCAGAGCCCATCCTCTGGATGAGTGTTAGGGATGTTCCAAGTCTGCTGCCTGGAAACGCCCCTTCAGGGAAAGCAGGACCCCGTTTTGTGTTCGCGCTAGCACCACGGCCCCGCTGTTTTGCCGTTCCAGATACTGACCTCCTTTGTGACAAACCAACCCCACTTAGCAGATTGGCGTCTGGCAACGGCCTGCTTTCCAGAACAGACTTGGGGATTAGCCTGGTGCTGGCTGCCTTTTGTGAGGACCTACTATGTGTGCCGGCCAAGCTCTTGGGATTTCGCATTCATTCATCGCCTCTGATGACAGCTTTGGATGGTAGGTGTAAACGGGCCCCCTTTTAAGATACAAAATAGGCTCAGAGATGCCAGGCTCCTGGCAGCTGCACAGCCCAGAAGATTCTGGAGCCCAGGCTCTCCCCAGGGCTGGCGGCTCTGTCACTAGGTGCCGTGTCCTTGGGGATTTGGGCCCACCTGTGCCCTGGCCGCTCTGCCTGCCGTGGTAGCCGTCGGCTCCCCATGTCCCTGCTGGAGCTCTTCCGGCCCAAGTGAAGTGGTGGGGTTGGGCACAGACCCTGGTTGTGTATCTGGTGACTCAGGGAGGCTGGAGGCTGTGGCCGCCCGCGGGCTCGCTGGCTGACTTCTGACCCCTCCCAATCTGTCCTGGGCCCCTCTGAGGGCTTGGGGGCCGAGCACAGCACCACCCAGGGCCAGGTCTCAGTCCTGCCCACTGCATGTCTGCACAGAAACTGAGGGTTGCTCCATGCACGATCCGTTAGCACCTTTCTCCTGCAGTGGCCGCTAAGAGGAGCCAGGCTGAATGCTGAAGGCAAGTGTGGACAAGGCAGGGCTGAGCCTCCGGGGGTCTGTGTGCCTTTGGGCTCGGCCCTGCAGCTGGGCCAACATCAAGGTTCCTGCCGGTGCTCAGAGCCTCCTGCCCAAGGCCTGGCCCCAGCTGTGTCTGCTCTGGCCCGGGCCCTGGCGCGTTGGTCAGTTGTCAGACAAGAGGCTGGGGGCAATTTCTCCAGGCACTGGAGTACGGAGTAACTTCTCTTACATCGCCGAAGCGTGCGGGGGGATCGACACTGAGCCCCACTGTGCCGCGTGCGTCATGTCTAATCCCGCGTGTAAGTCTGAGGAAGCCGGCATCGCTGTCCCGTGTTACAGATGAGGAGACTGAGGCCCGGGGAGGTGAAGGGGCTTGTCACAAGGACAGAGCTGAGATGGGAACCCAGTGGCCCCTGGCCACCCTGCAGATGGACGCAGGAATGTTCTGGAGTCCAGAGATACTCGTGGACGGGTGAGGAGGGCCCGGGGTGGGACAGGCACCAGCCTCCGGGGCATCCTGCTGGGCCTGGTGCTGATTCCAGTCTCAGCGGGCCAGAGCCTTCCAGAGGACAGAACTGCATCTCAACAAAGAACCACCAAGAGGGCCTGGGCTGGCCCTGCCATCCGAGCCCGCACCATGGGGACGGGCTCTGAGTGGTGCCGGCCCCGGGCTGGTTCTGGGGCTGGGAGAAGCGAGCGTCACTGCGAGCCGCCTTGGGCTTGGGCCTTCCATCTCGTCACCTGTAACGCGCGCCACAGCCCTGCGAGCCCGGCATGCTGTCCCTCCTCACGGCGGGAAACTGGGCCAGAGAGGGCAGTCCTGTGCCTGGAGCCGCGCAGCGAGCGGAGGCGGTGGGTCTGACCAACTCCCCCTCACCTACCCCGACAGCCCGCCTCCTGGGCCCTGGGACCTGGGAGGCTTGTGCCCCTGAGGGATCTGCAGGTTGGGGTTCATGGGTGATCCTGAGACAGGCAGGGGCCCTTCTGTCACACCGCGTGGGCTGACCCATTAAGAGAGAGGATGGCCGGGGGCTGGGTATAGCTCAGTGGTAGAGCATGTGCTTAGCGTGCACAAGGTCCTGGGTTCAATCCCCGGTGCCTCCATTTAAAAAGAGAGGGTGGGGGGATGGCTGTGGGAGGCTCAGGCCCCCCCGCTGTGGAGCGATGCTCTCTCAGGAGATCTTTAAAGGCTCCGAGGGCACGTCACTCACCAGTGTGTAGCTGGGAAGCACGGTGACCGCAGGCAGGTGGAGAGTGAAGACGGCAGGCCAGGGGCTGGTGTCGCCTGGGCGCCTCTGTGTGCCAAGCGCCCGGCATGGCCTCTGCCACGTGGGACCCCAGCGGGCACTAAGCTGGCTGCTCCGTGGTCACCACTGGGCAAGTGACCGAGAGGATACAGGGGAACCGAGTGTCCCAGAGGGAGGACGTCCTGTAAGTGCCTCTGTGAGGTTGGAGGGGGCACCCTGGTCCAGAACGGCCCCGTGGGCAGCTGTCCTAGTGGGTTATCTGGCCGTGGCCACGTGTGGCTTGTGTGGCTCACAGGGATCCAGCCTGGGCCCCAGAGCTGCCCTGCCTCTGCAGCGGGAGCACCGCTCGCCTGTCAGGAGGGAAATTCACACCCCAGGTGTGCAGAGCAGGCGGGGGGTGGCCCGCGGGGCTGCCAGCATCTCCCCGTTCTTTGCCGCTAGATGTGACCTTGTCCTGGTTCGCCTCTCCCAGCTCCTGTGCTGATTCTGACGCAAACGTCAGTGAGAGGACGACTGAACTGGGCTGTTCACAGAAGCGAGGCCCGGCCCCTGGGCCCGTGGGCGTTCAGCGCGTGGCCCAGGGTGGCGCCCTCCTGAGCCCCAGCCGGGCCCTGCTCATCGTCCAGAGGGAAGGGTGAGTGGGTGCACGTTGGCACCCCCACACGGTGGGAGGGTGTCCAGTCTGTGGCCTTTGTTGTGTCGGCCGCAGGGCCTGTCCTGTCTCAGGTGACGGCAGCAGAGCGACCCAGCCCGGGCGCCACGCGCAAGGGGCCGTCAGGGGTTTCCTCCCGGGCAGAGGGGTTTGTTCGGCCCGTCCTGCTGGTGGGAGAGGCAGGGGCTATGCAGCCTCAGGGCAGCCCCTTCTTGGAGGGGGGCTGTTCCCCCTCTTGTGAAACAGGACAGTGATGTGCTCGAGGCCGGAAGCCTGCGCAGGCTTTTTGAGGCGGCGGTAGCCAGGCCTGAGCTGACCTCCTCACCCCAGCTTCTCCCGGAACCTCCCAGCACTCACAGGCTCAGACCTCGTTACCCGCATCCTACAGTCAGGGAAACTGAGGCCGAGAGAAGCACTAGGCAGTGAGTGCGGGGGAGGCAGGGTTAGATGCCAGAGCGGCGTGACTTGGGGCCCCAAGCCCACGCGGCGTGGATGGGGTGTGCTGGGCTCCCAGGTCCCCCTCTCTGTTTCCACGTGGAGGAGCTCCTGCCCTGTGACCAGGACCCAGGGAGCAGAGCAAAGGCTTCCCTGGTCTGCTGTGGCCCCGCCACCTGCCCTCTGGCCTGATGATGGTACTGACTGGCCTCCTCGAAGCAGATGGAATCAGGGAGGCCCAGGCAGGCTGAGTCGTTGGTGCAAAGACTCTCTGAGCAAGCTCTGTACCATCAACACCCACAGCCGTGCCAAGAGGTGGGCACACCGGCTCCCACCACCTCCTATGAGCTGTCCACCTAGATAGACTTCTTTGGTGCCCTCAGCCTCAGTTTACCTGACCGTAACTCTTAGGAGTACCTTCTAGCAGAGTTTCGGGGACACACAGTGACCCCCGGAGCACCCATAGCTTCAGTGAGCCTGGGGGTGAGACACCCCCAGTCTTTGCCCCTGAGAAGCAGCAGGAGTTTGTAACCCACTGAAAGGCAGAAACCCCCCAACCTGGTGCTTTCCTGGCCGCCTTGCCCTTCACTGGAGCTCAGCAGGTCCAACTTCATCCATGCGGGTTTATGGGTGTGTGAGTGAGATGAGGGGACTGTGGCCTGCTGCCCCTCAGAGAGGGTGACCCTAGAAAATGGCAGTGTTTCGGGCACAGTCACGTAGATACAGTGGCCTTCTGGCCCGTGGTGGCCCCTGAGAGACTCTGGGTTTCCCCTGAGCTGTGCTGGGCCCTGTGGGTCTTAGGGGAGGGTGGGCCGGAGCCAACTGGGTACAGACGCAGGGGGTGCGCCCCCCACGCGCCTGGGGGCCCCTTCCCAGGACTGAATCAGCGTCTCTCTCCAGGTCTTGCCCCTCCTTCCCGGCCGCCCTGTTGCCCCACCGATGCCTGGAGCTTGGATGACTGTGCCTCCTCCAGGTCAGTGCGACGTTTTGAAAGTTGAACATCAGAGCTCCCCACCCCCTCCCTCCAGGCACCACCCTGGGCTGGGCATGCCTGAAAGGACATGCACGCACATGTAACACACGCATGTGCACACGTAAGCGCGTGCTGGCTTGGCCTCTGGAGGACCGAGGGGCTGGGCGGTTGCTTCTCGCACATCTGGGGCTCAGCTGGGCCCTCTCCCGCCATGGTCCCGCCCCCCCCCCCGGCCTCTTTCTGCAGCCAGGGGGCCCAGGGCCCGTAAGGAGTCAGGGCTGGCCCAGGTCTCACCCCAGGAAGCAGGACTGTCCTCCCAGCTCCCTCCTGCACTTAAGCTGAGCGAAGCCCCCTTTGCGAGGAGGCAGCCATTGCAGGGGTTGGTGCTGGGCGAGTGGGCCAAGGGCTGGGGACCGGGAACCGCTGGGCAGTTGGCAGCATCTGCCCCTCCCGCCTCTTGCCCTGATGGAACTGTTGTGCTCAGGGTCCGTGGGGCCCTCCCCCAGAGGCCAGCCCGAGGTGTCGTCTGCCGGGCCCGCTTGGCTGCTTCCAGCCTCCTGGGGAGTCGGTGGGGGTGTGAGAGTGGGGCCAGATTGGCACCATCTCCCCTCCCCCGCTGCTGCCATGGCCAGGGGCGGGCCTGGGTCTGTGTGGAGAGGACCTGGGACCCCTCTGCCATCTGGGCTTCGCATGTTTACAGGTTCTGCCTGCCCACCAGACTCTGCAGACACTGCCGTGGGGCTTGTGTGTCTGCACCCAGGGCCTGCACCAGCCAGTGCCCAAGGGTGGGGTTGGACACAGATGCCGGGGAGAGGAGGCCTCTGGGGACAGCAGAGACAGGGAGGAAAGGGGTGTGGGAGGGGACACAGCAGAGGAAAGGAAGAACAGCGGAGGCAGAGGGAAAACAGGCCCGGGCTCGGGGAGGAGATAGACGGAGCAGAGCGACCAGGGACTGCACGCTGTCGCTGGGGAGACAGGGCCTGCTGGGCTCCACTCAAGGCCGTCGAGTCCGGGTGCTTTCCTGGGCAGCCACTGTGAAATCCCCACAATGTCTCTTGGGCAGCAGTGGTGGCCTCCGGGGTCCGGATGAAACACAGGCCCCGAGAGGTGCAGCTGACACCCAGGCCTGCACCAGGACGTGCCGCTGGGACCTGGTCCCCAGACCTTGCCAGGCACATGCAGGAGGCCACGAGGGGAGGGCACATCCCCAGGAGTGGAGACGGGGTCCAGGGGAGCCCGGGCTGGTCCAGCTGGGAGGCTGGAGGGGCTCCCGGGCCAGAGTGATGGGGGCTGTGCATAGTGGCCGAGGCCCAGGAAGTGTGGGGAAGGGACCAGAGCGCATTGTGCAACGATGGAGGATGAGGCCGGTGCACAGTCGGTGCTTATTCAGTGCTCACCCAGCACCTGAGTAATCACCGGGATAACCACACAGCTTGGTCACTGCGAGGATGAGAGCGTGCCCAGGGCCTGCAGGCAGGGCCACCCTCCTCCGTGTGTGCACACCCTCCTCGTTCCTCCCCAGGACCTGGCACGGTGGTCTGTCACCTCCATCCTGTCCATCCAGAATTGGAGGCTCCGGGGCTCGGAGCAGCCCAGCTCCGGTCTCGCCAGTGATTCTGCAGGGCTGTTGGGGTGACGGAAGCCCTTTGGGATGCTGGCTGGAGCTGGGGGAGAATTGAAGGTTTAGAGGGGGCAGTGACTCACTTGGGTGGCTTTGTTTTTGAACCAACTCATAATTGTTCTCCTGCGAGTCTGCCCAGAGGTGGCCTAGGACGGCGAGGTCTAGGCCCTGGGCAGCGCCCTGGTCTCCTTTCCCTGCCCCTGCACCTGCCGCCTCACCCACGTCCAGCAGCAGACGGGAGACACGTGGACCCAGTCAGCACGCAGTGCTGGCCAGCTTTCTGAAGGGAATTGTCCCTGTCCTCCCTGGCACCCTGCGGATAGAGGCCACCCTGTCCCTTGGGAGTTGGCATAGATGTGGGTTCACAGGAAATCAAGGCTTGGGCGGTGGCTTAGCACCCATGGCAGAGCCAGTGTTGAGAGTTGCTGGCCCTAAATCTGACCTGTGTCTGGGGCTACAGCGTGGTGAAGGGTTGCAGCCTTTTTACATGGGTGATGGCCAAGGGCGTTCTGGTGCCTCAGTGCTCCCGGGCAAGCCAGGCTGAGCAGGCACGGTGCTCTTGGAGAAGAGCTGCTCAGACTTGTGCCTGCTGGGGCAGGGACGTCAGGCTGCTGGACAGGGTGGACACAGCTGAGCTTCCAGCCCAGTAAAGTCCAGGGAACAAGGCCTCCGGCAGCGGAAGCAGGCATGAGTCCTGAGCGTGCCTGGGAGAGCCCTTGGTGAAGACGGCTGTTTTGCTCGTGCCTGGGGACTTGTCAGGATACCTGTGGTCACACAAACGACAGGGACAGTGGCTCCTGCCCTGCGACATTGCGTCTCCACCCTGTAGAAGAGGCATGGGCTCCCTCCTAATCCCCCTCTCTCATTCCTTGATGCAGGCCCTGCCCCGGCTCTGGACCTGCCCGCCTCCATCAGAGAGCAGGGCGCCACTGTGCCCAAGGTGCGTGAGTAGTGTCTCCCCTGACCCAGTTGCCTTTCGGGGACCCCACGGCTGGCTGCAGCCAGGGCCAGTGCACGGCGATCCCCGGGCAGTCTCCTGGTATTTGTGGGATGGTTCTCAAGGGTTTTCGCTCTGCACAGGCTGGGAGGGGTGGCCTGGGGCTGGACCCACGGCCCCCAGGGCAGTGCTGCTGGTCTCTGCCTTAGGTCTGGGGTTCTGACCCGGACGCCATCTGCTCGGGCGGCAGAGGCTGTGCCTCTTGTCCAAAGGAGGCGGGGAGGGGGCTCCCCAGAGGAGACGCAAGACAGGCAAGCAGGACAGGGGTCTTGAGGCTCAAGAAGCGGTTGTGGCCGACTCTGGCCCCAGCCCCGCAGGGCCTTGGTGCTACGGAAGGTCAGGTGGGCTGCGGCCATGCATCGCTGGAGTGGGTCCTGCCGGTGTCCCTCACTGGACAGGAAGGAGGTGCCGGCCTGGACTGCGGGGTGAGCTATGCCGGGATGTCCCTGGAACGCAGGACAGCCCCTTGGGCCTCCTGGTTGGAGGCTGCCCTGACCTCAGGCCAATGAGGACCCCCCAGGGGGGTCCTGAGCAGAGGAGGGTTTTCACCCGGGAGGAGCCTAGGCCTGGGAGGCAGCAAACCTGCATTCACCACCGCGGCTCCTCACGGGTCACCACCTCACGCTGGGCCGCCTCCCCGTAAGGCGGGAGGGCACTGGTGCCACAGCCGGGGCAGGGGCCTGCCCTGGAGACCACCCGGAGCCCCTCGAAAGGGCAGCAGGGCTTCTGGTGACCCTGGCAGCTGGGAGCGTGGGCGGAAGGAAGGTTCCGGAGAGCTCACTGCCTGCCCTCTCCCGCCCGGCCCTCCCGGCCTCGGAGTGCTTCCAGCGCAGACGAGCTCCCCGCGGGCTGCGGGCGCCCGGCGCTGCGCGAAATGGCCGCCGCCCTCCGCCATCTTGTGTGCGAGGCGGGCGGCCCCGAGCGGCCTGGACCGAGCCCAGCGCCGCCTCCCGCCCCAGCCCGGCCTTGGCCGTGGCTCCCCTGGGCTTGGCACCAGCCGCTGCCTTGGCGAGGCGGCCTGGGAGCCCCGGCCCCTCACCCAGCCCTGCCCGGCCCCTCGCCGCCCCCAGGCCTCCCCGCCAAGCGGACGGAGACGCTGCAGCCAGCGCCCAGAAGAGCTGCAAAGAGAGCCATGCTCCTGGAGGGAGTCCCTGGCAGCCACCGGGTCAGTGCAGACAGTTCTAGAAACAAGGGGGGGAGGGGCCCCCTGGACACGCCGCGCACAGAGACAGGGAAGCGGCACCCTCAGGCTGCCAACCCCCTTTCCTGCCTGAGGAGTCTCTGGGCTCCTGGCCGGGCGCCAGGCCAGACACTGGGGCCACGGGGGTCAGTCGGGCTTCCGGTCCTGGCACTGCCAGTCCTCAGGAAGCAGGGCAGGGGGCTTCCTGGAGGAGGTGAGCCCCCTGCTGAGAGAGGCAGGCAGTGCTTCCCTGGGGCCTGGGCCTCGGCGGCTCTGCAGCTCCCAGAGCCGGGGTGGGCCTGCTCACGCCCAGCCCCGCTGCACCCACAGCCCTCGCCTCTGCGGGACCAGCACCCCCAAGGGCGCTCTCCAGGCTGGGAGCAGGAGGCGTCTCCCTGCGCACGTCGTGCTCTTGCTCTGCGCACAGTGTGACCAGGCTCGCGCGGCAGCCAGCACCCCGCAGGCAGCGGTAGCGCGTTACCCCGGGGAGGCAGTCCAGGGAGTTCTGGCAGCTGGGGCCTGGAGGGAGACAGGAGAAGCCGTTGTCCCGGGAGCCAGCACTGGGTGTCACCGCAGGGCAGGGCTCCGCCGGCTGCCAGGCCTCAGTGCCCGCCCGCAGGACCTGGTGATAGGTCCTCATGGGGCAGTCAGCGTACTTCCTGAAGGAAGTTCACAGAAATTTCTGTGTAAAGAAGCAGGGGCTGGTGTTTGAAGATAGTGTGCACGTGTTAAAGGGACTGCTGTCATGTCTCTGGCAGCGTAGGGTGGGCCAGGGACCCGGGGCCAGATTTGCCCTGTGTTCTGCGTGGCCAAGGTCAGGCCCCCACGGGACAACACACAGGTAGCAGAGGGCACAGCAGGGCTTCAGGAGCAGCAGCGTGGCTTCCCCAGACCCTTGGGGCCCTGCCAAGCCCTCCAGACTGGGAAGGTTGCTGGGCGCAGCCCCAGGCCCTTCCCAGACCCCTCTCCTCGCGGTTCCCAGAGAGAACATTCCGTCACCATGAAGTGAGGTTTGCTCCTCTCCACTACCCCCCCCACCCAAGGGAAACCCAGCCAAGGACAGGATGATGGCATGCCCAGACCAGTGCCACGGGTCCATATGCCAGGCCAGGCCCATGGCCTCCCCAGGGGGCCAGGGAGCCCCGCAGCCAAGCTGCCAGCAGGTGGGGCTGCCCCCGGCGTGGTTTCACACCGGGCATTTTTAATGCTGTGGTTGCATCTGGTCCCCCTCCCTTACTCTCTCTCCGTGCCTTGTGACCCAGACTGCGGCTTGAACTGAGAATATTTTCAGATAAATACACGCCTTTGAGGTTAAAAGTGTTGCCCAGTGGTTAAATGCCAGAGACACCCATGGGCTCAGAGAGGGCTCTGCGCCTGGCTTTTCCCTTTGGATTCTGAGCAAACCCTGCAGTTGTGAATAACCGCTTCTCCTGCGGACACCCCACTTTGCACAGAGGCACCTGGACCTCCCTTCCGACGGCCCTCATGTCCCTGCCTCACTTGACAGAGCAGACCGCTGAGGCCAGAGGTGCTGGTTAACTTGCCCAAGGCCCTCCCTTCACTGGTTGGAACCAGAGCAGGGATCCGAACTGTGGCCTGGCCGCCCCTAAAGCCATCAGTCCCCGCCCCCACCTCTGTGCCCATGGCCCCCATAGGTGCAAGTGTGTCTGCACAGCTGGGCTGGATCCCCCTGGCCCTGGGCCACTCGGGCCTTCCCAGCCTCCTGCATGCTAGGACTCTGTGGGCTTCCAGACACATGTCTGTGGTCCATGACACTTGACCCCTTCCCTGGAGAGTGGACGTTCCCCAGGCCTGGCCACCTTCCCCCTTGTGAGCTTGGAGGTCTCTGGGGACAAGAAAGTGGGGAGCCAGCACAGACTCCTGAGGATGGGAGACCCCTACCCAGAGCACAGGGGCATCTGTCGTGGGGAGACTGGGCGGGGAAGGTGCCAACGAGACAGCACCTTGAGCCCAAGAAGGAAGGCAGGCCTGGGGTCTGTCCCTGACCCATGGGCTGCACCTGGGGGGCTGGGGCTCCTGTCTGGAGGGCCCCTTCCCCACCCTCCTGGCCTGTGCCGCCCAGAGGTGTCCAGGGCCGTGGGAAGAGTATGGGCTCAGAAATCCAGAGTCTGGCTCCGGTTTTGCCTTCTGTCCCTGAGGGCTGCTCTTGGGGGTGTTGCAGCCACTGGCCCTTGCACTTAGCCGAGCTGTTGGAATCTGGGGCAAGAGCAACAGTCTGCACCCCTCCATCCTGCCTCGGTTTAAGCTTGATGTTTTATATCATGGACCTTTTTGCATTGATTTTGTTTTTCTGATTTTACATTAAGATACATGGTTCCTGAGTTTGGTGCTCCATACAGTGTGTGCCTGACCCACGGTGGGTGCCTGGCCCCTGCCGGCCCGAGCTGGCCTCTGCCCGGTGCACACATCTCGTTAACTTTATGGGCCGGCCGTGTTTGCAGGGAGACCCGGCCCCCGGAAGCCACCCCCACGCCTTTTCCCAGACTCCGTTGTTGGCACGGCTTGCCGAGCAGAAACACTGGCCGCTTCATGGGGAGAAACCTAATCGGGGTGGCAGTAGGGGGGCAGCCATGGGGGGGTCCTGGCTCTTGGTGGCCCCAAGCCAAGCCTGAGGTGACTGCAGGGTGACACCGTCTGTCTGCCTCGCTTGCTCCAGACATCCGCCTGGCCCTGAAAGTGCCACCTGCCCACTGAGGCCTCCCACACACCTGTCCCCAGTTGGCCTGGCTCCTCCTACCCTGGGCCTGCCCGGCACCCTGCCCATGGGCAGACACTGTGGGACTGGGGCTGGGCTGGTGGTGGCAGCTGGCAGATGGCAGGGTGACTGTTGCTCACTGCCCGGCAGCCCTGCTCAGGGAGCCCCCTTCTCACTATGTTGCCTGCCCCTGCTGCCGGTCCCTGGTCCAGACCAACTGGGAAGTCCGTTTGGAGGTCTCAGACCCCTGACATCCCACCAGAATAGGGGAGGTCTCTGCCATTCCTCCCTGGGCGAGAGACCCTTGGTCACTCCTAGGACTGTGGGGTGAGTGGGGGAGCCCAGCAAATCATGCCTGCCAACACACGGAATTTGAGCCTTTCCCCCACTAGCTCAGAAATGTCTCCACGAACGGGTCACAGACCCAGAAAAGTCCCTCCTCCCTTCCCCGAACCGGGGTTGTTGGCTAAAGAAAGAGCTAGGTTCTATGGCGGCCCTCCCTCGGTGGGCAAAGCCAGAGTTCGGGGAGCCCTGCTTGGGGTACGGTACCTGCTTCCCGGTCACCGGGGAGGCCTGGAGCGGCTGTGCGTGTGCAGGCGTCCCGCCCCACCCTCGGTGGAGAGAGGAAGCCTCCGCTGTCCATGGGCATCCTTCGCAGGCACCGCTCGCATCGGCTACACCGCCTGCCACGGGCTTGGGTGTTCCAGACGTGAGGACTGGAGCCTAGGAGGGCAAGGCCAGGTCCCAGAGCCAGGGCAGAGCTAGGATTCACCTGGGCCCCCGCCGCAGGCCTCCAGATGGGCTGCAAGGGAGGCACACGTGTGCAGGGAGCACAGGGTCTTTGTGAGCAAGGAAGGGAACAGTGGAGTGGTCACTCCTGGCACAGGACAGGCGAGGGCAGCGGCTGGGGGGTAGGGGGGGCTGCCCAGGGCATTTTTCTGCCCTAGGAGGCTGTAGGGGGCAGGGGTCCAAGGAAGTGAGGGGAGCCGGGCGGCTGGGGCACAGTGTGGAGGAGCGAAGGTGCAGCAGCATGGAGACAGGCAGCCCGGCCTAGGGGGGCACGAGGGAAAGGGGCGGGGCAGGACCTCCTGGTCAGCCCTGCTTGTGGCTGAGGACCCTGGGGCTCAGTAGTTGGCACGTGGCAGGGCTGGGCAGGCCCAGGTGGGTCAGGCTGCAAGCCTAGCATCTTGGGCTCAGCCTTGGGCTGTCCAGCTGGCCAGAGGTCAGCTGTGGTCGTCTTCACCTTTCCCCCGTCCCCCGTGCTGGCTCTGGGAGGACACCTGGCCAGAATGGGCCAGAGCCAGGTGGGGTTACAATTTGTTGAGGGAGCCCTGGCTGAGTTCTCAGACCGGGCCCTGGGAGCCCCTGCCCCGGGGACCATCCCAGGCCTCACTGGCCACAGGACAGGAGCCTCAGCCTGTCTGGAGCCTCCTCTAAAGGAGGGGGGGTGTGACTTTTCATCCTGGTGCCACTAACTGCCAGGCACACAGGAGAGCAGTACATGCCCCCTCTCTCCCGGATCCCGTCCCCTCCATGCCCCAGAGCATCAGTGGGAACCTGGCCTGGCGCTGGCCACCCAGCATTCAAGGATGAGACCTGTGTCTTGGTCACCTGTGCCCTGGCATCATCCAGCATGGGACAGCCACAGAGGCCACACAAGCCTTTGCACGGGCTGTGTCCAGGCAGGAGGCCTGGTGAGACAGACTAGGCGGAAATGCAGGCTCTTCAGCAGGTGGCCGGGCGAGACCGAGATGGGGGTGGGGGGGTGGCGGAGGCACGAGGCAGCTGCTGGAGCTCGGGCATGGCCATGCCTCTTCCAGACCTGACGCTTGTTCTTTCTCTTCTAAAACCCAAACAGGTCAAGAAGGGGCGCTGAGATGGGAGCTTCTGTCTGAGGCCTGCCTTCCTCACGGTGAGCTGAGCGTTAGGGCCCCACCTGTAGGGGCACCTCACTGCCCGCCCCCTTCTCCCCAGCCCAGCCACAACCCACGGGCCGCCTCGCCCTCTGGCCTCCTGCAGGAGACAGGCCAGCCGGCTTCCTGCCCCTGGCCTCAGAGTTGCTGCACAACCACTCCCGCGGAATGCCCAGGGGCTCTCACATCTGGCACCTCGGCATGCCCCTCCTACCGTCCTGGCTCCCGGAGGCAGGGAGCCATGGGGAGTTTATCATGGGGAGGGGTGTGATCAGATCTGTGTCCTTCCCGTTCATCTCTGGGCCCCGCTGTCACACACACAGGTCCTTAGATGGTGGTACCAGTGCCAAACCTTTGCCCAGGCTTAAGCCGTCCACCTGAAGCCACGTCTCCCCTTGTCCTCCTGCCACTGCTCAGCAGCAAACTCTCTCAGGTGGCTCACCTCACCTGCCCACAACACACTTGTGACCTTTGAGCTGTTGGTCTCTGAAGGCTCTCTGGCTATAGTCTGTCCCAGCATCTGGATGGAAGAGGAGCGCGGCCCCGTCTCACTCTGCCCAGCGAGGACTCCCCGCCAGGCTCACCCTGCACCCTTCTCTCCGCCCAGCCATGCACCAGCCCTCAAGTGTGGTCCTGATAACACAGGCTGCCTGCCGTCCACCTGAGACGCACACGGTGAGTCTGGCCTGGAACAAGAAAGGCCAGATAAGGGGACCAGGCACACCTGCTCCTCCCAGGCCGGGCTGGCGGCTTGGGGGCTTGCAGTGGCTGTGGGGGTGGACCAGGGTGTGTGTGCGCGCGCGCGTCTCCCTCTCTCCCCACACCTTTCCTTGTCCCTTGGAGCCTAGCCCGGAGGCCAGCCCGTTGTGTGGCCCGCGGCCGCCATCTGGGGCCGGGGCCCTCCTACGGGCAGCCATGCAGGCTCTGGAGCTGAAGCCCGGCCCCAGGGAGGACGAGCAGACGCAGGCCGCAGGGCAGGGGCTGTCGGAGTCCAAGCGCTGGGGCATACGTGGATTCCAGCTCGGGGTTAGTTAAGGTGGCCTGGCTGCAGGGCACCTGCTGCATTGACCCCACATCTGAGTGAGGAAATCAGGCCCCACGAGGGCATAAGAGGTGCCCGGAGAAGCCAAACAAGGAGGCCACCTGGTCCAGCAGCCAGCTCCACCTGCTGGGCTGGCCTGTCTCATGCCACTGGGGCCGTGGTCAGAACCAGATGGTCCCTGCAGCCTGAGAACATTGCAGTCTTGGGGGCTAAGTCAGGAGCCCAGAGCATGCGCTCAGGGTGCCTCCCCTAGAGTCACTCTGAGATGTTTGGTGGAGCCCTGAGCTGGGCACCAGATTCTTGGCCTGTTTCTTCCCCAGTGATGAAACTAACGGCAGCCAGTCACCCCGCAGGGCAGCTGGGCAGGCATCAGGCTGCCTCTGCACAGAGCTAGGCTCTTCCCACCCGGACCACTCATCATTGCTGGGGGTGGGGAGAGTATGTCAGAGGAAGACCCTTGGTCACTCTTCCCTCAACCCCATCCCTAGAGGTTGGCTGGCTCTGCCTGGAGAGTCCTTGGGGACCTCCTGGTTCTGTCCACCGACCAGGGAGTCCAAGTAGAAGCAGGGGAGCGGGACCCTGAGACCCTCCCATGCAGATTTCCCTCTGGGACCTTGAGGGAGACAGGCTGCCCATGACCACAGGTTCCTGGGGGGCCAGGCTGTGAGGGGCACTGCTGACTCCACTCCCAGGTGACTGCCCCGTGTTTCCCACTCTGGGTGGACCTGATGTCCCCCTCACTGGCTGAGAGTTCTGGGACTCATTCCAGGGTTCTTCAGGGAGCAGCAGCTGCCCTGATTATTGGGACTGGGCCTGAGGCCACCCTCTGCAGTCGTGCGCACAGGCCAAGCTGGGAGAACCTCAGAGCGAGCCCTCTGCTACCCAGGGCCCATCTGAGGCTCAGTTTCCTCACTATGGAATGGAATCAGTGATCCTAGCTTCCCCGGGCCTATGAGGACCAAATGGTGCAGCCCAGCCTGGTGCCTGCCTGGAGGAGGCAGCCTGCTAGGAGGAGGTGTGGGGTGTCGGAGAGCTCAGAGCTCTTGTACCATCTTACCAGGCAGAAAGCAGAAGGATCTCTCTGCTCAGCTGCCTGTCAGCTGTGTGACCTTGTGAAGGTCCTGCTGCCCGTCTGGGCCTCAGGCACGGGCACTGGGCCTGTGTGTCCCTCCAGGGTCTGGCTCAACCACCCTTTCCTGGGAGCCAGGTTCCCTTTAGGAAGGAAGGAACAACATCTGTAGCCTTTCCCCAGACGAGGGACGCCCAGGTCACCCTGGGTGGCAGGACCAGACCAGCCAGAACCCACCAGGAGGGGTCCCCGTCCGTCCAGTGGGTGGAGGGAGCAGGCCTCAAGACCACGGGATGTCCTGGGGCAGCAGGGAAGCTGTGCTGTCAGAGGGCAGTGGCCAGGTGGGCACTCGTGGCCCCTTTGGACACATGTTGGCCTCCAACAGAAGACAGTCTTCCTCCCAGTGTCACCAGGGCAGAAGTCCCTCAGGGACCTCATGGCCACTCCTGTCCAGACGGGAGTGATCCAGTTGCCTGTAACGTTCTCCCCGAAGCCACGCTGCCCTTCTGCCTGCCTCCCTCCCCCTCCCCTCTGCTTCCTTTTCCCTTTCTGGGTGATGGCTTTCTCCTGGGGGGCTGCTCCTGGGGAGTTTGGGGCTGTGCAGGCCCTCCACGGACTCGCCTGCCAGAGTCCCCGGCTCCCTGCAGCTCCCCTCCTCCCTCCAGGAGGTACCTCCGGAAGCCACGAAGCCCCTCGCGGCGCCGAGACTGACGGCCCTTTGGGGTGAGGTAGTAGGTTGTATAGTTTGGGGCCCTGCCCTGCTATGGGATAACTATGCAACCTACTGTCTTTCCTGAAGTGGCCGTAATGCCGACAGCGGACGGCGCCAGGGCCCGGCTGGGCGGGGCCGGGTGCACAGTGGCTGCCA
The DNA here is from genome assembly GCF_048564905.1 of Vicugna pacos. Lineage (NCBI taxonomy): Eukaryota > Metazoa > Chordata > Mammalia > Artiodactyla > Camelidae > Vicugna > Vicugna pacos. Next base: position 63,579,579 of record NC_132998.1, read on the forward strand.
TGAAGTAAGAAATCTGACTGGCCTGGATTCCCACTTGCTGTGTGGCCTGGGGCAGGTTCCCTGACCTCTCTGGGCTTCAGTTTCCTGATCTGTGAAATAGGACAAGTGAGGCTTGAGGGAAATACTGGGTGAAGTATCCCAGGAGGGCAGGGCTCAGAGTTGACCTCTCTCCCCATGCTGTGCTGAGAGCTGATGGGCCCGTCGGGCAGTTTGTGCGGCCCAGCCCCGTCCCCTGCGCCAGGCTCGTGGGCAGCCCCTGGTCTGGACTGTGCCCTCAGCTGCATCCCTGTGGCCAGCCCTGGACCACAGGAGGAGGGGTGCCAGCTGAGACTTCACTAGGGTAGCCAGGCGGGAGGTGGAAGAGAAGAGTTACTCGGACACAGCCTGGCCCCTGATGGGTACAGACCCGCTCCATCCCCAACAACCTCAGGTAGACGGTGTGGAGAACAAGGTGCCGGCTGCATCTTCCCTTCTGCCCTGCACTGCCCAGCCCTCCGGCTCAGCTCTGGTGGCTGCGGACCACCCGGCAAGGCCGGGGCCGAGCGCAGGGCGGCCGTGGGGACGGCGGACCCTCCCATAGCCCGGGTGCCGGCGGGGTGAGGTAGTAGGTTGTGTGGTTTCAGGGCAGTGATGTTGCCCCCTCGGAAGATAACTATACAACCTACTGCCTTCCCTGAGGCACCCAGCCGCGACCCCACGGGAGGGCCCGCCCCCACGCTCAGCAGGTGACTCGGGGGCCTGAGCCCCAGGCCAGGTGGGCGGGAGACTGCCCACCTTGATCTCAATAAAAGCTGTTCTGACGTCAATCTAGAGTCAGCCCCTGTTCATTCTGGGAGCCCGGGGCGGGGCGATGGAGGGCGTGTGTGTTGCTGTTGGGGTTGTGTGGGGTGGGCATGGCCTGACTGGGCAGCCGTGTCCAAGCTGGGGGTTCACCAGACTTGCCCCTCTGCACCCTAGTCTGCAGTCCCAGCAACCCTTGGGCCCTCCTGATGGATTGCATCCTGGGACCCAGGCCCCATCCCATCCTCCACCCCCCCACACCCACTTTGAGCACAAACTGTGGGACCCAGGCCCCAGAGGCGTCACTTGGCCCCCATGTGAGTGAAGAGGCCCCGCAGGCCCCCACGTGACTGGTGTGGACCCCAGGCAGCAGCTCAGAGCCCAGTCTAGGGCCCGGCCCCCGAGGTTACCTCAGCCCCCAGTGCCTGACTGGAGCCCGGAAGTTCCCATCTCCCAAGCCCCACTCCCTTAGGATACCTCCCGCATCGTCCTCTGGGACCAGGGCAGATGACAAACTTGGGCATTGTCCACCTATTCACCCTGTGGTCAGTGGCAGGTTACACTGGCCTCATGTGTCCCCTGGACATCACTTCTGTCCCTCCCCTCTCTCCGTCCCCACTCCAGACCTCAGAGCCTCTTGGAACAGCCCCTTTGCCCTTCTGGGCACTCGGCCCCCTTGGGAGCAGACCTGCCCTCACACCTGTGCACACCCTCGCCTGGACCCCTCCCTGCCCCTTCCTGCTCATCATGGCTCTGAGTGCCCAGCCCACTCCTCTGAATGCTCACAGCTCAGCACTGCCTTTGGCCACAGTGTCTTATCTGAGCAGACTGTGACCATGGATGCCCCGAATTCAACCTTTCCTCGTGGCAACACCTCTATGCCCGGCCCTGCAGTCAGAGCTCATGGCCTGGTGGGGAGCAGTCCAGACACACAGTGGCCATCTGTCATGATCAGGGCCATGATGGGGGCACATCAGGGCTGGGAGAGCCCTGAGGAACCCTGGACCCAGCCCTGCAGTCAGGGGTGCCTTCCTGGAGGAGGTGACACCTGGTTCACCCTGGGACCCTCTCCACCTTCCAGCAAACCAACTTCCAGTCTCTCCACTGTCACCAACTGGCCATTCCTAGAGACTGGGTGTCGGAACCTGCCCAAACGTGGGCCTGAAGGGGATGGGGCCAGGGTGCCACCCATCACCTGGTCATCAGCAACGTGCGGAAGCAGTTTAATCCCAGAACAAACTGGATGAAGCTGTTAGTCGGGTCAAAGCAGCTAATGTGTTTGTGAGGCCCTGCCAGGTGGCAGAAAGGGCTCCAGCTTTGGGGACAGAGGCCCAGGGCCGTTGCTCTACTCAAGAAACCTCAACTCCCCCCCAGCTTTATAGGGGGCTGTGTGGGGTGTCAGGAGACAGCAGTTCAGAGAGTTCAGCTGAGGGTGTGTGCTGGCGGCACCACAGGGAGGGAACACAAGAATGGCCGGGGGGGCCGATGGGCCAGACCTGAGCCCTGGTTTGTGGCTGGGCGCCTGGTGCCCCCTGCTGCCTATTCAGGGAGTGGCTCCTGGCCCAGCTTGGGCCCTGGGTCTAATCAACAGTTGAGCAGAGTGGAGAGCCGACTCGGGGCCCCCAAAGCTTGCCCCCTACCAAAACTATGAGCTCTGGTCCATGGGCCAGGACCATGGTCAGACACGAGGACCAGTCAGCTTTATAACAGCTCAGCTGAAGTCGAGGGGGAAAGTGAGGGATTGGGACCTTGGAGGTGGCCCCCGTCCCCAAGTGTGCAGGAGCCAGGCCTCCACAGACCCCTCCCAGCCGAGGCTGGCCACCAAGGAGTGTCTGTGTTCTACAGGAGAGACATTGTGTCACTGTTCCTCCTGGGAGGTGACTCCTCAGAGAGACTTGAGGGACTTCTGGGGTGTCCAGGGTGGGCCTTTTGAGAGACAGTGAGCCTTAGGGGCCACCTCTGACCTTGGACCTCCTGGGAGAGGTGGCAGAGCCAGCCCAGCATTTGGACCCTGCAGTCCCGAGCTGAGCCAGGGCCCACCTAGCCACGTGAGCACCAAGTGAGGGGGCCGGCACGCAGGGCCAGGACTAGGAGGAGGTGGCCGAGGCCCAGCATCCCAGGGAGCCACCGGTCTCAGGGTCACATGGCACAGCCAGCCTGTCCCTCAGCATGCTGGGCACAGAGCCAAGGCCCACATGCTGTCAGGGGCCCATGAAGCAGTTTCATTTCAATTCCTTTTCAAATCTGGAGGAAAAACGAATACAACAGTGTTGACCACATGTTACACGTTAGCGTATACAACTGACATCGGAACGTGTGTAACTCCGTGTGCTGAGGGACCGACGGTGTCTGCGGTGATGAGCCCAGCCTGGGTTCTACTGGGCTTCACCCAACCTGGTCATAAAGCACATTCTGTCATCTGCTTTATGGGGGAAGCACCCAGGAAGGCGGAGTGCCCCCCACCCCCCACCCCCAGTCGGTCTGGGCCCAGCCTGCAATCCTGGCCGCTGCTCTGCCTCCCCGAGAGGGTGAGCGCCTCCTTCAGTTCAGTGTCTTGGGCGCCTCACTGGCCCTGGGTCCAACTCTGCTGTCATCCCCCTGGTCCCCCCTTCCTCCGCCAACCAGAGGGAGGCCTGGCCTAGGCCAGCTGGGCAGCCCCTGCCATCGGACTGTGCATTTTCCGACAGCGACGCCGTGTGGCAGCAGGAGGCAGTGGCAGCTGTGAGCTGTGAGCCGCCAAGCCCTGCCCACCACCCACCACAGGCTGGGGGCCCAAAGCCCTGGAAGGGGATGGATGACCCCTCCTGGGCCGGAAGCTTCGGGTTCAAAGTCAACCCTGGTGAGAGGGCCCCAGGAGTGCTTTCTGCTTCTCTGGTGTATGGGGCCTGAACTGCAGATTGATAACTGAGCAGCCCTTATCCCGCGCCCCCTGCCGGCTCCTTCATGCTCTGGATGTACCTCTGCCATCGCCCCAGGTGACAGCTGGCAACGTCCTGCCCACCATCGGCATCTCGAGCCCCCATCAGCACACCCTCCTCATGGCCACACCCACAACAAACCTGTGAGGGGCAGGCCCCACCCTCCGCCAGGAACTCAGACCCACCTCTGTCCCTAGGGACCATCCACTGGCTTTGGGCAGGAAGGAAGACCTTCCCCAAGCCTGGGAGGTTAGGGGCACTGGTGCGAAGGCAGGGTCTTGCTCTTGCTGTGTGCCCGTGGCTCCCTGCAGAGACTTCATGCCCGTCAGTGTGGTTTAGCAGAGCCAGGGCTCCCTGGTGCTGTTTCTCCTGCATCAGGCAGGGTCTGAGGGACCAGGTGGCCCAGGGGCCCAGGGGCCTGGGGGAGTCCCCATGTCAGCTGGATGAACATGCTGAGCTCAGCCTGTCTCTCTCTAAAAGGACAGGGGTGGCACCAGCCAGGTTATCCATGTCAGACCCTGGACAATTAGAGGGCTGAGATGTACCAGGAGGGGAGGGCCTTCAGGTCTGGCCTGCTCAAGGGGCTCCAATCGCAGCACAGCCCCAGCTATTCCGAAGCCTGAGGCCAACTCTTTCCCAGCTGCCAGCTTGGTGACCCAAGTTCATCATCCATACTGATACCAGCCAGTGCCCCTGACCCCAGTACTCTCGTGGCCTCTGAGCTGCCCATTGCCAGAGATGGCCCTAGCCCCAGTGCATCTGCGTGGTGGCCAGGTCTCTGTGGAAGGGGTGACTTTCCCAGGGATGGGAGTGGAGGGCTCCAGCCATTGGTGTAAATACTGTCAAGTCAGCCCCCACCGGTGATACCATGTGCCGTGGGGGAGTCTCTGGTCCTCAGGGAGGGGCTACTATCCTGAGCCCATTTCATGGATGCAGACATTGAGGCTCAGAGAGATGCAGCATCTTTCCCAAGGCCACACAGCAGGCCAGGGCAGAGCTGGAATGACTACCAGGTCTATTCCAGGGCCTGTAGCTGTCCTGCCTCCCCCGTGGTGTCCTCCTGCCTGCAGTGGGGGAGAGGGAATGCCTGCAGGGAAGGGACAGGTGGAGCTCTGGAATCCCTTTCCTGTGGCCAAGGAAGCCGGCTAGACCCAGGGCCCTGCCAGGTGCCTCAGCCGCCTGCCTCGCACAAGAGGGTCCACCTGAGCCAGAGCAAAGTAGCCGCCTGCACACTGGACATCTGGCCCCTCTGAAGAAAGCAACTTTTTCTCCCCTCAGCCCTGAGCTGGGCTCAAAGATGGTGGGGACTGTTCCTGGTGGGCCTGGACCCCCACCCTCCACCTTCTTCCCAGATCCTGGGGTCTGATCCTGCCTCCGGCCTAGCCTCAGGCGGTGCGGCCGGCTGTGGTGAACTAGACGTGCTGGCCTCTGTGGTCTCTGGGACCCAGTAGCGAAGGGTGGCCTGTCCCGGAGAAGGCCTCGCCCCTTCCCTGTCCTCCTTCTGCAATCCTCCTCCCCTCCCAGCGCCCCTCCACCACATGGGGCCTCCCCTCAGCACCTTCTTCTGCTCATTTCCCAGGGCCCCTGGCTCCGTGTGGATGTTCTGTCCCCACAAGAGGCAGGGAGGACCAAGCAGCTGGCCTGTGGTCTGGGAGCCTCAGGGCCCAGGCAGCAGCCACTGGAAAGGATGCAAAGGCCTGAGGAGGGGGAGGCAGAGCGAGGGGACAAAAGGAGGGGGGGACCTGGGGAGGAAAGGAGGAGTGGGGAAAGCCACCTCAGCAAGGGGGGGCCGGTTCCAGGAAGGGGGCGCCAGGGAGCCCATGATGGTCAGGCTGAGGGGGGAGTGGGGAGAGGAGAGTGAAGGCCGCCACCTGGAGGGAAGGGGTGAAGGAGGAAGGGCCAGGGGCCGGCCTGGGCAGGTGGGGTCCTCGTGGGAGGAGGAGGCACCTGCAGGAGGGTGCCCACTGTGTAGCAGACAGGGAACTGGGTAGCAGCCAGCAGGACCCCCTTCTCAGTGGCGGGGATGTGCTCAGGGAGTGTGGGGGCGGGTGGGGACGCGGCGGGCCCAGGGGTGAAGGCCTTGTCTGCAGGGGTCCCTGGAGGCCCAGGAGCCTCAACAGCCCGAGGGCCCGGCCAGATGGCCCACCGCCCAGAGGGGACAGAGGCTTCAGGCAGCAGCCAGTGGGGACCTCCAGGAGGCTGGGGATCAGGGGAGGGACCCTGCAACCAGCTTGGTCCCTGAAACGCCATGGAGGGGGCCCAGCGTGTAGCTGAAGGAACACACGGTCAGGAGACCACCCAGCGGAAGTCCAGGCTCAGCCACACACCAGCTGTGTGGCGGAGGGCAAGCCCCTGGCCCTCTCTGAACCCATCTCCTCACTCAGGCTGAGGATAAGAAGACTGGCCCTTGCAGGTCCTGTAGGGTTCATGGACAGTGAGCACTGGCCAGGTAAGCAGGCTCCACGGGGTGAGGAGACGAGGGTCCGGCGCTTCTGGACGAGCCAGAACCCATGGCCTCCCATGAAGGCCCCACGGCCTGCCTCCCCCAGACAGCCAAGAGGCTGCCCCACCCCCAGGCCGGCAGCACTGCACTGCTCCCTGTGTCTCTCTGTCCTCTCTCCAGCTCACTTTCTTCCCTCCTTGGAGCTGTCATTACCCTCCAGCCAAAGGAAACTGGGGGACACCTGTGGTGGAACAAGGGGTTCGTTGGTCTTTGCAACCAGAGAACCATGGGGCGTCTCAACAGTAGGTGCGCTGGGTGCAAGGCGGGTCTGAGGGGCGGCTGTGCTCTGGACCAGAAGCTGTCAGGAAGGGGGCTGACGACGATGGCCTGTCCTAAACTCTGTGGGCGGCGGGGGGGCGGGGCTGGAGCCAGCGGCGGCTGTGAGTTGCCAGGGAAGCAGCGGCCACTCCCATCATCTGGAAGGGGGAGGTTTAAACACTTTATGTGGCCCAGGCGACGTCCAGGCTGTCGTCTGTGTTCCAGGATTACCAGGGCAGGTGTTGGTGATCTGTGATACCGTTTGTGTCCACAGGAGGACACCCAGGCCCAGCTGATGTCCCAGGCTGCTCCCGGCTACCAGGGCCTCTTTCTCTCAGCACCACCAGCCGTGTTCCTTATCCAGGTGGGTGTGGTCCATCCCCTGCCCCACAAGGCTCTGGGCTCCAGGGGCTGTGTCCCTCGTTTCTGCAGCCTCCCAGCCCCTAGCCCAAGGCCTGGTGCAGAGGGTGTTTAATAAATGCCTACTGAGTGAACAAGCGAATTAGCATGAACACAGGCAGGTGGGGCGAACCCAGCACCATAAGGGAAACTGGCCGGAGAAGCAGTGGCACAGGTGGGCAGTAGGAAGCAGCACTGGGGACCCCAAACATCCAGGCTGAGGAGGGTGCTGGCTGTCCCCTGTAAAAGTCCCTGAGATGCTCTTGGACTCAGGGGGCTCCTTGGATGAACACACCCAGAGCTGCTGCCCACAGTGCTCGCTTTTGGAGTCACACAGCTGTGAGCCCATTAAAGGTTCTGACCAAGGCCTGCAGAGAGGAGACACCTGTTTGACTTGATTTAACTTGCAGTTTCCCAGCCAGGCCTGACCACACCAGCCCAGCCAGTCAAGTCATACCAGTGGCCATTCCACAGAACAGGAGCACGGCCTAGCTGCTCTGCATTTGCCAAAGGTCCCTCTGGCTGCCATGAGGGGAGAGGGCCTTGGGGAGGCAGCGGGCCCTAGGAGGCGGTGGCCACTGGGCTCAGGCCAAAGCAGATGTGCTTGGACCATGGTGGTAACCCAGGAGAGCTTTGAAGTGGGTGGGTTTGAGAAACATTGGGAGGTGAAGCCAAAGAGACACCAACCAAAGGCTGACTAGGGCAGAGGTGGGGAGTGGCAGGGGAGGCCCAGGCCTCCGGGTTGGTGGGCGGACACCTAGTGAAGCAGAGGAGCCAGGCTGGGAACAGGCACAGAGCAGGTGAGGTTTGGGACAAGCCCCATGTGAGGTGTTCTGGGGACTGACCTGGGGGACCCCACTTGAGCTGGAGGCTGGTCCATGCGGCCAGCCCAGCCACTGTGCCCCCACCCTCCCTACACACCTGCCCAGGGCACCCGAGAGAGATCCCCGGGCTTCCTGGGCCCTTGGGGTCAGGGAGTTTTCAGCACGCCCTGCCCCCATGGCCACAGCAGTGGGAACAGCAGCAGGGGTGGGGCCCAAGGACCCAGGCCCAGCGGGTCCCAGGACAGAGCTTAGAGCCGGGTAGTGAGTCATGGTGGTCTGAGAAGGCCCAGGGCAAGACAGGAGCTGACGCACAGGGCTTCTGTTCTCAGATAAGGCCCTCTTCCTGATAGAGTCCAGGCGGCCACTTTGCTCCCGCTAAGGTGGACACTCAGGAGCGAGGCAGGCGGGCCTCTTCGCCTGTGGTCACGAGGTTGGAGGGGTTTCCTGCTGGTTTCCCAGCCAACAGTGGGCTCTGAGAAGGGTGCTGGGGACAGCAGGGTGGGGGTCTCGGCTTGGCCAGGGCAGACAGACCAGACCCACCGGCAGCAGATGGCTCAAGCTGGGCTGTAACCTGAGTCCCTGCAGGGCTGGGCCGGGCTCCCCATGCTCTCTAAGCCACTTTAGCTGGGCCACCGGGCCACTGGGCCAGGGGCCCTGAGCACAACCAAAGAGGAAATGGGCACTGGGCCGGTGCCAGGAGCCTCGCCTCCCTGAGGGACCCACAGAGTTCCTGGCTCTTCTGTGAGCTCAGTTTCCCCACGTGCATGCGAGGAGAACCTGGACTTGAAGGTCCAGGACCTGCAGCTGTGTGCTCAGGATGGGCTGTCTCTGGTCCAGCCTCTGAGGTGAGGCCCAGACTGACCACCAGGTGGCGCCCTGCACTCGATGAAAAGTGCAGCTCTGGCTGGGGAAGGGCGGCCTGCGGATGCTGCCCAGTCACAGGCAGTGGGGGTCCGTGAGGCCTGAATGGTCCCCACAGCCCTGAGGCCCAGCAGCCCTCGGGGTCACAAACAAGGGGGCAGGGTGGAATCAGCATCAGCCTGGCAGCCACTGCAGGAGGCAGGGCCTCTCCCCTCCCTACACCCCCCGGGGTGGGTATAGTGCTCTGGGCACTGTGAGGGGGAGGGACATCCCCCACTTCCAGCCACCGGGAGGACTGCTGTCCCCTGCCCCTTCCACACACTGGACAGAGGTCTAACTGGTGGGCTGGAGTCTGACCCTGTGTCTGTCTGCCCTTCTCCCCGCATCGGACCACAAGACCTTTGCCTCTCTCAGCCTCCTCCCCAACTGCGGAACAGAAGATAACCACCTCACCCCTCCCCTCTGTCTCTGGCCACCCTTCTGTGTGCCAGCCCCTGCAGATGCGGGTGTCTCCCACAGGGCCGCCCTGTGAAATGGAGGCTACCGCCTGGACCAGGCTGCAGAAGGCTGTGTGGCCCGAGGTCTCACCCAGTTGGACCACAGAAGGGCCAGTAGGAAAGCTCCGGTTGTCCACCAATTGATGGTTGGCAGGAGGCCTGGGTGGGGGCATCTAGGGGTCTCTTCTGGTCCCACAACTGGGGCTGAGTCAGATTTCCCATCCCTGCACCCGAGCTAGAGAGGTCAGCACCATGTCCAGAATCACACAGCGGTGTCCCTCTGGCACAGGGTCTCCCTCACTACCCCCTCGTAGCCCTTGAGCCCAGCCACTGGACCGTGGGCAGTAAACACTGTTGTTACCTGCAAGGTCACTGCTCAGTGGCCCTGGGCAGTCACCATCCCCCTAGATGCTCAGGGAGCCCCACTCCCAAGGGAGTCCTGGGGGTGTTGTCCCTCAGCTGCAAAGAGGTACCCCCCCAAAGCTGTGGGCTCACAAGGACAGACCAGTGGTGGGGTGGGCAGGGGGCACGGGAATGGCCACGGGCAAGTGGGTAGGTACCACCCCTGGGCAGCTGGGCAGGTGCCATCCCCGGCAGCTGAGGGGAGCCAGGCGCACAGGGCACGGGAGCCACAGGCCCCTTAGCCAGGCTGACCCTTGCCCCAGTGAGGGGCAAGCAGCCTGGCGGGTGAGCTGCCCCACTGGCAGCAGGCAGGGGTGGCTGCTGGCCTGGCCCCAACAGAGCAGGCTTGGAGTTGGGCTAAGCCAGGTGGGCTCAGCTGTTCCAGCAGATCCTGGTGACCAGGGCAGTGTTCAGCTGGGCATCTTGTCTGGGAGATGATGAGATGTGCGGCCTCACTGGGCCTGAAGGTGGTCCCAAGGAGGCCAAGTCCAGGCCACTGTCCCACCCAGCCCAGGGCCGGGCCCCAGACAGGTCTGATGCCCAGAGAGAGCGAATCGCCGGGGCCCGAGGGGCCAGACATCACCCAGCCCTCCTCTACCTGGTTCACAGCCTCGACTTGATCGCCTCCAGCTCCGAGGGGCTCACTCACAGCAACCCTCTGCCTCCAGCTTCCCTCCAGCCGCAGGAAGCCGCTGCCACCCGGAGCACGTGGCACCCAGCTTCTTCTCACCCTAGACCTCTGCCTGGGTCACCCTCCTGCTGCCCCCCTCCCCAGTCACCTCGGCCAGGCCTTCCGTTACAGCCACCAGCTTCTGTTAACTATGCGCCCTGTGCTGTCATGCCATCTGACCCTCCTGTGGGTGTTTTTTTTTTCCCTTCATCTTAATGGTGAAAAATCTGCCCAAGGCCCCACAGCCTGGAAGACGCCCATTCAGAAGCACCCAGGGCCCCAGGCAGACTTACACAAACACAGTCTTGCCCAGCCTTGCCTCCACCAGCGTGCGCCAGAGGCAGGAGTCTGGCCTCTCTCACCTCTGAGGAGGAGCCTTCTGGCTGCAGTCTTTCCTCTCTGCTTACACAATTGTACCCAGACATCCCTGAGTCCTGGTACCTGTGGACAGCTGGCGGGGGAGGGGGAGGGGCTTGGGGTCTGGGGCAGTCTCAACTCCAGACTGGCCAGAACAGAATGCTCATCACTGCGAAGAATCAGCTGGGTGGTGCAGCCCTCTAAGTTATCCTTTGTTCAAGACATTCCAGCTGGGAGACAGACCCAAAACAGGCACTGACTACGCTGGAGGGTTAGGGGAGCAGTGCCCTGGGGCCTGGGAGGCACAGGGAAGGAGGGAGGACCACACAGCAGAGGTGGAGTGGGGGAAAGATCATGGAGAGCCCCCTGAGATGGGTAAGTCCTGAGATGGGTTTTGTAGGATGAGTAGGAGTTTGCCAGCTACAGAGTAGGAAAAAGAATGAGAAGCCCCCACACTCACACTTGGATTGTATGTGTGTATTATGGGGCCTGCAGGGGTTGCCACATGGTATACTGATGGGGTGGGTGGGCCAGGGACCCTTTGTAGGCCCTGGGATCCCTCATGCCCAAAAGGGCAGATCATTTCTAGAGTCAGTCTCAGAATGAATCAGGAACCTTTAATTGCAAGTAACAGAAACCCAAGCTAAACCAGCTTAGGCCCAGAGGGGATTTACAGCCTTATGTAACAAAAAATCCAGCAATTGGACCAGCGTCAGACATGGCTGGGTCAAAGGGTGTCCTCTGGACTCTGCCTCCCCATTTCTGGTAACTGCTTCCCTCTGTGGGTCCCCACCCTCAGCAGGCCCCCTTGAAAAGGCAGAGATGGCCATGCCTCCAGACCCCAACTCCCACCCCATGGAAGGCTCTCTCCCCTTCTTCAGCAGTGAGGGACAAAGGCTCAGCCCTGAACCACGGGCTGTGCATGCTCACTGGGCAGCGGGGGCTGGGGTGGAGCCAGCCCCACATCGCGGGGGTGGGGGTGGGATCGAAGGGGCAATAGACTCTTGAGGGGCAGAGCCAGCTGCTGCTCCTGGGACGGAGGTCAATGCCGGGTGGAAATGGGCTTCACATGGGCCCTTTCTGGAACCTTGAACTGGAGAGGATGGAGGCAGCTGCGATGGCCGAGTTGGCTGGAATTTCCGTCCGTCCTCTGGAGCCGGTCTGAGTGTTCAGCTCTGCAGGCAACCAGGGCCCAGCAAGCAGCACCTCTAGAGGCCAGGCCAGCTTGGCACTGGGAGGGCAGGGAGAGGGCCTGGGCTGGTTCTGCTTTACTCAGTCGCTCACGGCTCCACGGTGCCCCAAGAAGAGCCACCAGCAGCAGCCAGGGAGGCATTGCTCACACCTGCTCCATTAGGCAGACCAGGAGCTGAGAGCTCTGTTGCCGGGAGGCGGGGTGCTGGGACTGGCCAGCAGACCTGTCCTGCCCACCCCTGAGCTGCCCTGTCTGACCCAGACACTGCCCTGGCCCCAGCGCCCACCCTCTCCTGGCCACGGTGAGCAGCTCACTGTAGATGGACACCTTCACCAGTTCCCCGCCCCCGGGACCCAGGGGCAGCAGCACATACCACCCTCCACTCCACACCACTTGTCGCTAGTCGGGGGCAGGAGCCTCACCCTGCGCCCACCCAGGAGCCCTCTCTGGCCGGGCTCAGGGGGCTGGGCAGCCACTGGCCCCAGCCCAGGAGGAGCCCACAGAATGTTTAGCCTTGAAGCTCAAATCAGTCTGAGACAGAGGCCCAGGGTGCCAGCCTGCACACCGGGGTTCTCTAAAGCTCTGATGCCCCAGCTGATGGGGACAAACCCCGTGTGCCCCTCCCTGGAAGCTACCTGGGTTCCCTGGCCCCCGACCACATGTATGGCTGCCTTCTCTTCTCCTTGTGCCCCCAGCAGCATGTAACTCCCCCACTCACTCCACTTCCACCAGCGGATCTGGCCTGTTCTGGAATCAGCTGGACTAGAGGGGGCCCCGTAGACAGGGCCACAGCTAGGGCTTGGTAGCGTGCTGGCGCCCAGGTGATGTCTGGTGGACCAATCCCTCACTCACTGTCGAGGGCAAGGGGATGGGAAACGCAGGCACGGGGATGAAGTTCCCAGCGCAGCCTAGGGCTGCCCCCCAGCACGGTGGTCTCTAATGGTCGTCTTGTTCACACCAAGCTAGCATCAGACCCAAGATTCTGACCAGAACCTGTCCCAGCTGGAAAGGCTCTCGGCTAGAGCAGGGGCTAGTGGCCGGCTGCCTGAGGGGACCGCAGCTGGAGAGTGGCACCCTCGGTCCCTCCATCACAGTAGGAAGAGGAGGAGGGGAAGTTCCCCTTCCGCTTTATGTCTGAATTCTGGTACTAAATGCAGGCACGGCTTGGTGGAGCGCAGTGTTCAGCCTGGGCCGACTCCCAGGGCAGCTAGGCTGCCGGACCATGACCCAGAGCCTGGGAACACAGGCAGGACCCAGCTGTACCGTGGGGCCTCAGAGGGGCTGTCCGCTCAGGAGGCCGGCAACGTTCCCAAGGGCAGACAGCCGCTGTCTCCTAACCCCTCATCCCCTCCCTCCCCAAAACAGTCTCCTGGCTGGAGCTCCCTGGGTTCTCAGACCCCGGGGCCCTCTGCAGGCTTGGATCTAATCTCAGGCTCTGGGTACTTCTGTGGTCCCCAGTTCACTGCCAGAGACAGAGACTGGGCAAGGTCAACCCAACATCACACAGCAGTGAGTGACAGTGCTGGGGTTAGAAGCACCTGCTGGACCCAGCCTACACTCTCACTGTCACCACACCCGACTTCCCTGTGCTGGGGGGACAGCACCCCATTTCACAGACGGGGAAACTAAGGCCCGGGGGAGCTCAGTCCTGAGGTCACACCCTGATCGGGAAGATCACTCTGTCTTACATTCAGCGCTCCCCGCCTGCACACCCTCCTACCCCGGCTGCCGGTGTGAGTCTCCAAATCCCACCCTAATACCTCCCCCACCCCCACAGTGAGAGAGTTCCTCTGTCTGGGCTGAATCAAGAGCGAGGGCTGTGGGAGATGTGCCCTCACCAGCTTGAGGTCCGGAAGGCTTCCTGGAGGAGGTGATGTGGACACTAATCCAAGGTCTCAGGGCTAAGGCAGCAGTGGAGGTGGGGAGGGAAGCATGTGGTGTCCACAGGTGAGGGATCATCTGAAGGGGACAGGGCCTGGAGGCAAGAGGCGGGTGGGAGGACCACAAAGGACCTTGGGCATCCTTGGGTCCTTGAAGGCCACAGGGAGCCATCAATGGTTTTAGCAGTGATAAGTGAATGACAAGATGGAGTGTTTTGAAATTTCACCTGGCTGCTGTGTGGATTCTGGATTGGAGCACCCATTCCTGCTGCTCTTTGGGGTCCACCCCTCAGGGCACTGGTGCTGGGGGCCAAATTGGCTCTGAAGGAGCCCATCCTCCCAGCCCACACCCCGGACCACTGATGCAGAAACAGCCAGCAGCACTCGGTTTCTTGGAGTGCTGGCCAGCTTCAGGGACTGACGTCTCCCTGGGAGGGGACAGGGCAGGGGTGTCACAGGGCCAGGCGGTGGCCCCAGGGTAGGTCCGTCAGGAGCTTAGGTGGCAGGAGTAGGGTGGACCAGGCAGAAGAGCCACTGAGTGGCTGAAGTTTCAGAGTGAGCTTTGTGCTCGGCGTGGCTGTCAGCGGGAGCATAGCAGCCTCGGGCAGGGAGGGGTGGGAGGTGGGAGGCTCAGGAGAGGCTCAGGGCTTTGTTGAGGGTGCAGAGCACTTGTAGGGAGACAGGATGGCAACACCAGCAGGCCATGGATTTCATAGGGGTCCCCTGGGGAAGAGTAAGCCGGAGCCCAGCCTGTCTCCGCGGGACTTCTGAGCCTGCCCTGGGCCCCTGACCCATTTCAGGTGTGGCGTATCTCGGGGAGGTCCCCAGGCTTGTGGAAAAGCACACAAGGGGAAGTGGGGGGAAGAGGACCCTGAGGCTTCTAGAAGGAGGTGTCCAGCAGGAGTGTGGTTCTTGGGGCCAGGTCCCAGATTCAGGAGGGATGGCCTGTGGCAGGTGCTGAAAGTGTTACATGGCCCTTGGTGACCAGGGTGGCCCAGGATGGGGGCCTGTGCCGGAGGCAGCCTCTTCAGGCCTCTGGGTTCACCACAGGCTGGGTTCGTGCCCATGCTCAGATGAGTCAGGGGACCCGAGTCGGCATTCGGCCGTGTGACCAGCACCCAAGGCCTCACATCCAGCAGCAGGACCCAGACCCCGGACACCCCCGTTGGACAGTGAGGTCTGCACATCCTCAGTGGTGGCCTCCCAGCCCCAGGGCACCTGTGGGGCTGTGGGCAGAGTCCCAGGGCCCCCGACCCCGCAGAAGGGGCTCAGCCCCTTGGTCTGTCGACCTCCCACCACACCCAGCCTGGAAGCTCACGTTGTCATGGACGCTCCCTGGCTGTCTGGGCTGTGCTGGGTGGGGCTGTGGGCAGTGGCCATCTATCTGATCCCCGCTGGTGACACTCAGGGCCAGGGGAGCACTGGGGTGAGGGTGCTGTGGGCCGAGTGTCATGGGCACCACTGTGGAGCCACTAGGCCAGAGGGCCTCTCTCAGCATCAGTGTCACATTGCCCCACATCCAGAGGCCAGGCCAGAGTCACACCGTGGTCAGGCTCAGCCAGGCCAGGATCCAGGTCTCTGCTCCAGGCTGAGCCCTCTCCCCACGGGAGGGCCACGCTTCGGACCCAGCGGGCATGAGCAGGGGCTTTCTCAGTTCCAGGGCAGCCAGCCCCACACTGTCAGGCCCTGGACTGGGCACCCAGGTAGGGGGTGGCTGGGAGGTGATGCGAGCCTGGGACTCCCGCAGCTCTCCAGGGTGGGGGCCGAGGCGGACCTCTTCCACTGCCCAGCTGAGAGGAACCAGGGGCTCTGGCTCCCCTGAGGAGCAGCTGCCTGGCAGGCTGGGGTGTCTGAGCACCTGGCCCCCGGGAGGGAGGCTTGGCTCCAGGCCCCCCTCACAGGCCCCCTGCCCCACCCTTCCACCCTCTCCTGACCTTCAGGGCTCTCACCCCTGGCCTGGCACTCCTCCGGGTCAGGGCTGGGGCCTGAGTCCCCTCCCATCCCCGCTCCTCCCCCTGTGTGCTCAGAGCCCTTCGGTGCCCTGCAGGCCCTGGGGGCACATCAGGGCAGGAGACTCCCTCCTGCAGCCAGATGAGAGCTGGGGAACATTTTAGGCGGCAGAGTGAAGAGATTGGAGGTGCTTTTAGAAGAGGGGGTGTGAGAGGCAGGGGAGTGCAGTTGGGGGCTGCTTGGGAAGTGGGAGAGGGCTAGGCCGGTGGCGGGGGTGGGTGGGTGGAGAAGAAGAGGGAGGGCTCTCAGGAGAAGCCCCGGCTGGAGCTGATGACTGGAGGGGATGCGGGTGGCGGGGCCGGCCAAGTCTGGCTTCAGCAGGCTTAGACAGACCAGCTGGGGTGGGGAGCCGTTGGCCAAGATGGGGAGAGCTGAGGAGTGTCCGACTTCAGGGCCGTTCAGGGAGGCCCCCAGGGGCAGCTCAGAAGGGAGGGCTGGGCGGGAGGCAGACTGGGAGGCGCTGCCTCCTGTGGGGTCCACCAGCCAGGTGGGGGGGGCACTGGAAGAGGACGGCTGCCTGAGCCAGAGCCCAGAGCAGCAGGGGACACACCTAAGGCAGAGTCGAGGCCAAGGAACCCATCCGGGAGTGTGGAGGAGGAGGGTCGGAGGGCCCAGTGTCAGGAGGAAGAAGGGAGAGGCCATGTGCATCCCAAACAGGCAGGTGGGCCCTGGGTGGGACTCAGAGACAGAGCAGACACCCCCAGAGGCACTGCGGGGACAGCCGGCGCCACGACTGGCTGGCCACCCATACCACCTGCCCAGCCTCCTGCCGGAAGCTGCTTCTGAATTCCCAGGCAGCCCAGGGGCCGGATGACAGGGCCCAGGTCAGGGAAGGAAAGAATGAATTCTTTGCGGCACATGAAACGCGCCCTTTTCCCACCAGCCGTCACAGTTCTGTCTTTGTTCCCGGGGAGGCCGACGCTGTTTGCCTTATGGAGGGACCTAAAAAAGAAGCCCCCAGAGCCTGGGGAAGGGGCTCCCAGGGCCGGCCAGGCGTGTGTGAAGGAAAGATGGGGCTCTCCCCAACCCCGCCCTGGGATCTGGCTTGGAAGAAAGAAGCACAGGGCAAGTGGGAGTGCTTGGGAAATGAGCCGTGGAGGGAGCCGGTGAAAGGTGCTGGCAGCCTCGTCCTGGGAGCATCCTGCAGGAGACCTCGGCTTTGCTGATCCTGAGCTGATAGTGGGCGGGTATCAGGCAGGGCCCGGGGCCAGGCCGGCAGCTCTCCCTGGGCCTGTCTTTGCCTCCACCTCCAACGCTACCTCGAATCTCCACAGCCATCTGGATTGCCTGAGGGAGAAAATGAAAACCTCACACGTGTGTGCACAGAGACACAGACACACAGGCAGGCTCAGACACGCAGACATGAGCACGCAGAGACATGTGCATCTGCTCGCACACACCTGGACACATGTGCACAGAGACCCACACAAACAAGCGCATGTGTGCACAAGCATATGCTCACGTGTGTGCATGTTTGTACACGCGTGTGCACGCACAGGCTCACTCAGGTGGCACCCACGTGCAAACTTCTGTGCACAGTCACATGCACTCACATGCACACGTATGCAGACAAGCACATACCTGCTCATGCACAAACCCCCTACACAAGCATAGACATGCATGCAGGCTTGCACACACGTGCATGCTCGTCTCAGTCCACCAGTGACTCAGCTGCGTGGGGTCCAGTGGCTCTCCTACCCACATCTTTCTCCTCTGCTGGGTGAGGGCTTAGAGCCATGGTCCTGGGAGCTCCTGGCTCCCAGCAGCATGCGCTCAGTGGAAGGTCAGACTGGCTAGGGAGAGCACAGTGCTGCCTTCCAGGGGCAGCTGGCAGGAGGGTGCAGGGATGCTGCCACCTCCCCACTGGGGGCCGGCTGCGCTTCCCTGGGCAGAGGGGAGGGATGTGCTCACGGTCACATAGGCCGCTGAGGCCACGGTCCTTTTCTTGTTTGGATATAAATACCCCTTACATTACATATTAACAGAGGAAAATGGAGGCTTTGAGGGGCCGGCAGGGAGAAATTGTGGGTCTGTCCCTTCCCCACCACTGGGCCAGTGGATGACTCATTATTCAACAAGTGTACTTTCAGCGTCTGCGACTTCCCAGCAGAGTGGGACAATGTAACACCCAAGGAGACTCAAGTCCTTCCCTGCAAACCAGCTGAACCCAAGAAGAAGCCCTGTGTGCCCATGGTGGCCCGGGCCACCTCCCTGCCCTCTCGCCCCCTCCCAGGGCGTTCCTGGGCGTTCTCTGAGTGCGGATGTGAGAGTCACCGCTCTCAGGAGGGGGCGATGGATAGACGGATGATGGGTCTCAGGGGGCAGGACCCCCAGCTGCATGGGCTGTGGCCAGGGGAGGTTCCAGACACATGGCCACCATCCACATCCCTCGGCATTTGCCAGGAGAGGTTGTGGAAACAGCAGTGGGCCAGGAGCCGGAAGCCCAGTGGCACCCGGGCTGGCGCGTCCTGCTCTGCGCCTGGCTCCCCATCTGCACAGCAGGGCTTGAATCGGGACAGCTCCCTGCTTGCTGCTGCAGTGCCGCCCCCAGCAGCCTCCCAGCTCCCAGGGAAGCTCCTCCAGGTGGGGGTGGGAGGGGATGGCTGGGGGCTCTGGGATGCAGACGGGCCTCCCTTCCAGGGCCGCACATCGGTCACTCAGGAGCCACGCAGAGCAGCCCCAGGCAGGACGCTGGGGGGGCCACCGGTGCCTTGTGACGCCAGGCTCCTGGGTTACAAAGGGGATTTGGTCCTTTCCCCAGGCTCATGGCCAGTAAAGTCCGACCCCCTCAAGTCTGACGGTCCCACAGGTGTAAACCTCCAGGCAGCCCCTCTCGGGAGCCCGGCCCAGCCCCGAGGAGCGCGTGGTTATTACCTCACTGGCCCTTCCAACAGCCCGGCGAGGCAGGCCTGTGACTACCTTCTCTCTGCAGATGTCAGAATCCTTGTCCTGCGGCTTTTTATCTCTACACGAGTGGAAGGCGCTACACCCTTAAAGGCCAGAGCCCTGGGAACCGGCCCCCCCGTGGGTCTCAGGCTCCAGGCGGCATTCTCTCACAGGAGGAGCAGAACCAGCCCGACTGGGCCCGGGACCCAGAGCCCAGGGCAGAGCCAAAGGGGCAGGTCCAGCGTGGGGTCGGGCTTGTTCTCCCCTGTGACAGAGACAGTCTGCACCGGGGCCACGCTCCCCACCACCGTGGTGGTGCAGTAATGCCCCACCAAGACGTCCACATCCCGATCCCCAGAATCGGTGACTATGTTACCTTCTATGGCAAAAGAGACTTTGCAGATGTGATTAAATTAAGCATCTTGACATGGGGGATGGTCTTGGATTTTCTCAGTAGGTCCACGTCATCACAAGGGTCACGAGAGGGAGGTCAGAGTCAGAGGGAAGCTGGGAGTTGCGAGGCTGCTGGGAGGAAGGGACCTGAACCGAGGATCGTGGGTGTCTTGAGAAGCTGGACAAGGTAAGGAAATGGATTCTCCCCTCGAGCCTCCAGAGCTGACCCAGCTCTGCGCACACCTTGACTGTAGCCCCATGAGACGACCTCCGGACCTGCAAGAGGATACGTTTGGGTTGCTCTCAGCCATTGCGCACGTGGTCACGTGTTGCAGCAGCCGCAGGACCCTCACACGACGACCGCGCTCTTGACCCGAGCACGCCTCCCGCGTCACCTGGGCTGCAGCTCACAGCTTCTTGCCACGGTTCTCAGGGGCTCTGCATCCCCTCCCAGCGGACACAAAGTTAGCCCTGCCACGTTGGGCACTGGGGACAATGTCTTTCCCACGGTTGTAAACGACGCCGCAAAAACTTCTCCTCCCGTGTGGTCTCAGCGGACAGAAGGTCTCAGGATCAACCTGCCTGCGGGGCTTGAGGATTCTCCTAAGGGGACTCCTGTCTTCCTGGCACCTCCCCCAACCCTGATGTCACACTGTCAGGTGTATGGGGTGGGAAGGTCCTAATTTTACCCTGGTCTGAGCACCCACCTTCAGGCGCCCTCCGGGCCCTAGGAAGGAGAGTGGAGAGGGCTGGGACTCTGTAAGGCACTACAAACCCTAGGCTTGTGCCCTTTAAGAGCATGAATTTTAGGGCATGTGAGTTGTACTGCAGTAAATCTATCACATCAAAAAAGAAAAGAAATATCTACTTGTTGAATTTGGGGGCAGTATCAAACATACCCACAATTACCTGAAGCCACCATTAAGTTATACCCCACCTTCCACCTGCTATGCATGTGAAGCTAGGTTTTCTTCACAGAGGTCAACAAAAATGACACACTGCAGCAGAGTGATGGCAGAAGCAGGTGTGAGGCCTCAACTACCTTCTCCTAAACCAGACATTGAAGAGATCTGAAAGTGTTGTACATGTCAACACAGGAAGGGTTGGTTACTGTTATATTTATTTGAGTTAATAAAGAGTTTTTCAGTTTTATTTCCTAACACTGGAAATGTCGACAAGTATAGCCCACAGAAACAAAACATTTTGGGGTTCTCTATAGCTTTTCAGAATAAAAAGGAGTCCTTAAACCAAAATGTTTAAGAATCTCTCTTACATGACCATTAAAATCAGGAAATGAACACTTACGTGACCCCGCAGAGGACAGCCTTCACTCTGACTTCACCTGATGCTCCAAATATCTCTTTGATAGTAACTAAAAATCCAGCTGAGAAATGGGGAGTTATTATTGAATGGGGACAGGGCTTCAGTTTGGAAAATGAAAAACGCTCTGGATGGTGGTGATGATAGCATAGCAACATGAATGTACTTAATGCTGTTGAACCACGTACTTAAAAATGGTACATTTTATGTTCTCTATATTTTACCACAATTTAAAAATTACTGTGTTAAGGGGGAGGGTGTAGCTCAGTGGTGAGTGCATGCTTAGCATGCAAAAGGTCCTGGGCTCAATCCTCAGTTCCTCCATTTAAAAATACGCAAATAAATAAATAACCTAGTTACCTTCCCTTCAAAAAATAAATTAAATAAATGCATGTTTAAAAAATTACTACATTAAAAATCGTTTATTTAAATATAATGATATATGCCTCGTAATAAAAATAAGCAAAATTATAGAATACATTTGTGATATACTTCACAAATATAAAATAACATTTCAGTATGAATAAAAGCAATCACTAGTGAAAGGTTTCAGCACAAAGTCGCTAGGCATGGTTAAATCTGAACATGCAGGATGTAAAAAAAATGTTTAAGGGATTTTTTTTCAAAGTTCATTTCTGTTGTTATCGTTACTCATAATCTCAGTTAAGATTCTAATCCCAAAAAATCTTCCAGTCTAGTGAGGGAGACAGACTAGCTGACTAGTATAACACAGAGAGATCAGCTGAGGCACTGAGGCTGAAGGTGTCCAGAAAAGGAACACAGCCCAGAGAGGGGAGATCTGGGAGGCCTTCCTGGAAGAGGTGGTACCTTAAAGGAAGAATGGAAGTGGTAGGAGGAGATGACCTGCTGAAGCTAAAGCAAGGCAGGTGTGGTGGATTGCAAATAGAGAGGCTGGAGAGAGAGGCTGTCCCCAGGTGTGGGGCCCAGGGGCTCTGCCCTGGCCTAACAGTCTGCCAGGAGAGCAGGGTTGTGGCGAGTCAGTGGGCTGTGCAGGCAGGACAGAGCCTGGCGGCTGGTGGGTAAGGGAAGTGAGGGCCCAGCCGAAGGGCTGGACCAGCAGCTTGGGGAAGAGTCAGGGGCCTGCAGCTTGCTGACTTGGGCCATGCTGACCTTCATTACCCTTGACCCTGACAGTGACCTTCCAAGGACAGCCTTACTTCTCCCCACAAAGACACTGAGGAGCTGAGAGGCGAGGCAATTGGCCAAGTTTGCCCAGCAGAGCTGGGGTAAGAGCTCAGGCTCTTAGCTTGGCTCTGCTCCCCAAACAAAATGGGTGATGGGGACAGGGAGCCTCTCTCAGGGATGAACCCCAGGTCACCCACATGGCTGCCCGAACCTTTCTTTCAAGGCTGTGCCTGGCCCCAGGAGCCCAGCATTCCATGGGATCCTGCCCTTAAGAAATCCCCCAGTCCAGAAAGTTCCAGTTGGACCTCAGGTCCTGCCAAGAGGCCCTTCCCCAGCTGACTTCTTGGGCTCCCTTCCAAAAGGGGCAGCAGTGACTGGGCGAGGAGGCCCAGGTCCGGCTGGGAGCCGGCCTTCTGTTTCCCTAACATCCTGGTGCGTGAGTGGAGGATACATGGGGCAGCCAGCCTGGGTTCCTGCTGTTCTGTTTATTTGCCAAAGCATGCCCCATCCTGTAACTTCTTCCTCTAATTGGCTGGATCAATCACCTCCACTGGTTTCCAACAAGATGCCAGAGTGTATTTTTAGACCAAAGGAGCAGGTAGGGCTGGAAGAGTCACTGCGAGGGCAAGTTGGAGGGAAGGAAGGGGCTAGTGAGTGTCCCCTCCCTGGTATGGGCTTGAGATGGGACACTGAGCAGTCTGTCCGCTGTGTGTTTGCAGAAGCAGAGGTGAGTAACTTTCAGCTGATCAACCTTGGCCTAGGAGGTTCCAGCCTAAAAAGGGGAGCTGATTTCCCCCCGCCAGGCCACACACCGGGTGGCCCATCCCAAGCCTGGAGGCTGGGCCTGAACACACTTCCAAAGCACAGAGCATGAGAGGCCAGGCATAATTCACACAAGCGCTCAGCTGGAGCTGTCACATGTCTGCTTTCCCCCAGAGAGGCCGGAAAAAATGCCTCCCTCGTGGCCGTTGGCAGCTGGCTCCTAGGGGCCTGTCACAGTCATACCCCGAGCACAGTGCAGAATCCCGAGCTGGCCGGGGACGTCTGAGGTGAGCCAGCCCAGCCTCTCAGTTTACAGCTGGGAACAGACGTGGGGCGGCCGTAGCTGTCCAAGGTCACAGAGCCCGGGAGGGGAGTGGTAGGCGGAGTGGAAAAGGCGAGAACACGTGAGCCAGGCCGAGCGGCCCCGGGTCCAGGCCTACAGCTCCAGGTATGAGGGTCAGGGCAATGGGGCAGGCTCTCAGCCTCAGTTTCCACAGCTGGGAGCAGCGAGGCCACAGCTGCTTGCAGAGCTGTTTGGGGCTGAGCAGCGCTGAGCACAACTGCCCTGTGTCCAGGGGACACACCATCAATGACTGCCCCAGGCACCCGGCCCCCTGCCCAGGAAGAGGGCAGGGACCCGCTTTCCCCTGGATCAACAGCACCCTGAAGGGACCTGCTCAAAAATTCCTGGTTAGTTAGCACCTGCCCTGCCCCCCACAACCAGGCGCAGTGGGGACACGTGGAGCGGGAGGGACAGGCCCAGTCTTCGAGCTGTTGAACGTCCAGACCAAAAGACAAATAATGTCATTGACAACTGAGCTAATGGCTCAAGCGTCTGTGTCCAGGAACAGCAGACCAGGCTATTTGGACCGACTCCCTTTTTGGAAACAAGTAGAAGTTTGGGCTGAAAAAGTTATTTTAAAAATGATGTTCAAAGCCTCTAAGAGTGGCCAAGACCATGGAGAACCTCCAGCAGGAGCAGGGACTTGGCGCTGCAGCCACTTCTGTCCTGACGGCCTGTGCCAATCTGGAAAGGCTGGGCCTTGACCTTGTGAGGGAGGGACATGTGAGGACGGAAGTCAAAGTGTGAGGCAGCTAAGCAGGGACTCTCCCTTGCATGAGGCTGGTGGCCAGGGAGTCGGACCCAAGGGGGCACAAACCACCTTGCTCTCCCGGAGGAAGTCAGGGCTGGGGTCGCCGGGGAGGTGTCACGCTGGGAGAGCAGCAGCTCAGGCCTCGGTGTCGCTCAGTGATTACTAGATCCTTTTTTGGAGGGGGGATGGGGCTGGGGATGTTTTCAAATCAAACCGAGCACTGGCGCTTGCCCAGAAATTTGATTAACCTAAGGTTTCCACTTAGAGAAGCGAAGTGACAGTCCCCTAGTCTGTCTTTCCCACCAGCCATCTAAGGACCCTGCCTGCCAGGGTGCCGGTCCCACGGCCTTCTGCCCCATGCCACTGGCGCCTTCTAAAGGGTTCCAGCGTTGATTGCCTTGGTGTATTGTGTAGATTTCAGCTTCCCTCCTGCTCCAACCGACTCACTCCCCTGCACGCCTCAGGCTTCCAGGCAGAGGGTACGCTCATCCCCGGGGCCTGGCCGCACTCCAAGGGTACCCGACGGCATGTGAGCTGGGGCCCCGAGTGGGTGTAACGCCTGTCCACACTCTGCTCCCGCATTTTATCAAAGATCAAAATCAGGCCCTCACGGAGGATTTGACACTTCAGGCTGCAAGTCTCAACACAAGCCGAAGTGTTGCCGTGAAAATAAATATCGTAAGTCGACCTGGAGGAGGGAGCTGGGCACGCAGGCTGGGAACACGTCAGGAGGCCTTCGCAATGGGCTGTGTTTTTCAGTAAACACTGCTCGCCTGGGCCAGCGTGGCCTGGACTTCGGGCTCACAAACCAACATTTTACACAAGTTCGGGGACAGATCCGGGGTGCCAAGTCAGAACACACCGTCCCTATCAACACCTCATCTGAGACATTTTTAATAAGAAAAGGCATTTCCAAGAACAACCAAAAAGTGTAAAGGACACACTCGGGGAGAAAAAAGGATATTTCTTTAAATCGACTAGATGCAGCCCTGCAGAAAACACTCTGCAAAGTTCTTTTGCGGCTTTTGCCACAGACCAGGAACACTCTGTCAAATGTGGCCTGTCCCTTTAGGAGACCGAGGTCCACAGTCCGCTTCCTCATATGAGTGAAATCTAAGGCCTGGAGATGCTGGCAGAACGCGCTGGCAGTTCCCTCGCACTGATGTCTCAGAGGCTGGGGGTCCGCAGGCTGCGCGGGCTTGACTGGCTGGCGGGCTTTTCTGTAAAAGGCAGAGACTGGCCTAGATCTGAGGATCGAGCTGGGGAGCAAGTAACAGACACTCACCTGGTGTCCGAGAGGTTCGAGGCCTCCATCACATCAGCTACACTGAGCAACGAGGCAGGCAGGGGAGCGGGGCTGGAATGACAGGCCTGAACTCGACAAGAGCCCTGGGTTGGGGGGGGGGTGGCAACACAGGGAAGAAGGCGGCTTTGTGGGTGGGACGGATGCCAGACAGGCTTTCTGGAGGAGGTGACCCTTGGCAGAGCCCTCAGGCAAGTGGTCACCAAGTCTCAAAGGTGACTCACCTAGCAGGTCTTGTCTCTGCACTTCCTACACGATCCTTCCTAATTCTCAACCTAGAGCTCACGGAGGTCAGCGTTGCCACCCCTTTTGGTTTATGAGGAAGTTCAGGTAGGAGGTCAAGTCGTTTGTTCAAGGTTACAGTGTGAGCGAAAGGCAGAGCAGGGTCATGGATCCAGGTCTGACTCCAAATCCCAGGTTCCGTCCACTAATTTCATGTCCCAGGTAGAGGCAATGACACCTATATCACACTCATCATGCATTCGTGGGTCAGCACACCTGTCTCATCTCTGCAGGGCCCGCCCACAGCAATGCAGTTCACAGCAGGGACCCCTACCCGGGGCAGATAATTGTGAACCCCATCTCTAGCAGAGCAGAATGTCCTTTATTGACCAAATTCATCTATACATCAGCTTTACCAAGAGAGTCTCACCTGCCAGGCCACACAGGTTCTGAAGCTCCAAGGCCACGCTCTGAACTGGACAAAACACATCAACGACCCAGCCCACCTCAGGGAGCTTGAGTCACCTGGGATGGAAGAGCACATGCTGACCCTTGGGAGGGAAGGTGTGGGGGGCAGCCCTGCTGTGGGCGGGCTGCCTTGGACTTCTCAAGAATGACAGACACAAGCATTAGAAACGGAGACCCACGTCAGGTGGAGCCTGTTGCAAAGCCAGTCTGTAACCTTAGGCCAGGGACAGGCTGCTCACCAAAGCGGCCTGGTGTCCAGGACAGCGACCGTGGCTGGGCCTGCAGAAGGTTCCAGACCCTGCAGACTTCCAGTAAGTGCACAGTTTGCCCAGCACCACCACCACCTCTGCCTCAGTAATGGCAACTGATTCACATGTATCATGTTTTCTTTGTTACTAGTCTGGGGTCTAGCCAAACTCCCCACGGGGCCGTAAGTCACTGCCCACCTCTGCCTGTCTTGTGCCATTTGCACTCTCGCCTTGAATGTGGCCTCCTTCTCCTGCCACAGGCTTCTGTGCATGCTGCTGCCGCCCCCCTGGGGTGCCGGGGCCAAGACTGATCCTTAACGGTGTGCTTCTGGGTCTCCCAGAGACTGCCGGGGTATCAGGCCAGGAGAGACCCCATTGCCAACCCATGGGGTTACCTGGGGTTGCTGTGGAGGGTAGATGGGTTTGGTCTCTGAGAGTCCAGTTCTTGCTCCATCTTGGAGACCTCAGCCAAGGGCTGTTGTTTCCTCGGTTTCCACCTCTGCAAAACTAGGATGAACCCAGCTGCTCTGCGGGGCCATGGTGGGTTTAGGGTCCATGCCTAAATGTGGCAAGACTTTGTTACGTGGACCCCTGAGGTCCTGCCGTCGATACTAGGAGGCCAGCCATGGGCCACGGAGCAGCTCTAGACTTGCTGACAGTAAACTCTCTCAGTCTGTGTCTCCTGCCCCTGCTGACTTCCACCACCTGACCTGAGGCCACGCTGCCAGGAGATCAGAGGCCACTGCCCTGGCTGATAATATCCTGGAAGCACACACTCTGTCCCATTGGGAGGCAGATCAGCAAAGGGCAAACAAGTGACCTGCAGAGGCTTTGGACAGTTCCTGGAAAAGAGCTTATCCAAACTACAGGGCAAACAGACAGATTCCTGTGTAAGGCCTGGACCCCAGACCCATGGGAGATGCTTCACCCCAGCAGGGGTCAGGGCCAGCCTCTGAGCAGATGGCCAACATCACCTGCTTGCACATTCAAGGTCTAACCGCTGCCTGGTGTCTAGTGGCAGGAGCCTCATCCTGCTCCCCCTTTCTCCTCCTCTGAATGTCCCAGCTCCCTGATTCTCCTTTGGAGACCGAGAGACAGCCCTGGATGCTCTGGTGAGACTGGGCATGTGGGTATATCCAGGAGTGGCTCAGCAGGGCAGCTGTGAGCACCACGGACCCACTTCCAACCCTGGGCTCTGCAACTTGCCAGTGTGACCTGGTACAGGGCATAGGGGGGCCTCTGTGTCTCAGGGTCCCTATTCCAGTGTGGGCATAATAATAATAATTTCTCCAAACACCTTCAAGATTAGAAAACATGAAACAGAACCTGAAACAGCATCAGCACCCAATAAATGGCAGCTATGAACTAAGATACACGGCCCCCTAAATGCTCCAAGTATCTACCAAGTCTGCAGAGAGAAACTCCGGTGATGCTCAGATGCGTATTCAAGAGAACTAACTTGTCCCCGGAGTTATGAAGTTCTCAGTCCCTGCGCAGGAGGCTGTCTACCTGCTGTTGTGTCGCCCATGCTCCATCAATGCTGAGGAAGGCAAGGAGGCGGGGGGGGGGGCGGGGGGGCGGGGCGAGAGGAACTTTCAGGAGCTGGGGGCGGGGAGGGGTTTGTCCTTTGGGAAGTTTCCCCTCTGCTGGGCGTGACAGCTTTCTCATGGCCAAGAGAAGTCTGCTCAAGGTAAACAGGAACCCACGGTCCCCTGGGGGCAGCATGTACTAATCTGTTTCATGGATCCTCCCGTGAGAAAAGCCCGGAGCACCCTTCCACTTTCTGCGTGGGGAGAGGGAGGCAAGGGACTGGCTGAGAGCCTTTGTTCAAAGGTGACAACATTCGTCACATGCAGGAAAAAGTCTTCTCTCCCTAAAACCTTGGAGCCCGAAGAACATCATTTCTCTATGTCTGCTGGACGTGCACACTACTCGGCTGAACTCTACGCAGTTTCCTTTGTCCTTGTTCAAAACAATTTCTCCCAGATCTTTCCAACTGCCCAACGGAACTGGGATTATGGTCAACCATCACAGTGCATCTGGGAAAAGAAGTCAACACTCCTGTCTGGACTCTTGGTTCCTGATAGCCTGGGATCTGGAGTATGTCAGGAGACGTCTCGGAGCCTGGATGTCCTCATGAGGACATGATCTCAGTATGGGCAGCCTGTGGTCAGCTCCCTGAGCTTCTGTATCCATGACACCCAGCACAGTCCGACCCTAGCTGCATGAATAAATAACACTGTTGCCTGCCCGACCTATGAGATATCCAGGATATAATGTACACAGATCACTTTGTAAACTCTGAAACATAACACAAAAATTGTCTCTTGCTATATATTATGTGCAATGAAAGTTGGGCTTCTCGGTGAATTAGTGGGAAGATTATGTGGGTGTCTGCAGGTTGGGGTGAAGTTCACCACAGGTATGGAACCAATCAACAGGGTGAGTTTAAGACCTCTGTGCAAGGCCAGGTACTGCCAGGTCTCCAGTGTCTCTGTGTAATGCGGGGATTTGTTTGGTGCTGCATTTCCTGCCCTGAGTAGGTCCTCCTGGGCGCTCGCTGCTACAAATAGAACAGTGGCAGGAACAGCGGGAGGGCAAGGAGCAGGGTTGGCATAGCACACATTTCGTTCCCAAAGGAGGGGCGTCCTGATGCGCTGGCACCGGGGGCTTTGCATTCCGCGCGGGGAGCTCGGGCGTCACCGCGCAAACAAAGCCGCTTTGCAGCTTTTCCTTTTGCTCCTCGCCATTGGCTGCCGGGCCGCGACCTCCCCCCTGCGCTGGCAGAAGCCCAGCGCCTTAGCTGGGCGCAAAGTCAGTCCCTCACCCTCGACGCACGGGGGGAGGGGCACGGCTCTCCCCAGCAGGGGGTGGGGCGGGGGGCGGTTGGTCGCAGTTGGCCGCGACTCGCGGCACCCGGCCTGGTTGCCCTTCACCCTTCTGTGTCCCTCGCCCGCCTCACCCGCCCTGGCAACTCCGCCACCTGTTGACGCGTCCATGTCCTCCCAGTTTGCGTTCCCATTCCCCTTTTGCATCCTGGGGTCCCCGGGACAAGGTCCTTCCCCTCTCGCCCCGCCCTCTGCGCTATCCCGAGACTCGAGGTCACCCGCGCCTCTGCCCCGGGTCTAGACCAGTTCATTGCCCAGACCCGCAAAGCCCAGAGGAGGAGGGGCCTGGGCGCCGGGCGGGAACCTCCACCCGTCCCGCAGGCGCGGGGCCGAACATGCGCCGACGCCCAGCCGCACGCGGTGTGCCATCGCGGCTCTGTGCCCACCCGCCCGGTGACCTGGCAGTCCCTCCGCCTCCCCCGCCTCAGTTTCCCCACTGGTGCAGTGCCTGCGGGGAAGGAGGTGGGAGCCGCTGAGAGGGGCCCCACCCCGCCCCGCGGGCATCCAATCGGGCGCCGCCACCCGGGGGGTGTGTCCCACGCGGGGCGGGCCCGGGGGCGGGGCTTCCTGGCCGGCCACCCGCGCGAGCGGCCGCAGCTACCCGGCCCGAGCGGGGGCAAAGGGGCGGCGCGTGCCGCTGGGGCGCGGCTGGCACGGACGCGGGGAGGCGGCGCCGGGCATGGGCTGGGGACGCGGCGGCCCCACGGCGGGGGCAGCGGGCGGCGGGGGCGGAGGCGGCCGCTAGCGCCCAGCCCGGCGCCGCCTCCCTCCGCGAGCTCGCCCGGCGGACAGGCAGGCAGCGGACTGCGGCTCCAGGTGCCAGGGGGCGGGCGGGCGCACTCAGGGGTCTGCGGCCGGGACTTCCCCCGTCGCGCGACCCAGAGCGGCGGCGGACGGGGAGGGGCCCGGCGGCGCATGCGCGGGGCCCAGGGGCGCGGGGCGAGGGCACTTGCGACCGGCTCTTGAGGGGGATCCCGGGGCCCAGGGGGCCGCCCCTTGCTCGGCCTCCCTCCGAGCGTCCAGGGCCTGCCCGGAGCTCCGGCTTACGCAGCTGTCGGTGGGGCTGGGGGCTGGGGGCTGGGCAGAGGTGGAGGCCAGGGACCTCAGAGACATTGGGGTCCTCAGGTTGTCGCCCGGAGAGAAGGCCTACCAGGCGGGGACATCGGGCGCACCTTTCCTTCAGCGTGGTCGAGTTTGGGCGTCGGCGACGGGGGGGCGTTTCCCGAGACCTACAGGGATCCCCTAGGCGAGGTGGCCGGAGGCCCCGACAGACCGACCCTCCGGGCCGTGCGCGGGGCGGTTAGGATCCGACGGGAGAGACTCACACGCGGGTTAGTTCACCTTTGAGGAACTTCCCCACTTTGCGCCTGAGCGCAGTCGGGCGACCCAGACGGGCCGGGCCGGGCCGGGTGAGCCCAGGGCAGTCTCCGCCACGGGACTTCCTTCCAAGCCCGGGGCCCTCGCGTCCGGCGCGGGGCGTCGGCGCCCAGGTCTCCCCGAGTCCCCGGCTGCGCAGCTTGGTGCTGGCGGAAGTCCGGAGGGTCGGTTCTGCCGCACGCCCTCCCCAGACTAACAGGGAACAACTGCACGGCCGTGCTTCCCTCGCCTGTCTCAGTTTAAAGGCTGGACCCCGTGCCCCAAATGTCAAGGTTCTTTCTAAGAAAAGTCCGCAGTTGTATAACGTGTTGGAGTTCGTGGGGCGCTCCGGAACGTTCGGGGCTGCTTGCCCACCCCAGTGCCAACCACCTCTCCGCAAACCAGCGAGCCCCCTCCTCTCCCAGGGCTGCTTGGGAAGCGGTGCGGGCCGGGCCCGGAGGGGAGCGGGGGTGCAGGGTCTCCTGGGGACGACCCTACCACACTATGGCCGTTGAAAAAGCAGGGTCAGGGTGACTTTCCTCTTCCAAGGTGGTGGAGAGTTGGGGAGAATCCAGAGGACATATCGTAATCATTTCCTCCTTTACCTTCTTACTGCCAGGGCTGCAGTGAAAGGCCCTGCCTCCTCTGTGAAGTAACAGTTCGTGGCAAGACAAGCCCAGAACCAAGACGCTGTCATCACAGGTAAATGGAAGGTTCGATTTACTCATTTTTCCAGACTGCAGTGTTTAAGTGCTGCTTCCATTGCCCTGCAGACTAGCACTGGGGGTTAATTATTACTTTCTGATGCAATGTTAGGTATATTTTCACTTCTTCGAAAGTCAGATAAATTGAGGATAGATGCTCTTTTAAGTTCTGAAAACTTTATGGTGTCAATGTCACCGGGCACTTCTTTCTGGCAGGCTGGTTCCATGTGATTTAAAACCAGTTAATATAACTGTGAGAAATGTTTTTATTTAACAGACACTTAAGTTACAGACACTTGAGAAGTGAAGAGCCATCACTTAGCTGTTTTAATTCCAATTTGAATAGCAAGCAAGTGGCCTTCTGAGCTAGCAGATCTGGTCTAGAACTGCCCTCAGCCAGGACAGTGGAACCCTGGAGAAGCGAGTGGGTGGTCCGGTTGCACGGTCACTGTGTGAAGGGCCAGGCAGTGAGCTTGACAAAATTCTCTACAACTTTGAAGCAACAGCAAATTAATTGACGATAGAAAAAAATTATTTCCCTCTTTTCACGTCTTAAGACATAAAAATTACTCCGTAATCATAAAATAGTTCTTTTTACTAGCTCATGTTTGTCCAACTTGTAAAACATTTTTAAACGTAGTATGTGTATGTGGGAGAGAGAATGGGAGGGATGGAGGGAAAAAACGTGTTTCTTCTATATAAACTATTGTGTGATCTGCTTATTAACTGTTAGGTTATGAAAAACCTTTCCATGTGAATAAATGTGTTTGTGTCTTATCATTTTAAATGTCCATATGATATTTCATTGTGTTTAGATACAGTGATTATTAGGCCAGTCCATATATATATATTTAAAAACTCATTTATTCTAGAACTATTTACTGACTGGCTGCTGTGGGCTGTTGTGCTCAGAATCGAGCCAGGCAACAACCACAGATCTGCTCATGAAGATAATGTTTACCAGAATCTAAAAGAAGATGAACCTGGAGTGCAGAAAGGGAAATATTTTTGCCATGACACCTTGTTGTGTAGTGGTTGGTAGCCAGTGGGTTTTTTTCTTGCATGTTGTCTGTGAACATCTGTGTTTTTATAATAAGGATTCTTTAAGTAATAGCTTTAAAAAAACTTTTATTAAAATGTTCCTTTGCTTACTGTGAACAGATTTTAAACATGCCAAGTTCTGTTTCCTCTCTCAGTCTGTGTGTGATGTACTCTTCATGGCAAATAGAATGAGTGTCTTAATTTCCAAGTGACCAGAGGTTTTGGTGAACAATTGTAATAGTTTTTTGCATTGCAGTTAGAGGATGCAGTTAGAGGCCTGCATAATTTCTGCTGCTTTTGGGATTTGAGGGCCCCTGTTTTTATTTCTGTCCTTGGCAGCTTGGTTTAGAGTCACAGACTCTATATGTTTCATAGACATTTCAAATAATGATATAGTTTCTGTCTATAGGACAGACATTTGCTGGATCTTTTATTTCTACCTTATTCATTACATAGAACAAGCTAGCTCTCCTCTAAGGCCATGTGGTTAGGGTAAATCGGGCAAGGAATTTTGATTTCCCACTTGGTGTTAGGAAGAGCCCTAGGTGTCCCAGAGGACTGTATTCAAGAGAACTCGTTTATTCTCCCAAGTACTTCCTTCACTTGCCTGTAGCGACCTGTCCTGTGGGTAACAGACATAACCTCGTTTGATCTGCTCGGTGTTTGGAGTCGTGCTCCTTCTTTTCTTCTAGAGCACTTAATTAGCATCTTGTGGAAGAGTGTACGCACATTAAAAGGTGAAAAATTTGCTCCCCACGAGTCAGACCTATTATAGTTATTTCAGTGGTTGAGCTGCATTTGTTTTGAGGTCAGCATACAGTACAAGAAAGAGGATTGGAGTGTTTTGCTTTCCATCAGGGAAGCAGCTTGACATAGTGGAAAAGGCACTGGGTCTTCATGAGATTTGATTCTCATCCCTTCGAGGCCACCTGCCAGACTTGGCCATCTTTGTCCACCTCTCTAAAGGCTGTTTTCTCTTGCATAACGGAGTTCCTCTCCGATCCACCTCTCTGAAGGATTGGGAGGCTCAAAAGTGGTGGCTTACATGAAGATTCTTTGTAAAATGTAAAAAACCGTCATCAGCGCAGGCAGTGTCACACTGTACTGCCTGCTCTCCCTGAGCTGGCTCTGGTACCTGAACTCTGTTTGCTCTGACCATTTTGTGAGTTTCCAAAGGCTTTCGGAAAGAAACGCATCCCCTCGACCCTGTGTATATATACTTTTTTTTTTCATTTTTGAGTAGGTAAACCGTAGTCCTACCCTAGTAAGAGTAAAACTGTCATGAGTGGTTCGTGTTTTCTCTGACTGTGGCTACGCCCTCAAGGTTTGATGGTGATGTATTTAGCATCGGTCCTCACTCCGGTACACCTAGACCGTGAAAACAGTTGTTCCTCATCCTTGGAGGGTCTGTGGAAACGCAGGCTGGATGAGATCTTCCCCAGCTAGGGCTGCTCCTCGGTGCTACCCACGTCTCTTTCCCATGGAGTCGACCTTGATAAGAGCAGAGTAAGTCTTACTCATCTCTGCCTTGCTGGTCCTGTATACCCAGGAGTGGCTTACTCCATCCCCCACATCTGCAGGTTCTGTATCCACCAGTTCAACCGACCGAAAATATGCAGGGGGAGCAATATTCCAGAAAGTTCCAAAAAGCAAAACTTGAATTTGCCGCACACCAATAATTGCTTACATAGCATTTACACTGTATTTACAACTATTGACATAGCCTGTATGTTAGGTATTACAAGTAATCTAGAGACGATTAAAATATACAAAGGGTGCACGTGGGTTATATGCAGATACCACACCATTTTATATAAGGGATGTGAGCACCTGCAGATTTTGGTACCCGAGGGCAGGGGTCCTGGAACCCATCCCGTGAGGATGCCGAGGGATGACTGTTCATTGACCAGATAAGGGGTTAATAGAATTTAATTCAACAAGTGCTAATTGATGTTTTCTACAGCCCTCAGATGGGGGTGGGAGCTGGCTAGGGGGGGACTAGCAGCACAGCAGGGGGCCTCCCACCGCAAGAGGATTTTCCTCAGGCATTTTGCAGCTTCCCTTGAATCTGCCGCAGCGAGAGCCTGTCCTTCTGTCACCACTAGGCAAGCGTGGCTCCCAGCGCAGAGGTGTTATAAAGGTCGCGGCTCAAATTATTCTATTCAGAATCATCACTAGAGTTGGGGGGTATTAAGCATTAAATAGACTGTGTCTGAGACGGCTAGAGAATCTGACAGAGAAGAATGCCCTTTTCCTGCAAGATCGTGGATTCCAATTCCAAGTAACTGACTCAGTGGGGGAAGGGGAGCAGTGTTTGTCTTAGCAGGGCAAGGGTCCCGCTGGCCCTCTTAACAGCGGCGATAAAGGCACACGCAGGAGAAACTGGAGGAAGCACTGATTTAACGTCTCCTGTGTTCCGGGAGGCAGCACTCATCTGACTGCTTTTATTTGTCTCTGCTTAAGGAGATCTGCAAATAAAGAGACCTGTGGTTTCTGTTCTGATCTGCTTGCTTCTACGCTTTTAAGTCAAGAGACCACATATAAACCTTTGAAAAAGTAGTACCTTGAATAGTGAGAGCTGGGGAAGCAAATACAGTGACTGATGGTCTCAAAGTTTATGAAGCTTCGTAGGGAAGGTTGGGTTTGCTAATGTAGTTAAGTAAACAGTATGTTGTGGTTCCCCCCCCATTTTAGAGTGAGTGAGGCACCAAGTTCCTTGCAGCCATTTGTAACTGAATAAGTCTGTGGTTATGTGATAACCACACTGAGGTGACAAATTGCCAAGCTCTAGTAAAAGAGACCCGGTTACTTAGAGGTTGACATGTGTATATATATGCCTCTTTCTGAAATAGGCTAAGAAGGTGTCACATGCCCGTTTATTTATTTGTTTTTACAAGACTTTTTTTTTTAATGGAGGTACTAGGGATTGAACCCAGGACCTCAGGCATGCTAAGCTTTCCCTCTACCACTCAGCACGTCCTCTCCCATTGCCTGCGTATTGAAATGCAAATTTACAGTGAAGCAATATGGCTTGCAAAATGCAGGATTGCAGGATCAAGTGACATCAAATTTTGATGATCTGAAATCAAGTTTACTAATATCCCGTATATGTTAAATGGGATTTTTTTTTTTAACCCAAAGAGTCTCTAGAAGCGTTTTCAGGCAGCGTTCCCTGCTGGACAAGCTGACATCTATTAGGCTGCCAGTAGAAAGAATATATTCCCCTCTGTGTAGGATTATGAATAAATTTGATACAGTCTAGCCTGTAATTTCTTTTTGGCTCATTCCACGGGACAGCTTGATACGTGGGTTAGTGTCGTTTATTCACTGTCCACTCACTTTCTATTTCTGTTTGTCTAACTGTGTGCTAGGGATGGGAGTCTCATGAATGACGTGTAAAAGGAACATTGTTCAGAGAAATCTGAAATTTGGCTTCAATACAGAAGCGTCTCTCGGTGTGTGGAAGTTGTTTACAAAACCAGCAGGCAGATGCCCTGACGGCATCCTTGGGTTCTAGGATTTGTGGGGAGGGCACTTTGCTTGAGTGTCACAATCATTATTTCTTCCCACTTTGCAACACGTTGCAGACTGCGTCCCCTGGCCAAGGCGAGGGGACCTCTGCCCCATCTCTGCAGAGTCCTCCTGATGGTCCACAGCAAGCAATCCAGAGTGCGTGGAAGTTCAGAAAATGACTTTCTTTCCCTCTTTTCCTTAAAGAAACCCACTTGCTGAGAGCATTTTCCAGAAAGAAAGACATGCTTTTACCATAGCTCTCAAGTCATAGAAATAAACCCAGCCCGTGGCATTCAGTGAGGAGTCCTGAAAGAGATGCATGGTTAAAAGGAAGAAAACAAAGTTCAGTCGTGCAGACATGCTGATGGCGAGAGTTTGACCTAAGAAGACGGCTTTGAAAAATAAGAGGTGTGAAGAGAAAGGTGAAGGATGGAATATTTAGAGGCATGCATGGGTGGCTGCTGTTCCTTGAGCGAAAAGACCAGCACAGACAGGGTTAAAAGAATGTGAGTGACAAGTGATGACTGCAGAATGTAGGGGTGGAAATGTTGGTGCCTGGCCAGAGTAAGAAGGTTCTGGCCCCAGGGGAGGAGGTAAGACGGGGGCGCCTGCACTCTCTCAGGTGGGGAGACGGAGGACCCATCCCTAGCAGTGGCTAGAGGAGGACTGCCCGCCCTCCGCTGGAGCAGCCTGAAAACCAAAGATTGTAACCTCCAGGGAGTCCAGACCCGGCGCTGGTGTGATGAACTGAAAGAGGAAAGTTACGCTCCTGGCCGAGGGTGACAGCAGCTGGTGACGGAGGGAGGTTTACGTGGGAAGCTTTCAATGAAGAGCTGTGGTCATTCTTTCCAAGTCCCGGCTTTGTGCATGAATGTCGTGTAAAGACTAGCAGCATATCAATATAAGAAGAGAAAACGGGGTATTTTCTTTCACTCCAGAAACCAAAAATTATTGACTTTTTCCCTGCTGCATTCTCTTTACTTAGGTGAATCTGACAAAGTCAGCTTTTAGTGTCTAGGTCAGAAGTCTAAGTGAAAGTGAATATTTAACCACACTCAAGGACGGCAGATAATCTTTAATACTAACAGAGGCACAAGACGTAAGAGAAAGAAGAATCTAGAAGGGGAAAAAAAAAGCCAAAGAAGCAGATACAGCTGTGGCTGGGTCACGGACTGATACAAGAGCTCAAAACCTAGGAGGCACTCGGTGAATTCAGATGTGGGCTTTCTTTGTAGAGTAAATCGTCTTCTAGAAGGTGTTTCGGGAGGATCTGTGTCAGATCTGCTGTGGTCTCTTTGAAATGAAAACTCTGAGAGACAAGAGTAGCAATGAAAACTTAGAACTCTTTGCAATTAAAAGCAGTGACCTGAAAGAGACCAAAAGATGCGATTCCAACGTCAGGTATTAAAATCTCATCCATCCAGCTGCTGTCTTCATATCTGTACGTGTGACGTTAAACTGCTGGAGGACTGGGAAGACGGAAGTTCTCTTTCTGGCCGTGTGTGTCCCTTCCTCGGAGCCCTCCTGGCTCGCCCCTCCCTGTGCCAGCATTTCATCTCCACAGTTGTCTGGATCCAGCCAGCCTTGTCCCTACCTGGAGGACCCTGCATTTTTTCGTTGCTGTCGTGACCTTGGGTCCCACATCCACCAGCCTTCCTGACATCACCCTGACTCTCCCGGAGACTCAGACTCAGAGTGTCCGGTTCTGAGACCCCACCGAGTTTTCCCTCCCCAACCCCGGTCTTCCTCGCCATCCAATAAGCGGCCTTCCTGTCCCCTCTTCCCACTGGGGCAGTGGAGGCTGGACAAGTGCAGGGTCTTGACTGACTGCTCAGGCAGACTGCTCATCTGGCCCGCACCTCAGTCTTCCTGTCTACAAATGGGGCCAATACTCGTGCTGTGTGGCACAACCTGCGTGGCTGTGCCTGGCACGTAGTGAGAACGCTTTAGCTGTTTCCTTGCTTGTTACTAACTCTCCGGCCTCAACGGGGACTCATGTGTCCTCATTTATCAGCTCCTGTGGTGACTGGGAGGGCAGGGGCCTGACTCTTAGGGGCCAGAATTCTTCCCTCGTGACCAGATCCTCTGCCGCACCTGGGTCCCTCCCTCACCCTGCCTCGTCTCCACCTCGCCCCCTTACCTCTACCCTCTACCCTTGAGATCTCAGCTGAAGATTACTTTCTCAAGGAAACCCCTCCGGACTGCCTGCCCCAGTCGGGTCTCTGCTACAAGCACTTACAGTGCCCGGTGCTTTTCCCACGAGCGTGCCCATTACCTGTTCATTTGCGTGGTGTCTTGAGGAAGTGGCTCTCTCCATCCTGCCCCCCTGGGGGGCCGGAAACCACAGCTGCCTCCCTTTGCAGCGCCCTGGATGTGCTACTGGCAGGAGTTGCAGGACCTGCTCTGTGAACATGCAGCTCCGGTCAGGCTACCCTCCATTTGAGATTCCTTCAGGGCTTAATCAAATGCCACCTCCTTCAGGAAGCCGTCCTTGATTTCCCCCCAAATGAGAGGAGGGAATTTTGTCACTCCCCTGTAGCAATTTGAATCTCTCTGATTTGAGATATTTTGCCTTCACCCCAGGAGCTGTTTATTGAGCACATCGGTCGTTTATTCCCGAAATTGTTCATGTGTTTGACAAACCTTTAGTGAGCACCTTCTACATGCCAGGCAGTGTTCTAAGTACTGGGGACAGCAGTGACAGGCAGCAGGTTCCATCCAGGGAGGCAGCGGCATTTTCACAGCCTGCCACCAGAAAGCGTTGCATTACATGACGGGACTCCTAGGCTCAGAGGGGAGGCAGCTACCAAAGCGGTGTGGCGCGTGGTGGTCAGAGCCAGTGTAGACGGTCGGACAGCTGAGGCTGCTCCCCCCCGACCAGCACGGCGTCCAGTGGGGCAGCGGCATTTTCACAGCAGAAGCCTGTGTGGCTCAATAAACATTTGTCTTTAAAATTCAGAATTTCCTTTCACTAAAGGAACTAAGTTGGGAGAAAGGAAAAGAGTGAATAAAAATTATCCAAGCAGGTGTAGTTCTCCTGATGCGTATCTTACTATTCCGCTTACCGTGAAGTGCTCGAGGGAAAGCCTTCTGGCCCACTTGGGTCAGCAGGGTTTAAGTCTGAGATGAACACTCTCATCTCGCATTGGATGACCTGTTTCCAGGAAACCCCGCACGTTTGGCTGTGGTGTCTGCCTTCTCTTTGTCGCCAAGAATTCAGCGTTAAAAGCAGATGAGCCTTCGGACCAGGGAGTCTGTCTGAATCATATGAGTGTGGTAATCGCTCCCTGAAAGGAACAGGGACAAGGACTTGCAGGGACATGAGCTGGGTCATGTGTGCCATTAGTGTGACATCATTTGGTTTCATAGAAGTGAGTGAGGCAAATTAAATTCTTCCCTAGACGAACGAAGCCCCTTTCCTAGGCTGATGGACAGAGAGTGAAGTGTGTCTTCCAGGGCTGCAGGCGGCTTTGTGGCTGGGGTGATGGGGAGAGAGGCAGCTGTGTCCTGCCGGGGAAGTTATCAGCCCAGTTACGTCGGTGGGAGCAGGGCCGGCTCCTGGAGGTACCAGCTTCCAACAGCAGACTCGCGCAGGTGGTGGAGATGGGTTTGCGGTTTTTTAAAGCCGAGTTCACTGAGGTGTAATTGACTCACAGTAAAATTCACCCTTTTTTTTAATTGACGTGTCGTCGATCTACAGCCTCGTGTTAGTTTCCGGCGGAGAGCACAGCGATTCAGTTATCGTGTATGTACTCTTCTCCTTCATAGGCGTTTCTCGGCGTTCTGTCCCGTTGCCGGGTAGTCAGTTTACAACGATGCGTCCGTTTCTTATAGGCTATTGAATGTAGCTCCCTGTGCTCTGCAGTAGGACCTTGTTTTATATTCAGTAGTTTGTATCTGTTAATCCCAGCCTCCTAATTTATCCCTCCCCAGTCTTTCCCCCCAAATTCATCTTTTTTGGATGGACAACTCTGTGCATTTTGAAAATCATCATGGCCTGTTTTCTTGCTGGATGTCAGTCAGAGGTGCCCACATCCCTTCCCTCGTGGCCCCTGGGTTGTCAAAACCTGCCACGTGGGTTGCATCCACCTCCTGCTCTAAGTCTCTCTGACCCCCGCGCCCGCTTCTGCCTTGTTGCAGCCAGGGGAGGTTCTCTGCTGTTCAGGGCTCAAGTGATCGGGTTGGGCCCACCTGGAAAATCCAGGCCACTCTCCCCTCTCAGGGTCTGCACTGGCGTCAGTCTCCCGTGGCCGCCATA
Organism: Vicugna pacos; assembly: GCF_048564905.1. Lineage (NCBI taxonomy): Eukaryota > Metazoa > Chordata > Mammalia > Artiodactyla > Camelidae > Vicugna > Vicugna pacos. Next base: position 63,618,732 of record NC_132998.1, read on the forward strand.
ACAGGGCGCCACAACACGGGGGGCTTCAACAACAGAAATTTTTTTCTTGCAGTCTTGCTTGGAGGCCTGCAGTCTGAAATCAAGGTGTCGGCAGGGCTGTGCTCCCTCTGAGGCCCCTTCCTTGCCCCCTCTTAACTTCTGCTGGTGCATGTCCACCCTTGGCGTGCCTTGGCTTGTGGGAGCACCCCTCCAGCCTCCGCCTGTCCTCATGTGGCATTCTCACTCTGGGTGTGTCTGTGTCCAAATCTCCACTTTTTATGAGGACGCCATTCCTATTGGATTAAGGGCCACCACTCTGGTGTAACCGCATCATAACTGCATCTGCAGAGACCCTGTTTCAAATAAGGTCACATTCTGAAGTGCTGGAGGTGTTAGGATGTGGGGGACACAAACGAACCCATGATGGTACCCTTAGGGACATCTTTGGGGCCACTCCTTGGCATCACTCTGTGGGCATGCCCTCCTGGAACTCACAATCAGCGAACACTGTTCAAGGAGGGGTGGAGCACTGAGACCGCTAAACGTGTCCTGTTCACGCTCGAAGGCGGGTGACATGCCCAGTGTCCAGCTCTGTCGATTAAGGGCAAATCTGTAATATCAAAGCTAAAGAGCCGTGACCAGAGTTGCCCAGTGCATTAGGCAGCTTAGGTAGGGTTGGTCGTGTGGACCTTACACGGTGGGAGGGCGGTGGGAGGACTGGGGAGTGACAGTTATGAATCACAGCACTGCAGGTGCAGAGCCCGGTGGCCCCGTCCTTTCCCTCCATCAGGCTGGTGCCAAGGGGAGAACACAGATGTTGGGAGGGGCTGGGGTGCCAGGAGGTGGTGGGGCCCCATCAGACCCCCCCCAGCTCCGTGCCTCTGTTACAGGAAGGAAGGACACATAAGTTTGCTCACTCCCCATGGGGGGAGGCCCTCTCGGACCCCCTGATTTATAGTGGCTGCCGCTCTCCCACTCAGTCTCCATAGCACATGGTGTAAGTTTCATTGATTCGTTTCTCACCGATCTCCCCTAGAATGGCAGCTCCTGGAGGACAGGGGTGTGTGTCTGCTTTCTTCACGGCTGTGCCTAGACTGGCTCCACCAGGGCCTATCACAGGAGGCACCCAGAGATTTGCAGATGCTAACTATTATATATAAAATAGATAAACAACAAGTTACTCCTGTGTAGCACGGGGAACTATATTCAGTATCTTGTAATAACCTATCATGAAAAGGTATATGAGAACCAATAGATGTGTGTCTGTGTATGCTGTGTGACTGAGACATGATGCTGTGCACCGGAAATTGACGCAACATTGAAAACCAACTATACTTCAGTTAAAAAAATAAATCTGTTGAGTGAACAAAGATTTCCGCTCTGCTTAACAATCTATGCCCTCCTGCTTGCTGAAAAGATGATGGTTTTTCTCTTTTCAAATATTTTTTAGCATCTGATTAGCAGGTTGTTGTTATTTCAGTAATACTGCCTGAATATGAGGAAAACCTTAAGGAAATATCACTTTTCCATATTCCGGTCTACGGACTTTATTGAAGAGCACAGAAATACTTCTTTGTAGCTCTGGAGGTGAAAAATAAAGAGAAGAACAGCCATTTCAAACTGTGGAGCTGATAAATAGTCAGTGGTTTAAAAATGTTAAGATGGGGGCCCCATTTCTGATAGTGGCTTCGCAGTTTGGAAGTCAGCTCAAAAAGGTGGACAGCATCTTTAAACGTGTGTCAAGGCTTTGGCGAGCTCATGAGGTGGTGAACAGTTGCCAGGCTGAGATCTGGAGAAGATGGAAACTTGACGTTTGTGTTCATTTTGTCACTGGGGGAGGGCAGTTTATGGAAGATGGAGTCAAGGGCCCAAGTAGCCCTTCTGTGGGGCTGAGTCAAAAATTGGGATAGAAAGCCTCCAAGAAGGCAAGACCCTGGTAAATATCCCAAACTTTTGAGTTGGGGCCCCCAAGAGCCGCCCCCGAGGAATCCAGGTGGCCTAGAAGTCAGTCAGCTGCTCAAGGCCTGAAGACCTGAAGGCCTGTTTGAACTAATCTCAATTCTTGAGGTTGGATTAAGGTGATTCCACGTTGCTAGGACCTCGGATGCCTGGCAGAAGCCAGCAGTATCCTCTGCAGGGGAACAGAGCATCACCCTCAGCCTCTGTTTCTATGAACGATTTTTCAAATGCAGACAGTCCCCACCTTGCACAGTTCCATTATGCACAGACTTCATTTCCATGCCTTATTAAATGACACTGGTCTCCCTACACCAGGGCTTATGTGTTAGTTCCAGGGATAAGAACTGAGTAGCTGCATAAAACAGTCTGCACTGTCAGCTCCCCAGTCTGCAAATCACAGCACAGATAACAGAGGCGCCTACGGGCCAAGCCCCTCCCTCCTGTCAGAGTCTGCCTGTGATTGGTCCCTGTGCATCTGTCAGTCAGCTCACACAGACAGCAAAGTGTGTGGTCATGTTGCCTCCTTGTCTCCCTGTGAAAACCCATGTGACACTTCCTAAAAATGGATGAGTGACAGAGGACATGGCCAACAGAGATGAAAGTGCAGCAAATAAGTGAAAAATGATAACGCGTGAAGTAACATTAGAATCGGACAGAAGTGGAGTTCTAGAAGACGTCGCTGACCGTGGGGATGTGGACACTCCTGCCATTCGAGAGACTCTAGAAAGGTGGGCGGGGGACTTAGTGAAAGTGAGTTGTCACCATCCTTGAGGGAAATGGTTGTGATGAAGAAATTGAAGATGCCACACAGGAAGTCATCCCAGCTCCCCCCCCCCCAATTCACGTTAAAAGAGCTCTCTAAGATATGTTGTGACATTGAAAGTGCAAAGGAGAAAAATGTTGGAAGCCAGTCCAAACTTAGAAAAGAGTATGACGATTTAGTAAGGCAAAGGATAGAAGTTCGCTCCAAACTGTTGTCATGCAGTAAGAAGGCAGCAAGCATGGTTCAAACTACTCTGGATGAGTTTTTAAAAGGAAGTAAAACATTTTAAGTCTCAGTGTTCCTCACGTTTTAAATTACAATGTAGCAAATAAATACTAGCTTACTATATATTTTAATTTCTCTGTGCATTTTCAACTAATAATAAGAGATGTTTTCATGTTCTGACAAAAGCTTTAAAGGTCATAGAGTAATTTTTCATTGATTGTAAAATCACTTTGTATAATTTCTGCTTGCATGATGCTTTTTATGGTCTTGCATTGCCATACAAACCAAGACTGTTTGTACAGTAATGACACACAACAAAACCAACCACGCACATGAGAGGACCTTATGAACCAGCAGAAATGATAAATGGTAGAAACAAGCCCACCTTGACTCTAAATATCAGAATTAAAAACACATAAACTTGCTTACTATAGTCACAAAGATGAACAGTAAGATTGGGAATTTTGGTAGAACACTAGAAATTATCTTCTTTACAAAGGACATTGATTTGAAAAATACCAAGTAGATATTATAAAACTGAAAAATACAAAAACTGAAATGATGTACTCAGTAGAAAGCTGTAACAGCACAGTAGTCACAACTGATGTGAGAACTAGTGAATTACAAGGTAGATAAGAAAATGATACCTAAAACGAAGCCTTTCCAAAGAGACAAAAGGATGGAACACAGATACAGGGAATATGGTGAAGAATTCTACCACATGTGATTGACATCCTAGGAAGACAAGAAAGAGAAATGGGACAGAAGCAATATTTGAAGAGACAGTGAGTGGCTGGAGTTTTTCTAATGCTGCTGAAAGACATTAAGTCACAGATTCCAGAATCCTATAGAACCATAAGCAGAATTAAAACAAAAATCCATACATAAACACACTATAGTAAACCTGCTGAAAAACAAAAACAAAAAGAAAATTTAAAAAGAAGCTAGAGAACACTAGAAATTATCTAGACTAGAGCAACGAGTCAGAGATAAATTCTCAACCAAAACAACGGAAGCCGGAAGACAGTGGGAAGACATCTTCCGTGTGCTCACAGTTGGGTTTATTCCAGGAATAGAAGATTAATTTAACATTTAAAAAGTAATCAAGCATCAACAATTATGAAATGCTCCTGGATAAAATGCACAACACCTGGACTGTGAAACCTGCGAGACATTGGAAGACTCAAATCAATGACAAGTTACGGCATGCCCTTGAGTCATGAGACTCAGCATTGTTAAGATGGCCGTTCTTCCCAAACTGATCTACAGATTCAAAGTGATCAGCATCGAACGTCAGCATACGTATTTGTAGCATTTGACAAAGTGATTCTAAAACTGTGTGCAAGTGCAAAGGACCTCAAGTGGCTAAAACGACTTTGAAGAAGAGGGACACAGATGGACGACTACCTGAACTCAAGAATTATTACAGAGGAGCGGAGGGTAGAGCTCAGTGGTAGAACACATGCTTAGCATGCATGAGGTCATGGGTTCGATCCCCAGTACCTCCGTTAAATTAAATAAATAAATAAATAAATAAATAAACAAACCTAATTACCTCCCCCCCAAAAAGCAAAGAATTATTACAGAGCCGCAGTGATCAAGACAATATAGTATTGATATGAAAATAGACGAGTAGATGAACGGCACAAGACAGCGAGCGCACCCAACTATGTGGTGAATTGATTTTGGACCAAGTGACAGGTCATTTCAGTGGGACTAGATAATTTTTCCCAACAAATTGTGTTGGAACAATTGGATAGCCACGTGCAGAAGAAGAGATCTCAGCCCTCGTCTCACACGGTGTTAAACCACGAGACAAGGACGGAGAACGTGGAGTGGGTCATAGACCGGGTTGTAAGAGGTAAACCTGTAAAACTCCCGGAATAAGCGTAGCATAAATCTTAGTGATCTGAGGTTTGGCAAAGATTTCGTATAGATGGTTCAAAACCCATGAACTACAGAAGAACAGTTTAATGTATTAGACTTCATCAAAATTCTAAACGTTTACTCATCAAAAGACGTTTAAGAAAATTAAGGAGGGAGGCTATAGCTCAGTGATAAGAGTGCGTGCTTAGCGTGCACGAGGTCCTGGGTTCAATCCCCTGTCCCTCCATTAAAATTTAAATAAACGAACCGAATTACCTTCCCTCCCCACCAAAAAACAGGAAAATCAAAGGCAAGTCACAGACTTGGACAAAAAAGTTTGCAAGACGTTTATCTGACAAAGGACTTGCATCTGGAATATATAAAGAACTCTCACAATTCAGTAAAAAAGTGACAAACAATCCAATCAAGAGTTAAAGCAAAAATGGGCAAACGATTTGAACAAATTCTTCAACAAAAGGTACAGGTTGGCAAGCAAGCATGTGGAAAGATGTTGAACATCATTAGTCACTAGGAAAACGCAAATTAACACTAGTGGGTATCGCTGTTAGCAGCAGAGGGATAGTAAACAGCCGCTGGCGTGGCCAAATGGAGAAGACCGACCACGTGTCCGGCCGGGGGTGTGAGCGGCCGGAAGCCTCCAGCACTGGCGATGGGGTGGGTGTGAAGTGGTGCAGACACTTGGAGAACCATTTTGGTGAGTGATATCACTGACGTTCTTACCGAAAGTGTCATATGTGCCAAACAAGGGACACTGACATCTGCCACCAGGGTCATGTGGGCATCTCGACTGTCCAGCCAAACCGTCAGTGTGGACTCTCAGCGCTGGCTGCAGACAGTCTAAGTGGCCAGGAAGCCCCTAAATGCACCCCCTCCCAGGATGGCTTTTCCTTAAACAGATTGTTCCTGTTTCCTTAGCATTCTTGTCACTTGAAGTTGCAGGAATTCTTGTTTCTTCAGAAAAGCATTTGTTCCACACCTGCCCTTCGCACTCTGAGCCCTGGTGGTGTCCTCTGCGCAGACTCCTTTCATTGGTTTGTTACTTAAAATGATATGAGGTGTTTTTGTTTTTTTGTGTGTAAGAGAGCATTCAGAATGTAGCACTGATGTTAGATTGACTGAGTCTGTATTTATGAACAGCTGCCGTGTGCGGGGAGGACAGTGGCGGATGTGACTCCTGCCTTAAGGAGTCACAGATCAGTGGGTCAGAAAAGGCGCCAGTCAGCACCTGGGATGTGAGCTGCGCGGATGCAGAGGCGGGCAGGGGTCATTCCGCCCGGGTGAATCCGGGAAGCCTCTGGGGAGCAGTCGGTATTTGAGCTTCCCTGACCATGTGCAGGAACGGGAGGTGTTTCAGGCGAAGGAATAGACTAAAGTATGGAGGCTGGAAAGCGCGAGGGGAGCCTGGCAGGCGCTGAGCAGTTTATTTTGGCCAGAACACAGGGTTTGCGGAGGAAACGGAAGAGAAGATGGATTCACTCAGGATAAAACTTCATCAGATCTTATGAAGCTCCTTCTCGGATGCCAGGCACCATTCTTAAGCATTTGGGGGTACGTAAGTGAGCAGACTGCACAAAATCCTTTATCTTGTAGGACTGGCTCCCTGGCAGGGAGAGACACATGAGCAGCCTAGTGGCCGGTAGGTGCGTGGCCTGGTGTGTTCGATGCTGAGCGCAGGGGTGGGGTGTGCGTCCAGGGAGGGCGAGGACACTGCGGGGACAGCCTCGCTGAGAAAGGGACCTCTGGGGAAGGACTGGCAGGGGAGAGCTGAGCAGACTCCAGGAGGGGAGCGTCCCGGCCGCGCGGGCAGCTGGGGCCAGGCTCGTGGGAGGAGCACGAGGAAGTGTGACTGGAGGAGTGTCCCGGACAGGAGGAGGATGTGAGGGCCCCAAGGGGAGGTGGCAGAGGGTCACTGGGAAGGGCCTGGGGGCCACTGTGAGGGCTCTGGCTGTACTCCCTGGGAACGCAGGAGGAGGAGGGTCCTGAGCAGGGGCATGGTACACTTCGATTTAGCTGCCCCAGGCCCCCTCTGGCTGTCTTCAGGGGCCAGGGACAGAAGTTGCGGGCCGGCTGGGAGGCTCCCGGGACTCACCAAGGGCCTGGCGGTGTGTGGCTTGGGCAGCGAAGTGGCGTGGTGGGAGAACGTGCACGGGGCAGGGAAAATGACCTCTGCGTGGCCGCGTGTCCTTGGAGGATGCTTGTCCTTGGTCTGTTTCCTTACCTGCAAATCCAGGTATTTGGAACCGATGCTCCCCAGAGGGATTCCCTAAAGCAGGGGTGGTGGGATCAGGGCTGTACTTCAGGACTTATTGGCAACTCGGAGAGGGGAGTTGGCAGGCGAGGGGGCTGCTGCAGGAGACCGGGCTGGAGGGAGTGATGCCGTGGGCCGGGCAAACACAGGATGGGTGCGAATAATTAAGAAGAAAACAATCTTTCAAAATAAACAACAAACAAACAAACCAGACTGTCCAGAGGACCCTACGCTGTAACTCTGTGCGTGCGCAAAAGACCAAGGTCACATTAGGGCGTGTTGGGTATAAAGCGTGCTGACAGCTGTTCCTGGCCTCAGATGTGCCCTCTTGCTGGCAGGGTGACCGCGCAGAGCCCTCTGCACGTCAAGCATTGGTGCTTTGACGGGTCGCTCGGCCTCCTCCCCGCCTGAAGCTGGCCCAGTACAGGCGCTAATCAGTTACAGAAACACCAGTGTCTCCTTCAAATCCCCTGCACTGGGTCTTGTGCATAAACCCTTATTAGGTTTCCTGTTTCTCTTATTTTTATGCAGAGCTTGACTTTATAGCAGAAAATTCAGTTTTTTTCCCCTAAACAGATTGCTTCTGTTCCCTTAGTATCCTTGTCACTTTAAGTTGCATTCATCCTTGTTGCTTTAGAAAAGCAATTGTTCTGCAACTGGCTGTTAAAGAAGGTATTTGTTTTATTGTTACCAATACTTGCTAAATGTTTGAATTATTGAGCTGCTTAAAAATCACTGTTAGGTGGATTTTGTTTCTATCCTTTTCACTCTCTTCTTATTGGGGACTTTACAAAATAATTATGTTTCCAGTTTTCTTTTATTCGTCATGGTGAATAGGAATTGAAGCTATGTAGCTCTGGGAACCTCTAGTTCCAAATAGGAAAGCCTTGTAAGCATTTCCAGCTGGCAGGTGGACAAAACTGAGGGCGTGCAAGTTGCTAGAGAGGCTCGGGCTTATGGAAAAACCCAGCTTCAGAAGGGACCTAGCGCACCTCGAGTTAGAGGTTCTTAAAGTGTTGCTTCTTCCCCGCAGATACCTACCAAAATGCAAAATTTACTGCGAGCAGGAGTTAAAGCAATCTGAAAACAGAAGGAGAGGTGGAAATGGTATTATTCCTTTACAAAATCAGTGTCCTAGAAAGACAAAAGAAAGTTGTGGAAGTGTTTCAGATTAAAAGAGAAATGATAGCGCAGGGAACTATATTCAGTATCTTATAGTAGCCTATAATGAAAAAGAATATGAAAATGAATATATGTATGTGTATGTATGACGGAAACATGATGCTAGACACCAGAAATTGACACATTGTAAACTGACAATACTAAAATAAAAATAAAAAAAGAGAGAGAGGAGAGAAATGACAACAAAATGCAACATCTGACCCCAGACTGGATCCTGTACTGGAGGGAAAAAGTACAGTCAAGGACATTATTAGGTCAATTGACAAAATTTGACTATGAATCATAAAGTGTCGTATCACTGTTAAATTTACTGAAATTGGTAGGTGTACTGTAGTATATAAGAGAATATCCTTATTCTTAGAAAACACATGCTTCAGTTGAGGGAGAGAGGGCTCAGCTTCAAACACACACAGACACACACACACACACACACACACACACACACACACACTACATGGTTACCTACTTATAAAGACAAAGCAAGTGGATAGAATGTTGATCATAAGTAAATGTGATGAAGGGTACTTGGCTTACTGTGTTTTTCATACTGTTTTCTGTGTGTGTGCGCAATTTTTCTGGAAATGAAATTACTTACAAGTGAAAAGAAAAAGCAAATAAACAAAAAAAGCAGTTTCTACCTCTATGTCTTAGCTACATTTATTACCATGTTTAGAATTTGGAAGCTGCAGATAAGAAAATGTGAGTAACAGCTCACCTATTCTGAAAACATCACTCCTAATTCATCTCCTTTTTAGCACTTCTTTAAATAAAAAAATTTTTTTAATTAGATGTAATTGTAGATTCACATGCAGTTGTAAGAAGTAATACAGAGAGATCTCTAGTTCTCTTTACCCGGTTCCCCCCATGGTAACATCTTACAAAACAATAGTGCCTAAACAACAAGCTCCTACTGTACAGCGCAGGGAACTGTACTCAGTATCTCTTATAATAACCTACAATGAAAAATAGTGTGGGGAGAAGGGTACGGCTCAGTGGCAGAGCGTGTGCTTAGCATGCACGAGGTCCTGGGTTCAATCCCCAGTACCTCCATTAAAAAAAATTAAAAAATAAAATAAAATAAATAATGAACCTAATTACCCCCCTGCAAAAAAAAGAATATGAAAAAGAATATGTATGTATAACTGAGTCACTATGCTATACGCCAGAAATACAACATTGTAACTCAACTATATACTTCAATAAAAAAGTTTAAAAAGTTAAAAATTATACAAAAATTTAAAAAAATAAACTAGCTGGAAGAGAACATATTCTCCTAATTGATTCTTTTAATTTTTAAATGCTGTAATTTTATAGCTCTTTGTAAAACACCTGAGATCCCACTGAAGGTGAAGAATGTGTGTGTACGCATGCAGATGTACAAATTAGCCCAGCGGAGCTGTTACAGTGTTCTATATTGACACCATGTATGTTAGCTGACTTTCTGTGGATCGTATTATATAGGAATGCTTTAAGTAAGTGTCCATTTGTTTCACTGGAAGAAAGAAACAACAGGACAGTATCACCGGGTGTCAACATGATGCTGTCAAGACGGAGAGCATTGCCATCATCCAGCCACCACTCAGGCTGCCTTTGTAGCCTCCGGGCCCCCCATCCACCCCTGCTTTACCCTGGCAGTCTGGTCTCCATTTCTATCATGTTGTCATTTCAAAAATGGTAGATAATGAATCCTATGTTATGTAACTCCTCGGGCTTGGCTTTTCTCACTCAGCGTAGTTCCCGTGAGATTCATCCCCGTGGTTGGGTGTGTTGAGGGTTCATTCCTTTTTATTGCCGGATAGTATCCCATGGAATGGATGTACCAAGCTTGGGCACCACTCACCCTTCAGAGGACGCATGGGTGCTTCTCCAGTTACAAATGATGATGAACAAAGCTGCTGTGAACATCTGTGTACAGGTTTTAAACAGCTCTATTGAGGTGTAGCTTATGTAGTTACATATTCCAGTATGTCGCTCGTATACTTAAACAATAAAGTGTACAATTCCATGGTTTCCATTATATTTACTGTTCTGTGCAGCCGTTGCCACAATCTGATTTTAGAACACTTTTGTCACCCCTGAAAGAAACCGTGTACTCATTAGCCATCATTTGCCTGCCATGAGCACGTCCTACAAGTGGATTTATACAATACTTGGTCTTCTGTGACTGGCCTCCTTCCTTTAGCATAATAGTTTCAAGGGTCATCCCTGTTGTATGAGGAATCAATACTTCATTTCTCTTCGTCCCTGAAAATACTGTATAGATACAGTGCATTTCACTTATCCATTGATCAGTTGGTGGCTGTGTGAGTGGTTCCCACTTGCCGGCTGTGATGAATGAGAGCCACTAGGAACTCCCGTGTGCAAGTTTTTGTGTAGATGTATGTTTTCGTTTCTCTAGAAGTGGAATTGCTGTGTCATGTGGTGACTCTGTGTTTACTTGTTCTGAGGGATTGCCAAACTGTTTTCCGAATGGCCACGTCATTTTACAGCCTCACTAGCAATAGACGAGAGTTCCAGTTTCTCCACATCTTCACCGACACTTGGCATCGTCTGTCTTTTGGATTACAGCCATTCTAGGGGATGTGAAGTGGTATTTCATTGTAGTTTTGATTTTGCGTTTTCCTGACTAATGACCCTGAACATCTCTTCATGCACCTATTGGCTGTTTGCAAATCTTTGGAGACATACCTGTTAAATCCTTTGCCCATTTCTTCATTGGGATATTTGTCTTTTTATTGCTGAGTTGCCAGAGTGCTCTGTATCTTCTGGACACGAGTCTTGTGCCAGGTATGTGATTTTTAAATATTTTCACCCATCTTATGAGTTCTCTTTTCTCTCTCTTGATGGTAGTATTTATAGCACAAAAATGTTTAATTTCAATGTCCAATTAATTTTTTTTTCTTTTGTCACTTGTGTTCTTGGTATGTGTACAGGGTTTTGTGTGAACCTAAGTTTTCATTTCACTGGGATAAATGCCCAACATAAGTTTCAACTGCTGGGTCATATGGCAGTTGTATGTTTCTTATAAAAAGAAACTGGCCAGCTGTTTTCCAGAGTGACTTACCGTTTTATTTATGTTCCCACCAGCAGTGTCTGAGTGATCCTGTTTGTCCACATCCCCACATTTGGTGGTGTTGCTCTTTTTTATTTCAGCCGTTCTGATAGCTATGTGGTGATGCCTCGCTGTGGTTTTCATCTGCAAGTGCCGCTAGTGGACAATGATGTGGAAGACCTTTTTGTGTGCTTATTTTGCTGTCTGTATACTCTCTTTGGTAAAATGTCTCTTCATGTCTTTGCCCATTTTCTAATTGGATTTTGGGGGTTTTATTGTTCAGTTTTGAAATTTGTATTTCAAAATTGTCCTTTGTCAGACATGTGATTTGCAAATGTTTTCACCCAAAGTGGACTTGTCTTTTCAGCCTCTTCGTAAGGTCCTTTATAGACCAAACGTTTTTTATTTCGATGATGTCCAGTTTTTCAGTTTTTCCTTCTAGAGATCATGCTTCTAGTCTCAAGCTTAAGACCTTTTTACTTAGCTATAGATCCTGGAGATTTTCTCCTATCCTTTTTCTGTAAGTTTTTTGGCTTTACATTCTATGTGTAAGTCCGTGACCCCTTTGGAGTTGATCCTGTGTAAGATATGAGGCTTAGGTTGAGATGGTGATGATGATGATTGATGTTCAATCACACCAGCAGCATGTGTTGAAAAGGCTGTCATTCCTCCATTGACTTGCTTTTCCATCTTTGTCAAAAATCCATTGAGCATATTTGTATGAGTACGTTTCAGTGTTTTGTGGTCTGTTCATTTGTCTGTGTGTTGGTCCCTTTGTCAATACCACACTGTCCTGATTACTCAATAGGTCTTAGTACCAAGTCCAAGCTCATACTGCTTCCTGCATAACAGGCCAGTAAATTGAGAAACAAGTGGTTGGGGTAAGGAATAGCAACTTTATTTGGAAAACCAGCAGACCAAGAAGATGGTGGCCTCGTGACCCAAAGAACCTTCCTCCTCAAGTTAGAATTCAGGCTTCTTTTATACTAAAAAAGGTGGAGGGTGGCAGAGTGGGGTGGCTGTTGCAGACTTCTTGGTGCCAGAATCTTTTGTTCTTGCAGCTGTCCATATAGATCTGGTCACAGTGTTTCTATAAACCTCCAAAAAGACAGCTGTTATTTTCTGTTCTGCAACTTTTTCTCTCTATATGAATGGAAAAGTGTTATATCTTTAAAGGTAAGAGCCTTGAGAATGGGCTCTCCTGTGTATTTCAGGTTATAGGCAACTTTCATTTACAAAGGGTGCAGAACCAGCAAGACTGAGCACAGGAAACGGAGCCCAGGGTTAGAGCTAAAGGAACAGATTAAACATGGAGCCGGGTTGTTTCTCTGTTACAGTATTAGGTAGAGTCATTCCTCCCTACTCACACTTCTTTTTCACGACTGATTTAGCCCTGCTAGGGCATGTCCTTTGCATATACGTTTAAGAGTAATCCTGTTTTTGTCTACAAAAAAAATCTTGCTGGGATTTTGACAGAATTATGTTAAAACTATAATTTGGGGAGAATTAAGATCTTTATTGTGTTGAGTCTTCCAATTCATGAACATGGTATGTTTCTTCTTTGTTTAGGTTCTCTTTGATTTTTTTTCATCAGCACTTTGTAATTTTCACTATTCAGATCCTGTATTTGTTTTTGTTAAGCTTTCGCCTAAGTATTTCATTTTCTTTGGGGTGACTGTAAATGACATTGCTTTTAATTTTCATTACTCTATGTTTACTGTTAGTATGTAGGAACACAGTTTATTTCTGCATGTTGATCTGGCAACTTTGCTGAACCCATTAGTTCCAAGAGGTTTTTGGTAGCTTCCTGGGGATTTTCTACCTAGACAATCATGTCATCTGCAAATAGGGATTTATTTCTTCCTTTCTGTCTGTAGGCCTTCTATTCCTTCTCCTCCCCACCTCCCCCCCATTACGGTGGCTAGAACTTCTGAAACTGTGTTGAATAAGAATGGTGACAGTGGACATCTTTGCCTTGTTCCTGATCTTAGGAAGAAAGCATTCAGCTTTCCACCATGAAGTATGATATGATGTTTTTGTCAATATTCTTTATCAGTTTGAGATAGATCTTGTCTATTCCAAACTTGCTAAGAATTTTTGTCATGAAGAAGTGTCAGATCTTGTCAAATACATTTTCCTGCATTAATGAATATGATCATATGATTTTTCTTTTTCAGTCTATTGGTATAGGATATTACAATTGATTTTCAAATGTTGAACCAGTCTTGCATACCTGGGATAAATCCTACTTAATAGTGGTGTATAATTCTTTTTATATATTCTGGGATTTGATTTGCTAGTTTTGTTGAGGATTTTAAAGTCTAAGCTCACAAACAGTTTTGGCCCATGGTTTTCATTTGTTTGCACTGACTCTGTCTGGTTTTGGTATCAGAGTAATACTAGCTTCATGAAAATGAATTGAGAAGTATTTCCTCCTCTTCTACTTTTGAGAAGAGATTGTATAAAACTGGTATAGTGTTCATGCTTCTTTGCATGCTTGGTAGGGTTTTACAGTGAAGCCAGCTGCATGGAAATTTCTTTCACAGGAGATTTCTAATCACAAATTCAACTTTTAAACAATTATAAGGCTATTGAGGTCATCTGTTTCATCTTCGTTCAGTTTTGGTAATTTGTAGTTTTCAAGAAATTTATTTATTGCTTGTTGAAGTTATGAGCCTAAAATTGTCTGCAGATTTTTATTAACCTTTTACTAGTTGTAGGATCTGTAGTGATGCCCTGTTTCACTCATGATATTGATGATTTACAGCTTATCTTTTTATTTTTATCAAACTCACTAGAAGTTTATTTTTTCAGGGAGATTTTTGTTTCACTGGTTTCCCCATTTTCCTAATTTTAATCCCTTGATTGCATTGCTGCACTTATCTTTGCTAGTTCCTTTCTTCTGCTTGCTTTCAGTTTGTTTTGCTATTATTTTTCTAGTTTCTAGAGGTCAGGACTTAGATTAACTGAAAACCTTTCATCTTCTCTATTACAAGCATTTAATACTATAAATTTGCCTCTCAGCACTGCTTTTGCTTCATCCTGTGTATTTTGGTATATTATATTTTTCTTTTCATTTAGTTCTATGTATTTTTAAATTTTTGTCATTTCCTGTTGGATTATTTAGGAGTATATTGATTAATTTTCAAATATTTAGATATTTTCCTGTTGTCTTTCTGTTATGGATTTCTAGCTTGATTCTATTGTGATTAGAAAATATACTTTGTAAGGTTTCTGCTCTTTTAAATTGGTTGAAGTTTAATGACTCAGGATATGATCTGTCTTGGTGGATGTTCCATGGTGCTTGGGGAAAAAGTATTCTGCTCTTGTCAGTGGAGTGTTTTATTTATGTCCGTTAGATCCTGTGGGTTAATTATGTTGTTCAGCAGTTCTGTCACCTTGCTGAATTTCCATTCAGTAATGTATTGGTTTCTAAGACAGAGGCGTTAAGTCCCCAACTATAATGGTGGGTACATCTATGTCTCCTTTCAGCTCTGTGACAGTTTTGTTTCACATAATTTGAGAATTTATTTTGGGGACATACAAATTAGGATTGTCATGTCTTCTTAGTGGATGAATCCTTTTATCATTTTCTGATTCCCTTTATACGTTTAAAAGTAATCTGTTTTAATAGCCGATAATGTTCTTCCTTTCATATTTTATTCAGCACTCATTAATCCTAACACTGTATCAGAACTGTCAACAATATTTTATGTGAAATTTTGATTATATTATACCCTCTAAGATTCAGAATGAACTTTGAAGGTACAAACTATTAGGTGTAAAATAAGCTACAGGGATGTATTGTGCAATGTAGGGAAAGTAGCCAATATTTTATAATAACTATAAATGGAGTAAACTTTTAAAAATTGTGAATCACTGTATTGTACACCTGTAACTTACATAACATTGTACACTTCAATTTTTAGAAAGGACTCTGAACAGTCTTACGTAGTTTTGATAAACAAGGATATTGGATCGACCTCAGTGTTAAGTGTGAGCAGGGGTTGGAGTACATGCAGGAGGTATTTCCGAAGCTTGGGCTGATACACAGGAGCTGTGTCAGGTGTCCTCAGGTGTACATCCAAGGACACGTATCAGAATCTTGGATATTTACCCGAGGAGCTATTGCAGAATCTCAGATACAGAGCCAAGGAGGTAATTAGATTTGGGGGTATATACCCAAGAATTTATAACAGGATCTCAGGTTTATTTCCGAAAAGATGTATCAGAATCTCAGATGTCTACCCAGCGAGGCTTAGCAGGTTCTCTAAGGAGGGGGTGAATTCTTAAAGTATAGTCTAATAATTTATTTACTTTTACATTTAAAGCAATATTAAAGGAGAATATGTGATATTTCTATTAATCAGAAGGGGACATGGATTTAAAAAGATGGAGAAATAAGGGTTGCGACCTCGTAACCAACTTATTCTATGTGTGTGAAAATGACTAGCTTCCACTGTCCAGGATGGAATGACAGGAACCGATTTACTCTCCTGCCAGAGACAACCAGGAATTCAGACAAATGTATGAAACAATGTTTTTCAAGACATTGGACATCAGGCAGTGAACGGCACTGATGGTTGTGAGGTGAAAACCAACGAAGTGAGAGATGTGACTTGAGAGAGTTTCCAGGCTGTGGTGCAGGGAGGGGAGCCCAAGCAGAGCATGGCAGGCACTCTAGGTTGAAGAGATGGGGCTGAGGGCCTAAGGAGACTTGAGTGCCTCGTGTCCCCAGGGCGGGGTGCCAAAGGCGAGGACTCTGGAGGTCTGCTAAGTGCCAGTGTCCCCAGGGCAGGGCGCCAAAAGCGAGGACTCTGGAGGTCTGCTAAGTGCCAGTGTCCCCAGGGCGGGGCGCCAAAGACGAGGACTCTGGAGGTCTGCTAAGTGCCAGTTGGTGCAGGCATGTGAGTAAAACTGCTTGAGGCCAGGAAAAAACCATCTGAGAGGATTAGAGGAACAGTGCCCAGCACTCAGACTGGGCCAGGAATAGTGCCTGGCACCCACATGGGGCCAGGAACGGTGCCCGTTGCCACCTGCCAGTCTGGAAAACCTCATGCTTCACGGGGAATTGTGTGGAGTGCTCAGAGAGATCTAGCCTCAGTGGGGGGGAATAATTGCACTAGATTGCGTGTGGCTGTGGTCCTGCCTGACGAACCTCCAAAATAAGACACAAAAGGATCTTCTCCAAGTATTTGAACTGCATCCCAGAGCAAAGCTCAAGAATATTTACAGGAAAACAAAACTATCCAGCACTGAACAAGGTAAAAATCACAATATCTGACATCTAATCAAAGACTGCTAGACATGCAAAGAAGTGGGAAAAGAGAACCCTTATTGGGGGGGTGGAGAAAAATCAATGAATTGAAACCTACCCAGAACTGACATATATATTAGATGTAGCAGATAAGTGCATTAAAATAGTTATTATGGTGGTATTTTACATGTTCAAAAAGTTAAGTAGATATATAACAAAATATACAAATTGAACTTCTATGCTGAAATCTGCAGTACCTGAGATTAAAAACACACTGGACAGGATTAACAGCAGATTAGACATTGCAGAAGAAAAGATTAGTGAACTTGAAGGCATAGCAGTAGAAACTAAGATGACACACCCAGAGAAAAAAAGAATTTTTTAAAAATGGAAAGAGCATCAGTGAACTGTTGAACTACAGCCTAATATACATACAGTTGGAGACCTTGGTGGGGGAAAGTGCGGGACGGGAAAAATATTTGGAGAAACAATGGGGTCAATTCATTGGGATGTTTAAACAATTCTAAAAGTTTATGCATCTAATAACAGAGCTTTAAAATACGTGAAACAGAAACTGACAGAATTTTAAGAAGAAACAAATACAAATTATAATCAGATAATTCATGAAGCAAATACAGAGAATATCAGCAAGGATGTAGATTTGAACAATTCTGTCAACCAACTCGATCTAATTGGCATTTTTATATAGAATACTCTTCCAAACAGCAGAGGGTACATTATTTTCAAGTGCATGCAGAATACTTACCAAGATACATCATGTTCGGGGCCATAAAATGAGCCTCAATAAATTTTAAAAGATTCAAGTCATATAAAGTAGATTCTCTGACATAATGGAATAAGTTAGAAATCCATAACATGAACATGAATTTAAAAGTCACCAAATGTTTGGAAACTAAATGACATGCTTCCAAATAACCCATGTGTCAAAAAAGAAATCAAAATTGAGGAGGGTATAGCTCAAGTGGTAGAGAGCATGCTCAGCACACACAGGGTCTTGGGTTCAATCCCCAGTACCTCCTCAAAAAATAAATAAGTAAACCTAATTACCCTCCCCCCAAAATAAATAAAGAGCAATACATTAAAGAAAGAAATCAAAGAAGAAATTAGAAAATATTTTAACTGAATGAAAATAAAAATAACATAGAAATCTGTGGGATCTGCTCTAGCAGTACTTAGATGGAAATTCGTAACACAAAACACCTATATTAGAAAAGAAGAAGGGATTCAAATCAATAACCTTAAGAAACTAGAAAAAGAAGAGCAAGTTAAACTCAGTGTAACCAGAAGAAAGGAAATAATGAAGATCAGAGTGAAATCAAGGAATAGAAAACCAAACACAACAGAGAAAAATCAATGGAACACAAAGCTGGTTCTTTAGAAGATAAATAAAATTGATAAGCCTCTAGCACGGCTCATCCAGAAAAAGAAGAGAAGACACAAACGAGCAGTATCTGGAATGAGAGAGGTGACATCGCTACAGATTGTACAGATAGCGAAAGGATAACAGGAAAATACGATGAATGCCCTGCCAATAAATTTGGCAACTCAGATAAGAGGGATAAGTTACTTGAAATATACAGATCTCTAAAGCTGAGTTAAAGAAGTACTAGATTACCTAGCTGTGTGTCTGTTAAATAGAGTTTATAGTTAAAAATCTTTCCACAAAGGAATCTCAGGCTCAGATGGCTTCACTGATAGATTCTACCAAATATCTAAATAATACTCGTTCTGCACAAAATCTTCCCCAAAATTGAAGAGGTGGGAGTACTTTGCAATTCATTCTAGAAGGCAAGCATTAATCTGATGTCAGACCTAGGTAAAGGCATCACAAGTAGCGAAAACTATACACCAACATCCCTTGTGAACATAGATGCAAAAGTTCGAACCTGCAGTTTAGGACATGGGATCAATGAGGTATAATAAGAATGTTACAGCAGAGCCAGATGTTCAGCCCAGGAATGTGAGGGTGGTTTAATAGTCAAAAATTAATGTAATTTGCCAAATTAGCAGAATGAAGAAGAAAACCACTTATGATCGTTTCAGTAGATACCCAAAAAGCATTTGATAAAATTCCATATTTGTTACTAACAAAAATCACTGGTTTCTACAAAGGTACAAAGGCAATTCAGTGGTGAAAGGCTGATCTTTTCAACAAATGGTGCAGCACCACTGGTTCTCCACATGCCCCAAATGAGCTTCGATCCATATACTCACACCATATACTCAAAAATTAACCCAAACAGACCACAGATCTAAATGTAAAGTCTAAACTATAAAATCTTCTAGAAGAAAATACAGGAAAAAAACTTTCTAACCTTGGACTAGGGAAAGATTTCATGGACATGACACCAATAGCAGAATGTACAAAAGGGAAAAAAATGATGAGTTGGACTATGCCAAAATGAAAACTTCTGCTCTTCAAAAGACAGTTTTGGGAAAATGAAAGTGCAGATTATAGACTGAGAAGAAATCTTTGTAAAGTGTAAGTCTGATAAAGGATTCATATCCAGAAAGAAACTCAGAAAATTCATCTGCAAGAAAATAACCCAGTTTTTAAAATGGGCAAGAGATTGGAACTGGCGCTTTACCAGAGAAGATCCGTGGATAGCCAGCCAGCATGTGGAACCTGTTCAGCATCATGTCTGTGCGAATAAGCCCGCAGCCCCCATCCTAGCATGTCCCAGCTTTCACGGGGGTGGTGTGATACCACTCACGTACCCGTTAGAATGGCTCAAAGTAAGAGACCGACCATACCAAACATGGCCCCATGATGTGGAGGGAGTGGAACACTCATACACTGCTGGTTCGAATGGAAGACAAGTAAACACTTTGGAAAATAGGTTGGTCGGTCATGTCTTGAAAGGTGAAACACCAGCATTTAATCCAGCACCCCACGCCCCGGTGCTTAGCCACGGGAAAAGAAAGCGTGTGTCCATTGCAGAGACCGGCCCATGGGTGTTTATAGCTGCTTTATCTGCAGTAGCCCAAACTTAGAAGCGATCCAGATGTTCATCCAGAGGTGAATGGAGTATTACTTTGCAATAAGGAGGAATGAACTGTTGATATGGGCAGCAGCATGGATGAATCTCAAATAATTCTGCTGAGTGAAAGCAGCCAGACGAAATGAGTATATACTGCATGATTCTGTTCATAGAGACCTCTAGAAGATGCAAACTAACATGTAGTGACAGAGAGCAGATACGTAGAGACGGGGGCCAGGCTGGGCACGAGGAGGAGATTGCAGACGAGCAGGAGGAAGCTTTGTGGGGTGATGGATATGTTCACTGTCCTGATGGTGATGGTGGCTTCACAGGTGTAAACATATGTCAAAACTTGTCAAGTTGAAAACTTTAGGTACAGATTATTGTATGCCAATTCTACGTCAAGAGAGTGGGCTTAAAACAAAAGAAGACAAAATGATTCTCTCATAACTGGCACTAGAACTGTAGCCTTGGCTCTGAGGTCTTTATCTAAGATTCAAGTGGCCCAATGTGAAGACACTTACAAAAATGACTCCACTAGTGGAATGAGTAGACAATTCTCCACTCAATGTGCAAACATTTAGGAGCTTGAGTACTGGGAATTCCAGGAATCCTCCACATTTCATTTTGCCATTGGTTTAAACCTCCAGTCTTCATTTTAAAAAGAAATTAGGACAATACTGGTTTGGTTTTTTTTTTCCCCCGATCTCTAAACTTTAGTATAGAGACTCTAGCTAAGAATTACGTTCACACAACAGAGCGTCTGCTCTTAACGCAGATGAACTGGGAAGGGAAAACAACTTGCAGGTAATTCAGAAACAGATTATCAAATCTCCGAATCCTAATAGTTGAGCTGTGACACTTTAGCACTGGGAGGTGCAGTGCAGTAAATTATACTGAGGATTATAGCATGGTGGTTTAGCGGCAAGGACCAGAGGCTGGCTGGCTGGGTTCAAACCCAGCTCCACTGCTTCTTTGACCCTGAGCACATGGCCGTCACCACCGTGTGCTTCAGTTTCCTTCTCTGTAGACATATTAACAGTGCCTCCCTCATGGGCTTGGCATGTAATAAGGACTCAGGAAGTGTTATCCGCCATCACCCACAGCAACAGAATCTCTCATTTAGGGCAGTGTCTTGTCTCAATGGTGGCCAATGGTGACAAGGCCCCAAAGTTGGCCCATGAAAGCGTATAAACCCATAACAACATGATGCAGATGAAGTGCAGGCTATTTTCAACACTCACTGCCGTCAGATGTCTAGAAAAGGTGCCTGAGTTGAACTGCACGACTCCATAAAGACACACGCTGGCTGGTAGTTACCCCAGTACGAGGGAAGTACCAGGTGTTACGGGAGGGGGAGATTCTAGAGTCTCAGAGACAGTCACTCCACTGCAAGGATAAACAGGAACTTCCCCGCTCCCCACACGCTGGGTGGCTCATCTGCACGTGGACTCCGTGGGAGTCACCTTCCCTCCCGCTGGGACGGTGCCGACCCGCAGTCTTTTGCTCCCGGTGCCGCTGCTGAGGGACGGCAAAGCTTTCCGGTAGCTGACGTTTGCCACGTGACGTCTTTGCTCCCTCTGAAAACTCGCAGGGTCTGGGAGGCTGCCCTCTTTGTCCGGAGCGTTCTGGGTTTCCCAGGGGCCTGCCTTGGCGCGGGTGCGTAGCCATCCGTTCTGTCGGGCCCCTGGGAATCGACGGCCTCCGTCTCTGAGGCCCGTCCTTGAGCTCGCTCGTGGATAACTTCCCCTGCGGTCGCCTCACCTCCCTCGCTCCAGGGTTTCTTCGTCTGGGCGACTCTCGCCTCCCGGCCTGGTCCCCTCACTTTCTCCTCCGGCTTCTCCCGCGTCCGTCTCCGTCTTTCCACTTTTGCTTCTGGGAGGCTACGGCCTTTGCCCCCGAACACTTCCCGCACGCTTGTGGTCGTGTCCAGAGGGGCTTCTGGTCTCAGGATGCTCCTTTTCACTGCAAATTCTTCTCCTCTTTCTGAGGATATTAACGATGTTTCCCCTGGCTTTGTCGTTTTCTTCCTCCAGTGTATTGTTCCCTCTAAGCTGATTTTTATTAAAATTTTTTTCTTTAATTAAAAAATTTTTTAAATTTCATTTTTGAGGGGAGGGGTAATTAGGTTTGCGGGTTTTTTTTTTAATGGCAGTACCGGGGATTGAACCCAGGACCCTGTGCATGCTAAGCAGGCCTTCTGCCCCAGAGCTATAGCCGCCCCCTGATTTGTCTGTTTGTCTGTTTGTCTGTTTCTTTCGTGTTAGAGGCCTTCCTCAGAAGTCTGGTATTTTGGGGGGGTGTCTAGTTTTAAAGAGAGGAACTATAAAGCTGACTGAGGCTGTGGGCAGAGATGGAGATACTCATTTTAGACGTCCTTTCCGAGATCAGGCTGGGCAGGGAGGGATGGGCTCCTGATGGGCTGGTCATTGGTATCTTTAAGTCTCCCTTCTGAAGTGGAAGATATTTCCAGATATTTCAATCCTCTGCTTGGGGGGGGGGGAGGGAGAGAGACCTCGAGCCCCCAGGGTTCCGGGAGGGAGAGGAGAGCAGGCTGGGGTGTCCGCGTTCCAAATGCACACTCGTGCTGAATCCCCTTTGCTGTGGCACTCTGCCTCCGCCATGCCTGCTGGCCGCCCGGTGCGCATCCCGGTTCCCAGTTCCCAGCGGCTGCAGGAGCATCCAGTTCCTGTGTAGGCGGATGGGGGAGAGGATTAGGGCCGCTGCTCAGAGCTGCTGCCCGCCCTCCTGCTGTAGCCCCAGATGTGCCCCTGCCTGGCCACCCGGTCCCCCAGTTCCTGAGTGCTTGGACTCTGCAAGATGAACCTCACGGTTCCTGCCGTTCCCAGAGTTGGTTTTGCATCTCTGCTCCGTCCTCTGCCTCCATCTCCTTTCCAGCCTCCAGCTGTTTCTGCCCTTGTCTCCCTGCCCCTGTCTCCTGCACGGATTTATACCTTTTGTTTTTAAAAGCTTTGCAAAGGGGATGCAGAAAAAAGTGAAATTAAGTGCGTATGATTCACCACGCCATCTCAAAATCTTCCTCTCTTTTTATAGATAAGAAATGGAGGCTCAGGGACTTTGTAAATTAGCTCATTGTTACACGACTCATACAAAGCGTTGACAGTTTCAACTGACTCCAGAACCTACACTTCCTAATCATGGGGCCAAGATGAAATTTTGAATTAAAAAGAAGGTTCTGTAGCAAGAAAGATACATGCACCCCAATGTTCACAGCAGCACTATTTACAACAGCCAAGATGTGGAAGCAACCTAAACACCCATCGACAGATGATGGATAAAGAAGCTGTGGTATATTTATACAGTGGAATACTACTCGGTCATAGAAAAGAACAAAGTAATGCTATTTGCAGCAACATGGATGGACCTAGAGATTATCATACTAAGTGAAATAAGTCAGACAGAGAAAGACAGACATCATATGATATCACTTATATGTGGAATCTAAAAAAATGACTTATATGTGGAATCTAAAAAAATGACTTATATGTGGAATCTAAGAAAATGAACTTATTTACAAAACAGAAAGAGACTCACAGGCATAGAAAACAAACGTAACGTTACCAGTGGGGGGAGGGTGGGAAGGGATAAACTGGGAGTTTGGGACTTGCAGATACAAACTCCTATATATAAAACAGATAAACAACATGATCCTACTGCGTAGCACAGGGAACTATACTCAATATCATGTAGTAACTTCTGATGAAAACAAATATATATGCGTGTGTGTGTGTAACTGAATCACCACACTGCACACCAGAGATTAACAACATTGTACATCAACTATGCATCCATTAAAAAAAAAAGTGTTCTGCAAAGCTGAGCTTCTGCTTAATTTCTGAGTGTGGTGACTGGGTTTCTCCTGTGAAACCCTGCAGTCTCTCCGTCTGCAGTCCTCGGCGCTACCTCGGCGCCTGTCTTCCGGGGCGATTACTGGTGAACGTGCTTTATCCTCCACTATTCCCCCAGCACTTGGGAACTCCTTAAGAATAAGAGCTATGTCCTAGTCAGCTGTCTCCCCAAAATGCCTAATGCAGGCTGCACACAGACCAATAAAGCCAAGGAGAAACCGTCGGTTGGTGGCTATAGAAATGGGTGGTAATACTGTAGGTCAGTTGCCTAAATAGAGGTCCTGAAGAGGAGAGGTCTTTTCTTTCCCCGTCTCGCTATCCTCCTGGAGAAGGATGAAACCAGTGGGAACAGTACACTACTCCCCCAGGTTTGGCTTTTTCCTTTCCTGCGGCTCGTTGGCCGGAGAGCAAACGCACAGGATGGGGATGGGTTGCATCCACTGGAAAAGCAGAAGGCAGAAAACGCTGAAGACCTGATACACGCGGGCGTGCTGAGCCTTAGCGTTATGTATGGAAGTGTCCATAGACGGCTTTCACGCTGCGGGCAGTCGCGCCCCGTCAGCACAGCTGTTCTCCTGAGTGCGTCTGTGGAGGGGCCGGCTTCCCAGCCGGTGCTGGGGGCCGAGGGGCGCGGGAGGGCCTTTCCTCTCTCTTCAGAAGCGTCTGGAATTTGCCGTTTCTCATCATGTCGGGGACAGCGGGAGACCGCTTCGTGCTGAGTTCCCTCGCTTCGGAATTCTGTGTCGACCCTGTCGCGCTCTCCCATTGCTGCTCCTTGTCAGACTCTGAAGACAAGGGAGGGTGTTCAGGACGTGTCTGCTCTGGCCGAATCCATCCCTTCGATGTAATCTGAAAACGGAAGGGGAACGTTGAAGGAGAAAGGCTGGAAAAGGGACACATTTCTCTATCAACTTTATCAAATTATAAAAACAAAATTAACCTCCGGGATAGAGAACTGCACCAGAATAATTCTCTTGGTTACGCTTGGTCTAGAGCAAATTTAGAATTCTGCTGAGTTGGCCCTTAGAAGTTAAAAATAAAGGGCAAGGGTCTTTGCTCTTTCCCTTAAAACTGGTACTGCTCTTTTTTCTGAGATGCTCTCCTGGGGAGAAATACATTCCTGGGCGGAATGCCATCGGTCAACATTCAGTCATCTGCTTCCTGTTGTCTCATTTTTTTTCAGTAACATGAAGTCCTTCGTAGTCTCAGACACATGTTCTTTGTACTCATAGAATCGAATATAAATGTTACCTCCTTTTCCCTTCCCTTTGTGGTTCAGCTCGGTGCATCCAAGGGGGTGTTTTGTGCAGTACATTTGAATAAGGCTCGGTCTTCTCTCTGAGGATGTGACAGTCTGGGGAAGACCAGCCAGGCAGAGGGAAGGGCGTGATCGAAGCATCAAGGCAGCGGTGGGCGGGGGGAGTGGGGATTCTCAGAAGGAATGACGGGGGTGATCGGACACGTGCCCGGGGCTCCGCAGACGCTTGGGACGACCTGCACATGGATGCTGTTGACCCCGATTCAGCGTTGCTGGACTGCGCTGCGGCTCAGGTATCCAGGGTCACTCAGAGCCGTCTCGCCCTCTCCCCGAGGACAGGCCTGCTTCTGCCCTGGGTGCTGCTGCTGCTGCGAAGCGTGCAAGGTGATGTTGTTGACATGGTCAGCACCTCCCGGAGGAGGAGAGGACCTGCACAGGGGCCGTGTGTCCCTCAGACACCGGGACCCCGTGCACGACTGGATTAGTCGTCCTTCTACCTCCACAGGCTCTCTCCACCCTGGAAACCCGTTCTCCTCTTTATATTCCAGATTTCGTAGATGTCGCCTCACCCCCCAGGTCCCTAAGCCAGAGAGCAGGTTTATCCCAGGCTGTGTCCCAGTTCAGTCAGCTGCCAAAGTCAGCTCCCGAGGGTGACGCTACCTCTTACAGGGGCAGTTACTGCAGCCTCATAAGGAGTCTTGATGCTTCTTGTCTTGTCTCCTTTACATCTTTATGTTTGGGGTGTTTTTTGTTTTTGTTTTTTTTTTGGCAGGGAGGTAGTTAGGTTTATTTATTTTACCGAGGGTACTGGGGATTGAACCCAGGACCTCGTGCGTGCTAAGCATGTGCTCTACCACTGAGCTATACACTCCCCCTGTCTGGTCTCCTTTAAATCTAGATTTCACCCTGCTGCCGCGACAGTCCTGAAGCACATCTCAGCACGCTGCGCTCTGGCCCAGCGCCCCTCCATGACTCCTCTTGCTTCCAGGGCAGAGTCCACACACTCCTTAGCATGAGCAGTAACGCACCTTGACCGGCACTGCCAGCCTCTCCCACGTCTGCATCCTCCTCCCACTTCCCCCTGTGCTGCATCAACAGTGGGGCTCCCCCCTCATCAGAGGCAGGGCTCATTTCCCCGCCCTGGGACATGAGCTTCCTCCTGACATGCTCTGACCCACAGAGTGTGGCTGAAGTGACGTAGAATTTACGTCTTGCAGTTTCTGCACTCACTCTCTTGGAAGATTGGTGCACCTGCAGAAGCCTGGGCTGGCCTCCGAGAGGACGAAAGCCCCCATGGGGAGAAGGGGCCAGCCCACCGCCAGCACCCACCTCCACCAGCCCTCCAGCCACGGCTGCCAACTGGCTGCAGAAGACCCGTCCCGCTGAGCCCAGCCCAAACTGCTGACCCACAGAGCTGTGAGCAAATTGTAGCAGTTGTAGTTTCGAGTCACTGAGCTCTGGGGCTGTTGGCCGCGTGGCGACGCGGAACTGACCCGGCTGTCCCGGAGTGGAACGTCCAGCCCTGCTCAGCCCCTTGCTCAGTGGTGTTCCAGGTCATCTCTGCATGTGGACTGTGCCCTTTTCATAGAAATGCCCCTTACCCTTCTTTCTGTCATTTTTTTCTGCTGCCTTTCTTTCCAGTCACCTTTTAGGATTCAGCTTGGGTGTCCCTTCCTTTACGGAGCCTTCCTGGACCCTCAGAACCCCCCGTGACGTCACGCAGCCTCCCCGCCACTTGTTAATTTCACTGTCTGCACCTCCCAACTGCATGGCGGCTTTCCTCCCTGCGCCCCTGCATATCCTCCTGTCAGTGGGGCCAGAACTACCCACCCTGGCCCCCCATGGGACCCACTAAAGCCAGCAGTGTGGTGACTGTTACCGAGGGGCTGGCCCCAGGGGTGCTCAGTGAATACTGTCTCCCTCCCTGCCCTGTTCCCGGCTCCACACCCGCTGCCCTGGGGCTGTGGGTCCCTGCAAGGTGTCCTCCAGGGGAAGGCACCATCACGAGCTCAGGGGGACTCAGGGTTCGTGAAGTTCGTAAGACATGGTCTCCCATCCCAGCGGTGACCACCACTTAGCTCCCGGAGGCTCAGCCTTAGCACGTCTGCCTGTTGCGTGTCTGATGTGTTTCTGCCAAAACCCAGCAGGCCCTCCTTGTTGGGGAGTGTGTCCTTCAGCGCTGCGACTGTCGAGGCCCCTGGTCCTCTGTTGCTGCTCCATCGTCTGGCCCTGGTCATCTCCGCTGCTGCTGGTTCCGTCTATACTGGGTCAGAGCTTTTGTGTGATGAATATGAATTTCATTTCCGCTGACTTTTTTTTAAATTCCTTTTTCACTTTTTAAAAATCAGTTTTATTGTATTTTTTATTTTGTTTGTGTTGGGGGAGAGGTAGTCAGGTTTATTTATTTTTTCGCGGCGGTACTGGGGACTGAACCCAGGACCTCGTGCAGGCTAGGCATGCGCTCCGCCGCTGAGCTCTGCCGTCCCCTCCGTCGACTGTCCTTTTTTGTGGCAAGCTTCTCTCTCAGGTTTCACGGCGCTGACGCTGAATGTATCCAAGTTGCAGCTTTGTGGATTTACTATCCACAAAGGTAAGCTGACATTCAGGAACGGGAAGCCTGTTTTCAGGACAATGGGAAGGCGCGCTGGGTTTGCAGCGGCTGTGACATGCACTGTCCCATCGTGTGACCTTCGTGTAAAGCTGCAGGGCGTCTTCTCGGAAGGGCTGGGAACGTTCCTTCTGTGCCTTTCAAGGTAAACGTGTGAAGTCTCCCAGCCGCTCTTCTGGCCCCCACTTCCACGTGCCAAATTCTTGTGGTTGCGAAATTTCAGGCCTGCGGCATCGTTAGGAAAGATCTGGACAGCTCCAGTCAAACCTATGCTGAGTGCAGACGGTTGATGATGTGTTTGATTTAACTCATTAAAATACATAGTCTGGGGGGAGGGTCTTGCCCAGCATGCACGAGGTCCTGGGTTCAATCCCCAGTGCCTCCTCTAAAAATAACCCCCCTCAAAATTAATAAATAAATAAAATTTTTTTTAAATGAAATAAAATACATAGTCCCTCATCTCCTTACCATTGTTTACTCCAGTAGTTTTTCCTTCATCCTAAATGTGTTTCCTAGGCATTTTCTATACTTACTTGGTTAACCTGTTAATCATTATGCAGGTGGTAATGATTAATCTGTTTCAGTGAACTTCTGGTGCTGGGTGAAGGTGCAGAGGGCTTTTTAGCATTCTTTTGTTTATTTTGAAATGTTTTAAATCCCAGCCCAACAAGTTAAGCCAAAAAGCGTCTAAATAGTATATGTAGTATCTAAAAAATGTACAGGGAAGAATAAAGAATCTGACAAGGTAGTGAATTAGAATTGGTGGAAAACAGACAGAATTCTTTGTCTGAGAGCTGCTTATCTGCTACATAAATGGTACTCCTTTGACAAAAGTCTTGTCCCTTTAAACCACTCAGTGAAGTCTGATGAGACTTAATTTAGCAAAGGAAGACGTATACAGGTTTCTCTAAGGTGGCATCGTCAAGCATGGTGAGCAATAACCTGAGAGGTTTTGCAGTACAGTGAGAACTGAACGCAGGAAGACACAGTAGCAAAGGAATGAGAAGACTGAGGTTTGTAACCATGTATCTGGACCCTTGGGAGTCAAACGTAAGTTCCGAGGATGAGAATTCCTGCCCAGTTCCATTGGTTCTTTTTTCTTGACTATCTGATTTCGCAGCCTGTAAACATGTTTTGACAGTGAACTGTTATTTAATAATTTAAGAGGACCTTTGCAGAAGGTCTTCGAGGTCCAATGTCAGGGATGCAGAGATGGGCAAGATACAAAAATGCCCTCGGGAGCCAGCCAGGAAGTGATTTCCCTTAGTATTTTACTTCCGTCAGATGGTGAAGCCTCTTTACTCTTTCCTCCAAGCACTTGATTTGTTTTATCTCAGGACACTTCGTCTGCTGCTTCCAGGGCAGAGTCACACTGATGACCCGTCCACGCCTTGCTGAGCAGTTGTGTTAAGTGCCGGTTGGCTGCGCGGGCCGTGGGCACAGTCCTCTTCCTCGGGACACAGGTGTTGATAAGCAGATCCCTGCCCCGTTTGCAGCTTGCTTTCCTGCCGACTTGGATCTTGTCATTCGCTAATATGCTTAGATTTCTTTTGTTTCCTCTCTCGTGCTTTGCTTTTAAGTCCCCACAATGATTATGATTCACTCTGCAAATTTCTGATCACTTTCCCAAGGTAGACCCACTCTGACTTCTGTGCTAAGTGGCCTTACGTTTTGTGGTCTTTCACGCACTGACCGTGTGTGCCGTTCTGGGTGATCTGGGCTGTAAAGGCTGATGCAGAGCGGGGATGAGGCCCCAGGACCTTCACCTGGGGAGCAGGGAAGGACGTCGTGAGCCTGCGTCTTGTGCCAGCCTCAGCCGAGCTAGAGGAATGGAAGTGGAACTCCTGCAGCATCGCAGGATTGGGCCGGAAGCATGGATACAACGGTTAGCAGAACCTCCCAGGAGACGTACAGTCCAGTGGGGACAAGTGAAAATTTCCAGCACCGTGAATAATGAGGGCTGTGTCAGAACCGGCCCGAGGTGCTGGGGGAGCCCAGAGCAGAGTGTGCCGGGCCCTCCTTGGCTTCGCAAACTCAGGGCTTATTACGCCGTTAGCAACTCATTTTAGCCTGATCTTCCGGTTGCATCATCTAAGAGTTGGTGATGAGGAAGATTCCTTAAAATTAAGGTTAACAATTAATGGTAAAATTCTTTAAAAAATGTTTTTAAAAAGAGGGCGGAGGTTGTAACTTAAGTGGTGGAGCCCGTGCTTAGCATGCATGAGGTCCTGCGTTCAATCCCCAGTCCCTCTATTAAAACAAACAAACCTAATTACCTCCCCATTAAAAAAATATTAAAAAGAAAATTCTTCCGGTGTGTTCACCTGCCCCGTGTTTGGGTGACATAAAGCCACTGTAGGATCCTCTGCCCTTCCCTCCTTCCTTCCTTCCTTCTTTCCCTCTTGCCTGTATCTTTCCCCCACAGTGTTCTGTAGTTTTCACGTGGCCTGCTTCATCATTCTCAAAGAAATGTTCTGACTCCTAGGTGCTCTGCGGAAGGCAGACTGGTAGCATCACGTCTGAGTTTCTGACACACAGAATGCGGCTCTAACATCTAAACTGGGGGGGAAAGAAGGTGCACCGAGAAGCCGAGCGGGTTTCAGGATTACCCAGGAACGGTGGGATCATACAGATGCCGCCTCTGCCCGACCCAGGCCTTACTTCCTTTCCTCAACAGCCCTCTGCCCTTGCCCTCAGCTCTCTCTGCTAGGAAACCAGAGGCCTGTTTAAGGCCCACCTGCATCCTCTCCTTATTTCTCGCCTCCTGGGCCATCCTGGGAGCTGCTGAGAAAACAGGTGGCTTGTGGTGCCTCTTCCTCCCTCCAAAGCACTGGGGGACGTAGGACATCGGGCACAGGACACAGTAACTGGCGTCTGGTTGCCCGGCTCCATGAACTGGGCAGTGGCTGTGTTCTGTGAGTTTTAGAGACAGGGATTTCCCGGGATCTCCTGGCTCCTGGGCAGAGGTGACAGCAACGTTGGGGGAGCCAGGTGCCGGAGCCCGCCAGGAACCGCAGGCCGGCGGGGCTGGACGTGTTCAGCTCTACCCAGGGGACGCATTCAAAGGACATAGTCCCTGATCTGCTCTGGCTGGAAGCAAGTGAGGCCAGAGTGTCCAGTGATCTGTGCAAAGGCCGGTCCTCCGGGCGGAGTTCACGGTGTGGCCTCACTCCGGAGGGATCGTATGAAGGTCTTCGTGAACAGGAACTGATGTTTCTCTACATAAATCTCAGGTATCAATTTCAGGCAACTGGAAAGTAAAATGATAAGATCTCGGATTCCCTGCATGTGATGACAAGGACACTAACATCCTTTTGTCATCAAAGATCAGTTGCCCCCATTCTGAGGCTCCCGGCTGGAAGACAGAATATTTGCAGGAATAAAAGGCGGCTGTCCACGTTGAGAATATGATGAGATGGAAGAGGTGGCAGTCACGGCCCCATCGGTAACACAGCCTCTGCCCGGCTACCGGGTATTTATCAGGCTGAACTTCACGGTTACGTTAGTAAGTTAATGACTGCAGTTGGAAGCAGTTTATAAAATATCTTACTTGCCATGGGAAGAAATCTTCCTTCAATTATGATGAAGAATAAAATATAGTAGGAAAAAAATGCCCAGATTCACAGCCCAATTACACTAACAGATTCTAGAGGAAGTCTTCTAAGTCTTATGGAAGGTTCATGATTCTCTTTTATTTTTCCTTGTGTGTTGCTGTCGGCTGTGGCCACTTACTGTCAGAATTCCAAGCATGGGATGTGAATTTCACCAAAGACATGTGAGCTGTAGCCACTTTTCATTTCCAGAGGGAGCTGCGATTCATTCATCTTTGCACTTAAAGCTGCTGTTGACTTTCAGCAAGGCTGAAATGGGACGTGTTTTTACGCAAGTGCATTCTGTGAGTTTGCTTTGGCGGCGTATTCTCAGTCCGTCAGAGAGCCTGGCCTTCTGTGGTCTTGGCAGGGTGGCAGCCACCTTGCGGTGAGCCCTGGCCGCTGTTGCTGGCCTGCACCTCCTCTGGTCCTGTCCCAGGTGTGAGCTGTGGGCTTCATTTCAGATAGGAAAATAGTTCCAGGGCCTAAATGTCACCTCGTCAGCCTTGCTGGCAGTGAGTGACTTGGCTGGGCCTGGGGGGGGGGACCTGGAGCAGAGCCTCGGGAAGGCAGGGACGGGAGGGCAGTTCAGGGAGGTGGGTCTGGGCTTAGGCGCAGAGAACAGCACAGGGAGGTCTGGATGAGGCGATGGCCCGGTGCCACTGGTCACCACGGGGGTGGGGGCCGGTGACGAGGGCGAGACCGAGGAGACACGTCAGCAGGGCCCGTGTTGTGCGGAGGACCCTGGGCATGAGTCTGAAGGTCAGCGGAAGTGGTTTCGGATGTTTGTGCCAGAGCGTGAAACCAGCCACTGCGGGAAGAGCCGCTGTTCTGACTGTCCCTGCACACGTTTGCTCCGGCTGCCGTAACAAAGTGCACAGACTGGCCCTTGAACAACGGAAACTTCTTTCTCGTGCCCCTGGAGGGTCCAAGTCCAAGATCAGAGCGTCAGCAGCTCTGGTTTCTCCCGGGGCCTCTCCCCTCGGCTGGCAGGTGGCTGCCTCTCGCCGTGTCCTCGCGTGGTCGCCCCCTGCCTGTGCGCACCCCTGCCGTCTCTTTGCGTGTGTCCTAATTTCCTCTCCTTGGAGGGACACCAGCCACATTGGATTAGGGCCCTGCTAAAGGCCCTCATTTTTTTTTAATTCTTGTTTTTTGCTGAAGTGTAGTCAATTTACAATGTGAGTTTCAGGTGTACAGCAAAGTGATTCAGTTGTACATACGCATACATTTTTTTTCAGTTTCTTTTCCTTTGCAGCTCATTATAAGAAGTTGAGTGTAGTTCCCTGTGCTGTACAGTAGATCCTCGTAAAGACTTCATTTTAATGCAGTTGCCTCTGTATTATCTCCAAAGACAGCCACATTCTGAGGTCCTGGGGGGCTAGGGCTCCCACATACGAATTTGGGGGGACACAGCTCAGCCTGTATCCGCAAAGAAAGCGTTCTTCTGCTCGCTGGTGGAAACAGGCTAGTGCTGTCGGGGACTGGCCTGTTTAGATGTTTTTAACTCCACGATGTTCTTGTCTGGCGCAGTCATCTTTCAGCAGGACCTATGTGAGTCACCCACAGGTGCACGGAGGACACGGAATATTGCTCCCAGTGTGCCCGCTGACCGCCCTTCCCTCTGCTCTCCCCAGACCCCTAGCTGAAACACACTGACCTGTCATTCCTAGAAGTACCCGCCTGCTTCCCTCTGAGGCTTTGCACCTGCCATTCGTTTTGCTGGAACCTCCCCCAAGACATCTGTACAGCTCCCTCCCTCATTCCCGCAGGTGTCTGCATCCCTGCTCCGCGAGGCCCTTCCCCAGCCTGCCGTGCGGAGCCGTGTCCACTCCCCTCCTCACGCCAGCATCGCTGTATCACCGTCAGACATTCCAGATGTGTCCCCCCCAGAAGGGGTGTTCCTGGACAAGGGGGACTTCGTGTCCTCTGCTGTTTTTTCTACCTGGGATACGACGGACTGAGCTCAGCACGTGGTGTGTGCTCGGTGACACAGGGGTGGCCTCCATCCTAATCAGCTCCGGCTCCTGAGTTATTTTCTTGTTTAAAGATTTTTATTTTCTTGGTGAGCTTATCAGGAGTCAAGCTGAGGGGGGTGGGCATAGCTCAGTGGTAGAGCACATGCTTAGCATGCATGAGGTCCTGGGTTCAATCCCCAGTACCTCCATTTAAAAAAAAATAGCCAAGCTGAGGAAAGGCGGCCAACAGGGTTACTTTTTAGGTGGTCAGTTCAGGTGTGTCTTCACCGAGCAGTGATGCTTCTCTGCGGGGAAACCGCCGTCCCTGTGCGCCCGTTTCACCCGTTGCGTCTCTGTCGTCCCAGGAGGCTGGAGCCCACCCTGAGGCCAGCCCCGTCCCGCCAGGATGGTGGACACAGAGAGCCCGATTTGCCTCCTCTCCCCACTCGAGGCTGATGATCTGGAAAGCCCATTATCCGAAGAATTCCTGCAGGAAATGGGCACCATTCAAGACATCTCTCCATCCATTGGTGAGGACAGTTCCGGAAGCTTCAGCTTCACAGAGTACCAGTATTTAGGAAATGGCCCAGGGTCAGATGGATCCGTTATTACCGGTAAGTGTGCTGTTTCCCAGAAAGCTTTATTTCGAAATGTTTTTTCCACAGGGAAAATTGTCGTCTTTACCTGGAAAAGAAGTCACCTCTTTCTGCACGGAACTCTTCAGACATGATAAAGCATTACACCCAGAGCCCCTGGGCCTTGAGATTTTTGGGGTGTGTCTTGCCTCTCACAGTATGCCTTCTTTTAAAAGCTGTACAGAAGTCAAATAATGCTTCATATTCAGCTAAATGCCCTGAGTTTATAGCACTTTAAAGCAGAGAGACTCCTGCTGTAATAAAAATCCCTCTCTTTTATCGGGAAATGTACATGAGCCCTCTTTCTACTGCCTTCACTGCGCTCAGAACCACATCCGACATCAGGCGAGGTGGATGCAAGGAAGTAACACGTGGGGTCCACCCAGGTAACCTCACTGGGAGGGAGGGAACCATCCTTCGAGGCAGCATTTAACCCAGCCCAGGACGCTGTGCTGTAAATTGCACCCTTGACTTAAAGGCAGCTGCATCTGGGGTGGACTTGACTCCACCGTGCTTCTTGGCCACCGTGGGTCTTACTGGGACTGAAGAAGTCGGATTCAGACTCAGGAGGAGCGGTTGCGCTTGGCGTGTGGTTGTTGACTCTGAGTTTGGACCATTCGGGCTCTCTCGGGAAACAGAGAAGGCTCTCCGTGCGGCGTTTGGTGAACGGTGTCCGTGTTCTTTCCCCTCCTGGGCTCCCCCGCGTCAGGTTCTTGGTCTGCAGCACGTTTCCCCAGCTTGGTTCCTCCCGTTCCGTGAGGACGCTGTTCACGACTGGGCGCTGACTTGGTGACGGTGGGAAAGGGGGCACCTCCCCTCCCTGGGAGCCACGTTCACTGGTGAACCCGTGTGTTTGGACCAGCTGCTCGAAACCCTGCAGGTGTGCGGGGGATGGACTTTTTTTTTTAACCAATTTAATGGAATGTGTCTGTTTTTTTTATCAGAGGCCATACATCGTGAACTTTGTTGACGATGGATATTTTTGTATTTACACAAATATTTTTGAGTTTTGTTCTGGGATGCAGTTAAAGCACTCGGAGAATGTTGATCCTTGCAGGTCCTGTGGTTAAGCTTTGTTAGATGGGGCCATAACAGTGTTGATTCTAGAGGTAATTTTGTTCCACTTCTGAGGCAAAACCCTTTTGAGTGTGTTCCCCAGTGCCCTAAGGATTTGGAGCTTCTCCATCATGAGTGGTGGTCATGGGACTGCCTCTGAGTCCTCAGTCTTGTTCCCTCTGAGTGTTTCAGAGTATTTCAGTGTATACTAACCTATGTATATACACGTCTGTGGATTTTTTTTAAGCATTTTATTGCTTCATCTCTTTTTTCCTCTTTTTTGAGAGGAGGGTAATTAGGTTTATTTGTTTGCTTATATATTTATTTTTAGAGGAGGTACTGGGGATTTAACCTAGGGCCTCGTGCATGCTAAGCATCTGCTCCACCACTGAGCTATACCCTCCCGCAGCCCCCGCCTGAATGTTTCTGTATGTATCCATCTGTCTCTATGTTAAGGTAAATGTAGGTTCAAACAGATGTCTGCGACTCTAATCCACCGCTGCCTGGGTCATCCCAGCCTCCTCCTCCTGCTTATCTGTGAGTTTAGACTCCAGCAGTGAGAGACCTGGCCGCCCCCATGCACCGTCCGTTTAATTAGTTGTCCATTTCGCGTGTACGTGGGTAGTGGCCTCAGCCCTGTGGGAAGCAACTCAATCAGCTAAGGACATTGTCCAGCTGCGGTTCCTTTGCCTTTGGTCTCACAGGCGCCACTCGTTTCTGAGGTCACTTAGGTGAGCATCTTTGGGGAAGTTTCCCGCAAATGTGTCGTACATTTGCGATATAGTCAGGTTGTAGGGTCACATTCTGCGTTCCATCCTGGGATCCTTGGACCTCCTAAGTTATTTTTGTTCATTTGTACACATTAAGGTTCACTCTGGTAAAATTCTGTGGATTTTGACAAATGCACTGTGTTGTGTGTTCACCATTACATTTTCCTATGAATATTTTTACCACCTGCAAAAACCCCTGTGTTTCACCTCTTCAACCCTGCCACCCCCATCCCCGCTCCAGCAGCTGACCTTTTCACCATTGCTACAGCTCTTCCTCTCCTAAAATGTCAGATATTAGGAATCACATAGGCTGTAGTGGCCTTTTGGACTGGCTTCTCACCCGCTGAAGCATCTTGATTGCTTCTGTTTTTGGCAATTAAGAATAAAGCTGCTGGAAACATTCAGGTGTAGGTTTTCGTGTGGACACACATTTTCAAGTCCCTTGGGTAAATATCTAGGAGAATAATTCCCTTAAGACTGTTTTGCTTCCTAAGAAACTGCCAAACTGCCTTCCAAAGTGTCCGCACCATTCTGCAGTCCCACCTGCAGTGAACGAGTGTTCCTGTTGCTCCACATCAGCGCCAGCACTTGGTGGTGTCAGTTTTTTGGATTTTAGCCATGCTAATAGATGTGTAGTGATGTCGCATTGTTGTTTTAATTCACAATTTCCTGAGGACCAGTGATGGGCGCATCTTTCCACGTGCTTCCTTGCTACCTGTGTATCTACTTCAGTCAGGTGTCTATTCAGGTCTTTTGCCCATTTTTTAAGTGAATGTTTTGTTTTATTACTGTTGAGTTTTAAGACTTCTTTGTGTACTTTGGATACAAGTCTGTTACTGGATGTGTGTTTTGCAAATAGCTTCTCCCAGTCTGTGGCTTGCCTTTTCATTTCCTTAAGTGTCTTTTGCAGAGCAGAAGTTTTTAATTTGAAGAAAGTCCAATTTTTTTTTTCCACAGATTGTGCTTTTGTGTTGCCCACATGGATTTTTATACTGTATTTGGGTGCAGTTTATTGAGTTGACAATCACAAAAGGGCTGGAAGGAAAGAAGCAAGGAAAAGCTAATGAGGTCTGTGTAGGACATGTTGGTTTTTCACAACTAAGAATAAAGCTGCTGTGGCCAGTCGTGTGTAGAGGCTACATGTAAAGCGGCCTTTTCTGCAGGGCCATGATTTAGTCACTTTCATTTTGTTTAGTTTTTTATGGACCAAATAGTAAAGTTGTCTCCTAGTCAGGGAGCCCCTCGGCTGGGGGAGCTTCGGGGCTGCTGGAGTTGCAGGAGCACAGCGGGTGTGGGCGGGCCAGGGCAGGGCTGACTCCGGGTGGGAGCCCTGCCCACTGGCTGATGCCGCCCCACCAGATGCCTCACACGTGAAATCATACCCTCAGAAGCCCGGTTGCGACATCAGATGGCACGGCCGTGAATATTCATAAATCCTCCCCTTCTGTTCTTAGACACCCTCTCCCCGGCTTCGAGTCCCTCGTCCGTCACTTACCCCGTGGTTCCTGGTGGCACTGATGACCCTTCCAGCGTAGCGCTGAACATTGAATGTAGAATCTGTGGGGACAAAGCCTCGGGCTACCATTACGGAGTCCACGCGTGTGAAGGCTGCAAGGTACAGTGGGCCTGGACGGGGAGAGAGGTGGCCTTTCAGGGGCTACATGTGGCTCCGTTTATTTTATACCCATACGTTGGTCATTACTGAGAAATGCTGGAGCTGTAGACCAGAACTGACCCAAGGGACGGATTAATTTCTCCCTTCGGAAAGTCCAGGGCACATTTCTGGACTGTTTGGGGGTTTGGGGGGAGGGTAATGAGGCTTATTTAGTTAGTTACTTGTAATGGCGGTGCTGGGGCTTGAACCCGGGACGTCAGGCATGCTAAGCACGTGCTCTAGCACTGAGCTTCACCTTCCCCCTTTTTTATTTTTATTTTTTATTTAAGCAACTAGTCTATCTTTTGAGCTTTTGAGGGGTGGTGATTAGGTTTCCTTATTTATCTGGGGGGGGTTAGGGAGGTGATTAGCTTTATTCACTCTGATGGAGGTACCAGGGATTGGACCAGGACCGCACGCATACTAAGCACATGCTCTACCACAGAGCTGTCCCCTCCCCGCTTCGCTGGACTGTTTATAAATGACTTAGAGAAATGTGTTCTCTAAAAGAAAATAAGCCACATTAAGAATGATCCCTTCATTTCGGATGCGAGGCCACAGAGCCCACTTCTTTTTGCCCACTTTCTCCCCCCAGCCTCATTGGAAGGTCCGGGAGGGCAGTGGTTTTCACTCCATCAGTGATGTCAGGACCCCGCCGCACATAGCGGCGAGGACCAGACCTGGCAGAACTCCAGCTCCCTCCCCAGCTGCTCCCGACCCCTAAACTGTCCTTCCTGCATCGGGGGCCTGTTCACCCGAACCACAACCACAAGGCCCGCAGTGTGGGGGGTCAGGCCATGTCCTCCAGCATTGCGCCCACCAGATTGCTGGTCCTTCCCGCCTGACGGCGGGAAGGACTACGTGTTCTGTCCTGACACTCCCAGGATCATCGCATGGTGTGGGCGCTCGTTCCCGCAGTTGATGCACGGGAGCTCCAATAATCTGAACATTTGGTTAAAATCAGAAATCTTTCCTTGCTAATGCTGGAAGTGTTTCCAGCTTTGGGAAGATGTCACAGCCTTGAATGGTAGGCCGCGAAAACTGCACTCTTGGAACACCGACACTGCCCCTGCCAGCCTGGCCTCGGAGGCCTGGTCCACAGCTAGAAAGGGCCACGTTCGCCAGGGCATCTCTGCATCCTGACGTTTGAAACTCTCTCTTCTCAATCCTTCTTGTAATCCCACACGTTCCTTGGCCACGTGACTTCAAAACCCAGATAACTGAGCAAGTGCAGACAGCAGCCTTCCTCCTACGTTCCCCAAGAAAATGCTGTCCCCTCTCCTGTGGGCCGTCGGACCTGCAGAGCAGAAGTACAGAGGGTGCCTGGGAAGCAGTGAGGGACTGGCCCAGTATAAACCCTTCACAAGTCTGCCAACCACATACCTTTAGAAAAGCTACTTGCAAGGGGCAAAGGTAGAGCTCAGTGGTAGAGT
The DNA here is from genome assembly GCF_048564905.1 of Vicugna pacos. NCBI lineage: Eukaryota > Metazoa > Chordata > Mammalia > Artiodactyla > Camelidae > Vicugna > Vicugna pacos. The sequence continues at coordinate 63,657,114 of NC_132998.1, forward strand.
ACCTCCCTAGCATGCATGAGGTCCTGGGTTCAATCCCCAGCACCCCCATTAAAAAATAAATAAATAAACCCAATTACCTCCCCCACTGGAAAAAAAAAAATACCTGCAAAGCAGTCTTTTCTGCAGGGCCAGGGCTTCATCACCTTTGTTTGCTCTTGGTTTTTATGGGCCAAGTAGTCAAGTTGTTTCTTACTGGGTAAAGTTAAAGATGCTTTTAGAAAGTAAGAAAATTGTTGACAAACAACTGGCCTCCTTTTCTTCTATAATCTACATCTTCTAGATGTAGATATTCTCTTACAAAAATCCCTAGAACATTTTGGTCACCAAGGTGGATCTGTCCTCTGAGAAGAGAAAGTCACGGTGTGTAAATCTTAGCAGGGTGGAGTCACTCTTTGGGAGACTGTCATTGCGTCTCCCCCGGCCAGGTGAGGACAGATTGAAATCACTTTGAATTTTGGTTCATTTTATTGTTTCTCATTTTGCATGTAATGAAATTTCAAATTTTCAATTTTCCCTAATTATATCAGAATTTTTAGAAGAACTATTTCTGTCCAGTTAGTTCATTTTAAAAGACACTAAACGCACAGCAAGGACTGACGCTGACTCGGTGGTGGTCCACATTCTTTAACCAACGGCATGTTAATCCGCAGGGATTCTTTCGGAGAACGATTCGGCTAAAGCTGGTGTACGACAAATGCGACCGGAGCTGTAAGATTCAGAAAAAGAATCGGAATAAATGCCAATACTGTCGTTTTCACAAGTGCCTTTCGGTTGGGATGTCCCATAACGGTAGGTAAGGTTATCCATCGCATTCCCGGCCCGTGCCTCAGTGCACCTCCCTTGTCGGGTCGGTATGGACGGTATTTTGAATGAACACCGATACCCAGATCGTTGTATAACATGATAACCCAAGAAAGTAAGTCTCCAATAGCAGAGATCCAGCAGAGCCCTTGGAGTCACGGCTGGAAACTTCAGGTGGTCAGACTTTGATGTAAAGTCTGACGCCGACCGGGAACCACCAGGCCGGCTCGCCGCTCACGTCGCATACAGGCCGCGCCTGCTGTTCCTGTCATTTTACCGTGTGACGAGTTTAATTGTATTTAATCGTCCCCTCATTTTAGAGCATGCCAGTTACTCCCTGAGGGTAAACTGAAAATAATTTGTTCCCACAAGCTGCATGTTTACCTTCTGGGAAAAGGAAAGGGTATTATGTAAAGCCACTCTAAGGCCCACTGTCGGCTCCTTGGCCTCAGGGGTCAGTTCCCTTGTACCTTAAGCCCATCCTGCTGTGACGTGAGTCATGGGGCTGCCCTTCATTTTAACCCTTTTTAAAAGTCCAGACATAGGGAGTCCGGGTGTCATCCTCATCCCTTCAAAGCAGCAGGCTGAATCATCTTGAGAAGAGGGTTTTAACTTGCGTGGGAGCGTTCACCCGTTTCTCCTCCGGGGTGCGAACTTCCCGCGCAGCTGTCCGTCGCTGTTCTGTGCTGCGCTGCTCATTTCTGTGTTTTCCATTATTCCATTCACCGCTCCCCACCCCCTGCCCCGACCCCCAGCGATTCGTTTTGGACGAATGCCAAGATCTGAGAAGGCAAAACTGAAAGCAGAAATCCTCACGTGTGAACATGACCTAGAAGATTCGGAAACCGCGGATCTCAAGTCTCTGGCCAAGAGGATTTACGAGGCCTACCTGAAGAGCTTCAACATGAACAAGGTCAAGGCCCGAGTCATCCTCGCGGGAAAAGCCAGCAACAACCCAGTAGGTGGCTTTGCTGCTGTTTCTCCTAGTCCGAGGCGCCCCACTGGCCACACACAGCTAGAGGCGTGGAGGAGGGCTGAGGACATCTGTGCTGAATGCTGAGAAAATAATACTTACCCCCGAGGCAAATGGGAGACAATGGAGTGGAAACATTCCGTTCGCAGACTGTAAAATGTCGCTGAACACAACTCCCATCCCATCCCATCCAGTTCACCTCAGAGCTCCTAGCAACCGAGTTACTGTAATGACTGTGTGGTTAATGCACCCAGAGAAATCTGGCTAATAGTTTACCAGGTTCCCCGGTGCTTTCTTCAGTGATTTGTTTTAATCCCTATTTTAATGCCAGAAAATGAAACCGTTCACCTCCCACTCAAAGTGTGCTCTTATACCCTTCCTCCTAAAACTCCTGCCTCCTCCCGGAGCTCCCCCGTCCCCGCCTCCCCGCCTCCCCCGTGCACCCTCTTATCCTCCAGCAAGAGCCCAGGCGAGCGCCACCCTGCCCCCACCCCACATCCTGCCCCACTCCCACGGCAGCCAAGTCTTTGTCTCCCTTGCAGAGCTAATCCCAGAGCTTCCTTCAAAGACAGGGACGGCCCAAGGTTGGTGAACAAAGTGGTTGAGCCTTTTTCCTGTGCGCCTGGTGAAACAGGTTTCATTTGTGTTAATGAGTAGCTTGCATTGCTCCTTATTGGGGATTACAAGCCAGGCTTTTTGTCACAGCAAAATAAAGTATTTCACAAGCTGCTTACTTTCATGAACAAACCGAACCTCTTTTTAATTGAGCCTTTTCATTCTTCAGGGAGTTCTCCAGTTAAACAGGCTGGCCATTTTAGAAGGGGTCAGGCAAACTCTATTAAACTGGTAAAGCCACACCCCCGCGGGCCGCCCCAGAGGCTGGGACAGACTCCACCCTTTCCCTACCACAGGCTGAAAGCAAAGGAATCTTCTAACCTGTGAGCGTCTACCCTGGAAGTGATTAGTACCGCCCCAAGTTAGAGCGACCCCATTCCTGATCTCCCGGAGGTCTTCTAGACCTTCCTGAAATCCTCTGCATCTCCCGTGGGTTTTCAGAATGTAAAGCAAGCTTAAAAGTCGTCTGCCTCTTAACCAAACCCTCCTGTTCGATATTCACTTGACTCCCATAGAGTATGCTTCCTGTGCCCCTGGGCACCACACGCTCTTGGAAGGAAGCCGTCGCCCGCGATCGGAGCTGAAATCTGGACTGTTGAGGACTCTCCGACAGTTAGTCTGGGAGAGGAGTCCGTATTTTGATCGTAAGGAAGGAAATAGTAGACCCGCACTCTAGGGCTGGCTTCACTGTACAGGGAACGAGTTCGGTGTACTGCTCAGTCACGCCTGCTTCCGCCCCGCCTCCAGACCAGAGCAGCACGGGTCCCGCTTTGCAAGGAAGGGTCCAGGTGTCACTCATCTCATTTGATTGAACCGTTTGCTCCAGGTCAGGTTCACTTCCCACCCCATGTCCTCTGTCTGCCGAGTCGTGGCCTTCCTCCATTCCCCACCTCCCCAGCCCAGTCACCCCGGAGCTCGGAGGGCGGCTCGGGCGCAGTCTCAGGGACAGCCGCAGGCGGGGCACCGTCCTGGACCCGCAGCCCCCTCGCACCACACCCCGGGGTTGTCCTGAAGTATCGTACCTACATCTTAAGCTGTCTTCAGATTGAGGAACACACTTACTACCTGTTCTTGTTAGTGCATCTAGAAATGCGTAGTAAAACCCATCCAAAAGCTTATGAAATAATTTCACCCAAAACAATTCTACCAATAATTCACAGATTTCTCCTAAAAGATGGCGCTGCCTAACTTTATAGAAAATGCTGTTTAAATGTGTTTTGGAGAGGACTTCTTGTAAATAACAGGATTGACACACCAAGAACACCATTAGGTGTGAGCCAGGGTGGTATGTATCAGTGCAGGGAGGCTTCTGGTCTTGGTGTGGAGTGATTTGGGGAAAGTGGGCAGCTTTCTGCCCTGTGCTGTTTAAAGTCTTTACAATGTGCTCTGCTGATTTGAAATGACCTCCTGTAACGTCAGATAGATTCATATGCAAGCGTGGCTATAAAAGGCACATTTCAGAGTTAAATATAAGCTTCCTGATTTTTAAAATAGTCTTATCAAGAATGTTTCTCCGTAAGGTTTGGCAGATTTTCAAGTGTCTTGCTATACAGTTTCTCTTTGGCTTCAATAAACATGGTTTTTCAATGTTAGCACTTTTTCTGAATTCATATGGTTTCTAATTTTGCCTGTGAATGAGGCCTGCCTTCTAAAATCCAAGTGATAATTTTATTTAAAAGAAATGAGATATCTGTTACCAGTTGAGTCTCCATTTAAGAGAGAAAGTTTCACACAGAACTGGTGCCGGGCCGGCTTCCTGGGCACCCGTTCTGTTTCACAACATCCCCTGCTTAGAAGGGCCCTGCACTGGGGTTTAATGCTCCGTGTCCCAGTCTTGAAATTCTTAATCACTTTCTTCTAAGTGTCACTTTACACTGGACCCTGCAGATTATAGAGCCCGTGTGTGCTGGTCCTATGAGATGTTGTACCAAAAAATAATAAATAAATAGACAAGCATTCTGTAATCAGACACTTGGAACCACTGCTCACCCTAACCCTGTCCTGGACACTCATTACATTAAAGGCTCTGGCAGGCCCTAACTTCATTTAACTCAGTGTTTCTCGAATTTTTTTTTTTGACAATGGCACTCTTTTTTTAAATTTTATATAATACCTTTATTTCTGCTGAAGGTCCTTTTAAAAAGCCAATGCTTCAAATAAAGTCAGGGTGACCTAATATTGTATTTTCTGGAGTTGAGGAAATAGTGCCACCTCTCCTTTAAAAACGTTTTTCTAGTGCATCCTATTAACGTTAATTCTTTAAATCTGAGCTCCAACTTCTGTGACGCAGACGTGCCCGCAAACTTTCCCAGAACAATGGTAGATCTGGCCTGCTTTTAAAGTCTTTAGAGAGAGACAGTTTTAGTTTTCCTTTATCAAACAGGATTTTTAGAAGTTTGGCTTTGAATTTTATACTCAGAATGTTTTCAGTCGCTCACGGATAATTTAAAAAGTATTCTTTCCTCTGATGTGGAATCAATTTTTTTTTTTTGGTCCAACACTATATTGCAAATTCAAGTTCTGTTTAAAAATTTTAAAGGCAGTCATCAGATTATTCCAACACTTCCAGCTTGCTTCTGGGCCGGGGACACCCCGCAGGTGCCCTGCAGATGGCTTTGTACTGTGATTCTTCCAGCTGCTCTTGTGAGCCCAGAAACAGGGCACGTGCCATGCTGTGAGCCCAGATGCATGGTCAGTGATGGGTGGTACCCACTGGCAGAGCAGTGCATAAAATCACTGGGCTGCCTGGACACTAAGTGGGGACTGAAAATAATGCCTCCGCCCACTTAATTTCTGATCTGTGGAGCAGAGTATAGATCAGAGACTGCCCTTGGAGACGCCATTTCTTCTGCTCCGCACACAGACCTGGCGTGGATTTCAGCCGGCAGCGGTGTCTGTGCCGGTTCTCCTAGGCCCCCCAGATACACCATCCCTTCTGGGCACGCTGGCTTCAAATAACATGCCAGCCGCCTCTTCTTTCCTCTCTAGATCTTTAGCAAGTGGCAGGACTGGTGGGTTTGGAGGCAGATGGCGAGGCCATGTTTAGGAGCTACCGTGAGGACCTGACGCTTGTTTCAGAAGGTGGGGCACTGGGGAGGAGGTTTCAGTCTCCTGCCCTGAGAAACGGGAGCCCTTTGGGGCTTTTCCGCTTGTGCCCAGAGAGCACGGGCTTAACAATGCGCGTTTGTTTACTTCTACACAAATGCCGACTTTCTGAGTTGTACGTGTTTACGTGCCAGATTCATTCATTCGATGCTCAGTGTTGGATAATGGTGGTTATCTCTGAAGTTCACAAAATGGTAAAATTAAGAATTCTCGGGGGGAGAGTATGGCTCAGTGGTAGAGTGTATGCCTAGCACGGACAAGGTCCTGGGTTCAATCCCCAGCACCTCCACTGAAATAAATAAATAAATACATAAATATCCCCCCAAAAAACCCCAAAGCCAAAAAAATAAATAAATAAAAATTTAAAAATAAAAATATTAAAAAAGAATGATTGCAGGTAAGGCTATTGCAGTCATATTTGGGAGTTCAGAGAATATTATAAAATGTTTAAAGTGCCCTGCTGATACTCTGTTTCTTGTTAGCTTTATTGTCAAAATCAGTACTTTAGCTTCTTAGCAGTGAAGTCCCCTCCAGTGTCAGGCAATGGTGATTGTCACCTTACTGACTTACATTGTTCTCTAGTAATTCTTATCGGCAGCTCACTTTGGGGCTAAGGATGAGGGCTGTGTTTTGCACATGTTTTGAGTCTCCACAGGCGACTGGAATACAGTGACTGCCATCAGTTTCTTGCTAATTAAGAGGACAGCTTGACACCAACCACCTGACTTATCCCAGTGTCTCCCTTTCCAGCCTTTTGTCATCCACGACATGGAGACGCTGTGTATGGCCGAGAAGACGCTGGTGGCCAAGTTGGTGGCCAACGGCATCCAGAACAAGGAGGCAGAAGTCCGCATCTTCCACTGCTGCCAGTGCACGTCCGTGGAGACCGTCACGGAGCTCACGGAATTCGCCAAGTCCATCCCGGGCTTCGCCAGCTTGGACCTGAACGATCAGGTCACCCTGCTGAAGTACGGGGTTTACGAGGCCATATTTGCTATGCTGTCTTCTGTGATGAACAAAGACGGGATGCTGGTAGCCTACGGAAACGGCTTCATAACCCGCGAGTTCCTGAAAAGCCTCAGGAAGCCGTTCTGCGACATCATGGAGCCCAAGTTTGATTTCGCCATGAAGTTCAACGCGCTCGAGCTGGACGACAGTGATATCTCCCTCTTCGTGGCTGCTATCATTTGCTGCGGAGGTGAGTTACCGATTTCCTCTGCAGGTGCCTGTCGCTCACAGCCTCCTGCCTGAGGCCTGGCGGGGGCGGCCCCTCCGTGAGCGGGAGCCAGGCCCCAGCAGAGCCCGCGCGGCATCCGAGCCCCACGTCCCCGCCGGCAACGGGTGAGAATGTCGTCACCACATGTCATATTACAGCATGTCTTATATACAAACACGTTTGTGCAATAGAAATATGTTCTGTTTATAATTACATAAATATATATTCTACTTATAGCATATCATTAATAATGCTAGTGTAATTATATCTGTTATCCATTATATCTAGTATCTATTATATATCAGGTATAATAATAATAATATTATAGTGTATGGTGTATATTATTATCATATACATTTGGCCCTTTATTTCTGTGGGTTTTGCATCTGCAGGTTCAACCAACTGCAGGTTCAGGAAAAAAATTTCCAGAAAGTTCCAAAAAGCAAAGCTTGAATTTGCCACGCACCGTCAGCTATTTATGTGGCATTTACACTGTATTTATAACTATTTACATAGCATTTACATTGTACTGTGTGTTATAGGTAATCTAGAGCTCATTTACAGTGCACGGGGGGGTGTGCGCAGGTAATATGCCATCTTATAGAAGGGACGTGGGCATCTGGATTTTGGTGTCCTTGGGGGTCCTGGAGCCAGTCCCCCATGGCTACCGAGGGACGACTGTGTTATAATTGTTATTATAGTATTAGATCCACATCACAGACAGTATTCTGTGAAGTGCTCACAGATGTTAGTCCAGTTGCTGTCTTTATTGGTGTAGTTACACTGTTTCATAATGAAAAATGTCAGTAACTAACTGGCAGTGACTGCAAAATGTGCTTTGCCAAAGGAAATGGATCCCAGTGCAGGGAGGGCTGGGCCTCTGTGCGGGGGAGCTGCAGTCCCCAGATTTTTGGCTCAGTGTCATGTTCCTTTAAATAGCCCTGTCCTGGGTCTAAGAAGGTCATCCCTTTACCGTAAACTCAGCTGACCTCACTCAGCCCTGGGGAGACTGATGGGGCCACGGCCTCCTCAGATTCCCCGGAGCTGTGCAGTCCCCCCGAGTCCCTCCCTGGCAGAACTGAGGCTGGCAGCAGCTGCCCAGACTCCATGCGTGGGGCTGGGGCGGGGGGCTGTGCTCAGCTGCATGAGGCCGTCCCTCTGACCATCCAGCTGGGCACAGTCCGGCGGGGGGGAGTCCTGTGCTCTGTCCTGTGCTCTGGCAAAATGCGTAGAACCACAAGGCAGCCGCACGTGATCTGTCATTGTCCTTGGTGAGCACGCTCCAGAGTTGTGTTGTGGGCAAAAGCCAGGCAGAACTGTTTCTAAGCAGTATGGCCACAGTTTTATAAAGGACATTCACGTCACAGAGCAGAAGACCGTCTGGTGGGATATCCGTTAAATCTGTATGATGGGGTTAAAATTCGAGGGGGGCTTACTTACAATTTTTTAAATCTCTCTGTTTAAAAACTTAACAATTATATTTATTTAACAAAGGAAAATCCACATCATTAGCAACACTTTTGAAAATACTGGTAACGAGTAGGACCCTAAAGAGAGCGCCGCCTACGGAGTTTGGATACGGGGGCGGGGGGCACAAGGTCTGAGCTGTCCAGGGAGCCTGGGGCCTGCGTCTGAGCCGCCCCGGGGAGTCGCCTGCTGTCCTCGTCGCCCCTCCCGCGCCAGGCCTCGGACCTCCCCTCTGCGGGTGTCCTCAGCACCCTCTCCAGCCGGTATCCATCCTTCCACTCATTTCTCGCTCCACTGTCTTTTAAGTCGACTTATACGAGAAGGTACTTGCAACAGTGCTTTATACTACAAAGCCTACGGTGAACTAATCACAGGCCTCAAATATCGCTGACGCGAAAGATCTAGGAAGACGTGGGAAGGAGAATTTGATTTCCTGTATTATGCAAAATTGGTTGTGTGCAGAGCTTCACCTAATATGCTGGGGGTTTCCCCTGACAGGTGGCAATCAGATCAGTCCTAGAGGAAGTGGCCGCCCTGTAAGGTAGGGAGTTGAGTTAAGGCAGTAGAAATATTTTGGAATGAGTATTTGCCCTAACTGTCTACCCCTTCTAGGCCTGGCGACTTTGGGAAAATCCAGTTCCACCTTCCAGGCAAGTTGACAGCACCTAAAGGCAGCTAAGCTTTCTGTAAAATAAGAACGTTCGGTTTTCTCAAGCTGGAAAACCGTTACTCGGTGTTAACGCGGCGATCACGGCACTCAGGCGTCTTTTTCTTTCTTTCGAGGGTAGATCGGCCCGGCCTCCTGAACGTGGGACACATTGAGAAAATGCAGGAGGGCATTGTGCACGTTCTGAGGCTCCACTTGCAGAGCAACCATCCCGACGACGTCTTCCTCTTCCCAAAACTCCTCCAGAAACTGGCAGACCTGCGGCAGCTGGTCACGGAGCACGCGCAGCTGGTGCAGGTCATCAAGAAGACGGAGTCGGACGCGGCTCTGCACCCGCTGCTGCAGGAGATTTACAGGGACATGTACTGATGTCCTGCCCGTGAACACAGAAGAGGAAGTCGTGCAGGGTTTCTGCCGGCGACAGCACGACGCGTGAGCGGTGGCGGCGGTGCGACTGTGCACACGCGGCCACACTTTAGCCTTACACGACGGGAGTCTGGGCTCCGGGTAACCGAGTCCTGTTCCACGTCTCTGTCTTCTTTTAACCAGTACTTCTGAGCGCGTGCAAAGTATTGAAATGCCGATGGTAGGCGGCTGACAGTCCGGACTTGGAAAATTAAGAAGAGTGATGTTCAGCGGTCCGATTTTAACACACCTGATGTTAGTTAATCATCACAGGTTTCTTTACATCATGTTCGTAATTTGCCGTCACGTTAGCCTCAGAACTTGCGCTCTGTCTTCCCTTTTCGCCACCTTTTGACTGTCGTGCTCCTTTCTAATTTGGAAAACTAATCAGCACTTTCTAACTTTCATAATCCTGTGAGTCTAGGTGCATCCAAAGGTTAGGCGTTTTAGAAGCAGCCAAGTATTTATTTGGAAGACTTCGATTATGTTCCCTGAATTTGAAGAAAGGCAACATGCTGGGCTTTTTTCACCATAGGATTTAGGATTCCGAGAATTCTCTGATAAGCTGTGCGCAGGCGGGGTGGCTTTGTTTCAGTGTGCTGCTTTCCTGCTTAGGGCTGATACGTGGAGAAGTCTATCCCCAGGTTTGTGTAGAAGGTCCCGGAAGCCGGTCTCAGGCCCCTCTGGACTTGGTTCTTTGCCGTGTGAAGCTAGCGTCTGTGGTTGGCAGGGACGAGACAGACTGAACGTAGGTCAGCTTCCCATTCCTCTCACCTCGATTCCCCCTCAAATCTGAACCAGCCCAGTCAGGCTTTTGGGGGCCATGGGCGTGTCTTCAGGGGCAAACTGACAAATGATTTGTAAATGTTGCTCTGGGCCCCCTGCCCCCATCAAGGCAGCTCTGTGGTCTTTTTCTATGTTGCTTTTGAAATATGCAGCTTTATTATTTTTTTTTAAACACTTGCTGGTGGTAGCTGCTTCGTGGAGAGAAGATGTGGCAGATGTGAGTTCATGGCGTGGCTCGGGGGGTGGGCAGGGGTCTTATCCGGAGAATGGTGCCGGGTGGAGGGGTGGGGTGAATCTCAGGATTCCTGACAGGCTGGTGGTTTCACAGAGACGGAGAGTTGTCTCCTCTTCCAACTACGTGCGGAAGGGGCTTGGCCCAGTATCTAAAATAGTTGTTTCAGCCTTAAAGAGCAGCTCCTCAGCCTCGGTCCAGTTACGAAAGCAGTGTTGTTTATGGGTGTGTCTCAGAACACCTGGACCTGGAAAGCCTCTCTGTCCGCCGCAGCAGACGAACTGTCCCGTCAGAGGGCTTGCAGCAGGGCCTCCCCCCGAGCCAGACGGGCTGAGCCTGCAGGCTCCGCTGACTCTGCAAGGTCCCTGGGCGCCTCCTGGACTGACAGCACTTACGGCCTGGTTGTACCTTAGCTCCCTCCCCCTTTATCTTTGAGGAATTCGGTTCTGTAAGGTCATTGTTACTATTTGCTGTTGAAGAGTGACTAGGATGGAATTTGGTTAAGTTCCCAAGATCAGCATCACTACAAGCGGAACTGTGAGACCTCAACTAGAAAAAAGCAAAGGTTACAATCAGGATGTCCTTTTGACATAACACATGTAGCGATGTTTTTTATCTTCATTTTTTAAGATATATCCAATCAAAGGATCTGTTGGAAGCAAACAAAGGCATTTCCTCTTTAGAATGACACCAATCACGGGTCTCCCTAAGTCAGAAGGGCTTTGAGTCACGTGGTGCATCCATTTCCTGTTCTCTCCTAAAGTGCGACCTCCCCGGGCTGGGAGCCTGGCGGGCTGTGGCTTGCTGCAGGTCTCCAGTCGCGGACTGGATTCTGGGGCCAGGCGTGTGTCGCCTCTCGCTCTGGTGTCCAGGGACAGATCCACTCAAATGGACGCGACTTCGGAAAGTGAACCTTGAGACGCAGGCTTTCAGAAAAGCTGTCCATCCTGTTTAGATCCTCGTGAAGCCTACGTAAAACAGCTCCCAGTTTATACTGGCCGCAGGAGCAAGCCGACGGGGGCCCAGGCGCTGCATCGGCCGCGTCAGTGAGCCTCGGCCTCTCCTGGGGCCCAGCCAGAGTACCCGCCGCACCCCTGGGGAAGCCACAGAGGAGGCCACAAGCGACCTCAGTGTGAAAGTCACTTGACCTTGTTCCCTTGTTAATAAGAAGAAATTCGTTTTGAACGACGGTGTCACTGATTGCCACTCGGAATATTTTGGGCCACCTAATCCAAGATTTCTCAGAGCACTGATAGTCAAATATGAACGAGTTATTCACCAGGCCATACACGGTAGTACTTCCAATAGGAACTTTAAGGGGTACACGGACTGCTGGCTGGGCTTCAGTGGACATCGTCAGCATCAGCGACAACGGAAGCGTTGCAGCAGGTTCCAGGTGCTTCAACCATGAGTGTGGAGCCCGCTGCCCCGGTGCTGGACACAGGACGTGGGGGCCCCCTTTGCACCACCCTGAGCCCACCTTCAAGTCGCTGTTTAAACCTGATTCTTCATGTCCTCGCCTGTCCTAGCACAGAGGGCTGAACTCCCCAGAGACCACAGGTTACGGGCAGCCTCTGTCTCCAGTGCTGACGGGAAAGAGGGATGAGGGGCTCGCGGCGCCCCTCCTCTGCCTCCTGGGCATTTCCAGTTGGAGCCCCCCACACTGAGTTCTGCACCGGCCACCCCACGAGAGGCCAGAGGGCTGCACATGCAGGGAGTTGTTTTGGTGACATCCGGTATTGTCAGAAACCGGGTCCCCTCCAGCCGTCAGTGGGTGCGGGATTTGGGAGCAGCTTGAATTTTGCCGGAGCTTGGGAGCCCCTCCTTCCTTCCCGCCTTGTCTCCGGGTTCCCTGTGACCTTCCTACAGCTCTCTGGTGCAATGAGTTTAAAGCATCTTCCCAAAGAGGATGGGGGAGGAGGGTCTAGCTCAGAGGTAGAGCGTGTGCTCACCACACACGAGGTCTTGGGTTCAATCCCCAGGACCTCCATTAAGACTAACTAACTCAATAAACCTAATTACCTCCCCTCCCGAAAAAAAAAAAAAAAAGATACACGCACACAAATAATACCTGTGAACGGAGGCGAAGGGATCTCCATGCATTCATGCCTATGAGAGCTGTCCCTCTTAAAGGGCCTCCTCCCTTTCCTCCTATAAGCATAGCACGCAGCTTTCCGCTGGAGCGATGTGTTTCTTTCTGCAGTAAAACTACAGAAGCAGGTGGCCTCGAGGACCGTGCGGAGGTTCCAGCCCCAGGGCAGCATCCTAAGATCCGAGCAGAAGCTCAAGGCACAAGTAAGATCCTTTGTTTGACATATGATGATAAGTAAACCATTAATTCAGCAGCTCCTGCTTCCCCAAGCCTGCAGCGGGACAGCCACCTCAGGAGAGCTGTCAGAGGCACTGTTAAAAATCAAGGTGCATACAAACGCGGGGGCTTTCTGGTGCGCCTCTAGTCTGACCTGAGCTGAGGGCTCAGGCTGTATGCTCACTGCCGCTGTGTGCGCTGAGACACGAAAGTTTACAGGACTCTTCAGGGGAACTTCTGTTGTTTGAAGGGAGCCTTACAGACACACACGTGCAGAAGTCGCTGCGCGTGAGCGGTACCCGGGTTTAGGAGAAACGGCAGTGGTCCCGGCTTGCGGTGACCTGCCCTCCGAGGCCTCCCGCCTCCAGCTGTGCCTGCTGGCCATGCGTAAGCCTGTTTGTTCATGGAGAGATCCTGGCAGGTGAGGATGGAGAGAGATGCCTTCGTGCAAGCCTCCATCAGGCCATGGCTTTCCAAAGCCTCTCCGCCCCACAGTTGCACCTGCGCCTGGCTCCGGGCGTTTCCAGCCTCTGGCTCCCGTTTCAAACCACTGGGATGCCGGGCACGTTTGGTAACTATGACCAGATACACGATGGAGAGGTTGTGTGTGTGTGTGTTGACCCAATGACCACATCTGTCTCTGGAATGTCTTTAAAACTCCTGTTTAAATATGAATCCATTGTTTCAACCAGCAAGTCCAGTGCTCCCAGCTAAGACTGACTTGACCACCAGCTTGGCCTTTTGTGGGGGCTTCCAGGGACCCAGGGAGAGCCCGGCACCCTCATAGTACCTCTTCGACCCGTGTTGCCTTTCAAAACACAGATCCCGCAAGGAAAACATGTCAGGTGCTCCCAGCTACCCACCTAGGCTGTCAACGCAGGTTCCTGCTGTCTCCTCCAGGTCTCCGCCCCATGATGGAAACACCTGGGCTCGGATGAAGGTTCTCCTGGCGGTGCAGGTTTGGCCCCAGGTCTAGCGCATTTCCACCACCTCCGGGTTCCTGCGGGTTAGCCTGGGCCACCTGGAGGGGTTACTTGCTCTTAAATTCACAACAGTGGTGTCAACTCAGGAGAGGTCAGGAAATTATACCGTCCATAGAAGTCACAAGATAAGGTCGATGCCATCAACTGAGGGCTTACGGATTGTTATAAAGTGTCCGGGGAGGACCTTCTCCACACTCACCGTTTGTACGGCACTGGGAGGCGGGCGCTGGCCTTTTCCAAAGCCAGGTTATCTGTATTTGTTCATCTTCAAAGTGGCCCCGCTTCTCTTAAATCTTGGTCCAAGCTGACTTATGGGCTCCCCTGGGATTAAGGATTCTTACCAACCAAGTCTGCATCAAGCGGTCAGCTAAGGGGAATCTTGCCTTCCTGACAGCAGTGACCTTCAGATGGCACAGCCTGCCTACAGCAGGAGGGCCCCGCGGACCGCTCAGCGGGGCCGTGACGGTAACCAGGCTGCCCGAACGGTGCTGACCGCGCCTCCTTACCTGGGCTCTTTCCGCCTTACCCCGGTAAGGACTGTCCCCACAGCAAGATCTCCTCTGGGGACCTTCTGCCCGGACAGATCTAAGACTCGGCTCCAAAGGTGAAGTCTGTCTGCTTTTAGGTGCCGTTTTAATACAATTCAGGGACGTGGCCATCGACCCTCAGCCTGTGAAACACACTAGAATGAGAATAAAGGCCAGAAATCGGTCTGACTCAGAACACAGGAGACCCCTCTGTTTCCCTGGAAACTACAATACAAGCTAAAATGTGATCTTGGAAGTTTTGTTAAGACAAAAGGGAAAAAAGACAGTTGAGTCTTCACGCTTCCATTTCAAACGTTAAGTAGTGCTTTCTGTTCGGCTGTTTTCCTGGGACACGGCAGGTCCTCGAGCTGCAGAGGGGGCCGCTGTGGGCGCCACCTGGTCACTGGAGCAGAAAGTGAGAGGTGCCGCCCCGGCTGACTTCCAGCAGCCTCTTCCCAGCTTAAGGCATCAGGACTCCTAGGTCGAGTGGGGCTGTCAGCAGACCATCTGCTTCTCAGAATCTCCGTCCGAGACAAGAGAAGTCTCCCTGTTTACTTCCACCCCTCTGAGGAAAGGGGGCCACTGTGGCCCAGCTGGGATCCATGCAGCCACGTCCTCCGGGACTCCTTTGCCTAATAGCACAGACCAAACTGCATCCACTTCACGGTCACATCCTGACTGAGGCAACTGACAACAGCAAGGACCTCAGTGCCCCCGTGGTTGTTCAATGCATTATTTGCAAAAAAAAAAAAAATCAATTTTTTAACATCACAAACAGCAAATTAAGACCTGGGTCAGGTTTGTAAATTTAAAATGTGTTTGCTAGTTTGGGTCACATATGAAGCCTTCCATGTTTTCCCCAGAGGAGGTGACACACCGGCCTCCTACCCCCTGCCCTCCCCCGGCACCCAGCACCTAAAGTCTGTTCTGTAATGAACAGTCCAGAACCACGCCAGCCGGTGCACGGACGAGCGCCCCATCACCCCTGCCTCCTGGGACGAGCGGGGAGCTGCGGGGCCATGGGCATGTGGGCCACCAAGTCCCCAGACCCTGAAGACAAGTGATTTCAAGGTAAAATCATTCACTTTGGGGAAATGTCTTTTCATTTTAAAGGCACAGATGGCCTGGTCCTTTTTTCAGGCCTAAAAAAGAATGTACCTCACATAAGATGGATACCACTCAGAACCCTTTTTGGTAAGATCACGGTATTCGAATTTGAGTATCACTATTTTTTCTACACTGTATGGTAAAAAGAACTATGTTAATGGCTATATCTTAAATACTGTGATTTTTTTTAAATCCTAATATAAATATTTTACTAACTTACAATCATGCATCTAATAGCAGACACTTGGATTCCCCTGAAATCAGTGTTAGTTGACATGCACTCTTAGCAGCCCAGCTCCTGGACCTGTGGAAACAGAGGAAGCTGAACTACCACAGCTGAAACACAGCTGCGCACACACACGCACACACGCTCGGCAGGGCTCCTCCTCTCGGAGCCCTTGTGTGTGAAGTCTGCGCGCTTCACATACAAGACGACAAGCACGTGTCTCTCTGCCATTCCCACCAGCAAGGCTGCCTCAGGCCGGGTTAGCAGTCAGTGACCCTGCACAGCAGGGTCTCGCCCAAGGCCGTGAACTATTCCTATGTAGTGAGTAGCTGTCTGCTCTTCAGGGAATTACCTCCTGTGGGATTTTACCAAAGAACTTTGCAATTTGAAATACTCTGCTGGGTCCCTGGCAGCCCCCAGATGGCCCAACCCAGAGCATAAAGCAGAAGCCACAGACCCTCGTGAGTCCCCCATACGTTGTTTTCTGTATCTTGGCAAATTTCTTCTTGATATCTGTCTGTACTGCCCACCGGGACCTGTGGGGCTCATGCCGAAACTCGAGGGGGGAGCCTTGCCAGACACAGGGCAGGACAGCGCAGGCTTCCAAAGCCAGGACTGAGCCTGGTTTCTTGGTGTGTTCATCGTCACTGTTCTCGGGTGCCTTATACTCTCAAAGTACTTAGGGGCTGACAGACCCTTTGTATTTTATACTAAACAGGAGAATTCCAAAGCAGATCTTCCCTGGGCATGATGGCAGGGCACCCAGGGCGGCAGGAAGCCGCGTGTGTGGAGAGGAGCAAATGGGATCTTGTAGTCACTTTATGGTTAGCGGTTCCAGGCAATTAGAAAATGGCTATAAAATAACTTTGATTTTTTAAAAATCTTGGGTGTTACCCAGTTTCCCTTTACGAGATTGAACTGATCACACATATTGATTTATATCCTGAATTTATGGGAACTTATGTGTTTGGAATGTCCTACTGTAAGACTGATGAATGTAAAGAGTTAATTTCAGGGTACAGTTTTGCCTTAATGGTTTTAAAAAATAAACTATTTTTAAAAATTATTTGGTGAGTTTTGAGTGATGCTGTGAGAATGAAACGTTGGTTTGAAAAAGCCAGCCCCAGCTGCAGTGCCCACCCAGAACCCAGAACCGTCCACCAACTGCACGCCGGAGGTGGGCTCGACCTACACCAAGTCCTCAGGTGACAGGATGGGCCTGGGGCCCCGGGACAGAAAACCCAGCGCAGACATCAGTCGGTAAAGGCTCTTTATTCATGCTTTCATCAAACATGCTTCTAAACCCCCATCCCCAGGCTGTGTAAGCTGGCCCTGCACAAATTACAGAATAAGACAGAGCGGGTCCTACCCCCTGAGAACCAGCAGGCAGAAGGCAAGGCCACAGCCAGTATCACCGGTGGCTCAGGTGGGGGCTGTGAGGGCAGCGGTGCGGGGGGAGGGGCGCCCGTGGCCTCAGCACCCCTAGCTCGGGAGCATGGGCGTCTGAGGCTGCCTCTTGGGCGCCTTCTCTGCGTGGCTTCCGGCTCTGCTGCTGCTGCAGGGGGACCCCAGCTCCCCTGGGCTGCAGACACTGCTCTCGCGGGTCCAGAAACAAGGCGGGCCACAGGCCAGATGGCCCGGGAGCCCCATGCAGGGCACTGCTGTGGACCCGACACCAACCAGACTCATGTCCGAGACCCCAGCTGGCTGGCAGGCCTCTTTGATGGAACTTTCCTTTTCTCCAAGTCTTGCTGGATTTCCTGAGGGAAAGCATCGATGTTCTCCTGGACACAAGGGAGGCAAAATCTCTTGGAGTAGAATAAACTGCACTCCTGAAAGAAGAGGGGGAGGGGGGAGGCTGAGTACCTTGCAGAGCACTGAGGCATCTCCCAGGGGCCAGACCTTGCACACAGGCAGGGCAGGGGCACTGGGCCAGGCCCCTAGGACACACGGGCAGCTGAGGGGAGGTGGGGACAGTGCAGCCAGGGCCAGAGCAGCAGGAAGGAGAGCTGGGCCCAGGGGTCTGGCCGCCACCTGGAGTAGGGTCTCCACCCAAGAGAATATGACGGAGGACTGCAGGAGGCGGGGTCAGAGCCTGCAGGCAGTGGGTATCTAAGGGTTCTTGACAGGTGGGACTCATTCAGCGAGACTGGTGGCGAATGCACGCAGGAGAGATGCAGCGCAGGCCTGGCTTAACCAGGGCGGGAAGGACTCCGGGACTGCCGGCTCCATCTCGGGGTGAGGGTGAGAAGCTGTAGCCCGGGCCACACTTAAATGGTTGGAAATCCTAGACCCCTCCCTCTCCCAGTCACCATGGCAGTGGAACAGAAGCTTGGTGACCACGCTGCTGGAGGCAGCAGGGTACAGGAGGGACAGCCTCACAGACCAAAAGACCCGAGACAGTTGACTGGCTGGTCCAGACAGGAGGCCAGAATTGCCCAAACATGTCTCTAATCGACCCTGGCGCTCCTGACACTAAACTGATTTTCATCCCGCACAGGGTGCCACTGGCCCCTCTGCAACTGGGCATGGCCACATGGCCAAGTCTGCGCAGCGGCTGTCATCGGCAGCTGTGTGCCCCCTCCGGACTGTGCCCTTTGAAGGAAATTGGTGGGTGCTCTCCTGTCCCTTCCCACCGTTGGGGATGCAGATACCATGGTGGGAGTGGCAGCTGCCTCCGTGGGACCACAGACACTGTGTGGAGGTGGCTGCTGTGCCCTGCCAGCCAGCACCACTGTGATGGGGTCTCCCGTAGAAGAAAAGTGCACAAGACAGTCTAGTCTACCCAGTGTCTGGGGGCCTCTCTGCTCCAGTGGCGTGGGTGCACCTCAACCAGGACAAGGCTGCCCGCCCTGCAGCTGGGGGAGGAGATGGCTCCCGTGGGCACTCACTGGCCAACAGCTGGCCAGTTACTCAGACTGTGGAGATTCCTGGTACCGTGAGGGGCCCTTTCCCCACTGCTCACCAAGTACAGCCCAAATTCCCAGGGGTGGTGTTCCAGGATCTCCCCCACCCCCCACACCACCCCCCTGTTCCCAGTCTTAACTTCCCAGCTGCTTCTCTTCCTAGTCAGGCCTTGGCCATGCCAGTAGCCCCACCCCCTCACATGGCCCCAAAATAGTTTTTCCTCCAGGCCTTTGCCTGAGCTGAGGCTTCCTCCCACCTCACCAAACTGCACCACCTTGACCTCTGATGGATGGAGGCTGACCGTTTAAACATGCTCTGGGACACAGCCGTTTGCACTTGACCCCCAGGCAGAGCTCAGGGACCTCTCAGACTGTGGGATCCCTCGGGTCACAGGGGCCACATGCCTGCACCTCCATCCATCCTTGGGTTTTCAAACAAGAGGCTCAGCTCTCCCAGTACACCGGGCCAACTCAGCCTCTCCAAATATCAGTTTCTTCACCTGTAAAATGGGTGTAATACTGCTCTGCCTAACTAGGCGTGGGATGGGACTAAAGGACGCCTCACTGGTGAAAAGGTCCCAAACACAGGACCTGGCACACAACAAATTCTCAAGAAAGCATGACTCATTCCTCTGGAAGGCCCTCCAAGAACAATCCATTGAGGGCAGGTGCACACGGCCATCTGGACAGTTGGTGGGAGGGGAAAGAACTATTAGGGGCCTCAGGGGCTGGTGCAGAGCCTCCAAGAATCTCTTACTCCTCAACCCCGGATGAGACCCTCCAGCTGCCCCGCTCGCCTGGCCCTACCCCTCCGCTGGCCGCAGCGGCCTATCCACAATGAGACAGACCAGCCAGCGCCTGAGAGACCCCTGACTCCCCTGCCAAGTGACGGTGATGGCTCCCAGGATTACCAAGACCAGGAAAGGCTGGCACTCCTCTGTCCCCGGGAAAGGCTCCCCTGTCACCTCTCCCACGATCACGCATGTGAGGTCCCGGCCACAGGGAGGGCGGGAAGGCGGTCCCAGCTGCTCCTGGCTTACTCACCGGGCCCACACACACCAGCCTGCCGCACAAACTGCATCTGGAGCCGAGGATCAGGAATCTGCCCTTGTCTGCGGTGAAGGGGTCCCTCATGACGTAGCTCTCCTCCAGGAGGCTGCAGGGCAGGGAGTGGTGCCAGGGTCAGAACAGCCCAAACGGCTGCTGATGGACCTCCCAGGGCCTGCATGCTGTGCCAGCCCATCGACGGAACGGGCTGGCCCCGCTGTGCCACCAAGTAGCAACAGAGAGGCAAGCCAGAGGGCCAGGCAGGGACTGAAATGAGACCTGCCCCAGGCTCTGTGACAACTGCAGGGAGAGAACCACTCCTCCTTGGCCAGAAGAAAGGCTGCTGCAACTCAGTCCCCTGCCCCCAGCCTGACTCACCAGGGGCCTCCACCCAAGCTTTCCACCTCACCCCCAGGATGATGCCCACTCGCAAACTGTCTGCTTCCATGCAGGGAGAACAGGGCACCTTACACTGGGTACGGTGCTGGCCTTAGCGCACATCAGAAAGGAGACCAACAGGCCCCTCGCCAGCAGAGGAACCCCAGCCGGAGGAAAGAAGCCTGGCCCGGCCACTTGTCCCATGTAAGTGACGTGCTGGTCAGTTCCCTGAGATGCAGGTCAGGAATCAAGCCCCGGGACCCACTGGCTCTACTCCAGGCCTTCTCTGGGGAGACGCATGGGAGATGCATGGGAAGTTGGTCCTCAGGACTCACTCCCATTAGTACAGGAGCCGCAAGGCAGATGGCTTCCTGCCGAGAAAGCAACTTCACGGGAACCAGCAGGAAAGGCAACTAGGCCTGGGGCCCCCGGTGAGGGGCCTCCACAGCTTCCTGTGTCCCCACAGTGCTTCCACCTCGCAGCCAGAGCACGCGTCAGACACTGGGCTGAGCAGGGAGGTAGGGACTGGGAGGTTCTGGGAGAACTGGATGGCCCTCAAACCTTGTCCTGTGCCTTCCCAGGTCACATCTGAAGCATCCAGAGCCTGGTGGGGTGGGACCGAAGCACAGTTCCCAAGCCCTGTGTCAGACTCAAGCCAGCCAGCCCTGGGCAGGCTCCCCGGGCCACTGGGACCCCATTACTCACACGACAGACCAGGTGTCAGGGGGCTGCTGCCCCATGTAGCTGTATGGAGCTGTTAAGGCGCACAGCTGGCACTCAAACACACCCAGGGGTCGGCGCTCTGCCTCCAATGCCATCTGCAAGATCCAGAGACAAGGACGTCACCTTCAGAAGCAACAACGACCCACATCTCAAAGCCCCGCTGCATGCTTCTTACCTATAGGTAAGGGCACCTTACAGACAAGGAACCTCAAGTTCAGAGTGAGTACGAGGCCTGCTCAAGGTCACATGTTATTTTCAAGTGCACGTGAGATATTCACTAAGACAGACTATATGCTGGGCCATAAAATGAACCTCAAACGTGGGGGCTGGGTATAGCTCAGAGGGAGAGTGTGTGCTTAGCATGCACAAGGTCTTGGGTTCAATCCCCAGTACCTCCATTAAAAAAATAAATAGGTAAAAAATAAATAAACCTAATTATCTCCCCCAAAAAACAAACTTTTTTAATTTTTAAAAAATGAGCCTCAAACTTTAAAAGCCTGAAATCCTAAAGTACGTTCTTCAACCCCAAAATAATTAAATTAAAATCAGTAACAAAAAGATACCTGGAAAATCCCCAAACGTTTGGAAATTAAATGATATACTTCTAAATAAACCATAATCAAAAGAAGAAATCACAAGAGAAATTAGAAAATATTCTGAACTAAATGAAAACTAAAATACAAAGTATTAACATACAGAAAATGTAGCTTAAGTGGTGTTTACAGGGAATTCACTGCTTTAAATATTTAAATTGGAGAAGTTTTAAAATAAACCATCTAAGTTTCTACTATAAGAAGCTAGAAAAAGGCAAATTAAGCTTAACATAAACAGAAAGAAAAAAATAAAGAACAGAAATCAAAGAAACAGAAAATGGACAAAGAATAGGGGAAAAAAATCAATAAAACCAAAGCTGGTTATTTCAAAACTTCTGCAAAGTTGATAACCTCTAATTAGCCTGAGTAAGAAAAACGGGAAGAAGACACAAACGACCACAGTGAGGAATGAAATAGGGGACATCACTAAGACTGCAGACATTAAAAGGATAATAAGGGAATGTTATGAACTTTCTACCAAATAAATTTGACAATTCAAATGAAATGGACATATTTCTCAAAAAAAAACACCAATGCTCAAAAGTGACTGGAAAAGAAACAGACAACCTGAATAGCCCTATGTCTATTAAGAAAGTTGAATTCATAATTTTAAATTTTCCTTTAAAATAAAACAATACACCAGCCAAATTTCATGCCCAGACAGGCATTTAAGGAAGAATTAATATCAACCTATAGAAACTGTTTCAGAACATAAAGGAACACTTCCCAAGAGGTTTTGAGACCAGCATTACATGGACACCAAAACTGCCAGAATTACCCTGATACCACTAATCAGAGGGAACCTACAGACCAATATCCCTCACAAACAAAAGTCTTTAGCAAAATATTAGCAAACTGCATTCAATGAGACAAAAGAAGCCTAGAGCATCACGATGGACTGGATTCAACCCAGGAGTGCAATGTTGGCTTCAAACCAGTGAATGCAATTCACGATGGCCAGAGAATGAAGGAAGGAAGCCCATACCATCATGTCAACAGATGCACGAAAAGGGCAACAAAATTCAGCAGGATTTTACAAAGCGGTGCTTCAAAGCTAAGGGGCTTCCCACCTGACTACAGAATACACTTCCTTCCTGGGCACTGGAGGCCTCTTTAATCTGGGAATTATCTTCTCCCAATCGCTCCGCCATCCACCCCGCTCCATCCAAGCAGGCTGCAGTTAAGTGGTTCATTACTACCCTTCAGACGTTCCAGGTTCCCTGCACTTTCCCGCCGCCTGGCCTTTGCTCCCAATGTTTCTTCCACTCGGAGGGCCTTCCCGGACATCTCCACCTACGGGACTTCCCTCTGGCTGCCTCGCACATTTTCTGTTCCTCAGTTTGGCTTTCAGCAGTTCGAATGTATATCTTCTCCCTCCCCCCTCGCCTTAACCTATTTATCCTGGTTGTGCGGCTTTAAGCAGTTTGATCTGTGGTGTGCCATTTTTTTTACTATTTTGGAAAATTCACTTGGAATATTTCTTCTGCCCCATTCTTGCTCTTGGAATATTTCTTCTGCCCCATTCTTGGTCTCTCTTTTCCCGCGGAGATTCCAACTGCAAACCCGTTAAACTTGGGTACTATCCGCGATTCTTGGACCCCCGTTCTGGCTTTGTTTTTTCACTCTTCCCTCTCTCTCTGTTTCAGTCCGGGTAACTTCCACCGGCCTGGCCTCAGGTGCATCGGTTCCTCCCCCCCGGTGTGTCAGATCGGCCGCCCTGCCCTCGGAAGGCTCGCGTCTCCGCAGTGCTCTTTACTCCCAGCGCCTCCGCTGGGCCTCCCTCCCCATTAGCGCAGCGCGCCGCGGCAGGGAGGGCCGCGACGAGCCCGACTCGGTCCCGCCGCCCCCTTCCGCGTCCTCCTTCCCGCCCCGACGCCGCGGGCAGCTGCCCGGAAGCCCGCAGGCCGGGCCGGGCGAGCGGGAGGCGCCGGGAGGGACCCGGGCCAGGCCGCGCAAGTCCCCGCCAAGCCGCCAGGCCGCGCCACTTACCTCTGCCGCCGTCGCCCGGCCCAAAGCGCGTGCGCGGCCACGCCCCCACGTCGCGCCCCCCGTCTGACACGTGCGCGGCCACGCCCTGTCCGCTGCCCCGGCCCCCGGCCTCTCTCCGCGCCCCTCCGTTCGCTCTGGGCGCGGAGGTGGGCGGGGCGGCGCGGAAGAGGGCGGGGCGGCGCGGAGGAGGGCGGGGCGGCGCGGAGGAGGGCGGGGCGGCGCGGAGGGCTTCCGCCTAGCCTTCCGCCTCGCCTTCCGCCGCAGAGAGTCTTGGTGGACCCAGCTTTCGGGTTGGCGACGGCCGTCAGGGCCTTCGCGAGTCCCGGCTAGTTCAAGCGGACTGGGCTTGCTGTCCTGGCGGCTCGGAGGCTCTCAGCCTCTTTTTGGGGGTTTCCACCGGGCTCCTCAAAGTTGATGCCGCCGGTACACGGCGCAGAGAACTACCCCATCCTCCCTCAGCCCCACGTGGTTTAGCCCACCGCGCGCCTGCGACCCAAATGCGGTGGTCTTGGTTCTCGTGCTCCGTGTTCCCCCTTAGGACGGGAGCCCGGGGGCCTGGGGCCAGGGCGCAGGCAGTGGCGACGGTGTCCCCGTAAGGCAGCCGACAAAATGGGTTCAAAACAGCCCTTTTGCTAGCGGATAGAGAGGCAACCCCCCCGGCCCCCTTAAATTATGGAGTCCACCAAAAGTGTGGGCTCTTGTCTGCTGGCTGAGAAGGAATTCTCAGAAGAGGCAGAGGGACAAAGTGAAAGGCTGCTTTATTGCTCAAAAAAAAAAAAAAAAGAAAAGAAAAAACAAGAGTCGGGGAGCCATAAGCCCAGGTGGCTTGACCAAGAACCCCCACTTTTGGGGTCTCGGCTGGGTCCTTTTATCCATCTTTTTTGTGGCTTATCTCCTTCCATTGGCTGCTCTTTTCCTACTTGTTTTCCAGTTTGTTCTGCTCTGTGGAACAGACACTCTGCAAATAACAAGATCAGGTAACTGGGGATCCTCAAAACAAGGTAGTTAAGCTAACACAGTGTGGTCAAGCTAGATCAAGCAAGACCCTTAAACAATGTGGTCATATAGACTAGATCTAGTCAGGGCTTTCTGTTCCTTCAGGGTGGCTTTTTCCATTAGCCAAGCAAAGGTATTTCCTAAGGCCAAGTATAGGTTAATTTTAAACAGGTTAGTATTAAACCTTTAAAGAAGTCTCTAGACAGCAGGTCCTGGTTTCTATTCTCTGGCTCCTTCCCTCCCTCACTGTTGCTTCCTGTGACCTTTAAAAACTGCATCCAGGGCTTGTCCCCGTGTTCCTGCAAAGCCTTAAAGTGGCTGGCGACGCCCATGGTCATCTGGGCCCACCATCCTTCAACCTCCAGATCCTCATCTTGAAGCACCAACCATGCCAGCTCCTAAAGTTTCCCCTGGACCCTCCTAAGCTCCCCCTGCTCCGAGCCTCAGGTAATCTCTTCCCTCGACCTGTAATGGCTGTCCCACCCTACCCCCGGCCCCTCTACTCACGTGTATGCAGGGCACCGTCCTAGGGGTTAGGGGATGATTCTAAAGCCAGTAGCCCTGGAACTTTTCTCTTTGGGGAATTGAAAAAGAAGGGTTATAGGAAGTATCTCAGTAATGCTGGGAACAAAAACAACTCCTGGACTTGAGCAAGAGGCATTCCTGCCCTGAGCCTCAGGAGTTAGCAAGCACTTTGATTTTGCTAGTAGAACATATGACCTCAACTATGCTTACAGCAATGACATTCTTTGAATCAATTCAAAGATGATATAATGGGGTTTGGGGGGGGTTTCTGGATCTGTCCAAAGATGGGCCATCTTGATGAAGCATTTCAAATCTGACCTATAACCACTCTCAAACACATGACTGGTAATCCCATGAATGTTGTCAAAATTAGACAATTTAGACAAGTTACTAGATGCACTAGAAGAGTTAAGTGAAATATATTCAAAGAGTAAATCATGGTCTTCGGCAGAAAGTAAAGTTAATTTTGATTTGAGCTGTCCACAGTTACTAAAATAAGAAAAAGCTTTCCAAAAATCCAAAAGAATTAAAAATATCTCTAAAGCTTTAGGAAAAAATTGGTTTCCCAAAAGAAACTACCTGTGAAATAAGGACTAAATAAAGAAAATGAAAAGCCACAGAATAGGATAAAATATTTGCAAAAGATACGATAAAGGACTGTTATCCAAAATATACAAAGAACTTTTAAAGCTTAACAGTGAGAACACAAACAACCCAATTATAAAGGGACCAAAGACCTTAACAGACACCTCACTAAAGAAGATACACAGTGGGGAGGGTAGAGCTCAGTGGTAGAGGGCAGGCTTAGCACGCACAAGGTCCTGGGTTCAATCCCCAGTACCTCCATTAAAATAAATAAATATATAAACTTAATTACCTCCCCCATAAATAAATAAATATTTTAAAACATTAAAAAATAAACTTAAAAATAGAAGTTACACAGATGACAAATAAGCATATGAAAAGATGTTCCACATCCTATGTTATCAGGGAAATGGAAGTTACAACAACAATGAGATACCACTGTACACCTGTCAGAATGGCCAAAATCTGGAACACTGGCAACACCAAATGCTGGTGAGGCTGTGAAACACCAGGAACTCATTTATTGCTAGTGGGAGTGCAAACTGGTACAGCCACTTTGGAAGACAGTTTGGCACTTTCTTACATACTTTTACCATGTGACCTGGCAATTGCACCCCTTGGTATTTACCGAGAGAAGTTGAAAACTGACATCCATACAAAAACCTGCACACCGGTGTTTATTACAGCTTTACTCATATTCATAATTGCCAAAACTTGGAAGCAACCAAGATGTCCTTCAGTAGGGCAATGGATAAATTGTGGTCCACCCGAACAATGGAATATTATTCAGCACTAAAAAGAAATGAGCTAACAAGCCATGATAAGACATAGAGGAAATTTAAGTGCACATAACTAAATGAAAGAATCCAATAGGAAAAGGCTACATAAGTGTATGATTTCAGCTCTGTGACATTCTGGAAAAGACAGAACGATGGAGTCAGTAAAAGATCAGTGGTGGCCGGGGTTAGGTGGAGGGCGGGGTAAATGGTGGGGCACAGAGGGTTTTTAGGGCAGTGAAAACTCTGCAGATACTGCAATGGTGGGTACATGCCATTATACATTTATCCAAACCCACAGACTGTGTAACACTGAGTGAACCTAGTGTAAGTTATGGACAAGGAGTGATTATGACAGGTCAACGTAGGTTCGTCATTTATAACCAGTCTACCAGTCAGGGCATGTGAATAATGGGCAAGGCCATGCCATGTGTGGGGGCAGAGGGATACGAAAAATCTCTGTACTTCCCCATCAATTTTGATGTGAGCCTAAAACTGCTCTAAAAAATAAAGTACATTTTAAAGAAAAGCACTGAAATGACATTCAAATACAACATGGAGAAATGAGAACTAGGAAACAATAACATCTGCTGAAGCCTGAAGGGTTTTCACGCACAAATAATCCTGAAACTGATCTCTGCAGAGACTGTTGTCTGGTCCCTGTGGATCAAGGCAAGGTCTCTGCTGGAGAGAGGTTTGAACAAAGTGAGCAACCTACTGCGGTGTTCAGTTTTCCTTATGGTATCTCAGCACTGGAAAACGTGAAAGGAGAAAAACCTGAGAAATACTGGATGGCCCTAGATGTGCTGTAAGGAATGGTGATAATAGTGAAATAATGATGACATTTATATGATGAAATGAAAATACAATATTTTTTGCAATAATGGTATTTTATATGCACCTTCCTTATAATGTTTACCCACGATATCAAGATTCATGGTTCAATTCTAAATCTAAAGCATTAAGAATTTTATTGACAATTCCGCTTGCTACTCCCTCTGCAGAGCGTGGTTTCTCCCAACTGAAATCATTAAAAAACTATCTACAAACAGTTATGATTCAGAAAAGTTTGTCTAACTTGGCACTATGGCCAATAAGACATATTTATGTGAAAATCCTTATTATTATCAACACCATAATTTTTCTGAAATAAAGCAATAAAAATAAAAATTTTTTTAAAATATACACACAATAATTTACAGATTCAGTATGCTTTTTACTCATCCAAGGATCAGTGGCTCATCAACAGGACAGCCAGAGCTACACAGTGATTCAGTTATCATCGACATTTTGCCCATTTTCATCTGTATGAAAACCATAGCTTTACATATAATTTTTTATTTTGTCCTTATGAAAGTGTATAAGTCCATATTTATGTAACATATTTTATTTAATGGTTTGTAAGCCTGTTTTATAACCTTTAAGTATTTAGACATTTAGATATTTGTCACCCTGCCCCGGGCTCCCACAATGTTAGGGGTGGGTTTGCCGGGGAATATAATTACCTATACGTTGTGGCATATTTATACAATTTACAAAATGTTGTATAAATATGGTCTTAAAAGAATCCCTTATAAGCTTTTTCAAAGTCGCAGTACTAAACAAGTATTGTACATTGTGTATTTAAAGGGAAGACTGAGAAAGGAAATTTGGAAATCAAAAAATAAGGAATTGAATGCAGATTAGAATCTGAAGCAAAGCATTGCTAATAGCAACTAAAGAGGGGTACCATGGAGGATTAATCCCTGACACACCTCATTTCCCTGTTAAATGCAATCTTATTCATCCCTGTCTCCATTTCTGCCGGTAAAAATTAAGGTCAAAAGGCAGGCATTTTGCTTTTAGTGCTAATGAAATCCCAGAAGCAGGCCTTAGTTTTTAAGTAAACTCTTAGAAATGTAACATACATCCAGAAAAGTACACATTTCCTAAACATTCAGCAAGATGGATCTCCGCATAAATGCAACAGAGACACCAGCGCCCAGACGAAGTCTCCCACACACAAGACACCGGCGGGGAGAGTCTGGTCCTCTGTGGGTTGCTGGTGGGAGGAAGCATTTAGTGACCAGATAGTGTTGCCAACGGGCAAAATGTCTTTCAAGTTGTATAGTTTTAAAGTAAATACCTAACAATTTAATATACATACAGAAACAAGCCTTACAAATGCAAGTCTTCATAATTAAAGGGTTTGAGGTAGATGAAAGGCATGTAGCTACAGAGAGAGAGATTGCTCTGTACATAAAACCTGTTCAACGACCCAGTTATTGAGGTGCTACTTTGAGAACAAATCCAAGAACACTTATCATGCTTTCCTGTGCAATGCAGACTTGGGAGGGTATTTATAACTGTTTCTAACTTGCTCTGGAATATACCTTCCCTATTTCTGGAAATGCGATGAGAACAAAGGACTCTTAAAAGACTCCTTCAGAAATTGTTGCCATGTCCTATGAAAATGACCTTCAAAAGAAACCTGAATTTTGATCTGTTTCACTTGTTACTTTGTCTTCCTGATGTTAACCTAAAACAATAAAACTGCCAGTTAGTCTTACCAGCAAAATGGGTTTATTTGGGAGCAGCAAAGAATTGCAATTTGGGACATCTGAGTCTGACAAAGCAAAGGAGAGGAAACTTTTATAGAGGAGAAGGGGAAGTTGGGAGGAGCTGTTATAAATACAAAGTCCACTGGAGGAAAATGCAAGCAGAAAATACAGTGGCTTTTCAATGGCTGACCTGTGACATCTCTCCCAGGCTGCACTGCTGCCAGGCAAGGAGAAAAATCTTCCTTCCTCCTGCTCGTGGCGGTAGTATTACTCCTACCCGAGATGCGAAGTCCATCTCTTCCTGCTGGGACGGGTGCTGACCTGAGTGGTATGTGCGTGAGGGCGACCCCTTCTAGCCGCCTGACTTCATTTTAGTGAGGTTTCCCTTTATCGGTTTTGTCACTGATAATGTTATCATTGGCATCTCTAAACTCTATAAATGCTTCATTGCTCCATCACGTTAGAAGGCCCTGGCACTCTTCCTACCCAATATGCAGGGGAAGAGTGTAGACTTCTCACGGTAACGAGAAGTTCAGCGTCTCGTCCGTCCTGGTCCTCATTCAGATGCCCTCCACACTCGTCCCTGGACTGCCCACTTGGGCCGTTTATGACCCTGAACTCACAGCTCTGAGTCATGAGATGCTAAGCTGACCTGGGGGGCTTTCCTTCAGGGAAGGGAGGCCAACTAGAGTAACCCTGAGCCTCCCACAGGGAGAGGGCAGAGACCTTAGCCCACTCCTACATTTGGGGAGAACATCTGGGCGCCCCCACTCACAGAGTAGACAAGTCTGCCTTGCCTGCCCCAGTCTTTGCAGCCTTTCAGGAGAGGCCGGCCCCACACCACCTGCAACTGGGGCGGAACCCCAGCTGGCTTCCGTCACTAGAAAAGTCGTCATGTGGCCCCCATGTTTACTATTTTTCTCAACCTGTTCAGAAGTCAGGAGGTAAGGAGAGGTGCTAACTGTGAACGTGCACGTCAGTCAGAATCACTGGGCCAGAACCAGGCAACTTCCCGCCAAAGGAGTCAGAAAATCCAGATAGGACCTTCTGACCCTAACTGTGAGTGGCCCTGGGGGAGTCACAGAACCTCCCCATTTTCTCACCTGGCGGAGAAGACCACTCCCCGCGTCCAATTCTGAGAACCCCCCTTGGGAGGAAACAATGGAACGCGTGCACACGTGTGTGTGTGAGTGTGTATATTTGCACGTGCATGTGTGTGCATGCCTGCCAAGGTGCGGCATGCAGTTGGCCATTCCAGTGCAGCTCAGGATTACAGGGACGCCAAGCAAGCCACACATGCCTGGGACACAGCTGCCGCCCACCTGTGCTGTCCCTCCACGTTGAGGGCAGGACCATCTGGGCAAATGACCTTCTTACAGAAATCACTGCACGTCTCATAGAAGAAATCTCACATTTAATTCTGATCAAGCTTAAAGTGGCATCTACATAAATGAACATGCTTCTGAGTGAAAATATAACAGATGCTAGCCCATTTTTCTTAAGCAATAAACCACGTTTTCTTTATTATTCCTAAACAATCCACCGAAAGCCCAAATCCTGGATGTATATATTGCTATATTCATTATACAGAACGTCTGCCATCTGTCAGTGTGAACCTCCCCACACACCTTCTTGTTTAACTCATGGCCAGAAAATGTTACTAAATTTTACATCTTTAACTTCCAGTGGCCTTAAGGAGTCCATGTGAAGCTTCAGGTTTCTGACGCTGGCTCACACCCTTGCATTCCCAAGCAAGAGGGCAAACCCTGCAACTCCTCGCAAGGCCACTCCAGCCCTGGCCCAGCTGGAGCATGGGCGGTGGGGGTAAGGAGGGTGGGGGAGGCCCTGCAGCGCTGGTCTGCAAAGGGAACCAGCAGCAGGGCTGAGGGACCGGCGGTGGGGTGGGGGTGCTCTGCTCTTCCAGTCCCAGGAGAGGGGCACAGAGCAGCAGAAGCATTCTCCTGCTGCTTCAGGCGAGGAGGGGTGAAGAGGGGGGAATTCAGCTCCCTCCCCCAAATCAGGGTCTCTAACCCTCTAAACTACAGTGGGTTCCAAAGACACCTACTTCCCAGCTAGAGGAAAATCAACCCAGGACTCACAGGCTGTCACCCTCTCTCCCTACAGGCTGCACTGCACTCCGACACCCTCCTTTCACGTTCCCCAAAGTGGAGGCCAAGAGAGGGGTCCTTCCAAATGTGCATTGTGAAGGATATGGGCAGAGAGCACGGCTGAGCCACTGAACGTTCCTTAATCCCCTAAGGAGAGCCCCTGGGAGAAACGTGTCTGCAGGCCTTGAGACCGTCATGGATCACACGACCAGATAGACCATTTTCTTGCCATTGATGTTTCTGGTCTTCAGCCCCAGATAGCGGCGGCTGCTCTTCTCTGGCTGCCCGTACACCATGTTGATGAAGAACTCAGGTTCGTCTTCCTCCTTGGATCGAAGGGACAGAAAGCCGAACATGCTTCTTAGCTTGCGACACAGGTAGGTCATTGCTTCTGCCTCTTCTGATGGTTCCTCGTACACCGGCTGCTTCATTTCCTCGTAGGCAGACAGAATCACTGCCTGAAATAAGTTGATCAGTATGCAGATCATCACCAGCATGAAAGATGAGAGGAACAGGACGCCAAGAACCCTGTTACTGGAAAACTCTGTGTTCTGAAAAGCTGAAACGCAGTAGGAGAATATCGTCTGCGCTGCGCGAATCATGTTACTGTAGTTCCATTCATGCTGACTGAATACCAGGTAGCCAAGCGCCATGTACACGAAGAAATAGGCGGACACCACCAACGCCATGTGGCAGATGCCGTGAAGGGCAGCCTGGATGGCCCTCTGAGCCAGACGTACATCATAAAAGACCCGGGAATACCTGAGGGTCTTCAGAATTGTCAGAAATAACAGGAAACCCAACATCACCCTCATGATGTGATCCACTTGAGAAACTGCATGAAAGGGAATGAAATCCTTCGAGTTTGCCAAGTAAAACTGAATTATGCTGGTGGCCAGGAAGTGTTTCCTGAAAAAGAGCACAATCAACACGGTGAAGATGCATTTTAAAGCAAAGTTGAGCAAATTGTACACACTTGTCACGTAGGAGGCCCCTTCCTGCATAATGACGTACCCCTCGTCAACGATGTAGGCAGCAAAAAAGATAAGGATGGCCGCGTACAAGTAGATTTCCGCCGAAGTCTTCGGGTTGAAGTCAGCAAGGGAGAAGGAGTACACGGACAGGCTTGTGTTCACAACTCCTAACTGAGAGACCTCAAAGATGACAGAGACGCAGCAGAACAGGCTGGCGTCTGGGTTGTAAGTTGTCAGCTCCAAAATCACAGCCCACGTCTTCTCATCCAGCCACTTGCTATTCTGGAGTTCCTTGAGCCTCAGTGTGGAATTAAACTGCTGCTCTTCGGGAAAAAAATAGAACACATACCCTCCTGACCCGTAAGTTTGCAGCAGCCCGTAGGAAGAGTACGCCCATCTCTTTTCTGGAGGCTTGTAAGTAAACCCTTTGGCATTCTTGTCCACGGCCCGCTTACCAACTCTATTCCAAGAGCCAGAGTAGCTTTTTGTGTCTTCTGGGTCGGTGCCGTATTCGGGGTGACAGCGAATCTCTCCTTGGAGGCTGCTCTGCGCGAAGTGTTTGGCAGGCAGGCAGGCTTTCTCTCCAGGCACCGCCCTCACCTGCCTCATCAGCGGCAGGCCGAGGATTTTAGAGGAGCTGTCAGGCAGAAACGTTGGATCCAGGTTGTTGTGGAGCAGAGGCAACAGCACGCTGTTCAGCCATGGGAAGATGCCTTCCAGCTTGGTCACCGTCGCCAGGTCCATGGAGAACTGATCGTGAATAAACTGGTTATAGTAAAAGCAGTCAGTGTGGCGCAGGAGGGCGACAAGGCCCAGCAGGAGGGCCAGAAAGATGAAGTGAGCTAGAACGTAACTCAGGAAGAGGAACGCCCTTCTCTTGATCCTCTTCTTCCTTTGGAAGATCCTGATTTCGTCCTCTGTGAGCGGCTGGTACATCCGGGAGCCCCGGATTCGGCTGACGCGCTCATGCTGCCTGCGCATCTCCTCCGGGTCCGTCGTGATGCTCTGCAGCCTGATCTGGGTGTAGCGATAGTTACTGATCCAAGGAAGGTTTTTACAGTACTTGGGCTTATTTGTCCTCATGCCTGACAGGAGAATAATTTTCAGTGGTTGCACCAGAAAAACTGACTGAGTGAATGAACAAAACGATGCAAAGAGCCATTCTATTGACTTCTCGTAGCCGTATGTCAGTCCGTAAAATACAATAAAGAAGGAGGACACACTACAAGTGGCAAACACCAAGAACCACGCAACGTGAACGCACCACCAAGGCAGAACCACCCGGGGCTTCTCTTCGAGGGCTGGAGGATCCGGTGGGGGAGGAGCCTTTTCAGGATGAGCGCTCTGGTTATCGTCAATGTTTGGGTTGTTGGCATTTTCATTTTTTCTGGAGGTGTCTGAGACCTTGCTGTCTGCTCTCTGAACCTGCTGCCGTGTTTTAGAGGTGGCCCGGGCAGGAGCCTTACGACGTCCAGGCTTTCTCTTTGGGGGAGGCTTTTTAGGCTTCCTGGACTGTGCCTTGGCAGTTTCGCGAGCATGCCACTTTTCCAGACGCTCTTCCCAGTGCCCACTTGCGGCTGATGACACAGGAGGCTTCTGGGGAGACACCTCGCTTAGAGGCACCTGAGGTTCCCTCTGGGAATAGACGAACAAAGATATGATGGTTACCTGCACGGGGATCGTAATTAGGACACTTTCCAGCCCTATTATCATGGACCTGATGTACTTGCTGCTTTGGGGCTCGGGTTCTTTTTGTCTGTTCAGATTGAAGAACATAATATTGCAGAGCAGGGAGGAGAGCAACATCGCTAAACAGCAGGACAGCCTCTGGAGCCTGCTGAACGGCTTAGCCACGACGCTGGAAAAAATGGAGAACCACAGGTGACTTCTCCCCAGGCTGTAACTTGCATCTATGAGGAAAAAGTCCTTTCTTCTAAGAGGCTTGTCTGGGTGGGTAGCGTGAAACGTTCTGTCCAAAGTGGTGTCTATCGAAAGCCATTTCCGGCACATGAACAGCCAGATGTTCCTGCTGAACAGACTCTCCACTTTGATTCTACTGAGATACCAGCTCGGGGCTCTGCCTTCATTGTTGTGCCACACGTGGATGGAATGGATGTCTCCCAGGTCATTCTGTGTCGTCAGGAGGAAAGTGTTGATGCTTCCACGGCAGAGGACTGTAAACTGTGGATGGCTTAAACAGTGCACCTCGCTGGTGCCTTCTGTTCCCCGAAGTTGGATAAAGACATCGGCCCGGGTCCCAGACCCACAGCGGCTTCCTGTGAAAACGGTGACCAGATAGCAGACTTTATCGTAAGGGTCATTATCAAGCAGAACGATCACATGCTCCCTGAGAAACTGGTCCATTTCATCTCTGTGCAAGGCCCAGAAAGCCAGGATTATGTACACGAGCATGATGAAGAGGACAGTGAAGAGGGTCACGGGGTTTTGGGGAACGGTCTTGATGACCTCCAACCGCAGGTCCACGGGATTGGGGACCACAATCATCCTGGCCGTCAAATAGCGGGTATGCAGGTATGGGTTGGGGAGTTTAATTTCTGCCAGTGGCTGCTTGGGCTGCGGGGTGTTTTTGCAGACACAGTGGATTCTGTTCCAGGTGGTCCTCTCTCCAAGAATGCAGGTGTCTTCTCTCCAGTCACTCTGGAGCCCACGCATGTCCAAGCACTGAACACTGAAAATAGAAATTCTCACTAACTTGTCACTGGGCGTCATGACAAAGCGAGGTGCCTGCAGAACCACAGCGACAGTGTACTCCGAGGAGCCACTCCGCTGAGCTATGAACCGCAGAAGGGACCGGGAAAGGCAGACCACGCGGGCCTGGTTCACCGCACAGGCCGGGTCAAACAGGTCGCTCTGGTTGGCAATCGGGGGGATGTTACGGGGCACAAGGAAGGTGGTGACCAAAGCATCAGGTGTGATCTGACTGCCAGCGTACACCAGCACCGTGAACAGCACTGTCACGTCCGTGATGATGTGGACCAGCACCTCGCTTGTGGCTCTGCCGTCCGCTTCAAAGCTAAACCCCCCAACCGTCTTTCTCAGAGACTCAGCTTTATCAGGCTCACCGCTGGGTCCCACTGTGAGACTAAAAACCGCGAAGCTCAGGTTTTTTTTGACCAGGTACACCTCTAAGACATCAGGTGTGATCTCAATCACTTCGCCGTTGGCCTCGGTTCCCGTCATCCTGAACCCAGCCACCTCCGTCAAAACATCGTCCTGATAATTCAGCCAAGGGAAAGGGTCATCCGTGAACTCACAGAACATCATAGAAATGGGAGCATTGGTGGGCAAACTGGGGACGCTGTCCTCGTTCAGCGTCGGGTGAAAGCAGTTTCGACAGAGCTTCTCGTTGCTGAAGAACTTGGTGACGTTCCACTTTTCCGTTTTCTTGACGTACATGTTGAAGTTGGAGGTCCTCAGGGCGGTGGTTTCGTCCTCCGGTACTTTACCAGCCAAGACTGTGTCTGCTAGAGACTCTACCACGTGGAACGGCTCTTCCACGACGCTGTGGCGAGCAGTCAGTTTCAGGACGTTAGACAAGCTTGTTAATATCCCAGTGCACACAATTTCTATCTGCTCAGAAGAGACATGTTTATCTTTTTGCCGATACTCCTGCAGGGCTTGATTTGCCTGCCAGATCCTCTCCGTGGCCAGTTTCTGAGAGACTAGGGTGAATTCAGAGGCTTTCTGGGTTAATTTAGTAACAGCCACGACTAGCTGGCTAATTTCCACCAAAGTGCTTACTGGAAGAATGAAGGACTGATTAAAAAGGTGTTCGCGGAGTCTGGCTTTGTCAGCTTGCAGAGGTAATTCGGTTTTCATGCTATTCAGCACAGAAGCTACTACATACATTAAATAACCTGCAGGTAAAAAATCCCGATTTTGAAGCAAAGTAGACAGCAATGAATCTGGTCCCATAGTGAAATTGAATAACTGGTTCAGCACAGCCTCTGATGAGTTCATGTCAGTAGGAGCCTGCACAGTGGCGTACAAAGTCACCTGAGAAAAAGGTCCTAGAGAATTATATACCTGAGCATATATCTTCAAGGCATAATGATTGGCCAGCACACCAACAGGGAGAAAGGAAGGGGGCGATGTAGAATCCTTCCCCAAATACAGGACGGTCCCCAAGGTGTTTTCTTTTAAAGAACTGATTTCACCAAAACCATGCACATCAGAAACTAATATTTTATATGTAAGAGGGACATTCCTATCCTTGAAATTACTACACTGGACAACAAATTTAGTAATCAGTGCAATTCCTTTCGCTGGATTAATTTTGCATTCTCCGATTTCAGGGACATGGTTAATAATGAAGGGGTGCCTTAAGACCAAGGTCGCTCCACTCCAAGTGTTTAGATATAGAGAAACCCAAAACTTGTCTTCAACAAAATGTTCAAAAGCAAAAGCTTTTACAGACAAGTAAGCGCCATTCCTCCCTGTTGTAGTTTGCCCCATCCAATCAAACTGGATCTCACTACCTAGAAGTGACAGGATCGACCATTTATAGACATCACGGCTTGTTTTACAATTTGTGCAGTTTAGAGACAAAGAGAATCTGTCTGATATCACCAAATCGAGATCACAATTTTCGACACATGAGATGACCGCCACAGGCTTTGGTCCTGGGAGCACGTGCACCCTTCTATCTGAAAACGCTCTTCTGTTATTCTTCTCAATCACCATTCTGAAAAAATACACACGCCCACCTTTCAGTGTTTCTGGCAAAAGTGTCAGCACGGGACCAGAGGCCCAGGTCCACTTCAGATCAGCCTGCTCTGGGAGACAGACATCCTTACTCCTCACTGTTATCTTCTCTCCTTGGTAATTTTTTGGCTCTGTGGTACAGTACCAGAAAAACTGGAGTCCCTCTAAGGGGCTGTTTGCATCTGGATCAGAGGACTGACTTCCATCCAGAGTCAGCCCATCTTTGAACTTAATGGTGACATTGGCATCCCCGAGGATAACTGCCTCCAGGGGACTCCTGAGAATGACGACATGGATGGCATCCGAGTCTTTTGCCAAGGGTGCCTCTGGGTCCCAAGACTTGAGGTAGACTGAGAAATTAAACAGATACACCCCCCACATTAAAGACTTCTTGGGGATGTGTACACTTGTTGTAGTGTACTGTAACTTGAGTTCACTTGTTTTCAAAGGTTTGGTCCAGTCCGGCACAGCGGATACAGAAGGCAGGGGGAAGATGAGCCACTTCTGAATAATGGCCTGGAAGAGCGAGCAGTAGTAGCGGACGGTGGCGTTGATGGTGGCTTCCATCTCCCTGGTCAGCTGCAGCACAGAACTGTCCCTATTGATCTTCACCTCGTGGATAACACAGACCGGCAGAGGCTGGTCCTCTACCTGACAGGACACCGAAGACTCCATGGCTCGGGAATGGTTCGGGTGGACCGCCTCTAGAACGACAGGCGTAGGCCCATCCGTAGGGCACTGGGTTTGGCCTATGAAGTCCGCGGAGGCGAGGGGGCCGCGGGGCAGAACCGAGCGGGGCGCCACGCGGGCGGCGGCGGCGGGCCCGAGCAGCCCGAGGCGGAAGGTCCACTCCGGCCGCCCGAGCGAGCGCGGCAGGCGGGCGAGCCACCGCAGCGAGAGGCGGCCGCGGGGCGCCGACAGGTGCAGGTCCACGCGGGCGGGCGCGGCGGCGCGGCGGGCGCGGCGGGCGCGCAGCAGGACGAGCGCGCGCAGGCAGCGGGGCGCGGGGCCCGCGGGCGGCCCGCCGCTCAGGCAGAGGCCGCGGCCGCCGCGCAGGACCACGCCGCCCCCTCGGGCCGCGCGGGGCCGCAGGCTGAGCCGGGCGCGGCCGTGGCCGCAGCCGCCACTGCGCACCCCGGGGCCCGAGGCGCCCCCGACGGAGAGCGCCTCGGCCGCCGGGCCGGGGGCCGGGGCTTCGGGCGGGCCGAGGCGGGCCGAGGCGGGGCCCGGGCCGGGGAGGCCGCCGGACGGCGAGCCGGGCGCCCCGGGGGCGGCGGCGCGGGCCCTGCGAGGAGCCGGCGGCGGAGGGCGGCGGCCGAGATCGGAGCCCAGGCCCAGGCCCAGGCCCAGGGCCAGGAGGAGGAGTGCGGGCCCGGGCCGCATGGAAGCGGGACGTGGGAGGCGCTGCGCTGCGGAGGCCGCGGGGTCTCGCCAACGGCCGCGGGGGCGCGGGCCACGGGGGGCGCGGGGCGGCGGGGTCACGGGCGCCTACGAGTGGGCGCGGTCCGGCCCCGCCTGGGCAGGCTTCGCCTCGGGGGTGCTAGCTGGGGGGTCCTGCGCCCTGTCTCCCGACCCGCAAAGAAGGCCCCTCACAGGACCCTGCCCCCGGAAAACTGGTTACAAAGGCGAGGGCGCGGGAGCAAGAGGGACTGCGGGCCCCTGAGCGGCCCTGAGCTCTCTGGGTTTCTTCCTTGCTTTTCTTGTCCTGCTTTCTCGGGGTGAAATCCTGTGTCGTCGATTTGAGATCTTATTTTATAACAGAAGCATTTACCGCGGCAAGTTTCCCGTCAGCACTCCTTAACTGCCTTCCGCACATTTATGGTATTTTTATTATCATTCAATTATAAATATTTTTAATTTCCCCTGTTTTGGTTCGACCTCTGAATTAAAGCGTGTTGTTTCATTTCCAGATATTTGGAGTTTCTGTAAAAATCTTACGGCTATTAATTTCTAATTGAATTGTGTTATGGTCAGAGAATACATTCTGTATGACTTTTATCCCTTTAAACAAATTGAGACTTGTTTGAAAGCCGCTGGAGTGGTCTGTCTTAATGTATGTTCCATGTGCACTTGAAAAGAATGTGTATTCTTCAGTTGTTGGGTGGAGTGTTCTGTAGATTATCAGTTAGGTCAAGGTGGATGGTAGTGTTGCTTGGATCTAAGTCTTCTCTGAATTTTTATCTAGTTCTATCAATTGTTGAGAGACGATGTTACTGTCTCTGACTCTGACTGAAATTGTCTGTTTCACTCTTTAATTCTGCCAATTTTTGTTTCCTGTGTTTTGGGGCTCTGTCTGGCATGTACACATTCTTAGCACAGGGAGCTGTAAGTGCAAAGGCTTGAGGCAGGAGCGACAGAGAGGGTTAGTAGTGGTGCCGGGGTGAGCAGGGCGGCCAGAGAGTGGTAGAAGATGTAGCTGGAGAGATGGCCAATGACCAGAGCATGTGGGGTCTCCTAGGTCATGGTCACATATCTGAATTTTATCTCAAGTGGATTGGGAAGTCTTTGGAGGGCTTTGAGCAGGGATGGGCCCTGATCTGATTTCCAGTTTGGAAGCATCATTCTGCTGTGAGGGAAGTAGATTGTAGGTGGGCAGGAATGAAAGGACAGAGGCGTTAGGCCTGGTTGCTGGAGGAACAATCTGTACGTAAGTGGGCTGATTCTGACTTGGTTAGGGTTTGCGACAGTGGAGGCAGTAAGCAGTGGGAATGATGGCCCCTGTTAACGGACTGACTACCGGATTTTCAGGGCCCTGTGGAAAATGAAAATGTGGGGCTCTTGTTCAAAAACTTAAAAATTTCAAGATGGCGACAGCAGAGCTTTCAACCAAGCATGGGGCCCTTCTAAGTGTGAGGCCCTGTGTGACCACCCAGGGGGCACACCCATGGCTACAGCCAGGCCAGAGACCAGCCAGGAGTGCATCCTTCCTTACCACAGCCCTTGATTCCCCCAGCCGACACCAGCTTCTGGGCCCCAGCCCTCCAGGGGCACAGGTCCAGGGTGCTACTTGCTGAGGGGTGGGGAGTGTGGAATGCCACATCACATTTTTTTGGTCTCCAAAGACACTGTCACCACTTCAGCCTCTACCCTGGAGAGGATACAGGGCGAGGCTCATGCACAGGCCCTGTGAGGGTCCTGTAGGGGCTTCTTGTCACCCTGTGTGTCGTTTTCAGCCTTTTGGGGCCTCCAGGCCACACACGAGTGGAATGTCAGAGGCTCGGGGTCCAGTTATGATCACTTCTACTAGCCAGATGCTACCACTTTTCCAAAGTGACACGCGTTTACACTGGACTGGAGTGAGGGTGGGGGACTGGGAGGGACTTGCTGCCTTGGGCACAAAATTTAAGGGTGGTGTTAGTGGGCAGGGAAGCCCCCAGAGAACCCCAAAGAGTGGGTCCTTGTCTCCTGGCCATGAAAGAATTCACAGTGGAGACAAAGGGGCAGAGTGAAAGCTGTTTTATTGCTGAAAAGAGGAAAAGACACTGAAGTGCAAAGACACTGGAGTGGGTGCTCTGT
Source organism: Vicugna pacos (assembly GCF_048564905.1). NCBI lineage: Eukaryota > Metazoa > Chordata > Mammalia > Artiodactyla > Camelidae > Vicugna > Vicugna pacos. The sequence continues at coordinate 63,696,913 of NC_132998.1, forward strand.
AAGCCCCGGTGGCTTGACGTAAGAGCTCCCGCCCTTGGGGTCTTCACTGGGGCCCTTTATCTGTCTCCTTTGGTGCTTCTTGTCCCCTTTCCATTGGCCGCTCTTTTCCTGTTTGGCTTCCAACTCCTTCTCCTCTGTGGAACAAACACTTTGCAAATGCAAGCTCTAGGGACCCTCAAACCCTGCAGTCAGGCTAAAATTAGGTAACTAAGGACCTCAAGCAACGCAGTTAAGCTAATGCAATGTGGTCAAGCTAGGTCAAGCAAGTGGGTCCCTTAAACAATGTGGTCATCATCATTAGATCCAGTCACAGGGCTTTCTTTTCCTTCAGGGTGGCTTTCTCCATCACTCAAGCAGGAGGATCACGTAAGGCCAACTGTAAGTTTTAAACAGGTTCATTTTAAACCTTTAAAGAAGTCTCTAAGCAACAGGTCCTGGGTTGGGTTCCCCAGCTCCCTGCCTCCTTCAGGGGAGGGTGCCAAAATCCTCAGTAATCAGGACAAATGATCTATTTTTAATTCACATAAATTGACCATTCTAAAGGACACAATTCGGTAGTACTGAATACATTCACAATGTTTTGCAACCATCAGCTCAGTCTTACACCATCACATTTTCATCACTCTGAAAGGAAACTCATACCCATTAAGCAGTCACGCCCCATTCCTGCCTCATGCCGGCCCCTGGCAACTATGAATCTACTTTTTCTGTGGATTTGCCAATCCTGGCTACTTCATGTAAATGGAATCGTACAATATGTGAGCTTTTATAATGGAAAAGAATCTGAAAATATGTGTGTATATATGTATATATACATAACTGAATTGCTTTGCTGTCTGCCTGAAACTAACATTATAAATCAACTACACTTCAATAAAAAACAAAATTCTAAAAATGAAGTTAAGAAAAAAGTGAGATTTTATTCCTGGCGTCTTTCACTGAGCGTGTTTCAGAGGTTCCTTCACATTGTAGTGTGTACCAGTCCTTCATTCCTCTTGACAGTTGAGTAATATTTCACTACATGGATCTAGACCACATTCTGTTTATCCATCTCTTGATGGACGATTGGGTTGTTTCCACATTTTGGAACTCTGAATAGTGCTGCTGCGAACATTTGTGTACGAGGCTTTCTCTGCATACCTGTTTTCACGTCTTTTAGTTGTGCAAAATGGCCAGGACGTTCTATGTTTAACTTTTTGAGGAGTCACCTGTTTTCCACAGCAGTTGCACCTTTTGTATTCCTGCCAGCAGTGTATGACAGTTCCAGTTTCTCCATGTCTTCACCAATACTGATTTTCCTTAAAAAACAAAATTCTAGCCAATCTACTGGGTGTGAAGTGATAGCTCACTGTGGTTTTAATTTGCATTTCCCTGACGACTAATAATGTTGAGCATCTTTTTAGGTATTTATTGGCTATTTGTGTATTTTCTTTGGGGACATGTCTAATCACATCCTTTGCTCTTTTTTAAGTTGGGGTGTTTGTCATTTTGCTGTTGAGTTGTAAGAATTCTTTATGTATTCTGGATACTAAACTCTTATCCAGTATGATTTGCAACTATTTTTGCCCATTGTCTTATCTGTAGTTTGTCTTTTCACTTTCTTGATAGCATCCTTTGATGCAGAAAAAAATTTAATTTTTATGAAATCCACTTTTTCTATGCTTTCTTTTGGGTTTTGTCCTTTTGGTGTCGTATCTAAGAACCTCTGCCAAATCCAACATCGTGAAGATTTATTCCTAGGTTTTCTTCTAAACGTTTTATAGTTTCAGCTCTTAAATAAGACAAATAATATTTTAATGCAATATTTTGGAAAATTAAAATCAATGCAAAACAATGATGAACAAAATACTAATATTTAAATAAGGACAGGATCTGACCCTACACCGAACTACTTACTGACTCCTGTACCGTAAGGGGAGGAAGAGCGAGGGGTTAGATTACACTAGGGGAGAGCAGTCAGGCTAGAGAGGTTTGTGGCTGATGGCAGAGCTCAGTGGAGAAGCAGCTGACCTGCAGGAGAGGCCCCTCATACTCCCGCCGCAAGTCCTAGAGAAGGAGAGGGCATGGGACCCAGGGAACCGGGGGGATAACCCGGTGGAACCGGTCGCGTGGGATGTTGGCCAAAAGTGACCACTGTGAATGTGTGCCCACGGCTTCCCAGTGGGACTACATGAGCTTGAAAGCGACCGCTGTCCCAGGTCTCTCCTACCTCCCAAGGGATTCTGCAGTCGTCTCCCCAAGAGGGTCCCCCCGGGGAGGAGCCCCCCAGCTCGCCCTCTGGCCCCGGGGCCCCAGGCTCCCGGTCTAATGGCGGGGGGCGAGGGGAGCCGGAGAGTACACAGAGACTCACCCCTGCCCCCTCGAGCCGACCCGGGTTCCCACAGTCCGGGAGGAGGGAGCCACGGGCCGAAGCCGACCAATGAGCGAGCGGAGAGCGCGGCCGCCCCGCCCCGCCCCCGGGGCTCGCTCCCCGCCCCCACCCGGAAGCCCACTCGCCGGACACCTGCCTGCGCCCGAGACAGCGACCTGCACCATGGCTGTGTCCGCGCCGCTGCGCGACTGCCAGGTACACGGAGGCCGCCCGCGGCCCCGTGACCCCGCAACCACGGGGGTGGCCCGGCACCCCGGGGGCGGGATCAGACCTGCCCGGGGTTTGGGTGGGGCGCGGCCCTCGAGAAGCGGGCGCGCGTCCTGGGCGCCCGAAAGGGAACAGAGGACCCTCCAGTGGGGCCCCCACCTAGAGAAACCAGCGGCGTGGGGCGGGGCCCCTCGGAGACCCCAGACCACCTTAAAACTTAGCTCCTGGACCCCGGCGTGTCGCAGGCAGGGACGCTGCGTGTTAGTGAGGGTCTTCTTAGGACCCGCCAGGGCAGGGAGCCTGGACCCATTTTGCAGATGTGGAAGGGGTGTTCAGAGGAGCGAGGAGTCATGCCCACAGCAACGCAATACTCCTCACGAGGATCTGGCCGCTGGGCTGGCCAGAGTAAAGGGTATTTCCCCACCCCGGGGAGTAGCCCGTGCGTGCGCCCCTGGCAGGGCACACAGTTCTGACAATTGGCGACGCTTCCACTGACAGACCTGAAGGTTTGAATCATCTGGTGAGGTGATGGGGAGATGAGAGGACTTGCTTCCGCGGTTGGCATAGAGTGTACACCTTGCCAGCCAGAGGAAAGAACACGCTCCTGGTTTTGCACTCCAGCGCTGGCCTCTCTTCTGCCCTGGCAGACCTCCCCCGGCCAGATCAGGGACTCCCACCTACGAGTATCTGCTCCCTAGGAGACCCTTCACAGTCACCCACGTTTCCCCCCGGAGCCCCATGTCAAAGGGGCCAGCCAAGGGTCAGAGGGAGGACCTTACCTGAGGGCACACAGCTATTTTAGAGGCCCTTGGGATTTGCATGGGGACCCGACTGGCCCAGGGCTCATCTCTCTTTCTCCACTTAATTATCTATGAAATCTGGGAACCCCAAAAGGACAGGTCTCACCGAGGCCCATGCCTACCGCATGCTAGGTGCTGGGAGACCTCCAGTGCTCGGGGCTGGGGCTGGTGTGTGTTTAGAGGACTGCTTGTAATAGACATCTCTCTGTGCGTAGGCGTGGAAGGATGCCGGGCTCCCGCTCTCAGCCTCGAGCAACGAGGCCTGCAGGATGTTTGATGCCACCCTGACCCAGGTATACCCGCAGAGGAGTGGTGGCCCTTCTGTAACGGGCTATGGGGAGGTTTCTTACCTTGGTGAATGCTTTTTTTTTTTTTGGAAATAAATATTTTTTAGTGCATCTTACAGCTGCATGTATTCGTGCCACGAGGAAGTGGTACTTGCATGAGTCAGGCTCCCATTTACCATAGCTGGCTTAGGTTTGCAGCCAAACTACCTGTCATCTGATGTGCTCTCCCAGTAAAGCTGGTCGGTGATGACGTGAGCAGGCGCAGGACTTGAAGCTTTCAAAATTTTACAACTTTATCCTGATTTTATAAACAGTGTAGTTCATTATCCTCATTCCTACCCAAGTCTCCTGGTAAACTTGTGTGCAGCAGGGCTTCGTGGGGACCCAAAAGTCTTCTTAAGGCTTGGAAGCATCCTCGGGCAGGACCAAGGGCTCAGGCTGCACCAAAGCCCCACGGTCAGGGGCTCAGAAGGTGGTGGGTGCTTTTTAAATTGCATGGAGGCTTTGGCAATCGACCACAGTAGAATCCGTGTACTTCGTACCCCTAGGGAGTGGAAATGTCTCTGCCTGCCCGCGGCATGGCTGAGAGGTCTCCTAAATGGCAGACAGTGGGGATGCTCTGGAGGGTGCTGAGCCCTCCACAGGCGCCCCGCTGTGGCCTGCTGAGAGTTTGATGGGGGCCCCTCTCCTGAGGCTAATCAGTGGACGTACTGCTCTCACCTACGGCTGTTCTAAGACCTTCCACCACATTGCCAGTCGTTTCCAACACCAGGGAAGGAGCCTACAGTTTTAGAACTAGGAGGAGCTCAGAAGTAAGGCCCAACTACTTTGCTTGCCAGGTGAGGAAACTGGGGCCCAGAGCGCCGAGCTGACTCCTGCAGGGAGTCAGAGGAGCAGGGTTCACCTGGCTCTGCAAACGCCAGGGAAAAACTAGAGCTAAGCTTTTGCATGAGCAGTGAAACCGCTACCTCCTGACTCCATCCACACAGCATAAGGACCAAGGAAGCTTCTAGAAACAAGGGCCATACAACTAACAACTGGTGAAATGCTGTCAGCTTGCCCAGGGACGCCACGGTGTGCATCGCTCTGTGTCTGTATGTGCCCTTCCTGCACCATTAGGCCTCTGCAGAGCGTGATTTGTTACAGGGACAGTTCCCAGTGCAGAGGCAGCCCCCCCGCCCCCTGCCCCGCCTGTGTGTGTTCTGTGCCAACCCCCCTGCGTCTCATTAAAATACATGTGCTGTATTTGTGTAGATGTAGGTTGGACATCTGGAAGAGCACGTTCTGAAATCAAATGCATTATTATGGTTTTAGGATTTTAAAAAATTAGGCACTGAAAAAAAGGGCTAGAAACAAATACACCACAGTGTCAAAAATGATACTGAGGTGAGATTCAAGGTGAGTTTGATCCAGCTTTCGTGCCTCTTCCTAACTTTCTATATTGAATGTTGACTTCTTTTTAGTATTTAAAATTTTTTTTAATTTTCTTTTTAATTATTTTTTTTCTATGGTTCTTTTTTAAAGGAATGAATAGGAAGCTAGAGGGTTCCGGTTGTGGTACCTGAAGTCACGGCTGACGCTGTGGGCAGGTCACCTGTCAGGAAGAAACTTCCTTTAGATGTTTCTTTTTGGGAAATGGCGGCCTCACCAGCCCTAGAAAATGTGCCTTGAGTTACGTGTATTCAGTTTCTTCATGTGAGATCAACCCAGTTATGTTTTCTTTGAGCTAAGGTTCAGAAAATACTCAGTGTTCTAGAAAAAAAAAATCAATGTTTAGATACATGCCTTCATTAACACGAACTAAAAACTCCCTGAGGACAGCTTTGTTTCACCCTTGTATTTCAGTATGTAAAATGGACCAACGACCAGAGTCTTGGCGGCATTGAGGGCTGCCTGTCAAAGCTCAAAGCAGCAGATCCGACCTTCGGTGAGTGATGCTTTCCCTCAGCTGAGCAGCCCCGTTTCACGAGCCCAGTCCCTCACTGGTCCCCTGACTGCAGGACTCAGCTGGGTGGGGGAGGGCAGGCCTGGTGGCAGTGACCATGCTGGCATTTGCATGGAGAGGAGGGGGAGGGAAGATGATAGCCACTGCTGTGCTTAGAATAACAGCCGCTCCCATAAAGATGCCAGGTTCTATAGAAGGCGTCTTTTAAATGTTTTCTTTAATCGTACGTCAGTTCTGCAGGGAAGACACTGAGCCCATTTTTCAGATGAGGAAAATGAGGTTCAGAGACAGTAAGACATATACTTAAAGCCATTCAGCTGGTGGTTGGGGGCCTGGGATCAGACAAAACTGTCTGAACCCAAAGCCTGGACCCCTCCCAGAACACGAGAGGTGGCCACTGCCACTTCTTGGGGCTCTAGTGAGGCCTTCCTGAGAGCGGCTGGGATGGGGAGACCAACCCAGTGACAGAGGCTGGCACTGCAGGCAAGCCATGTGCTTGGAGGGCAGGAGGGAGTCAGCCCAGTGCATTCTGGAACCCCAGGAAGGTTACCCCAGTGTCAGGTGAGGTTCTGGGCTGCAGAGAAGAGCTGAGGAGGGGAGGGTAGCCAGGTCCCACTGAGGGCCAGGGACACAGAATACAGGAAGAAGGAAGCCATAGGGGGAGCCAATAGCCAGGAGTGGGCTCAGGCCCTCTGAGCAGACCTCGGGCCCCAGGTCAGAAGCAGGGGCCACATGGGTGGTCCCAGCGCTATGGTTGGGTCCTCGGTCCCAGCCCTCGGCCGGGGAGTGAGTTCCAAATGCCAGCAGACACCCTTCTTCTGTCAAGGTGGGGGTTGGGAAGCCCAGGTAGGATCAGGGACTTGGACACCTGCCAGCAAGGATGCTACAAGGGCCACAAGGCACACCCCATCTCCACCAACTCCAAGCCCTCAGCACACAAGAGCAGCCAAGACAGGATCCTGGCTTCTGTGCCCCGGGGACCTGGCCCCTGACAGCATCTACTGGGTGGCCCCTGGGAGGCCTTGTGCTGGTCGTAGTGACAACATCATCTGATAAGGGAAGCGAGGGGGGGCTGCACAGGAGCCTGGAGGCAGCCTGGAACCAGCGGGTGCTCCGGAGGTTGGCACGCCCCAGAATGCCCTGGGTAGGAGAATATTTGAGGAGGGGCCAGATGTTTTAGGGTTGCCACTCCTCCACGTGCATGGTGAAGGCCTGGGCTGAGTTCAGGGCTCTTGGTGGGGACACCACATACAGCCTGCCTGCCTCCTGGCTTGCCCCTCCTGGGATGTGGGCTGTTTATTTCACATATGGGGCGGGGCTGGACTGGGCTGGACCAGGTCGTCTGAATCACCCTGGCTGTTTTCCCCTCTTTTGCCAGCAATGGGCCATGCCATCGCTAATGGCCTCGTGCTGATTGGCACCGGAAGATCTGTGAGGCTGGACAAAGAGCTGGACCTGGCTGTGAAGACCATGGTGGAGATTTCCAAAACGCAGCCACTGACGCAGCGGGAGCGGCTGCACGTGTCTGCAGTAGAGACCTTTGCCAAGGGGTGAGGGGCCTCCCTGGGCCATACTGGGCGATGCCACAGGGCTGGCTGCCCCGGTACCATGGGGCCCTGGGGTGATTCTCACCCTGCCTCCCGGGCCCGTCTGATTGAAGATCGCATCCTCCCTGCTGCTCCAGCTCCAGTTGACTGCTGAATGAGGATGTAGTTGGCTCGGATTCCCAGTTTAGCATTCAAAGCAATTTATTTTGTTTTGTTAAATAAACTGGTTATTATTTTCATTCCAAAAATAATAGGACCATGATACAGAAATATATGAGACAGAAGAGGGAAGGAAGCCCTCGCCCTTTGCTCCTGTCCTAACACACCCTGTGACCATCCGCCATGGTCTTCCAGGTGTGTCCCCTGCTTCTGTTGTTCCCACCACTGTCCCCTTGTGTGGGTGCATCCTGACTCTGAAGCCTGCCTCCAGGACCACCCTGTGTCTGCTTGGCCAGGGGAGATGCCCTGCAGAGCTAGGCGACCTGAGCTAATGGTACAGTGACAGAGGGTTCTGTCCCGGTCCTCCCGGTCAGTCAGTGCAGACGTCAGCGCGGGGGTGGAATGCCACCTTGGAGACTTCCTGCAGCTGGTTCATGGTCTCAGGTGAAATTGTCTTTGGCAGCTTATTGAACCAGTTTTTTGTATTTGTTTTTGTTTTTCGCTTGAATTAGAGAGTAACACTTCTCACTGGCTTTTCAATTTTCTGAGCCACAACCTAACATAGAATCTTATATGTGTATTTTAACCAATTCAATGCAGGCTGTGACACAGATAGGAAATGAACCCTTTTACACTCCCCGGGTGTGGACTGTGTTCAGTGTTGCTGAGAAACCTTTCTTGGCTTCCAGAAACTTTCCGAGAGCCTGTGAACTGTGGGAAGAGATTCTCCGGGATCACCCAACGGACATGTTGGCCCTGAAATTCTCCCACGATGCCTATTTTTACCTGGGCTACCAGGAACAGATGCGAGATTCTGTGGCTCGAGTTTATCCCTTCTGGACACCTGACATCCCCCTGAGCAGGTAGGAGCCAGTTAGAAATCACATCATTGCGCTATTTCTTAGTCTCTCTCCTCTGCCCTAAAAATGTGGCTACTCTCCTGGCCCTGCCCTAAAACTAGTGAGACTACCATTGCTATTTTCCTAGGTCTTTAAACTAAACAGGCTTCACGTCTTCATTTGATCTTCATCCCATCCTGTGAACTAGGTAGTACCATTGTGTATCAGTCAGCATAGGCTAGTTTTTGCCACAGTAACAAACATCCTTTAGCTCTTTTTCTCCAAAGCTTGCTTCAGCAAAGGTTAATTTCTCACACATAATACATGCCCATCATAGGAGGCTGCACTTATGCCATTGTCTCCCTCCAGGATCCCGGCGGATGAAGCAGCTGCTCTCTGGACACAACACACCAGCTGCTGAGAGGGAAAAAAAGAGCTCTGCTGAGGGACTCACGATGGCATTAGTGCTCAGAGTGAAGGGGGTACCCCTCAGCTCCCCAGTCATTGGCCAGAGCCAGTCACCCACCCACAGGAGGCCAGGAAGTGCAGCTCTGCTGTGTGCTGGGAGGAGAGAGGGCCTGGAATATCTATGAACAGCCCTAGGGTCCACCACACCTGGTCACCTCCACTGCCTCTTAATCACAGGGTTGTTGTGAAGGTCAAATGGATTAACAGATGTAAGAGCTGCATTAGTCAGGGTTCTCCAGAGAAACAGAACCAGTGGGATATGTAGACCTGTGTCTGTATCCATGCTATTTGCATATATGTGGGGGAAGGGGGGAGGGAGGCGGGAGGAAGGAGACATTTATTTTAAGGAATGGGCTCATGTGATTGTGGGGACTGGCGAATCTGAAATCACAGCCTCTGCCTATGTTCACTTAGCTGTCTGTCCTGTGTGTGTGTGTGTGTGTCTGTGTGTCTGTGTGTCTGTGTGTCTGTGTGTCTGTGTCTGTGTCTCTGTTTCTCTGTATCCAAACCTCCCTCTCCTTTCTCTCATAAGGACACCAGCCATTGGCTGTGCGGCCCACCAGGATCCAGGGTGACCTCATCTTAACTTGAGGATCTTGATGACCATCTGCAGACTCTAATTCTAAGTTAGGGCACATGTTCAAATGTACCATTTTCGGGGACACAATTCAGCCTACCCAGGTCATGTTAAGGATTGAACAGTTCCAGTCTACTTTTTTTTTTAAAGAATTTTTTTCCTCTGTTTTCAGCTATGTGAAGGGCATCTATTCTTTCGGATTGATGGAAACCAACTTCTATGATCGGGCGGAAAAGCTTGCCAAAGAGGTCAGTGGGCCCTTACAGAGGTGCCCGACTCCTTGGAGAGTGGCGTCAGGTGACCCCAGGGCGGCCCCCCGCCTTGGCCTCGTTTCCTGCCGGGAGGCCTCGTGTTGACAGAGCAGCTGCCGCCTGCCACCTGAGCCATGTGGCCCTGCAGGCGGCCTGCACAGGCGAGGGAGGTGAATGAGGTCCAGGGAGGCTCCGACTTCCTCTTTCTCACTCAGTGCCACACGGCGCCCCCAGCTCTGTCTCCAGGGCCCACAGTTTGCGCTGCTGGAACCAGACTTTGTAGGTGGGGAAGCGTGTATCAGCGTTGGTTCTCCCACCTGGAACCTCACATTTCTAAGTGTTACTGACTTCCCGAGACCCCGGGAGCTGAGTGATGGGTGATGAGTGAGGCTGCTTCTGGGTGGGCCCTGACCTGGTGTTGGGGTCCTGCCGGCCAGCCCGTCTCTTGACCACCGAGCCGACCCGGAGGGGCAGAGTAGGGTGGGTTTGCTAAGCACCTCCCGAGGGCCCAGACCCCTCCCTCCGTGCTGGTGAGATGAGCTGGCTGGTACCCTGTCTGCACTAAGGCCGTCCCTCACTTGCAGGCCTGGGCGCCACGGTATCTCTGGTTCTCAAGGTCCCTCTCCTCCAGCTCCTCGTCTCGCAGGAGTAGAACCTGGGTCCCAGGGAGGGGCCACCATGCACATAGGAGTGGGTAAGGATAGCCGCTCCTGTGCCTGGCTCAGGGCTGGCACTCAGTATACACACCACTCCCATCTGCTCAGCCCCTGCCACGAGGCAGTGAACTCCTCATTGCCCAGAGAAGGACGCCAAGGCTCCGAGAGGCCAAGGTCCATGGCCACGCAGTTGAAACGCTGAGTCATGCTCACACAGGCCTCCTGACCCGAGCACAGTCCACGCTGCCTGGACCAGACTCCTCCCCAGCACCCAGCCAGCGCTCTTTCCTGAGACGTTTCCATAGCTGGCTCCCAGCACCCCTCTCTAAGAAACAGCCAACGCCCTTTGGGGGTCCCCAGGGCCTGTGGGGTCTCTGAAGACAACTCCACTTACAGAAATGCGGGGCATGGGGGGCCTCATGGCAGTCTCGGCTCCAGGGCCTGGTGACTGGGCCCCACCGTCTGGGTGGTCGGCTGCAGGAAGGGCCCCTGGAGACCATGGCAGCTGGGCCCTCGTGTCGAGTGGCATCTATCTGGGCACCCAGGAGCTGGCAGGAAGTTTCGGGAAACTAGAAGGTGGCCGAATGGTGCAGGCAGGCTCATGCCCTGCCAGGAGCAGAGAGCAGTGGGGTGGGGATAGGGTACCCCTCTGCTCCCTTCACGCCCTCCTTCTATACCCACTCCTGCAGGCGCCCACACTCAGACCCCAGCACCAGCACACCAGGCTATTACTGGGCCAGGCCAGGCTGCTAGGAGAGTGAGGGTGGCTGCACCCGGCTCTAGAGAGGCCTCGCGGTGGTGACACGTGGGCCGCATCTGCAGGCCGAACCCCTGGACAGGAAGGCAGTGGTGCTGGGCCGTCTGGACCCCTCAAGCCCTGTCGGGGAAACAGCTGCAGGCAGGGCCTCGGAGCTCAGGGCCAGGGAGCGCCTGACTGGCCGACGCTGAGGTCGCAGGTGGGAGGGGCAGGCTCTAGGGACGACGGCTGGGGGGCTGGCAGGTTCCTGTACTCTGTCCCAGGGAACCTAGGAAGCTGGCCAGGAGCCCCTCGGAGGCAGGGAGCGGCTTAATCTCAGCAGTGGGCGAGATCAGCCCTGCCGCCCTGAACCTCTGTCCTGTGCAGCATGCTAAGCGGGTCCCCACCACCAGGGCCTGCTTAGTTGCGCCCCTATGGCCTCACGAAGTGTCCTGGTCCTGTAGGGCTCTGCCCCAGGCTGCCCATCGTCCCTGCAGACGTGCTGTGCTGTTCTCAGCATCCCATTCGTGCACTGGGTGGGCCCAGGCAAGCAGGGGCTGGAGCAGGGAGGCAGGACTTGCTGGGGACAGTCTATCAGCACAGACCTCGCAGCAGGTGCCTTCCCAATTCTGCTCCTATGAAAGGCATGGGGGACTGAGGCAACAGGGCTGGGGGAAGCCGAGATCTGGGGTGGGGGACCTGGGTTCTTGTGGATGGTCCACAGGACCACGGCGAGCCCCTGCTTACTGCTCTGTGCGGGGATTCAGTAAGCACTCAGTAACCCTGAAGTGAACTACCCACTACAGGGTGGGAGGCAGGCCCCTTGTCCCCTCTACCTTGTTGTCACTGTCAAGGTCACTAGTCACGTGAGCAGCTGTCATTGTTATTAGCCATACTATCAGAACCAGCCTGGAAAGCCACATGGGGTGGTCCTTGCATGTGTGTCAGTGGGAAGGGGCAGCCGAGAGCCCCTGAAACACACACTCAGCATCCACTTTGCCTCCACGGCAGCCCTAGGAGAGAGGTGGCGTTATTTCTCACCATGGGGAAAACTGCATGGCACCTTGCAGGTGACTCAGCTGTATGCAGGAGGCAGTGGGGCCGGCACGTTGGATGAGCCCCTGCTTTGGAAAGACCCCTCTGCCGCCCAGTGTGGCCCCGGGCAAGTCACTTAGCCTCCCTGAGCCTTAGTTTCCTCATCTGTGAAATGGGCGATGTTGGCTGCATCCTGCATTTGGCCACCGAGATGGTCTTTGGGGTCCTTGTTGATTTGAGGCAGAGCCCAGCCTCTGCACTTGCTCGGGCCCCTCGTGCCCCTGCATGACTTGTGGAGACTTGGTCACCTGGCAGCCTGACTCGCCCATGTTATTTGACTTGTGTTCCACCCCCGACCCCAACGTAGGCTCTGTCTATTAACCCGACGGATGCATGGTCAGTGCATACCGTGGCCCATGTTCACGAGATGAGAGCAGAGGTCCAGGACGGGCTGGAGTTCATGCGGCACTCAGAAACCCACTGGAAGGTATGGCCATTCCTGTCCATCCGTCTATCTGGGAAATTCTGTCTGTTCCCCCAGGTTAAGCTGAGCTTGATAGACAAGAGTTACAGGGTGCAGCTTAGTTCTGGGGAAACATGTTCCACTTGGAGGCATTTCTGTCAAACCACAGAGTTCCCTGGGAGCCACATGGCTCCCCAACACCTGCCAGCGTTTTGCAGGTGATTCTAGAATTGGTTGTGGCCTGAGGCATTGGTTATAGGAAGGAATTGGTGAGAAATTTGCCGGGGAAATAGGAGTCTGGCCGGGGTGAGAACCACAGGGGCTCTGAACTGCCTCTTCCACCACCGGCCAGTGGGCTCAGCGGGGCCCCAGAACCAAGGAGCACTCTCCCTCAGGGGCTGGTACAGGGATGACGGCCTGGCGACTGTCTGCGGGGCTGGCCAGGCCCTTCCTTGGGGCCTCACTGCTCCCACTCCCGGCACCCACCTGCACCACTGCAGTGGCCCTGCCTCCTCTGCCTGCGCCTGCTGTCCTTGTGTTAGTCTCTGGCACACAGCCTGGCCACCTGCCCAGGTGTGGTCTGCTGCCCTGCCCTTCTCTGTGCCATGGTGGGCTTCCCAGGGCACCCCAGCTGAGGTGGTCTCTGCCAGGGTCTGGCACCCAGCAGCAGGTTCTAGTGATTGAACAAACCAAGGAGAGACCAAAAACCGGGCGGGGAGCAGGGGGTTGGCGTGGTCAGCTGGGTTCCTCCTGGCAGCTCCCTGGCCTGGGACCTTCCGGAGAGAAATAATTTACAAGACGGCCGATTCCTGGCTTCCGAGGGAGTGGTGTTAGGTCGAGCAGGTGAACAGGTGTGAGGCAACCTTTGACTATAATCTCATTAGATCTTATTAGATCATTGACCTAACTCTAATCTCATCAGATCACACTCAGATCTTTCTAAGGATCCCCAAACACTGGGCACAAAGCTAGGCCCTGGGAGTCGGGGCGCAGTGTGGGGTGGGCCCCCGTCCTAGGCTCCCCCGGCAGGTACTGCTGATTCTTGTGGGAGCATTGACTGTGGGTGGAGGGGGCGCCCATGTGGCCACGTCCTCCCCGAGAGAGGCCAGGGAGGCCTGGCTAGGGCACTGGTAGCCCATTTTCTTCCTGCCTTCAGATTCTGATTTTCCTGGGCCTGGGTGCTTGATGCCTGACTCTACCCTAGGGCAGGAATGTGAACCCTCTGAGCCTCAGTTTCGTTATCTGAAAGCCTGCTGTCATGACAACTGTGAAGCCATTGGCCCCAAATGAGTCCCCATTAGTGTTGGTCTGATTGGGTAAAATGAAGTGGCCCGGGATTGCTGGGTGATCTCCCAGCACGCCCTCATCCCCTGATGCCAGCACATGTCCCTGATAGTGGCTCCTGGCAGCCTCCGGCCTGGCTGGACAGCCCTGGGATGGACGGTGTAGCCTGGGGCTCCCTTTCCTCCTCCTCCTGCACCTGCCCCAGGCATTTGGCTGCTGCCACAGTCCAGGCTCCAGGCACTGCCTCAGGCTGTACCCTGCCCTGGGAACCCCACTGAGAGTCCAGCCCAGACCTCTCTGTCTTCAAAAGACCTGCCTGTCAAGTGGAGTGAGCAGCTTCCCAGTAGCTGGCGACACCAGGACAGGGGCACTCTTGGGGCCATGGAAACCCGGAGTAGGCATCCTACCCAACTGGGCTAGTGGGGGAAGTGGTCAGGGAAGGCTTCCTGGAGGAGGCAACCTATGAGGTGAGTGCTGAAGGATGAGTAGGTGTTTGCTAGGCGTAGGATAGGGAGATGTAGGACCATCTTAAGCAAAGACGCGTGCAGTCACCGGCACAGGCCGGCCAGGGTGGGGACCTGGCAGGTGTTTCCTGCACTCAAAGCTGTGGGGCTCTGTGCTGGCACAAGACAGCAGCTGCTCTTTTTCCCTGCAGGCTGTCAGACTTGTCTCTCATCATCTCCTTCTTTCCCCAGGACTCTGACATGCTTGCTTGTCACAATTACTGGCACTGGGCTTTGTATCTGATTGAAAAGGTAAGCTGCCCGGCTGTCTTACCCTGCAAAGAGGTCCAGAGAAAGAAGATTTCTGCCTTTTGCTACAGTTTGTATCCCTTGGAGCAGTCCTGAGTGTTTGCACATTTAAATGGTGTCCTGATGCAATAGGGCATTAACGTTTTCAAATAGCTTCTCAGGCTTAAATACTTCCAGTATTTTCCACTGTCTGGACTCAGAAATCATGTATATCATGTGCTGTTTGTGGGGACAAGTTAGACTGAGGGCTTCTCTGCTGAGCCCCAACCCCACGGATCATACCTGATGAGCCACGGGACCCTGAACGCCTTTCCCCAGTGGGAGCGAGGGTGTGGGGACACCCTTGACCTCAGTGATTCCACCACTGGGTCTCATTCATAGGGGTGTTTCTTGTGGTGCCATTTATCATAGAGAAAAATCTAGAAGCTCCCGACGCGGCCAAATAGAAGTCCCTGGAAGGTGAGGACCCGTAGTGACATGCAGAATGCAATGACACAGTGTCTCCAAATAAGCAGGGAGCCCAACTGAACAGGCAGTAGGGAAAACAGAGGGGAAAATAAAACACACGGAAAAGCCCACAGCCGTTTGACAGGCACTTCGTAGGGACCATAATGCTTTCACAGAAAGTGTTCCCTCCGCAGCAGCACAGTCTGGGGAGTGAAGGGCGGGAGCCGACGTGGGTTCCCCATCCCCTCCTCCCATCCCGAGGCCCGCCGCAGCGAGGCCCAGCCCTTTGTAGCGTGACGTGGGGCGCCGGGCAGGGTGGGGTGGGGGTTGGCGAGGCGTCCTCAGTTTGTTTCTTAGCGGTGCGTTTCACCACCTCCACGTGCTAAGCACGAAACTTCGTTTCCCAGGGCGAATACGAGGCCGCGCTGACCATCTGCGATGACCACGTAAGTCCCCGTGCGCACGCGATGCGGTTTATTGCAGCGATGGGCTGGTCAGGGCCTAACAGATCTCTGAGCGCGTCAGCACGGCCCCAGCCAGACCCACAGCTGGCGCGGGCACGCGGCTCTGCGTAAGACCTCACGCCACAGACTCTCACCTGAAGTGGTGCCGTGACCCAGGCGGGGACAAAGACACTGTTGGCTCTGTTCACCGCAGGCGTTGGTAGAGTACACGTCTCAGCTGGTCAGCTCTGAAACCTCAGGCTTTTCTCCAGGCGTTTTGGTTTTTCGTTTAATTTTTTATTGAAGTGTAGATGGTTTACAATGTTTATTTCAGGTGTACAGCAAAGTGATTCAGTTATACGTACATATATATATATATATATATTTTTTTTTCTTTTCAGATTTTTTTTCACTATGTTATAAGAAATTGAATATTGTTCCCTGTGCTAGGACCTTGTTGTTTACCTTTTTTTGCTTTTTTTATTTGTTTTTGTTTTGGGAGGAAGTAATTAAGTTTATTTATTTATTTTTAAATCATTATTATATTTTAATGGAGGTCCTGGGGATTGAACCCAGGATCTTGTGCATGCTAAGCAGACGCTCTACCACTGAGCTATACCCTCCCCCCTTATCTATTTTATAGTCTCTAGTCATTTTAGGTTGCTTTTCTTTGGTAAAATCATTGGTCTGCCCATAAGAATTTTTTTTATTATAGTGACATATACACACCATATTTTACCATTTTAACCGGTTTTGAGTGTACGGGTCTGTGGCGTTAAGTACCTTCACACTGTTGTGCATCCGTCACCATTATCCATTTCTGGAGCTTTTTCATCTTCCCAAACTGAAACTCCTTGCCTACTAAACACTAACTCCCCACCCCTCCTCCCTCCAGCCCCTAAGTATGTGTTTAAGAGAGGAAGAAAAAGGCTCGCTCACAGCTGTGGGAGACCCCAGGGTGGGCTTCATAACGGAGCCTGGGGGTCACAAAAATGCCTGCGATCTGGGAACCTAAACCCCAGAGAGAAACAGTCTGTAAAGTTTCCTGTAAGTCATCCTTTCTAGATGCCAGGATTTCGTGCTAAGAAATGAAGGGTGATGAGAGCTGTGTGCCATGCGGTGCAGACCAACTGGATGTAGCATCGTGAACGGGCAACCAGCGTGGTCTGGGGCCGGGAGCAGGAGGTGCCAGGTTCCAGGGCCTGGCACGTGCTCCCTCTGGTGCCCAGTGCCGTGGGCTCTTTCTCAAAGTCTGCTTAGTGTCTCTCTAGTGCCTGGAGTGGTTCAGGCTCTTGGTGAGGACTGTCCCGATAGTTAGGGTGGAGGGGATGATGCTGGTGGCTCCTGTTTGCTGAGGGCTGGCTCTGCCCAGGCCCCACATATGGTCCAGACAGGCGGACTCTGGCCGTGCCTGCAGTCTCTCATCCCCTACCTGTCCTGTCTTCCAGATCCTCCCCAGCCTGCGGGCCAGCGGTGCGATGCTGGATGTGGTGGACAGCTGCTCCATCCTCTACCGGCTGCAGATGGAAGGTAGCCTGATCTGGCCTTCCCCTGTGGCTCCTCTCCTATCCTCACGCATGAGGGGATGGTGTGCCGCAGCCCGGGCCCAAGCCCAGGAACTGGTTAGTGAGCTTCTCCAGGGCCAGCTCTCAGCCCTGGAACGGCAGGCCTGGTGCAGCCCCAGGTACCAGCTCTGTAGCTGCCTTCCAGCTGGCTTGAGGCCAGTGGGCCCAGGCCACCACTGCCCTTTCTCCTGGTTCTCACCTGTGCAGGCCTGGAGCTCAGAACCTGGGTGGCACCTGCTGTTCCCACAGCCTACCCACCAGGCCTGCAGGCCACAGGGGAGAGGCAGAGCTTAGAACAAGGCAGGTGAATTTCTCAACCTCCTGGGATTTCAGAGGGAGAGGTTTCTCAACAGTGTCACCTCATCTCTGCAGGTAGGATGCTCTGGGTGGGGTTGGCCACAGTCCTCGGGGCTACAGAAGGCTTCCAGCCCACTACTGAGGGTGCCAGATGGCTCTCCCCTCTCCCCTAGGTTCAGCAGAGCCAAACCTG
This sequence comes from Vicugna pacos, assembly GCF_048564905.1. Classification (NCBI taxonomy): domain Eukaryota; kingdom Metazoa; phylum Chordata; class Mammalia; order Artiodactyla; family Camelidae; genus Vicugna; species Vicugna pacos. Next base: position 63,714,235 of record NC_132998.1, read on the forward strand.
TACCCACTCTAGTCCTGGGTCAGCCGGACAACGTGGGGATGAGGCCTGGGCAGGACCAACTGTTTTCAGAGGGTTCCAGGAAGGCTTCCTAGAGGAGGTGAACCGTGAACCACAGAAGGGAATGTAGGGTTTGGCCAGGCGGCGACAGGGAAGGATGTTACAGTCTGAGAGCAGCCTCTCCGAAGCCCCCAAGACACAGAAGCCGGTTCCCTATTATGAGGATTAGTGACTGGAGGGCTGGGGGGTCAGACGGGGCAGAGGAGCCTGAGAGGCAGGAAGGGAGGGCGAGGAGTTCGATGTTTATCTGAGTCTGTGGGGAGCCTGGGAGGCAGGGCTAAGCAGGCCCTGTCCGACCTGGCTCTGAGAAAGACTGAGCAGTAGGGGCCGAGTCGGGGAGGCCAGGCTGGAGGCCAGGGCATCCTTGAGGGGGTGGGAGAACAGTGAGGAGCTCTAGTCCTCCAGGTAATGAAGCAGGGAGCTGGGCTGGCGGAGGCCTGTGTCCCTGTCCAGCCAGCACTATCCAGGACTGGGTGGAGAGGGAGAGGCCCAGGGGAAGTCGAGTCCTGTTGACCCTAAGATCCCTGACCTGTGGAGGTGGAGCTGAGGCCTCCAGCCTGGGCCCCCTGAGTGCGTGTGAGGAGAGGCTCCAGGAGGCACGGGGCACTGGTCTGGAGGCTGGGAGATGCAGTGGAGATGCCGCGGGGCAGGGGGAGGGAAGAGAAAGGCCACTCGCCCCCTCACAGTACAACAGCGTCATCCAATTTGATGGAGGTGCTGAGAAATGGAGGTCAAGGGCAACAGCAAGGTCAAGGGAGGAACCCGAGTGGAGCAGGGGGAAGACCCGGTAACTTCTAGAAGTGGAGCGGGACAGGAGGGGGTGGTGGTGATGGAGCAGAGCCCAAGTAGGGACCGGCTAGAGCTGGAAATCCAGGCCCAAAGGTGGGAGGACGCTATCACTGATGCCGCAGATTAGTTCTTTCTTTTCTTTTCTTTCTTCCTTTCTTTCCTCCCCCATCCCTTCCTTCCTTCCTTCCTTTTCTTATTTTACGGGGAGAAGGGGATTTGATTTATTTATTTATTTACTTATCTTTCATGGAGGTACTGAGAATTGAACCCAGGATCTCGTGCATGCTAAGCATGCGCTTTTACCACTGCAGTATACCTTCCTCCTCATTTAAAAAAACATTTTTTTAATAGAGTTACTGCAGATTGAACTCAGGACCTTGTGCATGCTAAGCATGGCTCTATACCCACCCCAGTAACTCTGCAGATTCTTACTGGGCACCTGCTCTGCCCAGGCGCCGTCTCAGCGGTAACCACAGTAAGCATTTTAAAGTGGTTTTGGGGTTTGTCAGAGGAGCCAGAGACTTAACACCCTTCCATAGTTGTTTTTTTTTTTTAATTTGCTTTCTATCTTATACATCTGTTGCTCTTATGATTAAACAAAGTTAATGTAGACCGGGCCCAAAGACCTCAGCCTGAGGCCAGGCGCTGCTTGCCAGCTTCACGCAGCCTCCTCACCTGGAACCACCTGGGTGCCAGAGGCCCGTGCGCACAGCGCTCACGCCATGCCTGCGGGTGTCCTCTGTGTCCCAGGGGTGCCTGTGGGTGAACGGTGGCAGGACGTCTTGTCCGTGACCCAGAAGCACAGCCGAGACCACATCCTGCTCTTCAATGATGCACACTTCCTGATGGCGTCCCTGGGCGCTCGGGACCCTCAGACCACACAGGAGCTGCTGACCACCCTGCAGGATGCCAGCGAGTATGTGGGGGGCCAGGCCGCCAGGGTGGGGCCCGCTCTGCTGAGAGGGCCCTGGGGACTCACCCCTGCCTGGGAGGTGGGGGTGGAGCCTGCTGCATGGAAGCCCATGGAGGGCTGCTTGCAAGTGTGCGCTTCCAGGTGCGTGCCCCCAACCAGGTGTGCATCCCAGCAAGATGTGCCCTGCAAGGGCACGGTTGGTTCCCCGAGGACACAGAGCCGCCTCTCCATGCCCTCGGCCTCAATGTCAGTGTCATGCACAAGGGACACAGTGAGGGCCTGGAGCCAGAGACCTGCCGCTTACAGGGTCTGGGACCCTGGACAAGGGGCTCCTCTGCCCTGAGCCTGTTCCCTCATCTGCTGAGGCAGGCTGGTGGGAGGGTGAGTGCAGTGACGTGGTCACGCATCTCCCTGGCGCAGTTCCTGGCACTGGTGGGAGCCAGAGCACGTTCAGGGGGGTGGGCTCTGCACAGCACAGGGCCGCCAGGGATGCAGCCAGCCCCCATCTCCTGCCTGTAGGGCTAGAGCTGTGGGGCCTGTGAACCCTCGTGTTTGTCCCAGGCTCCTGGGGGAGGGTGACCACCACCATGGCCGCTTGCCCTGCCTCTCGTCGCAGGGCCGAGCTCCCGGAACTGGGGCTTTGGCTGGGAACAGAGCTTCAGGCCCCCAGCCCTCATGACCCAGATCAGCCACCACCTGAGGGCCATGGGAAGACAAAGCTTGCCACAGCTGTCCACAGGGGTTGGCGCCTACTCTAGTGCCAGGCCTTCACCTGCAGTGCCCTGCAAGGTCAACACTGTTACTCCCACTTTACATATGAGCAGACTGAGGCCAGAAACTGGGATACCTGCCCAAATTGTCCTGAGTTTCTAGCTCTGTCTTCTCCCCTCCTTGGCTGCTTGACCTCTGCCAACTCACCTGCTCAAAGCACCCACTGTGTCAGGCATAGCGCCAGGGACACCAGGGCCTGAGTCAGGCAGGGAGACAGATGTGCTGTGACCAGGGTGGCACACAGTGTCCTGCTGGCCACTGAGGGTGCCTTCTTGGGCTGGCAGGTCCCCAGGGGAGAACTGCCAGCACCTCCTGGCCCACGATGTGGGGCTGCCTCTGTGCCAGGCCCTGGTGGAGGCCCAGAACGGGAACCCCGACCGTGTCGTGGAACTGCTCCTGCCCATCCGCTACCGGCTTGTCCAGATCGGAGGCAGCAACGCCCAGGTGAGCCCCTGGCCTCCAGCCACCCCAGCAGCTGCAGCGAGGGCCCGGGTCCAGGAGCCCATGCGCCCCACAGCCCCCGTCCCCTGGTGTGGGGGGCCCTTGTTGTTCATACCCCCCGGTAAGTTCGTCCCTGAGACCAGGCTGGTCTGCTGTGGGGAGGGGGGCAGGTATTCCCACCCCTCATCCCACATCTCAGAGCCTCACTTGCCCACTGATCTTTCAGAGAGACGTCTTCAACCAGCTACTGATTCACGCGGCCTTAAACTGCTCGTCCGGCGTCCACAAGAACGTGGCCCGGTGAGTTCCTCGTTCTGGTCCCAAAGCCCGGCTGGGAAGGACTCTGGGCACACCCGACCTCTCACTCGGAGGGCTCCCTACCAGCTTCCAGGGGCCCAGAGGCTCCCACCTCCCTTGGCCGGAGGTGGTGCGCCCCTTGGAGGCTGTGGAGATGTAAGGCTATGGGGTACCTGGTTCTCCCCTCTTCATATTTTCAATTTGACCAAAGGGGACCAGCTACCCCCACTCCTAGGCCACCACTCCTGCCTGCCCCAGCTCACTCCTCAATCTAGCCATGCTGAGCTCGTTACTGTTTTAGGCCCCTGGGCCTTTGCACATGCTGCACCCTCTGCCTGGTAAACCCTTTCTCCTTCTTCATCTGCTGATGCCCACCGATCCTTCAGGCTGCAGTGCACATCTTCCTTCCACATACTGTGCTGGGTGCCGGGGGGTGTGGTGGGCAGCAGGCAGACCCAGGCCCAGGCTGCGTGGGGCTTACCTCTCATGTGGGAACTGACACTAAGCAATTCATCCCACAGATGTATGTAAAACCGCCACGAGCACAGGCATATTGTTCCAAGATGCTCTGATGAAGGCACTGAGTGGGTGGGAACTAGAGAAGGAGGGTGCCCTGCAGAGGTGACAGTTGAGGGGGGCCTGAAACCAGGCAGGTTTACCCAGGCCAGGGTGGTCTGGTTAGGAGGAGGGGTGTGGCTAGAGGACTAGGGGTGTCAGGGTGGTGGCTGGGCAGGGAAGGTGAGGCTGTTTGGACAGAGGAGGGTGAGGGTTGGGCAGGGGAGCTGGGGCCAGCATGGGGGTAGGGGTTGGAGTGGGGGTGATGTGGTCCATGCTGGGGGGGCGCTGTCCTTCAGGCCTGCATACGGTGGGCTCTGGAATTCCACACTTTCTCATCCTCACACCTCCCCCGACCTTCCCTCTGGTGTCCCCGCCAAGGCCAGGCCTCCTGCCTCTGCCTTTATCCATCCCGTCCCCTCTTCCCCTCTGCCACGATGCGGTCCCTTCTCTCCAGCAACTTGGGAGCGTCTTGCTCTCTGCCCACCTCAGCCTCAGCTATGCTGCGTATGTCCTGCCTGGGGTGCAGGGACCATCTGGCTTGCACACCCTTCTAGGAGGTTCCACCACAGACCCCATCTGTTTCCCCAGGAGCCTTCTGATGGAGCGAGATGCACTGAAGCCCAACTCACCCTTGACTGAGAGGCTTATCCGAAAGGCAGCCGCCGTCCACCTCCTGCAGTGAGCCAGGCCTGGCGCCTGCCCGGTGGAGCCCCTCAGCGGCCTCCCCCGCCATCAGACCAGCTGCCCCTCTGGCTTCACAGGGTTACAAGTAGCTAGAGCAGCATTACAGGAAGAGGGACTCAAATCAATTTTCAAAGTGATTCAGAATCTTCTTCAAATCCTTGTTAAGGGTCAAGGTGCAGTTGTAAGCAATCAGAACCGATGTGGGTGGTCTTGCCTTGGAACTTGTATTTTTCCATCTTCAAGCTTCCCTGGGGGGATTAGTGGCGTGGATTTGAGCTTGTTTTCCCTTTATTCTAAACTGCACATTGTAAAGGGGCCTTGGGCACACGATTTCCCTTGTCAACCATGATTTTAATCATACGAATGCACGCTCATGGAGTTGGTGTGCTTTCTGGGGTATAAGGCTGCAGCTCAGGGGTTGCCCTGTTGTGGCAAAAACCAAAGCATTTAACAAGATCTGAGCTTTTTAAACAAGAGTTTTTTAAACACTGCCTCGGTCTCCTCCTTCCCCATGGGTAACCTGGCCCCGGTGCCCTTCCACCCCCTGAGCAAGCGGCAGGTTTCAGTAGAATGTGCCAACTCAGTCGTGCTGTGAGGGGTGATTCCAGCTCACATATGTTTCTCAGGTTCCTTCAGTGCAAACTGAAATTTGGTGGGGACTCACAGGGGCAGGGAGGGGGCAGGTCTCCTGGGAGGCAGTGGATGCCTCCAAATCGATTCAACAAATTCCTGGGATTAAAATAAATTGTTAATTGCTTCCTTTGACTGACTGTTGCTGGGTAGATACCTCTGAGCTTCTTCCATGGGCCAGGCCTGGGCTGGGTGCTAGGGAGACAGGCTTCTCCTTGAACTTGGGGGTGGGGTGGGGCCGCGGGTCAAGAACAGAGTAATTACAACGGGATTTCAAAAGAGGTGCTGTCTGTCCCCAGGAGCTAAGGACACATCCCAGGGGGCATCCTGCCCTCCCATCCTGAGCTGTCCCCTCCTGACAGAGCCTGCTCACACCCTGCCTGCCTTCCCCTCTCCTGGTTCCAAGGAAGACACACCTTGGCCAAAAGCAGGAAGTCTGGTCCCCTCCTCCATGAAGGCCTCTGCTCCCCGACAGCAGGCTGGTGCCCCACAGCCCTTGGCACCTGCCTTTGCTACTGCACCTTTGTCCCCAGCTGTGACTGCCTCAGGTCAGGGACAGATCTGTGTCACCCAGCACCACCCAGAACAGAGCCTGTGCTACCTGTCAGTGAACCCATAAATGAGTGTATAAATAAATAAAGCAGAACCCTACAAGGGCAAGGAAGAAATGAATCTCTAATGGGTAGGCCACTGCTAGAAGAGAGGAGAGGCCAAGAAAAGAGATGGAGGAAGATACAGTTTATAGAGTTAAGAGCAACAAGTTATTAATTGGTGTGTTTACTGAGCACATACTATGTACTGACATGATACAGGGGGAAGAGCACCCAGAGTGGGTGTTTGGGGACCCTTGCCCCTAGCAGATACCCTGCCCTCACCTGGAGGGTATGGGGATCGGACACCTGGACCAACAGCCCTCCAGTCTAGAGCCCTCTGGGCCCCTGCTGCAGCTGCCCTGTGGTTATGAGTCAGGCAAGTCTGGGCCCTGGAACCATGGATGGAGCACAGGCAACACCAAGCCGACTGCCATCTTCAGGAGGTCCTTGCCGGCAGAGGGATGCCTGGAGCTCTCAGGCCGGTGGGCCCAACAAAGGCCGCCTGCCTGAAGCTGAGCAAGACCCCAGAGAGGCCACCGAGGGACAGTCCGACCCGGCACCCTCCTTCAAGCCCCTCTCTCTATCCAGTCCTGAAGCCAGGGCCACTTCTGGATGTCCCTGTTCCTCGAGCCAATAAATTCCTTTTTCTAAAGCCAACTTGAAGCTGGTTTTCTGTTACTTGCAACCCAAAGGTTCTTGACTGATACCTGCAGCTGAGATTTGCAGCTAGGTCTGTCTGACCCCATTTCCTCCAGTTAAGCAGAAACCAGATCAAAAGATGATGGAACTTGGAAGGGAGCCTGTGGACAGAGGCTCAGGTGGAAAAGGGAGGATGGGGGAAGAGAGGGACCCAGCACATCAGAAAGCAGTGGGCGTAGTTGGGGGCAAAGAGCCAGGCGGAAGGCTGCAGAGGGAGCCCCAAATAGAAACAAGACACCAGGGATGCCAGGACAAGCCAAAAGGGAGATGCAGAGGGCACCCGTGGCTAGACAGACTCTCCTGGTCCAGGGGCACACATCGCAGTGACTGGTCACCCAGGGTCACCCGGGCGCTCCTCGGGACAGGGCCCGGCTCTTCTTACTCTGCTGAGAACTGACCAGTAAGTAATGCTTTACAAAGCAGGTAGGTGCACCTACTTTGTTTAGTCTTCGGGTCAATGCCCTAGGAATTTGATTTTCTCCATTTAAGGATTAAGGGCCGGGATCAGAACCAAGTCCCTTGCCGTATGTAGCTGTCCTGATGCCGAGCGGGCGGGGACATACCATATGAGCTTTAAGAACTCCAGCCCTACACCGCGCGTCCCACCCCAGGGCCTGGACAGACATCCGGCAGGCGCAGGGCGCGGAGGGAGTGCGCAAGCGCGCCGCGCGCCTCCTCCCGGCGCTCGGACTACAGCCCCCAGGATGCACCGGGCGCGGCGGCCTTTCAAACCGGCCAATCCGCAGCCCGCACCGCGTCCGCCGCGCTGCGTTTAAACCCGGGGCGGAGGCGCGGCGGCTGGGGCGTCGCGGCGGCTTGGGGTGAGGGGCCCGGTGGCTCGGGCGCGGCCGGGGGGTCGGGGGGTGGGCCGCAGGGTGCCCTCGCGGGCTGCGTGGAGCCTGCAGCGCGGGCGGGGCCGCCCCGAGGGCAAACCAAAGCCCCGGAGTCCGGCCCGGGAGCTGGGCTTTCCGTTGCCGGGTCCGGGCGTTCAGGCCTGACTCGGACGGGCCGCCGTCCCGGGGCTCCCAGCCTGGAGGCGCGCGGGCCTTGGGAGGGTCGCGGAGGGTCTCGGGCTGCAGCTCAGGTGGCCTCTCCCTCCCTTCCTCTGCCCGGTCGGTGCTGCAGCGGCTCACGCGGCCGGGCGCCCCTGGAGCTGGAGGGACCCGGGGCCTGGGCGCCGACACCTGCTCACCTTGCGGCCCCCTCCTCCCCGCAGTGACTTCTGACAGCTCTCGCCGTGGAAGGAGGACGCGGCTGCGACTTGCTTTCAGCCAGCCAGGCCGGAGAAGCGGGGATGGATGTTCCCCAGAAGGACGGTACGTCCTCGTTACTGCAGCTCTGTTCGGGGAGCTCAGGGAAGATGCAGGGCGACTTACTGCTCGTTTCCCGTGAAACTCCTGGTCCCCGTCTTCAAGGAGTTTGCATCCGTCTAACTTCTTTATTTCCTCTTTACCCGCAGTTTTAACTTCCTTTATAGCAGAGAATTCTTACCGTTTTGTTTACTGCAGTGTCCTCAGTGCCTGAGGTAGGCACTCAGGTATTTGTGGAATTGAGTTTGATGCTTCCTTTTTTGGGTTGTGGCTGGTTTCTGTCTGCTAAGCCTCGTTTAGGATCTTTGCCATCATGTTAGTGAGTGAGCCTGGCCTATAGCTCTGCTGTCTTGTTCTGTCCCTGTCTGGTTTGAGTGTGGAGAGGAGGGTACAGCCTCACAAGATGCGTTAAAGGCCATGCCCTCTTTTTCTGCTAAAGCATGGTGACATGCTTTTATCTTTTGTTCTCCACAACACCCGTGTGAGGCAGGTAGACTAGGTATTAGGTATCCTTAACGTCTCCGTTTTGCAGAAACTGTCCTAACGCTGCCAGTCCTTGGTGCTGCTTCATCGTGTCTGGGGAGGTGTTTGCTGCCCCACCCCTCTCCTCCTTCCTCCCTTTCAAGTCCCTTCCCCGGGTGTGCTGAACCCTCATTGCTGCTTCCTGAGGCCGTCACCCCTGTCACCCTCCCATCACGTGATTTTTCTGCTGGTCTGTTACCTCACACTCATCACTGCCATACGGATAAGTCCTGTTGTCTGACTCGTCCTGTTGTTGTCCGCTCCCTCTCCACTGCTTGGTGCCTCATTCAGAGCCAGACTTCAAGAGTCCTCTCCTTTTGTTTTGCTATTATTTTTCCACACCGCTCAACCCCTACCCACCCCCTCTGCCCTCACACTTGGCTCAAGCTGCTTTCATCAGTCACTGAGGATATCTGTGTTGCCAGATCTGTCATTTTTCTGTCCTCTGATATCAACCTCTCAATAACTTTTGAACTTCTCTCCTTCTGAAAACTTCCTTGCTTGGCTTCTGAGGCATCTTGGTTTTCCTTCTGTCTCCCTGGCTGGTGTATCTCCATCTCTTTAAAGACTTCTCTTCCTCTCCCATCTTCTGAAGCTGATCTCTCCAGGACCTGGTCTGGGGCGGGGGGTCTCTTTGTACCCCCCGCCCCCCGCCACACACACACAGGTCTCCAGACAGTCCCATGGCTGTAAATCCCTTCTGTTTTATGGTGGTGCCCACATTTTGTCTTGAGTGCAGCCTCTCCGCTAAGCTCTGGATTTGTGTATTCACCTGCCTAACTGGCATTTCAGGTGGATGTCTCCCACCTCTTACTCAGCAGGCCCCCCCCCCACCCCATTCTTAGCCGGTTCTTTGTCTTTCTGATGGAAGTGAATTGCCCCTCCATTCATCCAGCTGTGAAAGTTGTGAAGCTGCACAGTCATTCAATCATCAATTACTGTTCTTTCCACCTTCAGATTATGTTTTGGATCCATTTACCTCTTTGTACCTCCACCCAAATACCACCAACTTGGTCTCAGCCATATCAACTCACCTCCACCTATTTGTATTTTTTGCACTTTGGCCAATGTATACACTTGTAATTTTAATAGATATCACTTCCTTCTTTTCCGATACACTGTACACACCACCAGGGCAACCTTTTGAAAACAAAGGTTAGAGCATAACACTCTCCTGTTTAAAACCCTTCAGTAGCTCCTGTCACACTCTGGGTGAAACAAAAGCTTGTCGTGTCTTGCACCCTGTCCGGGAGCTGACCCTCCTGATCCACCCCCTCCAGCCATGACCAGTTCCTCCAAGGTGCCCCACCTCCACGTGGGCCTCACCACACTGCCTTCCACCCAGTGCTCCCACCGGACAGTGCACACCCGAGGGAGTGCCCTTCACCCGTCCGCCTGGCACCTGGTGGAGGACGTGGCACGTGTCTGCAGAATGGACCAGTCAGCCAGGCCAGGTCACTCTGAGCCAATCATGGGGCCTGGAATAGACGGCTTTTCCCCTGACTCTTGGTCCAGGATTCCTTTCACCACAGCAGACAGTTGGAAGTTTCTAGAAGTGACCTACAAAATCGACTTCCTAGGTTCAGACACTTACAAAGTGAAATGTCTGTCTCCCTTTCCACTTTGTCCCTCAGCCCCTCAGTTACCCGCTCCAAAGGCCACCGATCTCATCCGTCTCGGGCATTCCAGGCCTAACTTGTGCAAGTGTCAACCAGTATGCATACGGTGTCAGTCGCGTCTGCTTTTATAGCACAGAGAACTCTGTCCTGCCCCTGGTTTTTTGCACCCAGTTTATCTTGATGATCTTTGTATGTGACTATATGAAGAGTGTTACTGTTCTTTTCTGTGCCTGTATAGGGTTCCATTCTGTTGTGGGCTTGTGCTGTGGTCTTACCTGCTGTCTGTGAACATTTAGTTTGTGTCCAGTGTCTTCCTGTTACAAACGCTGCCGCTGCAATACATAACATGGGATACTTGACAGCAGCAGACTTCCGGTCAGGGGTATGTGCGTTTCCTGTTTGGTAGGTCCCGTCAGGTTACCCGTGTGGGGCCGTAGTCATTTACACTTTCCCCGGCAGCGTATGAGCGCTCTCTTTCCCCACAGCCTTGCCTGCAGTGTGTCAGACTTTCTGATTTCTTACAGTCTTACGGGTGAAAGTGGAATGCTCAGGGATCTTAGAATTTTTCATTTCTCTTATTTTTGGGTGAGGGTGCATTTCTTGTCCTATGTTTAAGAACATGTCGTTTTATTTTCTGTGCATTTTATCTGTCCGTACCCTCTGTCCATTCTTCCTTCGTCATTTCTTACAGCCCTTTGTGATGTGAGCTGCGAATGTTCTCTTCCCTGCTTGTTGTTCCTTTTAACTTTGCTCATGGTGATTCTTGCCATGCGGAGATTTTAAATGTCTTATCTTGTGGACGATCAACCTTTTATTTCATGGCTTCCAGCTTGGTGTCATAGTTAGACCTCTGCACTCCAGGTTAGAAGATAATTTCCCCATGGTTTCTTGTTCCTTAAGGGTTTCATTTTTTCAATTAAGTCTTTGACTTATTTAGAATTTGTCCTGGTATGGTGTGGGGTGTGGATCAAACTTTAGATATGTACATTCTTACCCCCAAAGGGTCATCTAATTTATCTCAGTACCGTTTATTAAATAATCCGTTTCCCCCTTTTATTTGATGTGTTACTTCTGTGATTACTAAGCTTTCTTTATATCCATCCCGCGTATTTCTTGTTCGGTTTGTTCATGGGTGTTTTGTGTTGTTTTGCTGCTACAGCGAATGAGGTTTTTTCTTCTATTGTATCTTCTGTTCTTTGTGGATATGAAAGCTGTCGATCGTTGTGTATTAATTTTGTCCTCAGCCGTTTGCTTTTATTCTCTTACTATTTATAATAGTTTTCAGTTGATTTTCTTGATTTTTCTTGTGTCTGTAATCATAGCATCTGTGCACCATGGTAATTTTACCTCCAAATTCTTTCCTTTGTCTAATTGGTTTATGCATCCAGAACAGTGTTAAGATGTGTGACAGCAGAACATCACTGCCCTGTGCCCGGCTTTAAAGGAATTTCTTTAGTTTACCATGAAGCCTGACGTGGGCTTCTGGTACCTTAACGCTTAGATGGCGGCCATCAGCATTTCCGCGTTGTTTTCCTTCTCCTGGGCACATGGTAGAATTGAACTCCCCTGCCCACTTGAAGTTGGATTTGCCTCAGGTGACTTGAAATATGTCCAATGAAATGGTGACGTTGTGATGTGTGTCACTCGTGGGCCTTTAAGAAGCAGTGTGGAATGTGCTGTTTCCCCTTTGTTCTGCCGTGAAGCCCAGCAGCGTTTCCAGTGGCGGAGGCTCCCTCTGCCTGGGTCCTGGAGGGAGAAGGACATGGAACAGGGCCGAGCCTACCCTCAGCAGATGTAGAGTTTGAGTGAGAAATCAGCCTTGTTGTGACAAGCCACTTGAGATGTGGCCACTGTTTTGTTACTTCAGCATGAGTTAGTCTATCCTAACTGATAAAATGTATTTGCTCCTGAGTTTAGGAGGAGTGCTTCTGATGGCATCGTATGAAGTCTAGTTTTGGATACTTCCTTATATGATAAAATATGTCTGTTACTTTTTATGTAGCATTTTTATTTATTTTTGTTTATTTATTTTTTAATGGAGGTACAGGGGATTGAACCCAGGACCTCATGCATGCTAAGCTAAGCAAGTGCTCTACCACTGAGCTATGACCAGTCCCCACTTTTATGTAGCATTTTTGAAGACAACAATGTATGTTGCATTTGCCACGTGCCTTGTTGGTGTATGTGGAGACCAGATTGTACGGCTTTCCTCTCATATGATTATCTTACTAGATCGTATAAAACTAAACTATCCTACAGTCCCGAAGTCGTGGCTGAACCTCACAGGTCGTGATGGAGTTGCTCCTTCTTTAAATGTGTTGCTGGGGTCTGTTCGCAGATATTCCTGTGTAGGATTTTTGTGCTGACATAAGCCAAGTCCGTAGTTTCCTTTATTGAGCAAAGTTTACAGGCTTTGGGTATGGTTATACTTGCTTCATAGAAGTAAGTTGGAAGGTTTCTTTTTTCCATCCTTTGGAACAACATAAATAGTTTTGGACTGATATATTCTTTAAAGATCTACTAGAATTATCCTATGAAACTATCTGGGACTTGTGCTTTTTGGGGGAGAATAGCTCTTTAATAAATGTCTCCAGTTATTTTATGATAATTGAACTACTGAGTTTTTTTCGTCTCTTCTGGAGTCAGTTTTGTAAGTAAATCAATTTTAATCATTTAAATACAAAAGGTAAATTCTATCTCCTAGAAAATTATCCGTATCAACCAAGGTCTGGGGTTTATACGCACAGAGTTGAGCACACTAGCTCATGAATAATTTAATTTCCTTCTCTCTGGTTATTTCTCTTTATTTCTTTTGTGTAATTGTGCTTTCTACCTTTTCCTTGGTTAGGTAATTAGGAATAATTAAATGACTAATTAGGACCCAATTCGGTTATTAGTATATTTAAATTTTTTATGGTTTGGTAAGCGTGCTGCAGTGTTTATTAGGGTCAAATGAGATAAGACTTGTGAAAGTGCTGCACGAACGCTACAGTGTGGAAATGCCAGCCCACTGCGTTGTGATAGACGCTTGCTGAGTGTCCAGGCCCTGAGCTTGGCCGGCCGTGGGGAATCTGGGGGGACATCAGGCATCTGCACTCAGTTTAGAGGAGCTCATGGTCTCGCTGGGGCTACAGGCGGTCAAGAGACATTTAGAGAGTAGCGATGCTAAGGCAGAGGGCAGGTCCAGGTGCCGCGGGGGCCCTGGGGAAGGGTGGGGTGGGCTGGGCTGGGGGAGATAGAGGAGGGAGCAGCTGTCCCAGCAGAGGGGCCCACCAACCCAGAGCCTGTGTGGTCTGTTAGTGGGAGTCAGGCTCATGACCACTCAGGGCTGGTGAGGGCACTGCAGTCAGCAGGTACAGAGAGCAGTTTTATCTGGGGGCTCAGGACAGGCTCCAAGAAGAGACAACAGTCAACAGGTATGTATGGAGCCACTGCTGTGCATTTGAATAATACTGAATTTATCTTTGAAAGAGGAATAGGTGTGGTTTGTAAGCGGGGAATTTAATCCTAGGGGAGCTGGGACAGGGGGTCTTTTGGAAACATTCTATACCAGGAAACGACTTACCTAGTCTTGCAAAGCTAGTTGAATGACTTGGTGAATATGTTTTAGATTATATCTTGAGAACAAGGGCTTAAAAATAAGGACTTAGGCTTTGGTGGCAGCTTAGCAAACACAGAATGGCTGACACTATTTTAAAAAGAAAATGGAAAAATTAAGGAAATCTAGAGCTCCTTCACACTTTTGGAAGTGAAATTGTAAGACAGTTTTGATAGCTACAGAGACTGGCACTGTTTTCGTGCTCTCAGCTCCACGCCTAAAATAATGGGTAACTTTTCTCCCCCTCAGATGTTCTTCTTTTGGCTGATGAAAAGTTTGACTTCGATCTTTCATTGTCTTCTTCAAGGTAAACGAATGAGTTTCCTTCCTTTGCTTTGGGAAAGTCCTTCATTTAAATGCCAGTGTTACTGATAATCCTCTTCTTTTAAAACAGTGCAAATGAAGATGATGAAGTCTTTTTTGGCCCTGTTGGACATAAAGAAAGATGTATTGCTGCCAGCTTAGAATTAAATAATCAAATTCCTGAAGAACCTCTTTTGCCAGCGTCTGAAAGTCACTTCACTTGGAGTCCTCTCACTGGGGAAAAATTTGTGGAAGTTTATAAAGAAGCCCACTTACTGGCCTTACAGATACAAAGCCACAGCAGAAACAAGGCAGCCCCAGCTGCCAGACAGGAAGACCCCGGGAGCCAGGGAGTGGAAGGATTCATACAAGAATCACAATTAAAAATAAACCTCTTTGAGAAAGAAAATGAAACAAAGAAAAGCCCAAAGTCACTTAAGAGGGAGACGTACTACCTGTCAGACAGCCCCTTGCGGGGTCTGTCACGCTCGGGCCCCCAGCCCACCTCGGCCGTGGCCCTGCAGGTGGCTCCTGCCCGGGGCAGCCTCACCCAGACGCAGGGGCCACCTCCCGCTCCGAGTTCTTCTTTGTCAGTGGAACCGAGTACTGCTCACCCTCCGAACCAGGCCGTGACTCAGAAGAAGGTCCCCAGCAAATTGCCACCACCCCGCACCTCATCTCTTAGAGGAAAAAGCATCCCCTTGGCCGTAGAGAAGGTACCACACACGAGCGCCTTTATCTAGGGGACCAGCCGCTCCTTTGTTCTGAGCCCTTTCGGTTATGGCAGAAACCACGATGGGGGGAAACTTGGAAATAGCTACTCGGAGGGCCCTGGGGCCAGAGGAGTGGAAAGTCCAGGAAGAGCAGCAACAGCCGGGGTGGGGGTGTGGACTTGGGCTGGGGTGGCTTGGTGACATGGCTTCCTGCCGGGCATGCAGTGGTGAGCTGTCCTGGGGAGTGGCAGTGGACTTGTGTGCGTCAGCTCCAGAGGCTCGCTCTCCTACCAGGGATCTGTCTCGGTACTATTTCACCCTGTTTTTAATGAGGAAGCGGACGCTGTCGTCATTTTTGTCTGGTCATTTGTGGGAGGAAGCATTGATGAGCTGAGGCGCGTGCATTGGGAAGGTAGACAGTCCCTGCAGCTGCTCTAATCCAAGCCTTAGCGTGTCCGTACATTGTTGAAGACTAGACGGTTTTCACATTTCAATTTAAAATTTTTCAGCCCGTGAAAGAGAAACCAGCCAGTCCTTCAAGGATGAAGACCCTAAGTGAGAAGGAATCCCACAGCCATGTGCCCCCTGACAAGCCCAGTGCTGCCCGCGACGTCACCAGCCTGCCAGCTGGTGGGAGCCACCTGGCCCAAGGCAAGCGCTCGCTCCCTGTTCCAAACAAGGTGGGTTGGCCAGGCCTGTAGGTGGTGGCAGGGAGAAAGGGCAGCTTTGTATATGTGGGACGTGTCCTCTGATGAAAGTCAAGGTCAGGAAGGTAGAAAACAGGACCCAGGAGAGGCAGCTCGGCGAAGTGCACGCAGACCTGGCCCGCGTGAGGGGTCTGACGGCGGAGATGCTCCCTGCTCCCCTCACCGGGCCCGAGCGCGGAGGAGATGGGACGTGGACCGCGCTGTGAAAACCACAGCTCCTCACAGGCGTGGGGACTGCTGTCCACGTCTCTGCCATTTGTTTTCCAGCGGTGATGGTCAGACTGAGCTGTGCATACTTGGGAAAATTGCCTAATCGCTGGTGGGACTTAAGGTGGCCACAGCTGGCCCCTGCAGCTACCGACCCCGCAGGTGGGGGCGAGGCCCCAAGCCTGCGGCTCAGCAAGCTCCCAGGGGTTTCCGTGCAGGGCTCTGAAGGCTGCGCGGGGAAGTACGGCTTGACCTTTAAATTCCAGATGATACTTTGTAAACATTTTTTTTTTTTTAGGATTTTGATTGCGAGTACATTTAATGTATTTACCAATACAATTAGGGATAATAGACATTTTTTACAATATTGAGTCTTCCAATCCAAGAAAATGGTATGTCTTTGTTTTTTAGATCATCTTTACAAAATTCTATTGAAATAAACTAGTTGTTAGGATACTTTGTAAAATATTAAAGGCAATTTTAAAACCCACTTTTGCAGAAAAACGTGATGGGTAGATAATGAAATCTTTGTTTTAGCTGGGGCGGAAGAAGACCGTGCTGAAACTGCCTGGGTGTGCTGGCAGCCTCGCAGGGAAGGCCGCCTCCGCGGGGTCGGTTTCGGGTGTGACCTCCAGCGTGTGTGCCTCCCCAGCAGCCGGCAAAGGTAAGGCTGGCCCCGAATGCTGACCGCTCCTGACAGACCATCTTCACAGAACCACTGAGCTCGGCAGAAGTTTCCAGAAGGCTTGTGGGGGTCTGGGGCAGGGAGCTTCTCCGATTCCCAGACCCAAGGTGCTTCCTCTCCTGAGGAGAGGCACTCAGACGGGCGGTCTTAGGGTGGGACGAGCAGTCACAAAGGGGACACGTGCTCAAGGTGCCAGAGAACCCAGAGAGACGCTGGGACCAGCCTCCATGGAAATGGAACCAGACATAGGTTTTTAAAATCGGGCTGTTCTAGATGGTGTAGGGCACGGGACCCGTGTAACTCCTGAGTGTGTGTAAATCTGCGCCCTCAAATGGGTTTAAGGGCAGGCTACTTTAATCTCAGCAAGCCAAGGGTGCCATCTGGTGGTGAAGGGGAGAGAGCCTGGGAGGCTGTGGGCGGAGGCATTCGACTGCCTGCTGTTAGGACTAAACCCTCCTCAAATTCTGTTTGCTGCGTGGACTCGGACTGCAGGCCAGGCCGCACGGCGTGCATCTTGCGCACAGACGTGAATAGTCTGAGCTCTTGAATGAGACTGACCTGATTTGGAATCCTGACTGCCAGTGGCGACTAAGAACTTGGGTTGTTCCTCTATCTTTACAAACTGAGGGGAAAACACGTCCTTTCAGTGTTCCTGTGGGCCTTAGGAGGCCACATGAAGCCCCAGCCCTGACTCTGTGCGCGGCGTGTGTTCAGTGAAGAGAAGTTCTGGCACGTTAGGTGTTGGGAGGTCGGCTTTGATGTCGGTTCAGAGCGTTGGCACCGTTTTCACTAGTTTCTGATCCCGTCTCTGCTAAGGGTCGAGACAGACCGCGTGGGGCTTCTGGGGGGTGTGCGTTTCTCTGCTGTCCACAGTGGGATCACGGGGGTCGGGAGCTGCGGCGTGTGGGCGGGCGTGTGAAGCCCTTGCCCGCAGGGGCCCGGAGCTGTGGAAGTGCTCATTCTCTTAGGTCTTCTCCAGGAATCTTTCACCAGATTGACTTCTGTACTGGGCGTGTTGGCAGCTGAGTGTTTTTGCCCTACTTTATCCGCAGTTCTGACTTGAATAGCACTCGTAGTTGGTATGACCCAACCTGCTTGTAATTTACAGGAACCGACCGGTAAGGGTTGTGTCATCTCTCCCTGTCCCTCCCCTCCCACTGACAGGACAGGTGGGGTGAGACTAGATGATCTGTTTTCATCTGCTCAGCGAGGGTAGACCTCTGTGTCGGCATCAGTGAAGACAGGAGAGCTTGAACTCACGGGTACTGACGTGAGTCTCGGTGCTGGCGTCTAGAATTAGCGCCTTGGAGCACACTCAGCTGGGCCGTGAGCGGCCCGGCTCGTCCTGGGTTAGAGGACGTTGCCTGGCAGACCTACAGAATATTGCTCATGTGTTTTCCTTACATGGAAATCACCATGATAGAAATTGATGGAAATAAATCATTTTCTTCTACATTTTAAGGTAGAGATGTTAAAGACAGCATATTTTGTGTGTGCCATTGAGTAACGTCATAATCTGGAAATAACATCAACTTGGGTGATAATCAGATTTCGTGTGTCTCCTCTTCCAGCTAAAGCGAGTGACCTTCCAAGCATTCCCGCAGACAGCTCCCGAGCAAACACCAGCCAGTCGGGCAGAACAGGACTCGCGGCGCCGCGGTTGTCACTGCAGGCGGGCCCCGGGGGCGGGCCCTGCGGCCAAAGCCAGAGGCCCGCTGAGCTGCCCCGGGAGCCCACCAGGGCGGCTCTCACCCAACCCCAGACTCCAGAACGGGGAGGCCCCGGGCTGAGCTCCTGTATCAGTTGGTCACACTCCTCCCAAATGAACAAAACTGGGAGTGCAAGGAGGCGCGACTCCTGTCTGAACTCCAAGACAAAGGTCATGCCTACCCCTACGCACCGATTTAAAGTTCCTAAGTTTTCTACTGGTAAGAGATAAATTATAATGCGTTTTTAAAATACTGAACAAATTATATTTAAAGTTAAAAAAATTACTAGTTTTGGTGATGGTCGTTTCTTCACTTTTATTTTTCTTAAAGCACTTTAAATCTGTCTTCAGCTTGCACTGCTTTGGATGAGAAGTCAGTGAATTTCTTACCTTAAGTTTCCCTCTCCGTAACGTGTCGTTTTTCTCTTGTTATTTTCAGCATTTTGATTACTATGTATTTTGATGTGGCTTTTTTTGTGTTTATCCTACTTGGGGTTCTGGAGTTATTCTGATCTGTGAGTTTATCAGATCTGGAAAATATGTGGCCATTATTTCTTCAAATGTTTTTCCTTGCTTCCCCACACTTCCTGGGACTCTAGGTGCCTGCGTTACAGACCGTCTGATGCTGTCTTTTAGGGCACGACGAGCTGCTCTCTTCCAGCCCCTCCTGGCACGTCTGCAGGTTCATGTGTCTTTTCTTCGGCAATGCGTCCAATCTGCTGCTACGTCTGCCCAGTTAATTTTTCATTGCTGGCATCTCCCCGTTTGTGTCCTCATGGTGTTTGTGTTTTCCTCTTAATTCCTGAACGTATTATAATGGTCCTTGTAAGTCTGCTTCTTCTGATCCCACCGTCCCTGTCATTTGGGTTCCATTTCTCTTGCCTCGTTTGTCCTGGTGATGGTGGCATTTTCCTGCTTCCTCGTGTCTAATGGCTTTTTATTGTCTGCTGGACGTCATCAATTGTACATTTTTGAAAGTCTGGATTTTATTGTCTGTCTTTAAGGAGTTGAATTCTGCTTTGGCAGGAATTTAAATTTCACGTCACCTCGGTCCTTTCAAGGCTTCTTTAAGCTTTGGCGGGGCAGCTCTCGGGCCTGTGCTCTTGGGGTAGTTCCATCCTGGACGTGCTGTGCGTCCCTGAGGTCTCTGCTCCGGCCGGTTGGACGTGTTCCCAGTGCTGGTTCTTGCCCCTTTCTGAGCCCTGCCCTGCATTCGTGCTGCTTCTCACTACACAGCAAGGACTCGGGGTCCTGCTCGGATTTCTAGAGCACTCTCTCTCTCTGTAGTTCCCTCCTCTTAACACTCTGCCCCTCAGATTCCAGCCTGTGCAGCCTCCCAAACCCTGATCGTTGTCTCCTCAAATCAGTGAGACTGCCAGGCTCCCCTCGGGCTCTCCCCACCTGCGCTGGCGTGCCGACAGGGCTGCCAGGTAGGAGGTGGCGTGTTTGGTCGAGGTAAATTAGTCAGTGTGTATAATGCAGAGAGTTGTACGGAGCTGATTTGAGGGGGAGGATAGTTCTGGCCTCCTTTCAAGCTTGTTTCTTAGCGGCTTGAGTATCTTAAAGTTATCAGCATCGCTGGCTAGTGCAGGCGGCCTTCAACACCTGCAAACCTCGTTTGGAGTTGCTGCTCATATACGAATGAGCCATTCCATTGCGTGTCTCCCAGTGCTAGGCACTCTTAGGTTCAGGGGATGTAATGGTAAGGCAAATCCTATTCTTGGGATTTCCATTTTAATAGTGAAACATGAGAAATGCTGTCAAGTAAGTGTACTTCCAGATCGTAAGTACGAGGAAGTGACTAACAGAAGATGAGGAAGAAGTTACAGAGTGGGGTTCTTTCAGCCAAGATGGTCAGGGTAGACTCCCCTCAGGAGGTGACACGGCTGAGATGTGAGCCACGAGGAGGCGGGAGGCATTAGAAAAGGCAGAGGGACGAACCCTTGGTTGATTGTAGGGTGTGATACAGGTATTTTAATAATCTGAAATTCCATAAAAATCGTTACTCTCCCATGCACCTTGTGGGGGCTCCCCAGGAGTGCGCCACCGAGATGAGGGAGGACACCGGGAAGAGGAAGACATGGGCAGCCGTGCAAGGGGGAACCCTGCCCAGGATGGGGTGAGAATGCAGGGCCCGGCCTGGCCTCGGAGAGAGATCTTCGGGAAGCACAGGGCCTCGGTGCCCGAGAGGGGGCCACCTGGAAATACTCCCAGGGACAGAGCTTCTGGGCCCCTCAGTCACAGGCGCCCAAATAAGAAACAAACAAAAGACGGAGGCAGTTACGACCTCGGGTAGGGGCAGGGGTGGGAGCCCCGGGAAGGAGGTGCGTCATGTGTCCATAGACGCAGCTGTCAGAACGCCGCGAGCCGCAGCGGCCGGCTGCACAGGTCTGCATGGGCCCCGGAGGGGGCCGGCTCTCGTCGGGACCTGGGCAGGTTTTGAAGAACGAGAAGTAGCAGCACATGTGACTTAGAGATTCAAAGGTGGCCCCACAGGAAGCAAGCAGGTTGGAAGTAGGGTGGGTGTGCTGCTTTGTCTCCAGATTTTCACCCTGCATTTTTTATGTTTTGGGCTTTTTTTGGTGCATGAATTGCTTTGATAAGATCAACTTTTGAACAGAACAGGAGATGGGAGGTGAGGACAAGCACATATGGGCAGCTCTTTGGAGAAGATCTTTCTTTGAAGAGCAGAGAGACGCGGAGCGGGGGCAGGGTGGGAGGGGACCCGTGGGAGCCCCTGCACCGCCTGCCTCCCTGGGGCTGGGGACTGCCTCACTGCCCAGGGCTTCCAGGACATAGCGGATACTGCCTGGGGGCTTAGCCCTGGGGGGAGTCTGTGACTTCTCATGTGCACTGCAGCCTGAGCCTGTGCCGGGCCTCTCTCAGTCCTCCCAGCCTGCTTGTGGTCACCTGTGATCAGCCAGGATCACACACGCGCAAGTGGTTAGTCGCCAGACGACGTGAACAGTTTGCCACCTTAGGGCCACCTAGCGCTGTCCGTTTCCCGAGAGTGAAGGTGGTGGTGGGCTCTGCAGGGCTCGCCTGGCATGCAGCTGCGTTAGCCTCGCTGCTGGGGGCGGGGGTCTCCCGGGGGACTTGTCCCGGTTGCACACTGAGCGCTGCCTTCTCTTTGGGACTCTGAAGGCTCTCGGTTCCCGTCTAGGTGAGTAGTGGCTGCAGGCAGAGGTGAGATGAGGGCTCGTCCTGTTCTGCAGCCACTGGTTGGACCCTAAGGCCCTGCGGGGGGCGGGTCCCCCTGGAGGGAGGCCATGTCCCCTCTCACTCCTGGGCGGCAGGTTTGCTCTCTGGGCTTGTCTGACCTTCAGCTCCTTCCTGTGCCGCCCTCACTGCAACTCGGGAGAACGGAGGCATGTAGAGAAGAGCTCCCCGGTTGGTGAAGAGGGACTTATCCCTGGGTCCTCTCGTCTCAGGTGAACCCCCGGACAGCGCAACGCCGAAGTCCTGCCGGGCGCAGAGGCCACAGTCCTGCACGTCGGTGGGGAGGTAACTCACCATCTGCTTCCTTCCTTGTGTTACTGTAAGAACAAACTCAGGCACCTGCTGACTTCTGGAAGTACCTTCTCCAGTGTAGAGACCCACAGCCTGGCCATGCACATCTGGCCTTAGCCCCGGGCTCCTGAGCCACTGCGCCATCCCCTGCAGATTACGGTGGCCAGACTTGCCTCTAGGGGTGGAAGCGCCGATTTTCACCCCTGAACCCGCAGTTCTCCAGCCAGACTGCCCGGCAGAGATGCTGTCAGGGCTGTTGCAATTCCAGCTCACCCTCAGAGGCTCTGATTCAGCTGGTCTGGCATGGAGCCCAGCACCTGCAGGGTCTCACAGTGACCCTAGCATGTGCCGGGGTTGAGGACCACCTGCATGAGTCCCGGGTCTGCCACTTCCTGGTCTGGATCTAGTGCAGATGACTCAGTGTCCCCTCCTTGTGTCCCCGTGCCCCGCGGGGACGACACGCACACATGCATGTGCACACACCTGGGACCACTCATGCAAACGCTGCCCCACTTCTGGCTGCCCTCCTGCCACCTGCGCTGCCACCTGCTGAGGTGGGCGGGCTACGCCATCCACACATCTGGCCCTCTGATGATCGGCTCTCCGGGAACTGTCACATTGGCAGGACCCCAGCCCAGTGCCGCTCAGTCCTGTGCACATCAGCTCGGGGTAGGGCAGGAGTTAGGGCACTCAGACCCCCTGGAGCGGGATCCTGGTGCCAGCATACGCCAGGGTGGGAGTGCTGGATGGGGCGGGCAGGACAAGCACTGGGCTCGGACAGCAGAGCAGGACCCTGATCTCGGGTCTGCCCCGACCAGTCGGGCCGGCCGCCAGTCTTCCACAACTTTGGGCTTTACTTGGATGTGAACTTGGGATGCACTTTATGGGGTTGGACCAGGTGCTCTCCCTTGGAGCATTAGCCGGGCTGAGATTCCTTCCTTCCACACAGTGGGTAAGAGCAGGACCCAGAGCCACCAGGCACTGGCCCCGTCACGTCTCCTCTCCGCTCAGTTTTCTCACCTGTACAATGGGAAGATAGCTCCTACCTCCAGGGTTACCTTGAAGATTACATTTGTTTGTATTTTTAAGTTTATTTTCACTGGAGTTTGTGGCGGAGTGGCCAGTGCTCAGCAGTAAAGCACGTGGGACAGATTCCAGAACTTCGCAGAGACAGGCATCTTGCTCCCAGCACCTGTCTCTCCCACCCACTCTCCTTTCAGTAAATGTTAATTAAAGTTTGTCTGTAGACTGATTTTGAACATGCAGACTGTCCTCGACGGGTGGCAGAACCAACAGGTGTGTCATCCCCGGCCTCCCGCGGGCACCGCGTTGGTGGGAGGGCCCTGACTTGTTGAGGATGACAGTCTGTTCAGCCTCTCTTCTCTGTCAGCAACAGGACACATCAACAGTGGGGCGGGACTGGTTGGCAGCCTGAGCCACAGGTACTGCCAGGGTGAGAAGGAGAGATGCGTGAGAAACAGGCACCAGGTGTGCTGGGTCACACCCGTGTTCACACCTGGTTCAGGGGCCTTAGACCCAGGGAACTGCCTGTCCACTCACATGCCCAGCCGGGCCCTGCCCTGGCCTGGACTTCCTGGTGGGAATGTTTATGCCAGCAGAAGGTGACCTTTCCATCTCCTGTGCAGAGGCTCCTGTGAAGACCGTTTCCGTGGCAGCACCTATAACGTGCAGTCACACTGGATCGGAACCTCAGATGGGCCCACAGAGGAACTGAAGCCCCTGCTCGGCCTCCCGGGGCTGGCGGCAGCGCTGAGTCCCTGCCCTCGCCGCCGCCCCTCCTCAGAGGACAGCTGACAGGCTTCGCCAGCTTGAATCTTTGATGTTGAAACCACAGGCCTTTGCACTGCACTAGCACGTGGCTGAATCATTAGATTTTCTTGATTTGTTTCAAGTCATCTCTGCTTAAAACTCTCATTTTGTCTTTCCAGGATTGTTCATAGCACTCCTGTTAGACGGTCCTTGGGCCCAGCCTCGCAGAGCCTGGTAAGCAGCGTGTGGACCCCTGTGAGTACAAGACGCGTGTCAGCCCTGCCCACGCCTGCCGGCCGCCGACTCTCCAGCCTTCCCGTGCTGACCCCTAAGACCCTGCCCAGGGCCCTGGCTTCTCCCCTGCGTGTGTCTGCTCAGCGACTGTCTTCTGAGCCCCAGAAAAAATCTGCAGTGAGGTAGGAGTTAAAGATTGCACCGTTTTTCTCAAATTCATAAAACCGCAGGCAGTCGTGTACTGGGAAGTCACTGTCGGGAACTAGCTGGACTGAGGTCCGTGCCCCTTCTCAGCCCCCGCGGCGGAGCCTGGCTGCACGCCCTCCTGCGGGTAGTTCTCTGAGAGGGAGGGCCCTGCTTCTTTGTCGTGTTTCTCTCCTGACAGCGTATCCTGGGTGCAGGCTGGAGGCCTGGGCCTCATCGCACCTTGGGGTAGACGAGGGCCTCCCAGCCGGGACAAGCCCTCCAGGCAGAGCCGCGCCACCCAGTGCGCTGGTGCCAGGAGCTCTGGGACCTTGCGTGGTCCTCACGATGGGGCCCTGGGGAGGGCCCCGCACCCTCGGCCTCGAGGCTCTCAGTCAGCAGTGACCACACTCAGGCTTCCCGAGAAACAGACCCCCCCACCGCCTGTCCCGCTCACTGGCCCGTGTCCAGCTGCACTGCCCCGCGCTGCCCTGCGCCGCATCTGGACAGGCCTGCGCTTGCATCCTCTCCACCTGGAACGCAGAGCTGTCTCCTCCCCATAATTGGAGTCCATGTTCAGGGGCCTTTCTGGAGACCCCGTTCCCGACTTGGTCGCGCTGCTCCTTTTCCCCACGTTGCTTTCTCACATTTCCCACCTCCTGGCTGCCCACACAGAGTGTGTGTTTGTCCACTTGACAGTCGTCCGAGACGCCGCTGGTGGGGAAGCTCCCCTGAGCCTCCCCTGTCCGGCCTGTCACCAGGCCTGAGGACAAGCTCCCGGCATGCGGCAGGCGCTCAGGAGTATCTGTGGGAGGAACCACCCAGGTAGAGTGTATAGTTGGTCACTGGCTTCCTTGACTAGAAGCTTCATCTGTGAAGGAGCCTTAACGGGCCAGGTATAAGCATCGGGCCTCTGATCCTCCGTCACCCTGGCAGAGCTTGGGGGAAGGCTGGGGTGCCGGTGTGTGGACCCACCCACGGCGGTGTCGAGCACGTATGTGTCTGGGTCTTTCTGTGAGAGCAGAGGAGACAGAGTGCCAGGCTGTGTGTTAGGTCAGGGAGAGGAACCAGCCAGACACAAGGCCGCCCCGAAAACTCGAACAAGGCCCAGCATGGACGGTCAGTGCTGTTGACATGTGTTGTGCGTTTGCAGGTGTCAGGATAGAAAAGAAATCCTACTGTCTTTCAGGTTGTTATGAAGCCTTTACAGTATTGAAAAGAAGATATGCTGTATTAATTTATGGAAATTGTTGCTTTCTTCAGTTTTCTTGTGTAATTCAGTTCCGAGTCATCAGGTTTCTGAGGCCTGCCAGGCAGCAGACTATCCTGGGGCTGGAGACGCAGCAGGCAGACGGGGGCCAGGCCGGGTGCACACTGCACTGACGGGAAACACAGACACCAAAGAGCGTCTGCACAGTGACAGGTGTACGGGGCAGCCCCCCTGCGGAGTGTGTGACCTGGGCATTCAGACCTGCCCCGCCATCCACACTCCAGGCAGGAGGAACCAGGCCGGCAGGAGCACCGTGGCCACAGCACGTGGACAGAGGCGGCTCCTGCACCTGGTCCTTGCCCCTCTCCTTCTCGAACACCTTCAGGCGCCTATGCAGACACCAGACTCAGAGACCACGCATCCGCCTGCTGGAGCCGGAACCAGCGCCGGGAGCTCTCCACTGGACGACGCTTCTCTGAAAAGAACCTTCTCGAGTCATCACCACACGAGCTAGCACCTCCCGGCCGTGTCCTGATAGGATTTCTCCTTCCCTCCCACAGAACCGCACCAGCAACAGAGAGCGCCCGCAGGGCTGCTCCCAGGGGCTCGGACTCGTCGCCGGATGGGAGCCTTTCTCCCCCGTCCGCCGTGCCGCAGGCGCTTAACTTTTCTCCAGAAAAGAGTGATCTTACTTTTTCAAAAAGTATCGGCACAGAAGCAGCCCCGGCTGAGGCGCAGCCACCTGAGGACCCACCCCCCAGTGAGGTGAAGGGATACGTGGGGTTGACTCGTGCAGTCCTGGGTGTCCCCCCAGCCCCGTGCTAAAGGGAGGGGTCACGACCTCCCGCCTCCAGGAGGGACAAAAACCGCAGCTCCCGTATTTGACCACGGAGAGGCCAGGGTTCAAAGGAGGGGAGGTGGGGAGCGGGGCAGCAGTGAGGGTGTGAGCGGGGCTCCGGTGCTGGCCGCTGGCAGGCGGGAGGTGGACAGGGCTGGAGGGCAGCTGGAGAGGAGAGGGCTGTCGGTGCTCACGCTCTGCACCTCTCCTCACCTGGCCACTCCTGGCCCACCTTCCTTGGGTTTCCAAACTGTTAGCCACATGGGACATAAGCGAGGCCTGCCCGTTTCCTTAAGACGGTTGACAGAAAGGAGCCAGAATCCCTTTTCAGTCTTGTCTCCCAAGTAGGCGGTTCTTGTGGACATCGGGCTGGATGGACTCGGCATCGCCCCCAAAGCTGCAGGCACACCCCGGGGCGACCGCCCTCTCACCCGCTTCTGCGACGCTCCGGAGGCCAGCGTGGCCGTGCGTCCTGAAGGCAGACCCCTGGTCGACCTCCTGCTGAACACCCCCGACGCCAGCAGGAAGGCTGCGGCCAAGCCCCCCCACGAGGTGGCACAGGTGCGGAGTGGCAGGGCCCCTGCTGGCTTTGGCCTTGGGGGGTCTCAGTTGGGACCTCGTCCACCAGACACATCATGGTGACCCTGGAGAGTGGCCACTGGGGCTTCTAAGGGCGACACGCCTCGCCTCATCGCTGGGGGTGTGACCTCAAGTTGGCCAAGCCCCTCCAAGGAATCCCGCCTGGAGCCCTTCCAGGCCGGGGTCGCGGGGTTTCCGCTCCGGGATCCCCCAGAGCTTCACGTGTGACGAGGGAGCATGACTGCTCAAGGAACTCGGAGGTCTGCAGTGTGTGGCACTTTCTCCCTCCAGCTTCTTAAACATGATGGTCAAGATGTTTTGCACTGGGCCTGAGCCCAGTTCACCCATTAGCTTATGGCGTGAGCTGTGGTGGAGGTGGCCGCAGGCAGCCCTGTCCTCAGTGAAGCCAGTCCTTTGGGGTCTGCGGGAGGGGAGGGGCAGCGCGGGCGCGCTGGTCACCTCTGTCGCTTCGCCCTTGCAGCTGATAGACCTGGCTTCTCCTCTGATCCTGCTGAGTCCGGAGGCTGACAAAGAAAACGTGGACTCACCACTTCTCAAGTTCTGAGTAGAACGAAATCCTTTACAGTTACAAGAACAGTCAGTCCTAAAGTGGTTTTCAACCCTTAGAAATTAATTTTCAGAGAAATTGTATTGGAAAAGTTGAAAAACAAAACAAAAGTCTCTGCACAGTTACTATGCCTGGATCGGGGGCTGTGGGACTGGGGGGGTGTTGGCCACCTGAGGTCACTGCTGGCCAACAGCCTCCCTCCTCACGGACCCACACGTGCTGGTGTGCCCGCTGAAGTTACTCCAGGTGAAGAACTTGTTGTGAATCTTCTGTGTGTAAAATAGCAAGTGACTATTTTAAAAATTAAGTTTGCATGAAAAGGTGAATAGCCTGGACTTAAGTTAAATTGCAAAATAAATGGAAATGCATTAAAGCTATATGTTAATGTTGAAGATTGTCTTGATTTTCAAACATGCATAGCTATTTTTAGTACTAACCAGTATGCACAATTTATCTTAGCCAAACTTTAATTCTTTCTACAAAGTGATTCAGACTTCACTGTGAATTAAAATTGACTTAAGTGTAAATCCCAGCCCCTCTCCCCAGGTCCAGGGCAGGCCTAGTAATCTGCACTTTCCAGGGCGCCCAGGTGACTGATGCAATGCACCACAGACCACAGCGGAGCAGAGGAGGCTGCCCTAGGGATGTGGGGGTGCAGGATGGCGGGGAAGCGCGGGAGCTGGGGGGCTTATCTGAATACCAAGGTGATGGCCCCTTGGCTGTGCCCCTGGTGGGGGCAGCAGGGAGCCATGGAAGCTGTGGGCCACTGCAGAGCACACTTCCTGCCGGAGCCATTCTCTCTCCCCTGTATTTGTTAACCAGCTGGCCCGGAAGCCACTAGTCTATAGAGATATTTTATTTATGAGGAAATTTTTCACCGTCTTACTTCAGTAGCCTCACAGCAAACAGAAAACCTGCTAACTGGACCAGCTTTGGGGGCTCCCATCCAGTGTTCCCTGCACAAAACCAGGGAACGTCGGTCCCCAGAGGGCTGAGGGAGGAGAGCTGGCTGGGCTGTGCTTCGAACTTTCTCTGGTTAACGTCGTGAGTGTGAGTCATCACCTGGAATGGTCTGGCACGGGGACTGCTGTGCTATCGAGGGGAGAGAAGTGTGTGTCACAGATGGCACTGCTGCGCCCGTAGACAGAGCCTGGCGCTTGGAGGCGGGCCGCGTGGCTTTATGAGCTTTCACCTGGAGCTGTCCTGAGTGACCGAGCCATCAGACTCAGACAGGGCCCCTCGCTCTGGGACGCCTGCTGGCCAGCTGGAGCAGGGCCTACGGGAATCAGCAGTCTGCTCCTCTTCCCGCTTGTCTGTATCCTGGTGGGCAGTATAGGAATCTAGAATCCACCACAAGGGTCCTCGGATGTCTGGTCTGGCCCTCAATTCACAGGGAAAACCCAAAATCTGGAATTAATCCATCCAGCAAATATTTAGGGAAACTACTACGGGCAGGCTGCATTTCTGCCGGGGACACAGTGGAGTGCAAACTCAGACATCACTGTTCTGGTGGGAGAGGGGGGCTGCCCTGGGCTCTGGGCGGCGCATCCACAGCCAGGGATTGAGCTGGGCCTTTGGCCCTCACCTGCTCCCTGGGCCTCCCATCCAGGGCTCTCCCCTCCCCCAGGCTCCTCAGGAGCAGCCAAGCTCTCCTCGGGGACAAGGCACACTGTCCATCTGCACGAGTCCCCAGGCAGGACAGCAGTAACCTGATCGGAAGTCTCCCGAAGCAGATGGGAGAAGCCCTCCCAAGAGCACGTGCTGGGTAACGCAGTGCCTGCCACCCTCCCCTTCCTGTCTTGGTGTCTGCCTGGCTGCCCTGCTGCTCACCTGACAAAGCTCCCTTCCTCCCGGCTCCCGGGCTCTACGTCCACCACTGGAAGGGAGACCAAAGTATTCCCGGAGCTCAGGGAGAGGCCAGCCACTTCCTCTGAACGGCAGGTAAACCACCTCGGCTACCACTAGAGGGCCACCCTCCCGGCTTAAGGCGTCCGACTTCACCTGATTTTCATAATGTTTCATTCATTTCCTGGCGCAGACGACTTCACGTTTCACAGCTCTGAGATCCACGTGTCTCACATGGCTGTTAGCAGGCGGCACATGGGATGTCACTGTCTTTGCCTTCACTGGTCCATCACGGACCTGGATTATACACGGTGATTAAAGACTTGGAGCTGCCAAGGAGCTAAATCACCACACATTTAACTGAAAAGGAGCAAAAACATGTTGCCACGTGTCATGTTCCAGCCACTTCGGGGTGGGTGGCAGCACTGCCATCACCAAAGCCCTCTGCTGAGCAGGAAATGACTGCCCCAAGCCTGCACCAAACTACCGCTGGGCAGGGCGGGCTCCTACAGACTGAGCTCCAAACCCAGTGACATCAGCTGGGTCACCTACATTTAGGGGTGACCTGGGTTCACTCATTTCTTCCGGGACATGCAAGACGCACTCGCTCCCTTTGTCAGATGTTTCCCTGATACCTTTTTCTTCTGAAAAAGTAGTCCAGTTTCTGTTTCCCCACAGGGGCCTTGTGTCCTTCCCTCCAACCATGGAGCTCACCCCTGCCTGCTCTTGGCACCAGTGGCCCTGACTCTCCAGCTGGCAGTTCCTACTTCTCTTCTCAGAAACGGGGACTTGGGGCCCTCCTCGGTTCACTCTAGACCCTTAACACCAGGAATCTGTTCTCAAGAAGATGACTTGCCTTAATAACTATCCGTGGTTAGACATTTATGTCCGCTGTTACTCTTTTAAGAAACTGTTAATAAACTAACGTGACTTTAATGCCAAGCTTTGGTATGTGTGTTATTGACCTGATTTAAAACTACCTGCATTTGCAGGACATTTCCTCCTCTGCTTTTTCCAAACCATGCTTCACACCCTATATGAAATCAATTTATAAGCTGCACCAGCAGTTTTAAACATGAAAAAGAATGAAATGAAAAATAATGGGTACACAGCACATTGCAACGGTAAGAACTGTTTTGAGAAGCGTTCTTTTTTATACTTATAGGTAAGTGGTACTCTGGGCCACCCTGTAAAATGTGACACTCTGGGTTGAGGCTGAAATAGTTGAGAGTCACTGATTTAAAGAATGCTTGTATTTTGCACGTAGGGACTGTAGCCTCTGGTGTCAAACCAAATCTCAGGGTCCTCCGAGCCCGTGGCGCTCGCCACATCCATTCCACCAGCAAGGGCTATAGATTTTATCTCCAAACACTCATCTTTCTGACGCCACCATCACCTTCCCAGACAGCTGGTGCCCTGGCCTCCTCACAGCTCCTGTCCAGCGCACAACCACGAAATCTTTCTGCGAACTTAAATGAGATCACCACACCCCCACGCCCACCCCCCCGCCCCTGGTTAAAACCTCGGGTGGCCCCCACTGCGCCCCCACGCCGTGTCTGGCCCCGGTACAGGGCGGGGCCCTCCGCCTGCCGTTCCTTCCCTCCTGATTAGTGAAGGCCTACGCCTCCTTCTAGAAGAACCCAGGTTAACATCACTCCTTGGGGACCTCAGGTCCTTCCCTCGGTTATTGGCCTGTGCACGACGCACCCCCCCTGGCCACACGCTCCTGTGGGTGCTGGCGATGCGGCCGCGAGCCACACGAGCCCCGTCCGGCGCAGCTCACACGCAGACGTGACGCAGCCAGTACTGAGCGCGTCAGGCAGGGCCGAGGGGCCGAGGAGGAAAAGGAGAGCCTCGCGATCAGTGGGCTGGGCGGAGCCCCGGACGCGGGAATGGAAGCCCGCGGAGAGGCGGGCCGGGCTGGCGGAACGCAGGGCGCCGAGAAGACGCTTCCCGCCGGGCCGCGTCCTTGCGCACCGCGGCGGGGCCTGGACTTCCGGCGCGCGGCGGAAGCGGCGGCAGCCGTGGGAAAAGCCGGCGGCGCGCGGATGCGGGCGGCGCGGCACGTCGTGTGCGCCCTGTCCGGCGGCGTGGACAGCGCCGTGGCCGCGCTGCTGCTGAGGCGGAGAGGTGAGGCGGCCGAGGGCCCCGGCCTCCCCTGAGCGGCCCCTCCTCGGAGAATCCCTCCCCGTCCTGCGTGGCCTTGGGCGCCCCCTCTCGACCTCGCTGCGGCCTCTCGGCCCCTCACCCTCTGCCTGGGGTCGGGAGAGCGCGCCTCCGCTGCCCAGACTGCCTGGGAGCAGTCAGCACCCCCCGCCCCGCGTTATCCACTTAGAGGAGGGTGATTTTCCGACGTTCGGGGGCCGCGTTTCTCTCTGGCTCCCGGCCCTGCGCCCGGGGTGATTGATGGTGGCGGCGTCGGCGCTTAGCCTGGGTGACCACGCGCGGACGTGAGGGGCGCTGACCTCTGCGGGCACAGCGCCCTCTCAGTAAAGGTCCCCATCCTTACGACGTAAGGAAGGGCCGTCAGGCACTGTGTGCGACAAGTACCGACGGGCGGGCTGCTTGTTAAATAACGATTGTGCTTTCCGTTCATTGGATGACAAACTTGCGCAGAAGCGCTGGCCTTTCTTCAGCCGTCTAAAGAGTGCCCAGGGTCGGGAGCAGAGATGAACGAACGGCCCGTCTGAATTCCCCGTCTGTGTGGCCCTTTCTCATTGTGGGGCCTCATACACCTGATGACATGTGTGGACTCTCTGCTGTGAGCCACCTTTCGTGCTAGGCACTTGGAATGCAGAGTGAATGCAAGGTTCCTGACCTGGGATAAGCTGATTAAGCTCTCTCTCTCTGTAAAATGAAGAAACACCTACCTCACAGGCTTACTGAAAGGATTAAATGGCATAATACACACGAAGTGTTTACTGAGTGCCCAGCACGAATTAGGCACTCAGAAAACAGTAGTGGTTATTAGTTCATATTAATCATAACTATTATGGAAGGTATACTAAAGTGTTAAATAGAAGTCTAGACAGACTAAGAATATACATTGCAAGAAAGGGGGAATCAAAGCATCACAGAGGTGGTGGTGTTTGAGCTGATTTTATTGTCGCGCCCCGTTCATGTCTGATGTGAACAAACCCAAAGTTCCAGTTTGGAGCAGAGAAAGGTTTGTGAGTTGAGGCGCCAGCGCGGAAGATGGGAGGCCTAGACTCATCTCAAGTCCTCGGTTACAAGGCTCTAAGGAAGCGTAGGATTTCACTGAGCAAACATATGGAGCCATGAAGTAAGGAGGAAAGCACTTCTGGCAGAGCCAGCAGCAGGAGCAAAAGCTCAGAGGCATGAAAGTGCTGGCGTGATGGGGCGGAGAAGCAGGCTGAGCTCTGGTTATAGAACATGTTCTGTCAGGGACTCGAGACTGTTAGGTCCTCGGAGGGTTCTAATAAGGGCTGCAACATGTTCCGGGAGATGTGGCAGGCTGGCCGTGGGGAGATGCGATGTATTTTACCACTTCAGGAAGGTAAGCCCTCCCTCCTTCCTAGAATCCACGCTGTACAACTTGATGTTCCAGCCTTCCTTGGGTTTTTCCTCCTCCATCGGGGAAGCTGGTGGACATAGCAGAGAAAAAGCGTGGGCCACACCTCTTGGCATTGAGGGCTTCCCCAGTCTTGTTGGAGATGTGTGTTCTGTTGCGCAGATCCTGGAAAGTTAAGGACGAGCGAGGTGCTGAGGTCCCATCCTGGAGTGCCTGGGCCTGGGCCGTGAAAGTGGGTCACGTCTCCAGGAGAAAGACAGTCAGGCAGTGAGTCTGTAGGAGAGGCGATTTTTAAAGCTCTGGGTGTGGAGTTATTTATTCGTTCTGTTTAAGCTCGTGCTGTGCTGGGAACTGCGGGGCACTGGGGACACCTGGTTGTTTGAGACACAGTGCCTGCAGATTGAGGAGCTCTGTGCCTTAGTGAGTTGCAGTGGCCACAGGTAAACTACTAGAGTCCAGAGTGCTGTACGCGGTAAGAGACACAGAGTCAGGTGGTTTGGGAAACAGAGAAGGAAGGGCCTGTTACCTGCTGGGATGGGAGGTGGTCTTGCTAATGTGGCATTTTAGCTTTGGTAAAGCTTTGTCATTGAATCTCTGTTCTATGGAGTACTGAATTGAACCTCTTACAGTCAAATGCCCTGTCTTTCCTTACACTGAGCCTGCCCAGAAGGAACAGATTTCTCATACATCATAGGCGCCTGTGTCATTCTAAAGTTGATCTTCCCAGTATTTGGTAGGGTACTTTGTCAGCAACAGAAAAGGGGAAAAAAAAGTTCTCAAAAGGTAGAGATAGTGCAGTCTTTGTAATAAAATATCCCCAATTTTATTTGTCTTTATGTCTAACAACTTGGAATCTCATTCTTAGATGAAAATTGGAAATAACTTTTGAAATGACTTTTACTTCTCTGGTAACTGAATGGTGGTTTTTAGTTGCTTTGAAACATTTTGTTGAATTTCTTCTTTCATTCAATCAGCACACATTTGCTCATCTTCTTTGTGTGCCAGGCATTGTGTTGACACAGTGCGGGGACACGAAGAAGGAAAAATAACATCGTGCTCGTATCTTGGGGATACAGGCAGACAGTTCAGCGCAATACTGTATTGTGCTGGTGGAGGCCTGTACAGAGTGCAGTGGGAGGCGGGGGAGGGAGCTTTAGCCAGGAGAGTCAGGGGTGGTCTGTACTGCGATGTGACCAGAGCGCCGAAGGACCCGTGGCAGAGGGGGACTGCCAGGCACACCAGTGCACAGAGGCACGCGAAAGGTCGGAAGTTGCTGCCTTTTCCCCCCAGGGTGAGGTTACATCCTCTCTTTAACTTGCCCTTCATCCCTCCCCAGGTTACCAAGTGACAGGGGTGTTCATGAAGAACTGGGACTTGCTGGATGAGCATGGAGTTTGCACTGCTGACAAAGACTGCGAAGATGCTTACAGAGTTTGCCAAATCCTAGACATCCCTTTCCGTCAAGTGTCCTACGTGAAGGAGTATTGGAATGATGTGTTCAGGTGGGTGCAGCTGACAGACGTGAAAGGCCTCCGATGTTCTGTGAGCCCTTTCCAAGGGCAGGATGGCCATACTCAGCCAGGCTGACAGCATGCAGCCAGTGCTTTGTGTTTTGGCAGTGGTGCCAAAGACCGTGTGTGGGAGGCCTTAGCCGCCCTGGGGGCCCGGTGTTAGATGCCTGGATCCCAGAGCGCCCCCAGCCCGTACTCCTGCTACTGTGCCCCCAGCCAGAAGTCTCTTTAATGTCTTTGGAACCTTGAGATGTTTCTGCTGCTAAATTAGTGTAGGGGACCTGAGGCTGAGGCCTCCCCTGGGAGGTGCCACGGGGTGAGTATCCTTGCAGGCATCCATGTGGGTCAGCGATTCAGGGTTTCTGAGAAAAAGAGTTAGGTGACCCACTCCCCTGTGCCTTTTGAAAACAAGAAACAAGCAGACAAAAAACTAAAAATTCAGTATAACCCCGACAGTTGTTATCAAGGGCTCACCCTGCACCAGGCACCGGTAAACTCGGGAACGGAAAGGTGTGCAAGCCGCAGTCCTGTTCTGTGCGGATTTGCAGTCCAGCCGGGCAGAGGACTGGACTGTCAGAAGAGGTAAAGATGGTGGTGAGTGGCACACAGGAAGCACCCGAGGTTCTGTTAAAATGCTGCAGGTTCAGAGGAGGGAGAAATGTGTCGTGTGGAGTGGTCAGGAAGGCGTCGTGGAAGAGGTGAGATTTGACCTGCCCTTGAAAATAATGAGACTAGAGAGGACATTCTGAGTGGGACGGCAGGAGCAGTGCTGAGAGGAGGAGAGGGCCCTCATCTATTTCAGGACTGCTGAAAAATTTGGCCAGACCCTTGTTGCTGCAGAGGAAGGGTGCTTGGGGCTGGAGTCTTGTGAGCCTTGACAGGGCCGTGAGCCTGGGGTGGCCGGTGAAGACATCCGAAGGCAGCAGTGACAGGCAGGGGTGGGTTATACTTTAGTGTCAGAACATCCTTGGGTTCTCTCCTGATTCTGCCACTTACTGTGTGATCTTGGGCAATTTACTTGACTTCTCTAAGCCTCCTTTTCTTATCCTTTAAATGGGGATAATGGCTCACAGAGGCATAGTAAGAATCAAATAAGATTGTGTAGAGAGTGCTTAGCACAGTGCCTGGTATATTAGAAGCAATAAGTGTAGCGTGTGTTATTTTCATTATTAAAAGAATAAATCTGGCAAACAAGTGTAGGGTAAATTATGGGAGGAGACTGCGGGCAGAGAATCTCAGGAAATGCTGGGGACTTGGAATAACGTGGGAGCGTGGAGGGGAGGTGAAGGCTGGCTGTGACAGGTCCCTGCGGACAGATCCTCTGGGCGGTGGATGTCAGGCTAAGGAATCAGCTGGGGTGCTTGTTAAACACACGTCTGGACCTGGGTCTGGGATGGGGCCCTGGAATCTGCACTTTAACAGGCGCTTCAGTTGATTCTGTGGAGGGGGTCCTCCAGGTCTTTGGGAAGCAGTGTGATGGGCTTGGTGCCTGTTGAGCGTGGGGGCAAGAGAAAGTGAGGAAGAGTCAGTGATGGCTTCATGATCAAGGCCGGATGGGTGGAGAAAGCAGGTTTGGGGGATTCCTTTGAGCACTGCAGGGATTGAGGCCATAGCAAGAAATTTAGGTACTCGTCCCCCTTGTCCCCTTGGTCCCCAGGGATGCCTGAAACCACAGACAGAACCGAACCCTGTGTACACGATGTTCCCTGTCCATACACACCCTGATAATGTTTGATTTACAAGGTGGGCACAGGAAGAGACTATCCGAGTTGCCAGTGTCACCACTTTTGTGCTTTGGGGACATTATTAAGTAAAATAAAGATCACTTGAGCACAAGCACTGCGATCCTTGACAGTCGAGCTGATCACCGGGACGGCTACCAAATGACTCGATGGGAACTACTTACGTAGTTTACGGCTTGGTGAACCTCTTGACAACTTTGCAACAATTAGAATAAAAAGGAGGAGCGAGTGTAGTAGCATCAAATGTTGAAAATACGGAGCAGCGCGAGTCTCTGCAGTCCCGGGAGGAATGGCAGGCGGTGGGCGCGCGGTCTGGCCTTGCCTGCCGGAGCTGAAAATGCGTGTGTGGTCTCCGAGCCCGTGCAGGTTGTTCATCTGTCTTCGTGACATGGCCGTCTTGATCAGCGTTTTTTTTTTTTAAACCATTGCTGATCAGTGGAGAGCTTCAGGTTAAATGAAAAAATGGTCACAGACACCAGAAATACACCCAATTTAAAACTCCTGAAATGCGCATCACAGTCCTCTGGAAGTGAATACTCCTAAGACCGGGAAATTCTTGCTCCTCCTCCCACGTCCAGTCTGTTAGAGCAGAAACCCACTTACGAGGATGCCGGATCCACTGCTCAGCGCCAGGAGGTTGCTAGTCCTCAGACGTATGTGTTGGTCACATTAGAAAAGGTATTTTTTTAGTGTATTTGCCCAGCGACCTGGGTTCCCACGCTGAGATGGCGAAGTGGCTGGCTGAGCCCCGAGCTGTAACTCTGGGTTGTTTTATTCCTACTCTGACTCCGGCTGAGTCTCTTCCGCACCTAAGCCTGCCTGTGATCGAGAGGCCCAAGGGAGCCGGAGCTCAGCGAGCCCCTCACATCCCTCCCCGCGTATCCTGGGAGCCCCCGGGGAGCCAGGGCGCCTCAGTTTTCCTTCTGGCTTATTAGTCGTCAGAGGTTTAGATGGAAAGCACAGCTGGCTTTAAACAAACGTTTGGTGGAAGTGTTGGAACTGGCTGTATCCTGACGCTCTCCTGTTTGCAGAAAATTCTAGTTTTGTCGAGACAGGGAGAAACTCTCAGCAAGTAATTTACCTGATTTCTCTTTTTGAGGAATGTTCCACACTTAGAAAAGTCTCTTTCTTTCATTCCAGTGATTTTTTGAATGAATATGAAAAAGGAAGAACTCCCAACCCCGACATAGTCTGCAACAAGCACATCAAGTTCAGCTGTTTCTTTAATTACGCTGTGAATAATCTTGGTAAGTAATTTGGATCATCTTCATTTGTCTTTTTAAAAACCAGCAGATTTTTCAGAGAAAGCCAGAAGTCAAAACCTTGTAAATAGTTTCCTCTTTCAGAAGGAAAGGAAGCAGTGAAAATGGTCACATTTCACTGAATAAGGAAGAGCTCTCTGGCCGTGCACAAGTGATAAGTTCCCGGGGTGGGGCTGGGGGCTGCCTCTCTGTCATGGTCCGCGCAGCTGTAAGGGCAGGAGAGCCCCCTTCAGAAAACCCCGAGGTAAGACGTGTGGGATCACGGCTGAAGAGTTGAAAGGTGGGGCCACTAGACCCTGCCTGCAGGTTCAGCTTTGCTCAGGGTCGCTCTGCTTCCAGAAGTGATTGTACAGAGCAGAAGTTTCAGGAGCCTGGTTAGGGCTTAAGAAACTCAGCATCGACTTTCTTGTTAGTCATCCTTTTGGCTAGTCCTACCGACCTCTCTTGTATTAAAAGTAGGTTTCTGCTTTGTCCGGAGGACAGGTCTGGGTCTGTAGCTGAGTCTGGATCCTGGGTCTCTATTTGGTTTCTCTGCTTTGAGCCGTGTCTCAGTGGTCTGTTCTAAAAGCCTGTTTATGCTCAGGGCCCTGCTGCCACTGACCGGCTGCCTGTGGATCACATCTGTTCCCAGATTCCTGCTTTCCATTTCCATCTGCCTAGTGGGACAGCCCGTTCCTTTATGCTGACCCTCCTGGTGCTGACCTGCTTGCTTAGGCTCCTCTTAGTGTCTGTGGCTGTGCTCTTGTGAATTCAGGTTCTTTTTCTTGTCCCCTGCTGCTGGGATCACCGTGATAAGTTTCTGAAGTTCTGGATCCTGGCCGTTGCTACTCACCCTGCCGTGCCTGGCCGCTTGCCCAGACACACTGTGTGCCCGGAATCCAGTGTGTCGCAGGACTGTTGGCCGCTCTGTCCTGTCAGCACTTCATCATGACCTAAAAGGGGACAGAGTAAGCCTGCCAGTCGATGTAAGGTGACCTGCAGCGGAGACAATGATGATGAAAAGTTGGCTCATGGAGTTAGGTAGTGAAGATGCCTGCAAGAGTAGCGAGCTGAAGTCTCAACAAGGTGGAATGTGGCTGACCCCAAAACCATGAGATCGAGGGAGCTGAATGCAGAGTTTGCTCCCTAGGTTCAGGATCTATTCCCCTGGTCCAGGGCTGGGAGTACCTGGGATCTGGGACCCCGAGGGCCTCGGGCTGGCTGGGAGCCCACGCAGCCCAAGTTCGCCTGAGGTCAGGACGCCTGAGGGAGGAGGAGGGGTCTGCTGGGTCCGCACCTGGTAGCCCACCGCTAGTGGCTGCATTAAGTTCCATTTTCGTGGGAAAAAGAGTGAGACTCATGGAGTGTGTGTTGATTTTGATTTTGAGACTGTGGGAAACGTGCCATATGACGATGTTCAGGGCCATCATAGCAGGCTCAACGTGTGACCCGGAGGGCAGAGCCGGGACGCGCAGGAGACAGGCCTCACCCAGGGGAGGCACGGATGGCGCTTCAGAGGGGAACGGTGCTCGCTGCACAGAGGGCGAAGCTCTCTGTCACCTTAGCTTTTCAGGGAGCCCTGAAGTGGTCATCCTGTGGGGACACTTTGGAAGAATTTCTGCAGTAAATGTTTCTGAGTCTGAATTTACCACATGAACAGTGTGACACAGAATCAAGATGCATGAAACCCAGATGTCTAGAATCGCGGGGCTTCTCACAAGGAACCCTACATTAAAAAGAAAAAAAACGGGGTGTGGGTAGTAATTAGGTTTATTTAATGGCGGTACTGGGGATTGAACCCAGGACCTCGTGCATGCTAAGCACACACTCTGCCACTGAGCTATCCCTACCCCTCTGAAGCCTACATTTCTTGCAGTATAAGTGGTGGTTCTTTAAGGAAATAGATTTAAAGTGTTTCTTCCTCTATTAGAAAATCAGGCAAGATATAATAATGTGGCCCTAAAGGTGCTTTGTCAGGCAGTTAGTGTGCACCAGTGAATTCATCCTGGGTCCTTTGTTTTACACTGAGCTGCTTTGGTTGGTTAAGTCTTGAATCAGTTTTGCTGCCCCTTCCAGGAAAACGTCTCTTGCAAGACTGAGTGTCTGAAAATTTCACTTTCACACAGTGAAACGATTACAGGCTAATATGTGCCTTGGTAGTTTCTTTCATCTCTCTGCATAGTGTGAAAAGAAGAAATTGAATATGCTGGAAGGTCCTTCACTGTAATAACAATAATACCAATTTACTGAAGAAAATTTAAAACTACAGAAGAGTAAACAGCGGAAAAGTGTCATCTGCAGTTCCACCTCCCAGAATCAAAGGAGTAGACTTACTGATACTTGTCTTCATTTTTTTTCTGTACGTTACCAAAAAAATGGGGTCATTTACTTTTTTCCCAGCTGAGCAATATCATAAGCGTATTCCCATGCCATCAACAGTTCTTTGTAAGTGGCACTGTTGTAATGACGGTGGCGCTTTAATTTACTTCATATTTTCCTGGTGGTGAATGTTTTTGTGTTTTCAGTTTTTCCTTAGTATAAGAAACAGTGAAATGAGCTCTTTGTACTTAGATCTTTGTGTGCATATCTGACTTTCCTTAAGCTAGAATAAATGAGTAGATAGATACTAGCTTTTGAAAGGCTCTTAAAGATGCAGTAAAACCTTGTAGCAAGATTACATCAGCTTAAAGACTGAAAGGCACTTGCGCAACAGGCATTACGGGGCGCCTCTGTTCCTGGGGACCTGGGCGTTAGCCGAGAGCCGGGCAGGGCATCTGTGCAGGCCATCTGGTGTAAGACATGGTGTCTGTCCCTCCTTTGAGCGCTCGGCTCGTACCAGCCAAGGCCAGCGGGTGCCAGTCTCAAGTCCGATCCTGGTGTTCTTACAAACCTCGCAGGAGCAGATGCGGTCGCTACAGGTCACTATGCACGAACTTCCCTGGAAGATGAAGAGGTTTTCCAGCAGAAGCACATTAAGAGGCCAGAAGGGCTTTTCAGAAATCGATTTGAAATTAGAAATGGTAAGTAAAAGCGCCTGGGTCAGAGCTTAATTATCCATGAACAGCGTGGGCTCTTTTGAAGGATGGCAGTGGGCTGTGTGAGCCCAGACTCCTCTCTGTGAGTCCCAGACTAGCTTGCTGGTTTTGGTTTCCTCTTCGGAGAAGGACAGTTAGTGGAAGGGTCATTTCCCCCGAGGGTTCTGATTGGTAACAGGAGGAGACCCAGCCGGTGCCTGGGGAAGGGCTGGTGGGGACTGAAGCCAGAGCTCGCGGCCCGTCTAGATGCCGTGCACGGGTAACGCAGAGGCTTCCGCGGTGTTTGAGAGAATGTGTGTCAGTCGTAACAGGAGTGGCAGGCACTCGGGCGTCTGACCGCGTTGGCACGGGCTTTGTTCTGGGTAGTTGTTCTGACGATACTGCAGTGTCTTTGTTCTCTGGGTGTGTTCTAGGCATCTGGAAGTTTTATTTTCCTTACTCAGTTGCCCCGGTGACCTGGAGTAGGGCCTCCTGGCCTGGGTCCTTGGGGAGAGTGCACATGGGCAGCAGAGCCAGCCCCGGGTTGGCCGGCCCTGAAGCCCTGGGCCAGTGTCCTCGCCTGTCCAAGTGGCAGGTGGCACCCTGGCTGGCCCGGAGGTGTGAAGGTTTGGCATCAGGCTCCTGGCACAGGCCGATCTCCCCAGTGGGCAGTCCTGTCCGTGGTCTAGGGTGGCCTGATTGCCTTGATAAAAATCATAGATTTTGAGTTTGTTTTAAAATAACTCAGAACTTTGAGAAATTGCAAATTGCCCCCGTATTCTGAGGCTTTTATACACACTTAACACTGTTTGACTGAATTTAGTTTTAAAACAAAAAATAGCATTTTGCAAATGACTCTGCCAACCTGATGACTGGTTGACTGAACTTTGTTTTTCTCTTTTCGATTGATTTTTGCTTTGTGCATAAAAAGTGGTGAAGTCAGTTTCCAGCTCTGCCGGTGCCTTTGCCTGCATGCACCATTGTGGGCAAGTCACTTTGATGAGCCTCAGTTTCCTCGTCTGTGAAATGGGGATAATTCTATCATAGGGCTTAGCCCAGGATGTGCGACACGTGGAAAGAACCCGTAACACTAGCACAGTGTCCAGTTTTCTCCGCTGGTCCCTGAACTTCAGAGCAGGGCACCCAGGGTCTGTGGTCGTGAAAGTTGTGTCACATGCCAGGCAGGACTGAGCAGGCCCGGAGACAGAGCCGGACCTTCTTTTCTGAACAGCATTCTGTGTTCAGAGTCGGTCACACCTCTGCACCGCTGCCGGAGAGCCGGTGTGGGTCTTTGCAATGACCTAGGAAGTGAGGGGACCTGCAGGGGGCACCTGACACATGTCCGCTTGGGCTCCACAAAACCCCGCCTTTGCTGAGAACGGAGGCATTTAGAGGCCAAGTGCTGCTGGGGTGGGGCACAGTCCGTCCCCGCCGGTGGAGCCTGGCAGGTTGAGAGAGTCCTCGAGAACACTCGGGCCACGGGCACGTCCCGTGGTTGTTAGAAAACAGCGCCGCTTACACTGTTCCGGCCCAGTTTTCTGTAACTTGTCTCATCCACTTTCCCCAACTGTGGCTGGATTTGTTTTTTTCTTATCACCTTGTAACATTTTTTGTAATCTTTGAAAATACTGCAGTCAGGCGTGTGAGCTGGAATCAATGTCCTCGTTACATGAGGGCTCCTTCCTGGTTTTCTTTTCAACAGTAGGTAAATTAGGGCTGAGTTTTTCTTACCTTACCCACGGCGGTTCTTTTTTCTGGAAATCTGCTGTTTCTTGTCGATCTTTGTTTCTGCCAGACCGGGGTGGGTAATCGATCAAAATACACAGAAGGACGTCATTAAAAGCAAAGTGTCATTATTTTTATGCCTGCAACGTCTTTTGTTCTTTGCTCTTGGCAGCGGTAAAACTTCTCCAGGCAGCTGACAGCTTTAAAGACCAGACCTTCTTTCTCAGCCAGGTTTCCCAGGATGCCCTGAGGAGAACCCTCTTCCCTCTGGGGGGATTAACCAAAGATTTTGTAAAGAAAATAGCTGCTGAGAATAGACTTCATCATGTGCTTCAGAAGAAAGAGGTAGGATTGAGGGGTGTGCGTGCCCACATGCACCGTCTCCACGGTCGGGGTCAGGCAGTGTTTCCTGCCCCGGGATCTAACCCGGGGAGGGCCTGGGAAAAGCACCTGGAGGAGCTGGCCCCTCCCGCACACAGTGGGAGGTGCTGTGGCATTCAGAACTCAGCTGAGAAGTGACTTTCCCGGCAGCCTGGCAGCTCACTGGGATGCCCTGGGCTCAGCTGCCAGGTGAGAGCGGGGCGGTACGGACCGGGCCCCCAGACGCCCCGCTGGCACCTGGATCTTCTGTGTCCGCCCACGCGTCTGCCCAGCCTCGTCAGGTGCGTCCTCTGGGCCCGGCTCTGTGCTGCTGGCCTCTGCGGATGCGGTGAGGAGCACAGTTTCGTCCCTGCCTTCGCAGAGCTGAAGTCCGGGGTAGGGGGCAGACAGACAGACAGACCTACCGTCGTAAACTTAGAGGGGTTTTTGAGAGAAGGTACAGGACCCGGTGAGAGAAGAGGCCGATGGCTCTCATTTAGAGACGGGCGCCAGGAAAGGCCTGCGAGGAAAGTGTGTTTACCCTCAGGCCTCGGGGGTGAATGGGGTGTAGTGTTCCAGGGACGTCGGGGGTAGGGGCTGGCGTGCCGGTGGAGTTGAGGTGAAGCCAGTGTGGTGGGGGCTTGGAGCTAGAGGAGGGGTGTGATGGGGTCCCAGTGAGCGCGGCACTCCCTGGGGTGCTCGGTCTGGCCGGGCCATGTCGGGGTGAGGCCAAGTGTCCTCCGGGTGTGGGCAGGGCTGTGCCTTTGTCGGCAAGTCGTCATCCCCAAGGAAGACCCCCGCACCCGTCCCTCCCACGTTGTCTTGTTCACCTTCTTGGGTTGGGAGTGGCCTGGCGCTGCTTACGTAGCTGGCGAGGTCCGAGTCTGGGGCCTGGAATAAGCCCCTCGAGGTCTATTTGTGGCTGTGACTGGCATCTGGTGTTGAGGAGAAAAGCCAGGCCCCTGGCCCAGAGGGCAGGGAGGTTCAGGGCGGGGGAGGCACACGGAGGCCCTGCCTCCCCGACTCCGGCGGGACTGAGTGGAGCGGCTTCCTGTCCTGGTGCCGGCCGTCCCGTCTAACGGTCGGCCTCCTTCTTGTTCCAGAGCATGGGCATCTGTTTCGTTGGTAAAAGAAATTTTGAAAATTTCATCCTCCAGGTAAGTGTTCTTTGATGGAAAGGGATGGAGTCACGTTTCTGCGCTGGACCTGGATCCATTAATAACGAAGCATTTGTTTTCCAGTATTTACAGCCTCGACCTGGTAAATTTATTTCTATAGAAGACAGTAAAGTTCTGGGAACGCATAAAGGTGAGACGCAACCTTGGGCTGCTTTTCATGCTAAGCTCCTGAGTCCCGGGCGAGTTAGAGCGCTGGGAAACTTGGACAAGATGCTGACAGTCCTTTCCGCGGCGGCCCGTGAGCAGAGACCGCCGGGAGGGGTGCGCGTGGTGACAGGGAGGGCGGTCGTAGCTGTGACTAGGGGGTGTGTTTTGAGACGCGGTCCCGTTTTACACGTTGCGGCTAACAGAAGAGGACTTCGTCTGGTTCAGGCCGACTGCACTCTGAGTCCTGTGTTACGTCCCTGTGCGTAGAATTGTTTTCCATTACATGAAGGCAGTGCCAGGCTGCAGAAAAAGTCCATCCTGATGAAGGGAGTTAGGGTGATCTCAGAGCATGAGTGTCATGATTTTGGACAGCGTGAAGAGATGGGATCAGAAGGTGGCCCTCCCAGCCCGGGTGCTGCTCCCTCCTCCCAGATGGCTGTGGGGTGGGGGCACCGTGAGCCTGCACTGGGCCTCGTGGGAAGGAGGGGACAGGGACAGAGATGAGGCAGGCGCGAGAGTCCACAGCCCAGGTGGGAGGACAGAGGTGGGGTCGGTGGGCAGTGGGGCTGTGCCCTCGGAGCTGATGGTCCAGCGAGGGTCTGACCTGCCCGCAGGGCGGGGCTGGTGCTCAGCCCTGGATGCCTCCTCCTACCCTGGGGCGTGTTTCTTGGAGACGCCCCACCTTGGTTTGGGCCAGGTGGCTTCCCCTTCCTGTTACTGTTGAGGGCAGTGGGGGTCCCAGAGAGCCGAGTGTTCCTGAGACAGGAGGAGGCGACAGCCCTGCTGGGCAGGACTGTGGGGGCTCCCAGCCTGTCCCCAGTGGGAGGCTGTCAGAGGACGCAGGGGAGCTTGGACACC
The DNA here is from genome assembly GCF_048564905.1 of Vicugna pacos. Taxonomy (NCBI): domain Eukaryota; kingdom Metazoa; phylum Chordata; class Mammalia; order Artiodactyla; family Camelidae; genus Vicugna; species Vicugna pacos. Next base: position 63,758,084 of record NC_132998.1, read on the forward strand.
TCGATTCCGCCAGGGCCTGTGCTCATGTCACCCACAGGGTGGGGATGTCTGTGATGGGGGTGGGGGTGCACAGAGGCAGTTGGGAGGAATTGGCACAGACAAATCGGGGCAGCCCTGATGTCCTGCCCTGAGGAGGTTGGTACATGGTGGGGGGAGGGCGTGCCTGTGAAAGTCACAGGCGCATCAGGGGCTCAGCAGGAGGGCTCGTGGCTTTAACGCAGGGCACTCGGCCCACTTTCTAAAGGAGTTGTCCCTGCTCCTTGTGGCTCAGGCAGCCCCACAGCTGGAACTGCTCCTTGCGTTGTGTGGGGTACAGCCTAACCCAGCTGCCTCTAGTGGTTCAAAGAGAGCCTCCTGCCTGCTCCACCCACCCTCCTCCCCATCCCACGGGTGTGCTGTTTGAGATGGGGCTCACTCCCGCCTCACCGAGAAACTATTTCCATAGGTTGGTTCCTGTACACTTTGGGCCAGAGAGCCAAGATAGGGGGCTTACGCGAGCCCTGGTACGTGGTGGAGAAGGACGGCACCAAGGGTGATGTGCTGGTGGTGAGTCAGGCCGGCCGTGTAGACAGATGGGGGAGGTCCGGTTCTCGGTGCTGAGACCAGGCAGGTGGCCGGAGGGGCCACAGAGCAGCAGTGACGGTGCGACGTCCTCGCCTTTCCCCTGCGCCCTCCCGGGGTCGGCCTGGTGCTTCAGTGCCGGGAGGAGTTTGTTTAAGGGGCTTATTAGGCTTCCTGTGTGCTGCTCACACAGTTAGTCATCACGCTAGTTCCTAGTAAGTTGATTTTATGAAAGAGGACAAGACCCAGGGTTTAAGGTCCAGTGGCGTGGAGGACGCTCCAGTGCCTTGGACAGAGTGTGCACAGAGTAGGCTCCAGCAAGTCACCACTGAGCGGGGGTGGGGGGTGGCAGAGCCAGGGCCAACCCAAGATGTCTGCCGCAGTGGGGCCCTGAGCTGCTGGGCCCCAGGACTGTCCCCATGCTCTAGAGCAGGACTTCACAGACGGGGCGGGCTTCCCCACTTTGCTCCCCCAGGGACCTCTAGCAACGTCTGGGACATTGTTAGTGTCACAGCAGGGGGGCGGGTGGGGGGGGACAGGGGCCGCTGGTACTTAGTGGGTGGAGACCAGGGAGCCCCCATCCCATGACAGAACCTGAATGGTGCAGCCCAGACCTGAATGGTGCAGAGAGCCCAGCTCAGCGTGCTCGGTCCCAGAGCCAGGGACCTTCTCTTAGACACTAGCAGAAGGGCTGGAGCTCACTTGCTGGTTCTGGGACGTCTCCTTCCCAGAAGAGCCGTGGGTGTGAAAGCCTGGATGGCGATTGTGGGGTCAGGCGTGAGCCGCAGTGACTGTGGTATAGAGCAGAGCGGTCTCTTCTGCTTTGAGGGGAAAACAGGAAGGTCGCCCCCGACAGCTGTCCCTGTGGGGCTCCCTGTCCGCTAGAACCCACAGGACCTGCCTCGGGGAGGCACTGGGTCCGAGGAGGCCCCGGAGAGCTGGCACCAGCCCTTTCCTCTAGTAGCCCTCTCCCCAGACACTTGGGGCTCCATGGGATCCCCGCAGTGGCCTTGCGTGGCATCCCTATGGAGGCGTGGCTGGCCCGTGTGCCCCTGGTGCTGGGCGGGTGACTTGAACTTGGAGGAGGGGTGAGGTCATGGGCCGGATCACATACCCCTCTGCTGCTTGCTGAGTGTGACCGTGATCAGTGACTTTCCCTCTTGTGCCTTAGTTTCCTCTTATGCAAAGTTGGGGTGCAGGCCGTGGGATAAGCACGTGCGTGTCCACATGTCAGTGCAGCTTCCATTAGTGAGTGCTGGCTGTTACAGTCCTTAGTAATGAAGTGCAGTGAGGGGGCTTTGGGGCGGGGGACCCTCTTCTGAGGGCTCCAGAGCGTCACGGCCTTGCCTTCCGCTCCGCAGGCCCCCCGGACAGACCACCCGGCCCTGTACAGGGACCTGCTGCGGACCGGTCGCGTGCACTGGATTGCAGAGGAGCCGCCCGCAGCCCTGGTCCGAGACAAGATGATGGAGTGCCACTTCCGGTTCCGCCACCAGATGGCGCTAGGTGACTGAGCAGGGCGTCCCGGCCAGGGGTAGGGGAGGCGGTCAGACCCGGGCAAGGTCCCCGTCGTTCAGACCGTAGAACACACCAAACCTCCTTCCCTCTGCCTGCTCGGGAGCCAGCCCTGGGAGGTGCTGAGGCCAGCTCAGCCTCCTTTGTCTGTGATGCAGGGAGGGTCTTGGGAAGAGGGTGCTGGGGTGAGGGTCCAGGCTGTAGTGTGTGCTGCCTGTACGCCCAGCAGGCGGCGCTGGGCCCCTCTGACTGGCCCTGAGCTTCCGTAGTTCCCTGCTCCTTCCTCCCAGGAGCCCGAGGCCTGGGGCTGAGCACACTTGGCAAGGCCTGTGCCCTCCTCCAAGGGTCCTTCTCTTCACCCAGTGCCCTGTGTGCTGACCCTCAATCAAGATGGCACCGTGTGGGTGACGGCGGTGAAGGCTGTGCGGGGTCTCACCCTGGGACAGGTGAGGGGGCGCCGGCTCTGCGCTGTGCTCCAGAGGGTATGGGATGCCACACCGAGTCTGAGTCTGCGTGTGGCCTGGACCCCGGCTCTTCTTAGCGCTTGCTCAGCCTGTGCGCGGGGTCCGGCTTTGCTGTGGAATGACAGCATCGCACTTCCTTCTCCCCAGAGCACATGGTCTGCATCGAGGGGCTTGGGGGCAGGTGGGGTGCGGGGGCTCAGGTCACACAGCCAGTGACGGGGGGAACTGTGGCCAGCTCTGTGTCGGTGCCCCTTCTCTCCCGACTGCTGTGGCCATGAGGCTGTACTGGTGCAGCCACTGGGAGGGCCCGGCTGCCTGTGGGCTGGGCCCTGAGGACGAGGACAGAACAGGGACAGGCAGAGCATTGCTTCCCACCTCCACCCTAGACCAGCAGCCGCAGGTCGGGCTCCTTGCTACTCTGCAGGCCCCCGGATGCCAGGTCCGCCTACAAGTGACACAGCCCCTCTCCTTTCCAGTTTGCCGTGTTCTACAAAGGGGACGAGTGCCTGGGCAGTGGGAAAATCCTGCGCCTGGGGCCGTCCGCCTACACACTGCAGAAGGGCAGGAGCAGAGCCGGAGTGACCACGGAGGGCTCTGGCGACGGCCACGGCAATCGCCCAGGCCTGGGTCCCACACGCTGATGGAGGCTGAGTGGCTGCTCTGCTGCAGAGCTCGCGAGAGGACGTGTCGGGGGCAGGGCCCGGGGCTTGGCTGCTGCTGCCAGAACCTGCCGCCCCGGTCCCGACCAGGCCGGACAAGGTTCTGAAGGCCTCCAGGGCAGGGACGGTCCGTCTCCTCCCCTTGCTGGCTGGTGGGTCTGTCCCAGGCGCCCCATTTAGCGAGTTCCTCTTTCACACCCCCAAGAGGGTTTCCCACCAGGAGGACACAAAGCGGACCAGGGGCGGGGTTGTGTGGGCTGCAGGGACGGCATCCAATAAAAGTTGTGTCTGGAATGTGAACTCTGACGGCGGCCCCCAGTGGGGTAGAGGCCCGGGCAGGTGGTCTCAGGGGCGCACGGCGCTGGCCTGCCCGACCGTGCGGACACACACGTCGACAGCACGAGACAGCGACGGAACCCCCACGCTCCTCGCCCCTCCGTTCACAGCTGTGCCCACCACCTGTGGCACGGGACGGACCTGACGGGCCTTGAGCCGAGGCCCAGCCTCCTAGGTCACACTCAGTGTGTCTGCTGGGGAGGGGATCTGGAGCCCACCCTGAGGGGCGGCCCCCCTCCGTCTGCATGGCTGCGTCGAGACCACCCCTCCCCTGCAGAGTGCCCAGCACCTGGCCACCCACGTGAAAGCTGCAGGACTGCAGGGGCCTTCGCTCACGGAAGGATCAGAGGTGGGAGACTGACTGGAGCACGTGCACGTGTCTGAGTCTGTTTGGGCTGCTGTGACAAAATACCCCGGACTGGGTGGCTTAGAGACAGCAGGCGCTCATTTCTCACAGTTGTGGAGGCTGGTGTCTGAGATCAGGGTGCCAGCTCAGTTGGATGAGGGTCCTCTTACGGGTCACTGATGGCCGTCTTCTCACTGTGTCTTCACATGGTGGAAGGGGTGAGGCCCTTCTGGGACGTCTTGTAAGCACACCAGTCCCATCCATGAGGGCTGGCTCCGCCTCCCAAAGGCCCCACCCCCTAACGCCATGACGGCAGACAGCAGGATTCTAACCTGTGCATCTCGGGACACAAACACTCGGACCGTTCAGTGCACGTGCATGTGTGCACAGGTGTGTCTTGTGGGGAGAGGGTGGCTCTGCCTGGCAGATGAGAATGCAGACAGACCTTCAGAGCTGGCGTTGGCTGGGGCATTTTGGTCTCCACGGAGTCCCGGGGTGACCGCTGTCCTGCTGTCGGCGATTGAAAGGCCGGCTGGACTGGGAGGCGGGATGTTTGGAGACGCTCAGCTCTGCCTGCCCCTGCTTGTCCTCGTGGGCTCTGTGCTGCGGGAGGAGCTATCACCCAGCTCAGGCGGGAAACTGGCCTTTCCTAGGAGGGCCCGAGTCTGCATGCCCCACTGCCACAACTCCCCAGCCCCTGGGCCCAGCCGCCTGCTCTGGGCGCCAGGACAGGTGAACCTCAGGCTCCCTTCCTTTTACTGGCCTTATACCCAGCACCTTCTTGGTTCTTCAAGCCAGGCTTCTGTGGGGGTTTGAGGTGTGGTTCCCTGCCTCCTGTGTAGAAGGTTCTAGAGCAGAGGCAGCAGAGCCTCTGATGGGGGAGCTCCTTGGGAGAGACTCTTCCAAGGGCGGGGGGCGTGCGGAGCTGTGTGCCTCCCTGCCCTCCGAGGCTCAGGAGCCCCTGGTGCTGGGGGGCTGAGCTGCAGGGCCAGCTCTGGGTTGAGGCACCCCAAGTCAGAACCCCCCCAGGCCGGTCACACAAGGAGGAGCCCAAAGTGGGTGACGGGCACCTCACCTCCAGTGTGCAGGGCCTGGGAGCCACAGTGAGGACTGGGTTCCCTTCTGAACAGGAGGGGAGGCCTGGGGAGTGGCGGATGTGGTTGAGCGAAAGATCACTCAGGCCTGTGTGAGGTTCAGATGGAGGGCACGGGGGGCCCAGGTGGGCTGTGGAGGGTTGAACCAGGTGACAGCAAGGACATGGTTGCACTTGGAAAGTCAGACAAAGTGGGTCAGGGAATGGACCACTAAGCCCTTTGTCCTGACGCTGTTGGTTGGGTGTCTCTGCTCACCCTGGTCTGCAAAGTGGGGTGTTGTCCAGAGTGGGAGGGGGTCCAGATGCCCTTGGTTCTTCAGCGAGTTTGGATCAGGCTGGGCCCCATAGCTGGCTTAGTGGGACCCTGTGTTGGGGTGACAGGCTGTGGTGTGGGGGAGCTTCCAGAGCTGCGCCAGCCCCCACTGCACACCCCCACCCAGTGCTGGACGGAATCGGCCCCAGCTCAGTGGTGTCCAGTCCTAGAGCAGCACGTAGACTCCCACTCTGCAGTGGGGCCTGTGAGGGGTCGGGGGACAGGACATGGACCCTGCCCTGCCAAGTGGGCAGACCGCATGAGGAGGAGGACGCATCTCAGGAGGGACTGAGGGTCCCGGCCCGACCTGCACCAAGAGCCCCCATGTGGCCGGGGGCCTGCGACAACCGAGCTGTTAGAAACACATAGCTGGTGGGGAGTGAGGGCCGGCGCCCAGAGCAAAGCGTCTTCCTCCCACGCCCCTGTGACTGGAGGAAGCCCCAGTCTAAAGAGCTGAGCCCCTCACGTCCCTCCCCTCCCGCTTCCCAGGCCCTTGCCCTCGGCTCACTCCCACCTGAGGCCCCACCCAGCAGGACGCTTCCCCAGCGTGGGGAGTTGGCCCAAGCGGCCCACCCTGCCACGTGGTCTCTGAGACGGTTCCTGTGATCCAGATGCAGAATTAGTCCCAGCGAGGTAGGGGGCTTGGGCTGGGCGGCTGCCCCTGCGCAGGTGCATGCTCCCGCCAGGCTGGACGAGGGAGGCCCTGCTCTGCACGGCCGGAGGCAGACGGCAGCCTGGCACCTGCTCTCCACGTTGTGCTGGGCTGGGGGAGCCAGACAGGCCAGCAGTGCCCCTGGGGACCCTCTGCCTAGCGTGGCGGCCAGGCTGAGACACCGCCTTTGTTCTGCCTTCTCGAAGGGCAGCGCAGAGCCTCCCTGGGCTTAGGTTCCCCTGATCTATTGCCCTGGTGGCTGGGCCCCTCGCCTGGGTACAAGGTCTGAACTGTGGACCCGTGGAGGAGCCTCCGTGGTGGGAGGAAGGGCGGCCAGGGGGAGGTCGGCTTGGGCAGGGGCCAGCGGAGGGGAGCCCACCCTTCTAGCCTCTGGCCGGCTCTGTCTGTCCTGCCAGCCCGTTGCCAGGCCTCCAGCCAGGATGACCAGTGGATGTAGGTGGGAGGAGGGGGCACAAAGCTGCCGCTGCCCCTCGGGGCACCAGGCCTCACCCGTGGCTGGTGCCCTCGGCATCCTCCTGCCTGGCAGTGCTATAGTCTCTCTGGGGCACAGCCGCCTCCCGTGCCACTGGGTGGCTCTGGAAGGCCTCTGGGCAATGCCTCAGATTTAGCTGCAGCTGTCGGCCAGGGGGCGCCTTTGAGCTGAGTTCGTTGGCTGGGACTCTGGCCTCTCCCCACTCCCAGCCCAGCCCAGCCCAAGCACCTGGGGCCACCCGACTCCAGGGCAGTACCCTCCAGGGGACCTTCAGAAGACCCACTCAGGCCGAGACATGGATGCGCTTCCCCGCTCCTGCCCCGACGGGCACCCGGCTTCCAGGGCCCCGTCACCCTCACCCGGGAGGGAAGGGCCCAGGGCTGGGTGCCTTGAAGGCACCCAGCCCTGGGACCTTCACACACCTCCTCCCGGCTCTTGATGTGAACCACGCGCTGCCCCCTCTGCCCACATCGTTTCCAGAGCGTCGCAGCAAGAGCCCAGAGCTGCTCGCGCTTCACACCCAGAAGGCTCTGGCCCGAGGCCCTGAGTCGGTGTCAAACCCCTGGGGCTTGTCTTCTGTCCCCTTGGGCTCCAGCTGCCTTATGTCCACGTCCCAGGAAGCCTTCCCCACCCTCCGCACACCCCCCACCCCCCACCCCCTCGGGTGTCTTAGTAAACCTCGTCCAGAGGGAGGGGGTCCCGGATTGAGGCTACAGCTGTGATGCGAAGGAGCCATTACACCTGCAGCGGGGTTGGGGGCAGTTTGGATACTTTTGTGGCCTGGACAATGTTTAGATATTCCGTGTTCACACCTGTGTTTTTGTCTTGATCCCGGGAGGTCCCAGAGCGGCCGTGTCTGAGGTTGGTGTTGAGTGCAATTACCTGTGTCCCCGGGACGACCGCCAGGCCAGGCGGGTGCGCCTGCTCCCCTCCGCCGGGGGCTGCGCTCCTTCCCCAGGGCTTTCCCGTTAAGCGCTGCTTCTGAGTCGAGGGAGACGTATTCGCTCACGGCCACGCCTGAGCGCTGTGCGCGGTGACCGCTAGCAGGTGGACTGCGTTGGAAGCAAAACCTGAAGAATGGCCTTTGGGGGTGGGGTGTTCGTGGGTGATTTTTTTTTTCCTTCCTAGACTTGACCCAAGGCTGGCCCCATCTCTGGAGCTGTGTGGCCACACTGGGGCAAGGGCTCCAAGAGAGGCCTGAAAGGAGGGGCCCTGGGGGCTGAAGAGTGTGGGGGATCCCCACTGTTTTTGCTCCCTTAATTTTCCCCAAAGGTGCCGCAGTTGGGTGGAAGTGTGAGGTGGTGCAGGTGGCTAGAACTCTGGAAGAAACCTGTCTTCCTGGACAGAGGAGCCAAGAAAAGGGGCCCCAGAAGTTGGAGTGTTGAAGGCAAATCCCAGGGGGGAGACAGCGGCAAAGTGGACCCCAGCTTCCATGTGAGCTGCCAGTGCCACTCGCCTGCATCGTGGGTGTACGGAACAGACCCCAAACAGCACATCAGAGGCTCTGTGAGCAGGGCTATGACATAAAGTGCCCTGAGTCCCAGACTCGCCGAGCGGCAGGTCTGCAGGGCGGAACCAGGGCAGCACAGCAAAGTCACGGCTCACGGAAGGTGAGACAGAGCTTGTGGTCTGAATGTAACTGGGCTGACTGCCTGATAAAACAGGCAAGAAGCAACACCTGCCTCGGGCTCTCAGCAGGCCCCAGAGTCTCCCAGCGTAACATTCAAAACGTCCATCGAGGATTCAGTTTGATCCTTGAAATCAGTCAGCATTCAAAGAACCAGGAAAATGCCGAGAGAAAAGAAAACAGAGTCAGCCCCAAGATGACCCAGATGTCCAAATTATCAAAGAATTTAAAGCAGCTGTTATAGTCATATTCTGTGAGGTAAACACTTGAAATTCATGGAAAGCCAGAAGTCTTCAGCAGAGAAATAAAAATGATATAAAGGAACCAAATGGAAATTTTAGAACTTACAGTATTTGAAGTTAGAAAAAAAAAACACTGGATGGGGCTTAATACCAGACAGAGAAAATTGAGGAAAGAATCAGTGAACCTGAAAACTGATCACCAGAAATGGTCAAATCTGAAGAACAGAGAGAAGAATGGAAACAGATGAACAAAGCCTCGGGGACCTGGCTAACATTCGTGTCCCTGGAGCCTCAGGAGGACAGGGCAGAGACATCGGTGCGGGGAGAAAGAATTAAATGCTGGCTAATTTAATTAGCCATTAATATTAATAAATATTATTAATTTAATAATAACTGGGTGAAAGAAGCAAACTTCAAGGTTTCAGAAAACCCCAGATAGGGCCTGCTCACCCCGACTGTTGCAGGCCCGAGGGAGAAAGAACAGAAAGTTCCAGAATGATCCCAGTTCCCCCGGGCTGGTCGCTGGCATCCTGTGCGCGGTCCCTTTCCCATGGCTGCCTTGGGGGGGGGGTTAGAGAATCAGCACAGCAGAAGTACAAATTCAAAAATCTTAATTTATTGTAGACTCTCTTCCCATTTGTGTTGTGATTCCAGTGTTCTGAACATCAATAAATACACATTTGTTAAAAAAAACCCTCCAGTGTCTAGTAGCTCTCTCTCAAGTCACAAAAATAGGTTTACATTTTTCCTGTCTTAATAAAAACGACAATTGTTTTTTGGTAACAGGTCTGGTCAAATTAAAAACTAAATGCACCTCAAGGGGCAAAACCCAGTTGCAAAAGAATAAAGGCTGATACGAATGTGGAGGGGTCAAAGACTCAAAGAGATGACCACCTCCCAACTTAGAAAGCGTCTCCTCAGCGGTAAACCCTGGAAGGCACTATTACTTTGTATTTTCAAAAGGCCGGTCACCTGCTAAGGCACATTTATAATTCATTCAGGTGCGAGGGCTCTGGGATCCCATTTCGTGTGTGCGAAGCGTGTGGCCTTAGACCAGCGTCGTGAGGCAGCGCCCTCAGTCCCTGGCAGCACGCGCACCTGCATCAGAAAGCACGGTGTGGAATCTTTGCACGTTGCTTGGTTCCCATCCTGACTTACAGTTTCTCATATTTGGAAGCAGCTGTGCTGGCAATTTATTTGGGTGCCTGACTGAAGAACGAAAGAAACACTGAAACTAAAAAGTGTCTGAATAACTCTGGGCCCCGCTCCACAGCCCCTCAGGCCACACTGTGCCAACTGCCCACAGAGGGACGGTCACAGCCGGTCCTTGGTGTGAGTTTCCAAAAAACAGCTTGGTAACCATTGAACAGCGTGGCTGTGGCTTTGTCCCTTCACACAATTGGCCATTTGAAGCAAAATGAAGTAATTGGTCAGATTCTGGAGGTGGGACCCCCGCCTGCCTGGAGATCCCCAGAGTCTCAAAGAGCTAGAAAACTGGCAGGAAGGAACGTGACATCCTGGAAGACCTCATACCTCCGTCTGAATCGGGAACGTGTGAACACTGTAAAACCCTACCGCGAACAGGCGCAGCGGCACAACGGAACTCCCCACCTGCAGGACCACCGACCGGGAAGGGGGCCAGGCGGCCCTGCAGGGCCCAGAGTGAGGCCCGCTGGGGGGGGGGGGCGGGGGTGTTGGGACGGCGGCGGCGGCCGTGTGCACCTGCGTCCTGCGCTGACCGCAGCAGAGCTCCGTGAGTCCTGCCCGGTCCCAGACCGCCTGTCTCGGAGCACACCCGCCAGGCAGACGGGAGCAGAGGCTAAGCATCTCTGAAGCAAATGGGCTGTGCTTCAGACAGCCACACGTGGTGCCCACGGGCTCCTGGCTCAGTGGCACAGGAGCCTCTGTCCAGCGACTTAGTTTCAACCTCACTCAGCCCTGTGCATTTCCCGCCTCTCAGCTGCTGGACACCAGTTGCGTTAATGCGGGCCAGACTCAAGGCCAACTGTGCAAGCTTCCTCGTATAAAAAATAGCGAGCGATCAGCCCACGGATCTCCCAGGATCAGCAGAGTCAGTACAAACGCAAAATATACAGAGCTTTTCGCCTTTTCAAAGTTCCATACAAATATACAAAAGTATCTACAGCTTTTCAACAAAGGAAGGGGATTTGCTTTCAGACAAGGGCCGCCTTTGCAGAGTTGGAGCTGCCGGCCCCGGGTCTGCATGCAGTGAGGTGCCTGCACAGGCAGTGGACCTCCGTCTCCGGTCTGTGCCCGCGGCCCTGGGTCCTGGCAAGCCGGCCTGGCGCTTCCTCTCAAGGCCGCTCTTGTGCTGGGTCCTGTCCCCGCTGGGCCCTGTCCCAGCCAGGACAGCGTGCAGTTCTGGCTCTGTCTGCAGTCTGAGGATTGAGCTGTGCTGGCTTGCGAGTCCACGCCTCCCATGGCCTTTGACACCTGTCATGGGGCCTAGTGGGCCCTGGGCCCTGGGGCCACTCAGGGCTTCGTGTCTGGACCTTCAGTCACGCCAGTCATGAGGCTGCCACGGTGGGAGCCCACGCCACCAGAGCCTGCTTCACTGAAAGGGCAGGGGCCCCTCAGGCTCCTAAGTCCAAGGGCTTGACAGCAGCACAGAGGCCTGGGTGGAGGTGACGTGCTTGTCTCACGGTTTCCTGACGGTTCAGATTGAAGTTTCATTACTGCCTCTGTGCGTGGGAAGAAGCCATCAGGCAGGTGGAGGGTCAGTGAGGGCAGCCCCTGCCACCTGTGCAGCCAGCAGCTGGGCTGGGTCCAAGGTCGTGCAGGGGCAGGACCCCCCCCACTCAAGGGGCAGAGGGCAGAGCCCCCGACTCGGGGGACAGGAGACGCCTGGAGGCTCCATGGAGGGCAAGCTCACGTGCGGACACAGCCACATTGGCAGGCAGGGCAGGGGTCGAGTGTACCCGACAACCAGGGCCACCTGGAGGGCCAGGCCCATCTGCACCTCCCCCACGAGACACGGAGGATCAAGATGAACAACCGAACTCCTCCTCTACGTTTTAGGAAGGCTGTTCTAGGAGGCCTGGCTCCCAGTCTTTGCGCCTCCCCTGGACGTCTGTCTGTAAGAGGGTGGAGCTGTGGGGATCAGCAGGCGTGTCGGGAGCCGGATCCCAGCCCCACGTCTCTGGCAGGGCAACCCGAGCCTCAGTCCCGGGGCAGTAACGACCGTGGGCCAAGGAAACGATAGGTATAAAATGCTTGGTCCCATGTGGTCTTAAGTCCCAGAATTTCAGGGTTGGACCGGACTTAGGGCTCTGGTTGATTTAGCCCCTGGGACAGGAGTCTGACCCGAAGCAGAGGCCCTCTCCTGGGTGGGAGCCCACCGCAGCCCTGGGCCACCTGCCTGGGCCTCACTCTGTGCTCAGGCCCTGCCCACAGCCCCTCTGGACTGGGTGCCTGTCCTCTGGACTGGGGACAGAGGGGAGGCTGGCTGGGTGCCGCCCCCATGCCCCTCTTGCTGAGGCCCAGGCTACTCACTCAGAGCCGGAGCCGTGGGCCTGGGCGCTCCCAGCCCGCACGTTCATGGCCACCCCGTTGAGGTGCTCGCGCCCCGGCTCCCGGCATGGCGTCTTGATGGTGATGGTGCTGTCGGGGGCACGGATCCCGTCGCTGGAGCCCAGCGAGGATGACCTCGAGGATGCGGGGCTCTGCTCACATTCGGCCAGCTTCTCCCGGAGCCGGGACTTCAGTGTCTTCTCTGTCAGTGGTGGCGGGTAGGTGACTTTGTTTTTCAAGATCCCTGGCGGGAAGGGCAGATGGAGAAGGTCACAGCCAGGCTGCTGCTGCCGGGCGCAGTGGACTCAGGGAGGGACAGTCCCTGCGGAGATGGGGTCTCTGCTGCTGGTCTTCCCTCCGTGGGTCTCAGCCGAGGCGGCCAGCCCACAGCCACCTCTGCCCTGCCGGGCGCCACCCCAGTGCCCCACGGACCCCACCCCCTGTCTTGCACAGCCCGCTCCACCCCACCTCCGCCGTCCCTGTCCCTCATCCCCACCTCCGTCCCTCTCTTCCCAGACCAGGGGCTTCCTGGTCCCCCAGCTTCCGGGGGGCAGTGGGCCCTGGGCACCTTTTCTTTGCTCGGGGGGCTGGCTGGGCGGCACGCCTGTGGCCTTGGGTGGGCCCCCACTCTCCCGCTCGGGAACACGCTCGCTGCAGTGGTTGCCCTGCGGGTCCAGGTGCAGCTCCACGCTGACCTTGGTCTCCACCTTCAGGCACGGCTGCTCACCCGGCTCCTCACTGTCGCTCCCAGCCAGGGTCTCTTCGGGCCAGCCAGCCGGGATGTGGTTGGCCGCAGCGTCCACTGAGGCACAAGAGTGACCCTCAACAAGCAGGGAGCGCCGCCCTCTGGGAGCTGTGCCCCCTAAGAGGCCCCCTGTTGTGTTTGGGGTGGGGGCCGTGTATCCTGAGGGAAGCAGACCCCGCACTACCCGACCTGCAGGGCTGGCAGGGCCACACCCTCCAGGTAGAGACCCCAAAGCTCAGAGAGGGAAGGTCCGGGCCTGGGATCTCAGGCTGCAGAGCCCTGCTGCACCCCAACACCCGGGAGCCTCATGCTCCCTGCAGCAGGGGAGGTCAGCTTCCTGGAGTCCTTGCCGTGAGGGTCCCCGCAGGGCCACCCCAGGATGCTGCCTCCGCTTGTGGACGGTGAGCAGGGGGCGCTGTGCTGCTGCAGCGTCCGGCACGCAGGCCAGGCTGCCCCTGTGACCGGCTCACTCACCTTTGGGGGTGCTGTGGATGGGGCCCCGGGCTGGGTCCCACTTGTCCTCAGCCTCTGCCCCGTCGTCCTCACTGTCAGACGAGTGTGAGGAGGCGTACGAGCTGCTCTGCTCATCCAGGGACAGCTCACTATCCGAGTCTGAATCGTGGCCTGCAGGGTGGGCAGGATGGACGGGGCTCAGGCAGGGGCAGAGCGGAGCCACCTGGGCCCCAGGCAACGGCGGGAGTGGTCCCAGCGACCCTCTGCTCTCCGATAACAGGGAGGTGCCCCAGGCCAGATGAGAGGCAGGGAGCTCTCACCATGCCCCCCGCCCCAAGGAGACCACCCCCAAAGGGACACATACCGTGGGGCTTCTTGCTGCTCCTGGGGACAAAGGCCGAATCTGGCTCCCCGTGGCCGCCCCGCGCTGGCCCAGAGGACACGCTGAGTTTCTGGCCCCCTTCGTCCCTAGCGAGAGTAGAAGGGCAGCTCAGCACCACAGCGCGGGGCACCCCCTGCATGTGCCACGGCGGCCACATGGGGCTCTGGGAGGTCCTCTGCCACAAGACTCCCCGGGCACACAGGTAAACATGCATGAACACACGGCTCAGGGCAGAGGTGGTGAAGCCTGCATTTCCTCTGAAAGCTGGGCCCCCCCAGCCCCGTGACCACAGCAGGGGCGCCTGGCCCCAGCCTGACCTGACGGTGCTGTCCAGGGAGGCGGTGGACTCGCCCAGTGCTGTGCGGAACATGGCGGGCTCCTCGCCGTACGTGTTGTTGCAGTTGAGGGAGCGCTGGGGGGAAGGGGGCAGGTTCTGCTGAGCAGAGGCCACCAGGGCACAGAGGACGGCTCCATCCCCACGACCAGCCCCAGAGCAGCACCCTGATTGCCCCAGCGGGCGCAGAGCACAGGAGCCCTGCTTCTGGCCGGAGTCCCTGCTGGCTGCGAGGGAAGAGGGGCTACAACCAGGACAGACCCCACCCAGGGGACTCCGCTCGCTCCCGGGGCTGCAGGGACGGCAGCTGCCACGCTCCAGGGGTGGGTCTGGGACTGGAATGCACCTTTGTAGGGGACGTGAAGCCTCAGAGCTGCTCTAATACTGGTCCAGACACCCCCATGGACCCGGCCCCAGGCCCCAGGGCGCGTCCTACCGTCAGCAGGGTGGCCCTTGTGGTGGCCGAGTCATCCAGGTACGACTTCTTCCCAGCAAGCACGCCCTTCAGGTGCTTCCGGACCTCCCTGCTGAGCACGCAGTGGAGCAAGAGGACGGCGAGGCCCTGGAGGGGAGGTCAGGTCAGCGCCAGGCTCGGCCTCAGGAGGGGAGCCAGGGCCCTGCTGCCGCCACACTGTGCACCCGCCTGTCCCAGGACAGCTCACCAACACAGGCCTGGCCAAGGAGAGACACCCACCACGGCCCACGCCAGGCATCCCCGTCCCAGGGGCTTCCAATGTCCCGCGGTGGGGAGCCTGGTCAGGGCAGCCAGAGGGCCTCCTCCCAGGCCCCCGCCCTCAGGCGGTCTGGGTCCCCAGTGTTCCAGCATTAGTCAGGGTCCTGGGAAGCCCTCGGTGTGGATGGTAAATGACCAGCACCCTCCCTGGGGACACAGCGGGATTTACGCCGGCCTGGGAGGGGGTAAGGCCCTGCACTGCTGGGCAGGGGACTGTGTCTTGACAGACACAGGAGGACTGTGGAACAGGGTCCCTGGGAGGGCTCGGGACAGAGCTGTGTTTGAGCAAACAGCCTCCTTTCTGGTGGCAGGACCACAAGGCTTTGCCATGACCCCCAACACATGTGGCTACATAGGAACCACAGCCACGGTGCAGTCCTGACTGTCCAAGAGTGAGGACACAGCCTGGACGCTGGGTCAAGGATCTCCCTGGGGACCCCCTCGGGGCCGCTCAGGGTTGGGGCATTTCAGACAGGAAGTAGCTCAGGTGGCCCACGACCTCACCAGGGATGGCCCAAGAGAGGCCCCTCCGAGTGACCACGACAGCCCCCCACCTGTAAGCAGCTGAAGATGGCGAAGAGGTAGTGGAAGGTGAGCACGTCGCTGTTCACGGCCAGCAGCCCCAGCAGCCAGGTGGCGCCGATGAGCAGCAGCAGGAGAAAGGCCGTCCGCAGCAGGGAGCTGGAAGGGAAGCGAGGACACCCGTTTGACTGCACCGCCCTCCTCCCTCCCCTCGACCCTCCCACCCCTCCATCCGTCCATTACTCTCCCTTTTTTTCTCCCAAACTCTTTCCAAGCATTTACCACGAGGCAGCCGTGGGCCCACAAAGGGGAAAAGACAGAAGACGCCTACGTTAGTGGGCAGGTGGAAGGCAGGCAGGAAATCAAAAGGCAAATGGATAAATAAGAAACTGTGAGCCAGAAGAGCTTCGCGGGCTGCGTCCACAGCAAGCCCGGAGCGCGGCCCCGGGAGACACGGGGAGCCTAGTGCAGAGCCGCACGCGTTTCCGTGAGCCCAGAGAGGTCGGGGGTGGGGGATGAGGGGTCCGGCCCGCCGTGCAGGCTCCTAGCAGGTGCTTCCCGCTCTCTGCCTCAGTCTCCCCGGCCGTAAGAGGGACGGCAATGGGCATCCCTGGTGGGGTCGTGCAGGGGACTGCAAGTGTTCACGTTGAGTCACGTGCTCAGAAAGGTGAGTGTGTCGGGGAGGACAGAGAGGCCATGACCAGGCCGGGCCCCACCCCGTGCCCCCTGCTTGTCTCTGTCCCTGCATAGCCATTTCAGACTCTTTGCTCCTGTGTGGGCTGGGCAGCCCGGCAACCCCTGCTGCCCCAAGGCCCTCCTCATGCATCCTTCCTTCCCGTCCCCCGGCTCGGGTCACCCAGCCCGGTAGACGCCCTGTCCTCCCTGGCCCTGTCGTGGCTCCTGGACTCCATGCTGCAATCTCCCACCACTGCTCTGACTGCTTCCCCTTTCCTCTCCCACAGCACTGGGGGGTCCCCTCCACTGGGCCCCCACTCTCTCATGCTGCTCCCTCTCGCTGGACCAGCTCCTCCCCTCCAGCGGCCCCAGCATCACATCACCACCAACCCAGGAAGTTCCATCCCCCCACCCCCACCCTGTCTGACTCCACAGAGTGTCCAGGCACCCTGGCACCCCCTCCACCCAGCTGTCATTGTCCCCGCCTCCTGTCCCAGCCAAGGACAGAGCCCGGCATCATCGCTAACCCCTTCTCTCCTCAGCCACCAAACCCTGTGGCTCCTACATCCTAAACATCTCTGGGATCCACGCCCCCTCCCTGGTCCAGGCTGCCACCCCGGCCAACTGCCCTGTCCCCCTGTGGTCAGCCTCCCTCCCTTTCCTCCCCAACGTCCATCTCAGCTCCAGACACCGCTCAGCACAGCCCAGACATGTCCAGACGTGGCTGCCAGTACCCCCAGGACAGCCTAGAAGCCAGCAGCTGCCCGCTGGGTGACAGGCACTTTCATGGGGCCTGCCGGGCGTGTGACCCAGACCTAAGGGGGTCTTGGGTGGGGCTGGCTCCTTGTCAGGTCCCACCCACCGGCCAGGTTTAGCACCAACTTACACAACCCGTTTTCTTTCATAATAATGGCGCTTCCTTTGGCAGGAAACCTTTGCAGACAGGACAAAAATGACTGTGTTGACCTGAAAAAAAAACAAACAGAAAAACCCAAAGTCAGGTGGTGGCACAACTGTATTGTCACAACAGATCTTCAAAAGCCAAGCGCTCCTGAGGGTCTTCAGCCCCCATCTCAGAGGTGCATGTAGGATGAGGCCTTGGGGCCCTGGGGGCGGACGCTGCTGCTGTGGGTGGGCACTGAGCTGTCTCAGTGGGCGTGCACAAGGACCAAATCCCGGAACCCCCAGGTCTGAGGACGAGGCTTCATCACTGTGAGAGCAGCTGCTCCTGTTCCGTCCAGGTGCTCAGGGGAGCCATGACCCAGACCCCAACACCATTTGCCTGAGGGGCGCCGGCTTCCCACGTCCCTGAGAACCCAGGCTCTGGGGAACTCTGACACTCACAATTACAACTGTTCCGATGGGCCCTGCGAAGCTCCAGATCAGGGTGTCGTGAAGAGACAGCCAGCAGAAGTCTGGGTTTCCGTAGCCCTGGGGGTCCAGGCCCACCGCGAGTCCTGGACCACAAGGAGGGGAAGAGTGAGGGCCACCCCCCAGAGAGGACCCCTGCTGAAGGCCAGCCTGATGGAGGGGTGGCCACAACTGGGGCGTTCTTAGCCCCCAGGTAGGACCGGGGCCCCAGCATCACCCCCAGAGGAAAGAGTGAGGAGCCCAAGATAAGCAGCCGGGAAAAGACACGGAACCAGGTCCTCTCCCAGCAAAGGCCCCCTTGAGGCCAGCCACAGGCCCACCACGCCCACATGGCTGGGCAGCCATGAGCTGCTGATGGATTCACCCCAGAGGCAGGAGCCCACTGAGCCAGAGCTGCTGAGGGGACCAGAGAGATGGAGGGTGGGGATGGAACCTGGCAGAACCAGCCACAAAGCACGACGGGGACGCCCTGCTGGCTGGGCCACCACGACTGAGCCCAGGTGCAGGGGAGGAGCGCCTTGAGAACATACACCTGCCGCATGCACACGCGTGCACAGACCACACACACCAGACACACGCGCACCCCAGAAACTGCTCTCCACTGCAAGGTGCCATGCAAATGAGGAGTCTCCTATATTATCTAAGCCCCAGCCACGGTTTCCAACCTTGGGACAGGCTAGAGGGGGACCTGTCCTTGCAGAAATGTCAAGGTGGAGTTTGGGGCGACTCCTCCAACACTGACCTTGTTTAGGACAGAGGAGCTGCCCACTCCTCCCTGTGGCCTCTCCCGATCTGGTCTGGATTGTTCCACAGCCCCTACTCCCTTGCTTAAATCCTAAAAAGATCAGGTCTCCCTACCGACTGCTCAAAACCCTGCAATGACTTCCCACTGTCCTCAGGAGACGGACATGGCTATTTCTGTGGCCTTCTAGCCTTTCGTGACATGGTCACAGCCACACTCCAGCCCACATGGCACCCCCACCCCTCACTCCACCCTGGCCCAGTCTCACTCCAGTCAGGTCTCCACACACACTCCCCACCAAGGCAGCCTGGTTCCTAGTAGCCATCAGCGCAAATGGTGCTTCCTCCAGGAAGCCTTCCTGACCTGAACCCACCCATGACGGCAGGTCTCACCCCCCCTCCTTCAGCGCCGAGCCCACCCTTCAGGGCAGGGTCTGTGGATGAGCCAAGAGTTAAGTTTGTCATTACTTAATGCCTGTCTTCCAGCAGGGGCGACTCCCGAAGAGCACAGGCTTTGTCGTCTCACTTGGACTCTGACTCTGGGCCTAGAACCTCTGTGGAGGCACAGAAGAGCCCTCCATGGGTGAATGAATGAGCAAGCGTGTGCACACACACACCTGTGAGCCTCAGCTCTCCAGAAGCCGAGATGAGGGCCAGGGAACGCGCATGGGGAAATGGCCCGAGAGGACCTGCCACCAGTCCCCTGGGTCCTAGAGGCCCAGCTGGGACAGGCCCCATGACCTGAGACCAGGGCTGCCCCCACATGGCGTCTGGAGGAGAACTGCTCTGTCCAGCGCCATCTGGAGAGGCTGCCCGAGGGACCACAAGGTGGGAATGGAACGGGGGCTCCCCAACACACACACATGGGTGTGCATGGGCAGAGAAAGGCCAAGGGCACCTGGGACATTGGGGGAGGACAAAGGAGGTGGCAAGAGAGCCCGCCTGGCAGGGCAGCCGCACCCAGCAGTGCCTCATCCCAGCCGAGGTTCCAGGAATCATTTTAGGCTCTTTTGCAAGAGGTGTTCATTCCACCCCCCTCACAAAGTGGGCAGACACGGGAGTTTTTGTATGTTAGGTGTCACAGACAGAGCCTGAACAGACTTGCACCCATTCCTCCTGGACCCCACACCCGACAGGAGACACACCCCTCAGCGGGCACTGAGTGGCCACACTTGTGTGTGCAGATGCCCCGCCTCTGCCGGGGGCCGGTCGAGCTGGGGACATGAGAGAGAGGGGGCCAGAGCGCCCGGGGCTATTGGTTTATCTGACGTGGGTTCCCGTCAGCAGTGGCACCTGGGTCCCCCGCGTGGTGGTCGGTCCCCATCCCAGCTCACCCGGCAGGGCTGCTCCACGCGTCCTCACCTGTGACAATGGCTGGGATGCCCCAGCCCACGACGTAGTAGAACCTCATGGGCCCTGCGTCGATGTTGCGCACCTCGGTCAGCATGCGGTAGACGTGCAGGCTCTCCACGAAGGTCCAGGCGAAGGTGCTCATGTAGACGTAGTGCAGGAGGATGGCGATCACCGTGCACAGGAACTGCGGAGAGAGGAGGCCGCTCAGCGCCGGCCCCAGCGGGACCACGGCCCCGCACCTCGGACTCAGGGCCAGGTGGCATGGGGTGGGGTCGCCAAATCAGGCCACTTTGCAAACTGGAGGGCACACAGGTCTGAGAAAGCTAGAGGGGGACCTGGTTCTTTACTATTCATTCACCAAGAAGTGGCTGAGGGCCGATAGTCCCAGCATCTTGGACTCCTGATATGGAAAAGAGGACAGGGAGTGAGGCGCCCAGGGATCCCAGGGACCATGACTGAACACTACCCGGGGCATCGGGGTGGGCAGAGCCTCTGGGGTTTTCATTAGAGGCTGGAATATTGTATTTTCATGTCATGGCTCCAAATTTTTAAGTGCTTGCATTTCATTTAAAGTTAAAAAAAAATACGGAGGCAGCCTGCTCAGGCTGTAGCCCCAGACCATGACCGTGGCCTCTGCCCACCACGCAACCCTCATGTGGGTCTCCGAGGTCCAGCGGATGCGGCCAGCAGGAGGGAGGAGCCTCATGCTTGGAGACCTCGCTGTCGAGTAAGAGCGAGCTCCTCATGTCTGTGCTGATTTAACGGAGCCTCTGTCTCCTGCAGAGGGAAACAGGATGAGAGCGTTTGTTCTGTTTCTGTCCTTGGCTGGGTGGGGCTGTGTGTCTGACATGTGATGAGTGCTGGGAGGAGAAAGTCGACCTCCACAAGGCAGCTGAGAGCCAGCTTCCTGGCCTCTGGGGGCCTTGGTGACTCAGCCCTGAGTCCCTGAACACCGTAGGTGGGGCAAGGATGGGAGAAAGGCAGTGTTGGGGGGATGCTGGAGACACTGCGGGATCTGGGGAGTCCAGCCTGAGGCCGTCAGTGGCAAGTCCAGTCGGAGGCGCTCTGAAATGGACCTTCAGAGTTCTGCCTCGGCCCACAGTGGCCTCATCTGGTCCTCCTGAAAGGGGCAGGCTGCCCTGGCCAGGACTCACATGGCCCATCAGCTGGGACATGTGGGCAGGCTCCCCTCCAGGTCCTAGGAAGGAGGGCTGGCAGGGGAACAGAGGGGAGAGGGAAGAGAAAACCCCAGGCCAGACCCCCATCTGAGCGCCACCCTGAGATCTTCTGCCCAATCCTCGCTGCCATCCCATCAGCCCAGCCTCCCGGAGTCTCGGTGTCTGTGTCAAGGACACCCCCACTCCAACAGACACAAGAGCAGGGGACAGAGAGCCATCCCCGATGCACACGGAGGCCTCTTGCTCAGGCGCCAGGTGGCGTCCCTACGGGAGCTCCCCAGAGCCCAGGCGCGCTGGGAACACAAGGGCCACCTGGCGCCAAGTCCACCTGGATGGGCCATGTTCTCTCCAGAAACAAAAGCCAGAGCTGTGGGAGGGAACCGCTGTAGGCAGTACAAAGCAGGGTCCCAAGCAGATGAAAAAGCAGAATCCTAGGTTATGACGGGAGACATGCCCTCTCCCTCAGACACTGGAAACGGTCAGGAAGCGGGGGCCCGTCTTTGTGATGGGCAGAGGGCAAACCCGGGCTGGGTGAACCCCTCACCAGCCCCCACGACCCCGTACAAAGCTAGGCTGGCTTAGCAAGGGGAAGAACGGGGAGGCTGGGTTGCTGCCTTAAATAATGTGAAGAGTAAGCCCACAAAACCACCTCCGGGGGAAAGTGTTAGAAACCAACATGTGAAGATTCGAAGGGGCCGAACATGCAGGGACTTCTGCACTGAACAGACCACCTTTTCCAGAAACAGAACAAAGACAAACGCTAACGCGCAATCAGTCATTTCAACCTGCCAGTAATCTGGGAGATGAAAAACCTGCCTAGAGATGGGATTGTGAGTTTACAGAAAACCCATCAAAACCAGGCGCAGTGCCAAGCCCAGAATTACGGGCACCGCATTCCTTCTCTTCTTCGTGCTCACCAGCGCGTGGAGGCTGCAGAGCTCTCCTTCCAGGCGGCGGCGGCAGCAGAGTCGGCGCCTGAAACCAGCGGACGGCCTCCCCGCGTTTCCCACGCGGGGTTCAGTTGCAAGGAGTGGCCTGTTGCGGGCTCTCCGTCCCCTCTGTTCCGACCACTCAAAGGCACCCTTGAAGGGTTTTGCAGCCAGTCAGGCAGCCCCCCGACCCCAAGCTCCCCTGGCTGATGCCGCGACAAGGACTTGTGCACAGGGACAGGTGCGCGGAACCTGCGGGGAGCAGAGGAGCGGCCAGGGCAGCAGCACGCCCGCCCCGGGAGCCAGAGGATCGCTCACGGGTCCGCCCTCTGCGCCAGGCCAGGCGCTCCCCTTGCCGAGGCTGGCAAGCCGCCAAGGTCATCATGAAGCCCCCTCAAGGTCGCCTGCCTAGATTCCCTGCCTCTCTAACTACCACCCTTCTCCCGAGGGGGTCTGAGGGGTCCCCGTTTGCACCAAGGGGAGGAAGAGCCTCAGCGTGCAAGGGCCAGACAGAAAGTGCCCTCTGGGTCTTTTTATTCCGTGCTCTCCTGGCCTGTCCGTTCCCACAAACACATCTCGTCACCTGGCGGCTGCCTCCCCAGGCTCAGCTCTGCACTTTCTCAGCCCCCAGGAAACAGGCGTATCCAGGCTCACCCGGACCCACTACCCTGAGTTTCCATTTCATGGTGGCGCGCCCTTCTGGAGACTCGAGGCACTGCCCACTCCTCCCGCCCTCCCCCTTTCACACCCACTCCCACCAGACTCCTGCCCTTCTCCTGCCGCGCGTTGTCCTGGCCTCAGCTCCAACCATAGGACCTAGGAAGATGCCATCCTGTCTGCCTCCGCCCTTCCTCCACCTTTCCCACCCATCTTCCCTGCTGCCAGGGTCCTGTTCCTAAGACGCACACCAGTCATGGTTCTCCACAGCACAATGCTGCACGCAAAACAGAGGTGGTGCTGCCTACTTGGCCAGCTCCACAGGCTCCGGATGATCAGATGTGATCCTGGCCCCTCCCACTGGATGGTGAGTGGACGGTCCTGTTCAGCCCGCCTCTGACCACCTGACATTCATGTACCGGCATCCACGTGCGTGTCTACAGGGCGGGCTCTGTGGGCAGAGGTGGGCGGCCTTCTAGGATCTGGGTATTTGGTAGATTTAATACACTGACAATCAATAGTCCTCACCGTGTGAGGAACAAAGAAATGACAGCAGTGTCCACAGCAGGAGCAGGTGGGTGTGGTGTTGGAACAGCCCACTGAGACGCTGAGGGCCCATCGCTCCCCATGGGAGAGATCAAGATTAGGCGAGACTCACCGTTGAACTTTCTGGAGTCACCACATAGGCACATGGGATGGTCCGCTGGCCTCTTGTCCCCCCAGGGCTAGTACGGTCACCAGTCAGTGGTGGACAAAGGAACTCACACACAGTGAACGGTCTACCCTGGGCACTCGGCCTTTCTGGCCCTGGCTCTCTCGCCTGGGAGAAGGCTGCTGCACCTCCCAGGGCCCCAGGGATATGTCAGTGAGCTAAAGTGTGCGTGTAAGTCCTCGGGCACAGAGCCAGCACCACCGCCCTCACCCCCATCAACTTGCTATGACCCTTGTATTTGGGAAAATCCCCGTGCAAAAATGGAAAATCGCTTGCTTGCTACCAGCCAGGGACCAAACCACAAATCTCCCTCCACCCTCTTGCCTTTCTTTTCCCCAGTGATCTCAGCAGGGCCGCCATCTCCCCCGCCAGAGCTGGTCCCTGCCCCATTTCCCAGCAACCTCGCCCCAGCCACCAGCCAGCCCCTCCTTCCTTCCCCTCGAATTATGAACCACGGGGCTGGGGTCCCGCACATCCTACAGAAGTGCCCCCATCCCCAGCCCGTCCTCTGGCTGCAGTCAGTACCTCAACCTCTCCTCCCGTGAAGCCAAGCTACTTCACAGCATCTCTCCCAAGGCCTCTCTGCAGTCATTTCTACCCACTCCTCTGTGAGCTACATTTTAAATATACTTTGTGGGGGATGAGCAGGACTGTAACTGACTATATACATCCAGCCCCAGTAACAGCCAGCTACCTTGCTAAACTGCAGTTATTTCTTACGTGTCCGTAGATTGGTTTGGCTTTTCTGTCAGGTCCATCGTATTGACTATGTAATCTAACCACCTAACGGTAACTTCCGTGAGCCTATGCAACACCCCATGAACCCCTGTGACTCCCCAGGAGCCCACACGACACTCATGAGCCCACAGGACCTGGCGTGGCTTGAGCAAGACACCCCGTGTTTAACCAGACAACATCAAAGCTCCCCCGTCTTCCTCTGGCCCACGATTCTCTCCCAGCAACCCTGTCTCGTCAGCCCTGGCTACCCACCAGCACCACCTGGCTGAGATCGGGGCCTGTCCTAGACTGCTCGCTCCTCCTCTGGGGTGCACCTGCGCTTTCACAGAAAGTGTGGCCATGACTCCTCAGAAAGGCAGGGCAGGGAGATCTTACCGGGCACAGACGTTTTCAGGCTCAAGGGACAGCTCGCAGGACTCTGGGGTCTCACAAATGACTTAATTATGAGGAAAGCCCTAGCACCTGGGTCAGGAAAGTAAGGGTGGAGGCCGATGAGGCCCCTGGCTCCGGTGCAGGGAGATTTCTGTGTGCTTGGCCTGGGTCCTCAGCTTCCCAGAGGCTCCCAGCTACACGCACCGGAGTCAAACAGCAGGGCATCCTGCTCCACCTGGCCCCTCCCTGCTTCAGCTTCGGAGGAAGGTTGGCCGGAGTGCGCGCCCACGGAGCCAAGTGGAGGATGAGGCCGGAGGAGGGGCCGGGCCACACCCAGAGGCGTGGCCGGAAGAGGGGCGGGGCCATGCAGGAGGCCTGGCCAGGGGGCGGGCCCACAACGGGAGGCGTGGCCAGAGGGGGGTTCCTCACCGGGTTTTCCGTCTGGTCAATTCCAATCACGAAGACCAGCTGGGAGAAGAAAAGCGCCACAATGAGGTTCTTGTGGATGCCGTGCAGGTTGGAGCGCAGCCTCCGCACCAGGGCCAGGAGCACGAAGGCCACCAGCAGGGCAGCCAGGGACAAGGCCACGGCCGCGTAGGTGACGATCTTCAGGGGCAGGACCTCTCCGTGCTGCGGGCGGGTAGGTTAAAGGCAGAGAACATCTAAGGGCCGGCTCTTATGGAGCTTTTGCACAATAAAGACACGTTAACATATGGATGATTGTGGACAGGAACCAGCGCGACCACCACGTGGCCCTCAGAGCGGCAAAAACCCAGAACAGAAACCCAATGAATAGTTTAGAGTGATAAACAAAAAGTTCCGGAGATGTTGGTGGTGACACTTGCAAAGACTGAACATACTTAATGCCCTTTAATGGTTGAGACGATGAATTTTATGTAACATGTGTTTTGCCACAACAATAAAATAAAAAACAGAAAACCTCACACCTAAATGCTGCTGTCCGGGAGAGGCTGAGCCTGTCCACCCAAATTCCGAGCTGAGAGACCTTCAAATAGACTCTCAGGTCACACAAAAGGCAGAGATGTCACAGCTGCCGGAAACCGCGGCTCTCCCCTGTGCTTTCGCGAAAGGTGACACTCGTCCAGGACCCAGTGCCCTGCAGAGTTTTGGCATTTGGGGAACAAGCAGCTCTGGTCCTCAGGTAACTTCTGGAAAGGACTGTTCTGAACTCACACAGAACTGTGAGCGGGGCTGCCTGGGGGACGTGGGGGTCAGGGCGTGCGGTGGGACGGGGGACCGAGTGCTCAGGGATCTCTCCCATACCCGGGTGTCCCTGGAGGCTATGTTTTGCTGCAAGAGTCCAAAGCCACAGCATCACCCACTCCCTCACGGCTTGGGGGGCTAATCAGAGGCCTCTGGCTTTGGGGCACCAGGGGCATGGGAGCCTTGGTTCCTACCCTGGTTTAATTTCTTCCCCCTGAATTTCCGCTTCCTTTGTCTGTGAGTCTGTTCCTGGCGCTGTCCGGCTTCCTGGACATGGGAGGACCCCCCAGTCCTGCCCCTCTATGGACAGAGACTTCTAATGATTAACCCCTTCCAGGCCGGGACCTGGGGCTACATGCTCAAAAGTGTCCCTGCCCCGGGGAGCTCTGCTGTCTCGGGTGCCCAAAGGCACGCCCTCTGCACTGGTCACCCTGACATCCGTTAGCAGTAACTTAATGTGGCAGAAACTTGGGCTACTGCCTAGTGGAGAGCACCCCCTGGGGTGGGGGGAGGTTGGGAAGAAGATGGCCTGGCTGCCCGTGACAAGTCCCAGGCTTGAAAATAGGGTGAGGTCCCCAGGCCCTGTCTGGCTCCTAGACACCAGCACACGCCTCCCCCCCCCCCAGCAGCAGATCCCACCCAGGCCGACCTCGCCCTGCACAGGGCCCCACCGCCCAGCCCATCCGAGGCCCTCCGAGGCCAGCTTGCGTTCCCAGGCGCTGAAGATGCTCGAGGTTAAACATTAGCCGCCCCGCTGCTCGGTGCCTCCTGACCAAGCCTCCCTCGTCCTACAGGCCAGCGGCGTGCGTGGCGCTGAAGGGAGGCGCTCCCTTAGCTCCTCCCAGCCATGTCTTTTCTTCCTTAAAATTTCAAGTGAGGAAGAAACTGCAGCAGCTAACAGACTGCTGAGAACCCCGCTCTGAGGTCAGGTGTAAACTCCAGGAGCTTCTTTTCAGTCTGAGGTTTGGAACAGCCGTCAGTTTTTAATTTACAACCTGCCCTCTCTGAAAACCCTCAGAAGGGGGTTTTGTTATGGAAATCAGAACAGATTCTGGCCAGTCCTCCTGCCACCCAGTTTTTCATTGTGGATTCAGTTTGTTCAGAGTGCTTGGAGGGAAAGACAGAGCTGGTCGAGGGGCAGGACTAGGGGATGGGCTGGTCTAGGGGATGGGCTAAGTTTCCAGAGGGAGGAGTTCCTGGACACAACTGCCAGGTGGGCAGGGGTGCCTGGGGGGCTGCGCCCACCTCGCGCCGGGAGACGTCCATCAGCACGGCTGAGCTGGTCGCGTGGCTGCACTGGCAGGTGACGTGGGTCCGGTTTCGGGACAGCAGCTCACAGCCCTTGGCCGACCACCCTCCAGTCCCACCGAGGCTGCAGAGAAGAGGGGTTGAGGCTGTTCCCTCCACGGCCTATGTCTCCCGGACTCTCCCACCCGTGCCAGGGGCCAACAGCATCCTCACTGGGCCCAAGGCAAGTGCCACTGTCACCACTGTGAGGACCACGGCCTGGCTGCTCCCCTGGGACCGTGTGAACCTCCTTTCTTCCCTTTTGAGGCTGGTGGGGCCCTCTCAGAAGCACCCTCTGAAGTTCACCTTTCAGGAGTCACCCAGCAGTAAAACTTAAATGGGATGTCAGAGGCCACCACACGCCTCTTTTGTTGGAGACATTAGTCAGTTGTTAAAATAGCCACTTTGTACTTTAGTCTCCTTTTCAGTCTGGATGATTTAAGAAGAAACACCTCACGTCCATCTGACACTTTCATCTTCGGATTGCACAATGTTTTATAGCCACTGCCTGGAAGCAGGGCCCAATTATTACCCCGCTTTCCTGATGGGAAGCCCCAAATGACAGGCTGCTACAGGTGTGTGTTGGCCTCAGACAGGGCCCTGCCCTCCCTGACGCTGGGAAAGGCAACGAACTTCCCTGATCCCTAGTTGACTCATCTGTAAAATGGGATGTGAGGGCTCACACATGACGGCCAAGAACCTGCAGACCTGGGTGGCAGGTGCCGCACAAAGCAGAGGGGGTTAATTAGAGCATGGGCTAATTGCCAGGATTCAATCCGGCGAGCACAAGAGACAGCGAGCCCGACGCAAGCCAGACAGACTCAACACTTCCCTGGTCGTGAAAGGGGGCCCCTCGTTCTCTCTTTTGTAAGCCAAGCGTCTATTACGCTCCAGGCATGATGCTGGTTGCTCATTAATTCGAATTCAGAAAATACAGAAGGAGGGAGAGTGATGCGTGGTGTCTGCTGAGCCAAACCTGCTTCCCAGTGTGAGCGCCCAGGACGGCGCCCGTGGCAGCGCCCGCTCAGTCGGGTGGCAACACAACTTGGGGGAATCTTCGTGCTGCTCGGGAGTGAACTCCCAAATGCATGAAACTCTGCCTTGGTTCACGCAGGGGTTGGGGAGTTGGGGGAGATGGGTGCTGGGGAGGCGGGCAAAGCCTCGCAGGGTAAAATGAGCCAGCAGCTGCCGTGCTGGTCTCCGGGGCGGGATGGCTGGGGTCAGGGACAGGACCACGCCTCCCAAGCTGGGATTTCCCTCCATCAGCAGAAGGACCCCTGGGCCCAGTCTCCGAGTCCTGCCTCCCACGTGTGTCCAGAACTAGCCCCTGCCGTGTTTGCTGGTGGACTGGGCGCTTGCGTGCGGCTGCGTCCCGGGAGTCCGTGCTGGGATCTGTGTGTGCCTGTGCATGTGTTTCTAGGTGTGTGTCCGTGTGCATTTGTGTACACACGTGCATGTTCATAACTGGGCGCAGGTGCAAACGTGCAAGTCTGTGTTTCCAGGTGTGCATGTAGGTGCATGTGTGTGTGTAACTATGTGCTTATCAAAGACTCTGACACCCCCAGGACACTCTGCCAGTGCAGCACTGGGGACCTGTGGGCGGGCACACCTGGCCTCAGCAAAGCCCTGGCCCCCCAGAAACACAGAACTATGGGGCCGGAGGTGGAGCCCCGGCCCCGGCGTCACCCTTACGTGATGGAGTGGTTCCAGAACACACAGACGGGCTTGGTGCGCTCCTCGGCCTCCAGGAGGGTGTGCTCCACCAGGACGGGCCGCTGCAGGGGGCTGGGCAGCGGGGCCCCCTCGCTGTACACCACCGCGCTCACCACCGGCGTGTTAATGACGGGCCGGTTAGGCAGTCTGCGGGGGAAAAGCCAGAGCACAGGGCAGCCCCGGGTGCTGGCGAGGACACGGGACAGGGGTCTCTCCGGGGGGGGCCGAGTGAAGGACACCAGCTCGGAGCGGCGGCCTCTGGAGAAGGTGCGGCTGGGGCGGCGGCGAGCTTGGTGAGGGCTCTGTCACTGATGGGCGAGCACAGGGACAAAGGTGGACTTGGGAAATTTAGAAACGAAGACAGGGTGTTGGGGCCCCTGACATATTAGCAACAGCAGAACACTGGGACTGTCGGAGACTTCTGATCAAAGGAAATGGGTGGAAGGATTACGGCTCAGTCACCAGGGAGGATGGATGAAGACCTCAGGCCAGGGCAGTATCTGGAAGGTGATGTTAAGGTTGAAAAAGTGAGGCCTCCGGGGCGCCGGCCCTGAGGCCCTTGGGCGGCTTTTGCTTCTCCAGCTGGTACTTACTGCGCTGCCTCAGGGCTGGGCCCACAGGGGTCGGAGGCAGCCGGGTGTGCGAGGAGGCCCTCCCAGGAGGAGTTACGCTGCTGAGCCCGGGGCCTGTGCTGGGGAGGGGCGCTCCTCGCAGAAACACCAGGAACGGTGCCTGTCTGGCAGACCCAGAACCTCTGTCCAAGGGACATCACACGGCAGAGATGCCTGGCCTTGGGCCAGGGTCACTATCTAGTGTCCTTATCCAGATGTTGCAGTGGTGGAGATTGTGACTCATGGAAGCTCAGAACCCTCTGGAAATCCCCTACTCCCCCACCCCCTGTGCTCCTGGAACCAGCCTTACCTGAGGCTGCGGCGGTCGGGGTCATAGTGCTCCGGCAGGAGCTGCCCCAGGGTCCGGTAGACGATGACCAGGGCGACAGCGAACTGGCCAGGCTCGTCGGGGTGCCTCTTCCGCCTCCTGAAAGGGGCCTCAGTCTGGGCGCTGGGCCGCGGGCGTGTCGTCTGTGGGGTGGCCTTGCGACCGGCTGGTCTCACCGTGGGGCCCTCTGCAAGGTGAGCATAGAGTGAGGATGGGGGCCGGACACCCGCTTTCTACCTGAGCCAGTGCCTCCTGAAATCAACAGATGCTCTGTGGAAAACAGGAGGCGGTTCCTTAAAAGGTCAAACACGGAGCCACGGTCTGCCCCTGCGACCCCACTTCTGGGTGAGTGCCCCGAGAACTGAAAGCAGGGAATGACAGACACTCGCACACCCACGTCCACGACAGCCAACAGGTGCAAGCAGCCCAGGTGCCCATCAACAGATGATGGACCAGCAAAATGTGGTCCGTCCACACAAGGGACTAGCATTCAGCTTTAGAAAGGACAGAAGTGCTGACACAGGCTGTACCGCGTCATGCTCAGCGAAAGAAGCCCGTCAAATACTGTGCGCTTCCACTTACAGGAGGGGCCTGGGACAGAACTCACGGACAGGAGAACGGCGGTACCGGAGGCTGGAGGGGAACTGTGGGGCGTGGGTACTTAATGGGTACAGCATTTCAGGTCTGCAGGGTGAGAAAGTCCTGGCGGTGGACGGTGGTGACGGTTGCCCAAGAACGCGAGTGTCCTTAATGCTGCTGAGCTGCATGCCCCAGCAGTGAGACGGGCACACTGCACGCTGGATGTCTTCCACCAGTTTTTAAACAGCAGCAGGTGTCACGTGACAACTGCCTGACGTCCGTGACCCAGTGCAGGGTCTCCACCCAGGGCAGCGCGGGGGGCACAGAGGAGGGACTACTAGAGTTCATGCGGGTTCATGTCCCTCACTTTTATTTTGGGTAACACGTGGGTGTGTTTTAAACTGTGCGTGCTCGAGGGGTACGAGAGGCCATGTGAGGAACTCATAAATAAATAAATGTATGCATTTTGGGGTGTACACACTTAAAATTTCTTGCCACTGATTGGAGAGTGCACCATGGATGCTGGAGGCCCTGGTTTAAACCCGAATGTCCCAGTCTGTGTGCCCCTCAGGGTTTGGCCCTCAGCCCTGTCCCACCAGCAGAGGACCACTTCCCTCCGCTCTCAGCTACCCTTGCAGGAGGTTCACAGCCACACTCACCCACATTTTCAATAACCCACAAAGTGCCCCTGGCCATGCCTCGACCAGGAGTCATCTCTGCAAACATCCAGACCCCCCGCCACCCAGCACACATACCCAGAGCACGGGCCCAGGGGGGCAGGCGGCCGCGCCCTGAAGGTGGCTTCTGGGAGGAGCGACACGGCTGGGGGGCTGGGGGGTCCAGGAGGGGAGCCTGTGGGGGGCTGGAGGGTGCAGTGGGGGAGGGTCTCCCCTCTGCCCCCGTGATGGGGACAATGCAGGCTGAAAGGCGAAGCTCAGAGCAGCTGACAGATCCCAGCCAAACCCCCTCTGACCAGCCAGGGTCTGCCCCGAGGCGGCCACCCACACTTCTCATATCCCCCAACCCTGCTCAGGGCCACGCTGGTCAGCAGCTGGTTAAAATCACTGGTTAGCCACACTCAGCCTGGTTAAAAGCACTGGTTAGCCACACCCAGGCTGGTCAGCAACACTGGCTGGCCACACTCAGGCTGGTTAACAGAAATGGCTAGCCACACTCGGGCTGGTCAGCAACACTGGTCAGCTACTCTCAGACTGGCTGACAACACTGGTTAGTGACATTCAGGGGGGTCACTGACACTCGGGCCGGTCGGCAGCTCTGGCTTCGGGGTCAGCGGGGAGGTGGCTTTCACTGGTTCCCAGGGCCTGGCTGAGCGGCTTCTGGGAAGGTGCGAGTAGGAGCCACAGCTGGTGCCCTCGCCGGTCCGGCATCCCCACCCGCTCTCCTACCTTGGCAGGCCGGTCACCCGACTGCGCCGCCCCAGCTCTTCCTCTGGGGGAAGGCAGCGCAGGCTGCGGGATTCTGCAGTGGAGTGCCCGATGCTCCCCAGATTGGGTGGTACTCCCAGGTCTCCCCACCCCAACTTGGGCCAGACGCCACCAGGTCAAGTCAAGTGCATCTGCGGCTCCCACAAAGTGGAACCAACTCCGTAAGTTCTGCCTCGGCGTCCCCACTGCCCCTGCTGCCTCTCGTTCAGCTGCTTCTCTGAAGCAGGAGACGGGACGGGCTCCCAGGCAGCCCCGCACCAGCTCCAGGCCTCCAGGCCCCCCTCCAGCAGGGCTGCCACCTCCCAGGAGCATCGCATGAGAAGCTGCAGCAGAAGATGCACCAGACAGCACTCCTGGTCACAGTGTCCTCCCCGGAGCGTGTCACAACCCGAGAGCACGCACAAGTGGGGACAAGCCCGCCCCTTCCCCGTGTCTCCTGGCCCCAGACGCATCGCTGGTCTAAAGCCCCAGTTTCTTCCATGACTCATTTGGCCCACTGTGTCTCCAACTAACCGGTCAGCTAGCAAGTGGGTACCAAGGTCCCTCTTGGGCAAAGCATCCAGGGTACCTCACCCTAGCGGAAAAGGCAACACTCCCACACTGTCTGGGTCAAGGGTGGGATGAGACCCTGCCTGGGACAAAGTCAGGGCCAAGAAGGGGTCTGGGCCGAGGGGGAAGCTCAGTGTCTGAGGAAGGAGGATGTTGGCTCAGTGCAGCCCGAAGGGGCAGGTGAGAGGTGGGCAGAGGGTCTGAGCCAAGCCCTGGGGCTGATGTGGTCACCCTGTAGGTGGCGGGGGGAGAAAGGGGTCACCTGGGTGGGACACCTAAGCCACTGGTGGGCCACTGAGGGGCCTGGGGGCCGGGCTGCACCCCCCAACCCCTGGGAAGCTCACCCACATCTGTGGCTAAGGGCCTCTGGAGTGCTTGCCCTCCGTGTCTCTGCCACATGGGAGTCAGGTGTTTGGGAGGTTAGAGGCGAAAGGCCACAGAAGCCCCGGGGCCACATCTTCTCATCAGCAAAAGAACTAGCAGGTATGCTACGCAGTTACGGAAGTACCACACCGAATAAAACGCCGAGTCCCGGGCTGAGGGGCAGGGCCTCAGCAGGCGGCTTCCCGGGGACAGCACAGAAGCAGGGCTTTCCGGGAGCAAAGTAGGCTCCCAAGAGAGGGGGACTCGGCGGTCAGTTCAGAAGCAGAAACACTGACGCTGTCGCAGAGAAAAGGCCCAATTTTAGGGCAAGACACTAAACAACCTGAGTGTATATACATTCACAGCTGCCTTCCTCACTGCAGAGGATGCCTTCTAAGACCCCAGTGGATGCCTGAGACCATAGGTAGTACCAAACCCGATATATGGTGCATTTTTTCCTGTACATACATAGCCATGGCAAAGCTTAATTTGTACATTTGGCATGTGGAGAAGTTAATAACAACAACGAATAATAAAATGGAACAATTATAAAAATACCCTGTCACAGAAGTCATGTGAATGGGGTCTCTTTCCTCCTCTCTCAGAATATTTTGTTGTACCCGTTTAATGCTTTTCCACCTTAACCAAGAACTCATCGCACCGCAGCTGTAACTTTTGCGGTTTTAGGTGTGACAGCAAAAGTAGCAAGAATTTTTCTCCTTCCTCACGATTCCACAGATAGAAGGTTTGTTCTTACCGCAGATCTTAGCAAATTCAGCATCCGATTTTTTTTCTTTCCTTATTTAGTGTAGAATTTGCGCCCTCTCCCTAAAGGGAGGGCTTCCTGGCTTCCCTTTGGTTTATCTGACTCGCCGGCGTCACAGCCCCTGCTCCCTGGGGCTGTTACTGAGTAGACAGGGCCACCTGAACACAAGCACTGCGATACTTTCACAGCGGACCTGGTCACCACAATGGCTACTAAGTGACCAGCAGGCAGGGGGTATGCTGGACAAACGGATGATTCACCTCCTGGGTGGGCTGGGGCCGGCTGGCCTGAGTTCTCATCACCCCGCTCAGAACGGCGTGCAATTTAAAGCATGAGTTGTTTACTTCTGGAACTTTCCAGACCACGGTTGACCTTGGGTCACTGAAACCTCAGAAGCCACAGCTAAAGGGGGGAAGACTGTACCTCACTTCTGAAGACGGCTGTGAACCAAACACACTGCTGAACGGGGAAAACCCAAATCCAACCCAAATGACCTTAATTTGTAAGACAGGGTCAGGGGTCAAGCTTGAGCCTACATCAGTTGTAAAACCCCCTTTACAAGTTTTTAGGACGCCTGAATTCATACTCAAAATGACTGACAAAAATGAATTTACCAAAAACATTTCAAATTTTTAACTGTCCATTACAGAACTTGATGTCTTCAAGCCCCTGTTTGTGGGGAGACATTTCCAGTAGCTGGAGCGTCTCTGTGAGAACTACTTTCAGAAAATTCAAAACGTTTAAGCCGTTTGGTGTTACAGGCTTAACCAGGACTGGAGACCTGCCCACGGACGGCTTCTGGTTTGGGTTTTCTGAGGGGTCGGGGGGAAGTCTAAAATTTTACCTTCGTGGAGAGGCAAGTGTTCACTGCAGAGGGAAGACTAGCTCACACACGGTTTGGATGCTTACGAACTGGCCAAGTGTTTGTAAGGAACTCCCACCGCCTTTCGGTCTGCTGCCCGCGGCGCCGGCGCGGGAGCAGGGCGGGCGTGCGCATGCGCGCCCGGCTCGCGCCGGGAGCGGCCCGGCCTCCCCGCCGCCCGTGGGCGCCGCCCTCCGCCCGCGCCCTCTCAGCGGCTTTACCTTTTCTCTCGGGTGGTTTGAAGAAGTCCGCCGAGAAGAAGACCGAGGACTCCAGGTCTTTCGGGAACTTGCCCCGAAGGTCCTCGAACCGCGGCACCCTGGCTCCAGTGAAGTTGAACTTGTTGAAGACGTCGACAGCGAGAACTGCGCGGACAGGTGCATCCATCACGCGCGGCTCCCGGGCCCTCCCGCGCGGAGCCCGCCCGGACCCTTGCCGTCCCGCCCGACCGGAACGGCTGTCCCCGATCATCTCTGACACGGAGCCTCCGTCCACCTTCCTGCGTCCTCTAAACCTGCTGGGCCCCAGGTGGCGTGCCTAGCCTTGGAGAAACACGGGCCACGTGCCTTGGAGCTCGGAGGGCGGGACAGAGAGCAGGGTGCCCCCGGCCCCCACCGCACGGGCATGTCACCTCCCTGCTCCTGTGTCCTTGCCAGGCTGCAGAGATGGACTGCTACAGAATCAACAAATCTTAGAAACCCTAATTCTCTCTGCCTCCGTCTGGAGGAGGCAACTGGGCAGGCGCTAAGACATCGGAAGGGGCTCGGCATTTGTGTGTGTTTGCCGACAGGCCAAGTCTGAAGCTGTGCCTTTCCGTCAGTGCTGACGGCCACTGCTCTGAGGGCCTGATGACGAAAAGGCTGACTGCCATCCCAGCGGGTCCAGGGTGACCCCTAAGTCATCTGCTGAGCTGTCCGATTCAACTCTGCCAATGGAAAGGGTGCCCTCGAGTTACTGCATGAGACGGGCTGTGCTCCCACCTGAGACTCTGGGTGGCCAGGGTTGGTGGGAGCCCTGGAATGTGGGAGGCAGGGCACAGGCAGGAGCCAACGGCCCCGAGGAAACGGGAGGATGGACAGGGATGACCAGCAGCCTGAGCACAGGGAGATCTAAGGAGAAAGGTCTTGGCCCAGCACAGGGGGATGGTCCCAACCCTAGAGGATCAGGGATGGACGCTGGAGGGGGTGCGGGCAGAGGTGGGCGGCAGACTTGGCCCAGACCTGCCTGAGGGCTCTGGAAGGGGCTGGGAGGCAGGCTGCACCAGGTGCCCGTGTCCTGTCCAACATTTGTCCAGCTCTGCGAGGCTCTCTCCAGGGACAGAAGCAGGAATGCCGTGGCGCTCACCCTGCTCTCCTGCCCCAGTAAAGACACGGTCCTGAGCCCACCTCCACCCCAGTGCAGGGCAGGTGGGATCCTGGGCTCAGGGGGGCCTGAGAGGTGCAGACCTGCCCGAACATCTCTGGGTTAAAGGCTCAGGCCCTTCCGGTGATAGATAATTGGATAAATCAAGAAGCGACGCCCCAAGAAAAGGCAGTCCTTTGGTCCTGCCGGAGTCCCTGATGTGCGGGCTTAATAAGCAACTGCAGGAGGAAACCAGCTGCCCTGATGGTGGGAGGACCCTCCAGGGACCTCGCTGCTCTGTCCATGCGGGTGGGGCTGGTTCTAGCCTCGGGGCTTCCTCCCCAGGAAGCCAACTGCTTAGCCCTGACCCCTGGAGCAGCACATCCTAGGCCCTCGGGGTGACTTGGTCCACAGGTGTTTGCTTTGCTAATAGCTCAGCTCCCAGCCAGGGAGAGATGCATTCCCCCTCCGCCCAGGTGTCAGCTGCCTGTCCCTGTCCCTCCCTGGGTCTGTGCATCTAGTGAGCCTGGAGGCTGGTCCTGCGGCCAGACCCTCCCCAGCCACTTCCCTGGACAGCCCTACACCCAGCTCTGAAAGACCACAGACCACCAAGATCTTGCCAGAGTGCTGACCCTTTCCCAAGAGATGGCTGAGCCCCAGGGTTCGGCCAGCGCAGTGCCCCCACCGCCCGCCTGCTGGTCCGCAGCCTTACTCATGTTGGAGGTGACAATGACAAAAGGCCTCAGGTAGGTCTTCCGCAGGTTGCGGGCCACGTTGCTGAGATAGGCCTCGAAGCGCCTCAGCAGGCGCGCGGTGCCCCCCTCACTCCGCTGAATCTGCTCCCACGCGGCCCTGGTGCTCGGGGCCAGGAGCGCGCTGCCCGCGCGGATGACGTCCTGGTCAGACAGACAGATGGCACTCACGTCACACATGCGGCCGGCCCGTGGAGGCCTGGCTCACTCACTGGGGCACAGGCTCTAGAAGGCATTCTGCTCTCAGGACCAGGCGGGGCCAGGACAGAGATGGGCAGAGACTGGGGGTGGTTTCATCTCAAAGGCGGGAGACGGGTGTCAGTGGGGAAAGCTTTCTGGGGGTCTCGCCGTGTGCATCCCGAGACACAAAGGGGAGAAGGCACCTCTTAGTAGCTGCGTGCCCTTGGCTCCCTGTGCCTCAGTTTCCTTAACTGTAAAATGGGGCGAGAGCTGAGCTACATCACAGGATGCAGGGAACAGTGGACTAATTCACATAAACCACCGAGAACACTGGCGCGAGAATACGTAGCGGTCAGCTGACGGCGGCCATCACTGCCAGCATCATCAAGTCTGTGACCTGCACGTTCCGTTCCTTCCCCAAAACACTCCTAATGCCCGTAATCAGTTTTGCTGGTCCCTGCACTGGTCTGGACACATATTTGAAAAGGGCAGTCATTTCTTGAGGACACTGGACACGACCATGATTCACAGCCGAGTGAGGGCTCCCGGCTGTCCTCCAGCCCCAGCTGGACACCCGAGCTTGCAGCTCATCCGGGACACGTGGCGCTTCCTGTCTGCCCGCCTCCCTCCTACCTCATGGAAGGTGGCATCCCGCGTGGCCGCCAGCTCGAAGCCCTGCTGGCCGCTCTCGTGCAGCAGGATGTGGGCCAGCAGCTGGTAGGCCGTCCGCACGTCGCTGCCGAAGAGTGTGTCTGGCTGCTGCGTGGCATTGCGCAGCGCCTGGGCCAGCCGCAGGGACCGGTCGCCGTCCATCCGCGTCTCGTTCCGGCTCAGCTTCTCGTTCTGGAACGGGGAGCGAGCACGGTGTCTGCAAACCCACAGCAGCTGTCCTGGGCCCCTCTTGTCACTCAGAACCTGCTACTCTCCAGGGGAAATGTCCTCATCAGAAGAGAATTTAAGAATCCCAAACCCCCAAGGTGAACTCAGGCCGATGACCATGGCACGAGACAGGAGCATTTGTCAGGCCATAAAGTGCTTGGAAAAAGACACCAAGTGGAAAAAGGGAGAGAGGATGACGCAGTGAGCCAAGAGCGGGGGGCAGGGAGGTGGCTGGGACACGGGGACCCTGCATCCACAGGCTCAGACGCAGAGCAGGGTCTGGAAAGGAGAGAGGAGACGGCTGCCGCAGGTGCCCCAAACAGATGTGATTTTTCTGGGGCCATGCTGGGCTGGGACCAGCACGATCCTGGCTGCCTGGTCGCCCACCCCTTCCTGGAACCGCATACGCACACACATCCCTCGGGTGCAGCCTACCAGGGCTTTGAGGTCCACAAAGGAGGCGGTAGTGCAGTTAAAGAGCTCCGGGGGCAGCCAGCCCTTCTCCCCGCTGCAGTGCCGGACAGCGTTTCCTAGCGAGCAGAGACACACACAGACACACAGAGACACACATAAATCCTGAAATCTGAATTGTTAATTCACCCCTCGGCTGGCCCAGGACCAGCAGGTGCCACAGCCATGAAGCCAACGCAGCTCTCTTTTCTCAAGCCTGGGGCCACGTCTACAGCTGTCTGACGTTCACAACAGGCCTTACAGTTGGCCTGAGCTGCCCAGCACTAGGAGTGCACATCTGAGCAAATCCAAGAAAGCAGAGATCACTGAGTGGCTGGCGGAGGACCCACCAAGTCTGCAGCACTGCCCACCTGCCGGGGTCTGAGGGAGGGCTGTGTGCATCCCTTGCACCATCTCTGGGACCTCCCCACGCCCCTTGAGGCACAGGCACAGCTCCTGTCCCCCTTTTACAAAGAGATCCCAACTCTGAGAATGGTGAGCAGCTTCCCTGGGTCCCCTGGCCACTACACTCTCCATGTTTTCATCATGCTCTTTCCAGGTTTTGTCATTTACGACTGAGGAAAAGGTTCTTACTCCCCCCAGCACACTGGCTACAGAAACAGCTTCAGCATGGAACATCCCGTGAGTGCGATGCCTCGGCCAGCTCTCCCGCACGCCACACGCCTCCATCTGACGTCCTGCCTGGAATGGGCCCACAGCCACACACCGTGGTACTTACCCACTGACCCTTTGGGGCACGGCACCGCGGCCGGCTGCCCGAACTTGGTCTGCGGCCACCAAATGCCAGCCTCAAATGCCCTGGGACACCCGTTGTAGATCACTAGGGCACAGAAGAAGGAAGGCCCTCAGCCCAGCACAGCCGTGCCCACAAACGCCTCCCACAGCTCTCTACAAACCCCTCCCGGGAGGGGGCCCCGCCCCCACCAAGAACGGGACCCCTCGCATCTCTCTCATTTGTGTCAAAGCCGGGGGTGGGGGTGACCCAGGCTCCGACCACGCCTCCTGGAGGGCCAGTTAATAGAAGGTCAAGCAGACCCTGTTGGACCACGAGGCCGCAAGGATCCTCCGTACCCCAGGGGTATGTGGTACACACACTCACACACACTCACACACACATAGACACACACTCACACACAGTGGCCCATCCCTGCCCTGCCGCCTCAGGGTGTCCAGGGCATTGCTGACCTTCACAGCCAAGGACCGTGACCTCGGCGAAAGGGTTGTCGCAGCGATTGCACTGGCGGCCGACGACACCGGGCTTGCAGGTGCACTGGCCGGAGTCCATGTCGCAGGCGCGGCTGTGGGAGCCGTGCGGGAAGCAGTCGCACGGCAGGCAGGCGTCCTGCTCCGGGGGCCGGTAGTAGTTCTCCTGCAAAGGCCAGAAGCGGCCCAGGACCTCAGACATGGGCAGAGGCCCTGCCTCTGGGGGACCAGAGGGCCCAGCCCGGCTGCCCGGGATCAGCGCTGCCCTCCGCCCAAGGTCTCCGGCCGGAGGCTCCGGACGGGCGGCTGTGTCCTCAGGGAGACTCTCCCTCTCTCATGTCCCAGCAGACGCTCACTGTGGGCCCCTCTGTCCTAAAAAGGACCAGAGATTCAAATGGACACCTACGCAAAAGGGTGCCGGCAGGGCTGATGGATTTTTTTTTTCTTTTTTTAATTGTGAGAAATCAGAAGCCGCCTGCAGGTGGTCACTGGACAGGTCAGGGCGAGGTCAAGGGCATGGGCTTCAGTTTTGCAAAGTCATGGATTTAGGCCCAGCTTGGCTGTTCACTGGCCACATTGCCCTTGCCAGGTCACTTGGCCTCCCGAGGTCCAAGGGTCTCCTCCCGAAAGCGGAGACAGGCTGTGACTTCGGCAGACTCGTGGCCAGTGACAGTGACACGGGCTTCTGTGCCCGGCAGAGACATGGGACAATCCCACGGGAGGTCCAATTGTGTGTCTTTCAGTGCCTGGAGGAGCCACTAAATATGTACAGTCACTCTGGGAGGGGTCACAGGGGTCACTGTCACTGTTTACAGCCCTTCTTGCATTTTTCTATGTATTTTTTCTTTAAAAAAATGTTTAATTTTTATTTTTTGATTTACACTTGTATTAGCTTCTGGTGTACAGCCTCATGATTCAGTTACACGTATATATACATATTCTTTTTCATAACAGGCCACTACAAGCCATTGAGTATAGTTCCCTGGGCTATTTTCTGTAATTTTTTATGGAAAAAACTCTAAGCATGTTTCCCCTAGTGCCCTCCCCACTTTCCTCCTGCCCACGTATGCCACGGCCACCACCTCGGGCCACGTGGCTTGTGTGGTCCTCATCTGCTAGGGCATTGTGATTTTTCAGGAGAAAAGCCACGCACAGAGGCACACGTGGGACATGACAGACGTTAGACAGAGCACTGGGGGCGTCAGAGCTGCCCTTCCTGGGTCAGCAAACCCGGCCACATGACAGTGTGTCCCTCTGAGTGGTTACAGACAGAACTTCCCTCTGGGCTTCAAGTTGCCCATAGCTGACGTGGGACACATCCTGAAGGCATGGGGTGTTTCCCGGGAGGCCGAGGGGTTCCATGTGATCTGGACTGAGAACACTGCAGCTCGTTCCAAGACCACGAGGAGGTGACCCCCACCCCACCCGGGAATGTCAGGCACCCGAGGTGGGGGTGTGGGCTGAGCTCCTCATACTTTGCATTCTGGTCCTCGCTGAGTGCTGGTCTGATGAGAGAAAATGGCCCACCGGCAGAACCACGGCTGACAGAGATGATGCCAGACTCACAGAAACTGCTCGCTTTCTGGGGACCGTGTGTGGGGCTGGGGACTTGAGTTCCCACGGTTGGAGCCAGCACACAGGTGAAAACCGGGCCTGGGGCATGTACACTGCGCGGGGGGTCAGTGAAGACACTGGGCCCCGTTAGTAGCTGAGTGTGTGTGTGCAGGTGTCCGGGGAGACGTGTGTGCAGGTGCGTGTGCACCCACCTGCAGCCTGGCCTCACCTTGCACTGACACTGTCCGTTGGTCTTGTTGCAGTCGGGGTCGAAGCCTTTGTTGACGGCACAGTGGCAGGGTCCACACACGGGGTTCCCCCACCAGCCTTTGGGGCACGGAAGGTCGATCCTGTTGGGAAAATTTGGGAAGGAGAGGAACCCTGGAGGCCTGGGCCTTGGCCGGTCTAGTTCTGGGCACCACCCTCCCCCTTGAGTGGTCTGTTTCCCCCTCGGTGGCCCCCCACCTGCAGGACTTAGAGTTTCGCATTGTATGCCCAGACTTTCGGGCCGCCCTTCTGGAATGGTTCTACCATTCCTGTTCCTAAGTTTAAGGATACTGTTCCTTAAAATAGTTTGTCTTTTCATATTTTTTCTTTTACCTGGAAGATAGAGGTGAGTACCCCCAGCTCAGCTTCCAGAAAGCACTGGCGCCCAGCTCACAGGGGGTGGGGTGCTCAGTGACGGCTAGCCAGCCCCTAGGCCAGCTCTTCATAATCCAGCCCTCCCAGAGCAGAATGAACCCAGCTGCCCTGACAACCTTCCAGGACCCAGGCATCCACCAGCACAAGACACCCAGCGGGATTTGCATCATCAGTGGTCCCCAGGTCCCCAGGGCAGATGCTGACCACATCCCCATGGATGCTCAGAGCAGCCTTTCCAGGGAGGCAGAGCAGCTCCGTGCAGCCCCAGGTGGACTCAGTGGGCTCAGAGCCGCACTCCGGCCCAGTCCTGCCCTCGAGAAAGCCCAGCAGACCCTGAGATGGGCAGCGTCCCCGGTGACGGTGCCAGGCCCCTCCGACGCGCTGGCTGCTGCCTGCGGCCGTCACCCCAGCCTGGCTCCCAGCTGGACCGCTCACCTGAGGGTCACCTGCTGACCCGCCTGTCTGTAGGAAGCCCCCTTCCCCCCACGTGTCCTTCAGGCTCCTCAAAATGCGTGCCGCCCTGTGTTTAGGATCCTGGCTAACAGCGTTCCCTCCGCCCACCCCCATACCCACTCATTCGTCTAACCAGCAATTTTCTTTTTTAGCAGAGGGACTGGGGATTGAGCCCAGGATCTCGCGCATGCTAAGCACGCGCTCTACCGCTGAGCTGTACCCAACCCTACAACCAGCAGTTATGAAGTCCTGACCTTGTATACACTAGGGGCATAGAAATGACCCGGACAGGGTTGGGGCTCCAGTCTGGCGTTTACTGACCCACATTTATCACGTAGGGAGCGCAGACCCTCGGGATCATACCCCTTCTCACTGCCTCCTCAGCCCTGCACCGCGGGCCGCACCAGCCTCAGGGACGTCACAGCCTCCTGGCTGCGACCCTTGCCTCTGCCTTCCGTCTGCTCAAACCACACTCCACACGTGAGCCAGGGGTGCTTTGACACCAAGACCTGATACGCCACTTTTCTGCTGGGCCCCCATGGCTCCTCAAAAGCTAAGCTCTGTTCCTGGGTTGCAGGCAGGCCCCCGCCCAGGCCTTGTCTCCCCAGTGCAGAACATGCCTAGGACAGCACACGCCAGCTCTGCCCGGGGACTCTGCCTGCTAGCTCATCAGACCAGCCTCATCCCATCACGGCTCTCCAGCTAAGCCCCATTGGTTCCCCAGGAACGCCCTCTCCCTGCAGCCTCCCTGACTCCCATCCTGCCATCACCCAGCGGGCTGTGCGGTGCCAAGGGCACTGGCTGCCTCCCGCTCACGGTGGGGTTACGGCGCACTCTCGTCCCCAGGGGACAAAGAGCAGAGCAAGGTGTCCCTGACTGCACCCACACGGCTCCTGCTCCAGGAAGGATGGCACTGGCCGAGGACCACCAGCCATGACTGCATCACCGCCCAAGGGGCTGGAGTCCTGATGTGTGAAGACCCTAGTGGCCCCACCTGCCAGAACGTGATCCACCTGTGATGACTACACACCTGGGCTCCTGGGGCCTGGAGAGCACGAGGCTCCCTGATGAGCTGCACCAGGACCACGTGCAGTCAGGTGACTGCAACCCCGCGACTCGAAAGATCAATGTGTCCTGTGACTACATGCCTCTTCCTGCATCTCAGCGCCTGCCTGCTCTGGCAGCAGGGCAATAGATAAACGAGTCACATTGTACGTTTCTGGGGTGGAAATGTGCTCAAACCGGGTTAGTGTGAGACGCCCAACTGGATTCTCACTTACGTCACACCAGATTGAAAGAAAATGTCCCTGTGATCCAGATTCACGTGTATTCGGGGTTTAAACAACAGACCAGGGCAGGGGAAGCAGCCGCGGGGACCCTGGAGTGGGGGGCGTCCGCTCACTTGTTCTCGCAGTACTGCCCGTAGTGGCCGGACCCGCACTCGCACACGTAGCCCCGCGGGGACTCGGGGCTGTGCACGCAGGCCGCGACGTGCTTGCAGGGGTTCACGTGACATGCGTCCACGCACTTCCTCCCGAAGTACCCTGCAGGGACAGGCCAGCGTTACCCCACCCAGACCCCGCCTCTGGCGTTGCAAGCCCGCCGCCCGGACCGAGACCCCCTAAGTTAGGATCCTCCAGCAGTCTCCCCGAGACTCGGCTCCCCACGCTGCTCCGCAGAGGAAAGCAGCCACGTCCCAGGAGTCCCAGGAAACACAGACACCCAGCGGGTGGGTCAGACCTGACGACGCGGCGTTGAGAGCCTCCCAGGCTGCCCCCCTCAGGAGGGAGGGGCACACGGTGAGCAGGCCCCGGCCGAGCACGACTGCATCCCCTGAGTGCAGGGGCGGTCGCAAAGTGTTATTT
The DNA here is from genome assembly GCF_048564905.1 of Vicugna pacos. Taxonomy (NCBI): domain Eukaryota; kingdom Metazoa; phylum Chordata; class Mammalia; order Artiodactyla; family Camelidae; genus Vicugna; species Vicugna pacos. Next base: position 63,800,878 of record NC_132998.1, read on the forward strand.
TTCAGCGTGTGCTCTTCACTTAGTCTCCCCAACGTTGTGTGTGCCAGGAGGGTGCAGCCGGGAGTGTCCCCTGTGCCCCAAGTGAAGAGGCAGGAAGACAAGGCCACTCCCAGTTGCGAAACAAAGCTCAGGGCGCCAGGGACCCACAGGGCGGGGACGGGGAAGCCAGTGCGGAGACTTGGCTTCCACCCCAGAGCCGTCGCCCTCCGCTGAGTGGCATCAGGGAACGGGCCGTGGGCACCCACCTCTGTCGCAGACGCAGGAGTAGCCGTCCCAGGTGTTGTGGCAGCGGCTGTGCTGCGGGCAGGGGCTGGAGGAGCACGGGTCCTCCACGTCACAGCCGTCCTGCACCCTGACCTTCAGGGCGTCATTCATGTTCAGCGTGGCGATGTTGGTGGCCGTCTCCCCCATCCTCACTCCCTGCGTCAGAAAAGGGCAACCGGGCTCAGCCCCAGGGCCCTGGGGCTGGGGGAACCCCGAAAGGGAACCAGGGGCTCCGGGAACCTCAAATGCTCTGGGGTCTCCCATTTCAAAAGCGATGATGCCTCATCTATGAAGAGCTGAGACTTGTCGGGGGAGGGGTGCAGAGGGGGTGGGGGTGAGGGCAGGAATGAGGGCACTTCTCCATCTGTTGGCCCTGGGTCCCAGGCAGGGGACAGGCCACCTGGAATGAAGACGGAATGAGTCCTTGTTCTGCTAAGCCCATGGCGAGAGTCACAAAGGAAGAATGATGTGGATGGTGGGAGAGCATGGCGGCGGATGAAGGTGGGAGGGGCGGATGTGCAGGGGGGCGTCCCGGGGTGGGGGCGACCATGTGAGGCTCGCGGCGCCGGCTCACCAGGGTGCGGCGGCGCAGGCAAAGGAACTAAGGAGTTATTTCCTGCGCTGGGGGGCCGGGGGCGAGGGGAGCAGGAGGACGTGACTGTGACTTTACAAACAGCTCCTCCGGCTGCTGCTAGAATGGCGGGTCTCAGGGACGAGCCGGGGACCCGTTCGTGAGCCTAGGGGTTGCAGGCAGCGAGGGCGGACTCCAGACAAGACTCGAAGGCAGAGCTGCGGGTGGACGACCGTGGTGTGATGCGGGGAGGGTGCGGGAGGGGAACAGGGAGCCTGGGGAGGGAGGAGGGCTCTAAGTGGAAACAGGGTGTGTCAGAGTTGGGTTGGCGATAGACAGCTATTCGTTTACTGAAAAGTAGCAGGACACCAATGACACCCAATACGGTGCTGGCCGGCCCTGGGCCGGCCCTCGGGGCTGGGGTGGCGGGGAGGGTGGCGGCGGCAGGCCACCCACTGCAGTGCTGGCCAGCCGTGGGGGCCGGGGTGGCGGGGAGGGTGCAGCGGCAGGCACTCGCACCTTCATGCAGCCCCGGAAACCACGGCGCACGGAGACCTTGTCTTCAGACACGCCACCCACGATGATGCTCCTCATTCTCAGCCCGGGAAGCTGGTTTCCGATCTGCACCGTCTCCTGCACAAGAAAAGGGGGAGACTTCCACCATCCGGAAACTTCTGCCTGGGAGGAACGTGCTCAAAGGCTGACACACAGTCTGGCAGGCAGACTCCCCACAGCCTGGGGACATCTGCGCCTCCAGACAGGACCCGGCTCAGCCTGCTTATGGAGAACACAGCTGTCCGTGTGGGACGGGCGGGGTGCAGGAGCCAGGACAGGGGACACATGTCTGCACCCTGGCCCAGCCCAGATGGGCAGCTGGGGGTGCCACAGGCAACCCTCCCATCTCTGCGATGGGTGCCACTAACGGGCCACTGTTTGCGAAAGCTTGGGAAGCTAGGAAGGTGACAGCGAGTAGAGAACATGTCCACGGTGGCAGGACTCTGGGAAGGTCTCAGCCGGATCCTCAGGCTCAGGAAGACGTGCACGTGGAACACGACAGCTGCTTATTCCCAGAACCAGACGTCAGATGAGTCTGGACTCCAGAAGCACTTAAGAATCACAAGTGGCCCCTCAAGCGTGTGGGTGTCCCGTAAGCACGCCTGGTGTTACCTGGCTGTGAACCCGAGAAACCCGGCGTGGCTCAGCAAGCACTGAGTGCGCCCTGCCGGAGCGCCACCTGCCTATCTCAGGTGGCTGCACCTCGTGGTGTCCCACAGCCCCCTTCTGGGGCCTGAGTGCTACTGCTCACCCACCCGTATCCTACTCTGTACCCCAGAGCCCTGAGTGTGCAACTGTGGCTCAAGACAGCTTTGCTAAAAGAAACTGTGACGGTGGGACACACAGATGGACCAAGACCAGTTCCTGGCTCCGGGAGCTGACATCCAGAAAGGGGGTGAGGTGCGGACTCTGGTGACCTCAGCATAAGGAGGAACAGGAGGCCCAAGTTCAGGGGGGCCCAGGAAGCACTTCCCCAAATCCACACGGGCCTGGCGGGTCCTGGCACACGGAGGGGCCCCTCCGTTCTCCCACAGGCCCAGTGGAGGGGTCTCTTCTGAAGAGGGTACAGGCGCCAGCTCACCTGGTCCATGCCATAGTCCAAGGTCATGACTGCCAGGTACTTGATGTCTTTGCCCTCCTTGGCGCTCTTCAGTTCTACCAACAGGTGGTGCCACGCCCCATCGGTCACGCGTGACCTGGACAGTCGCATGGACACCACATCAGAGGGGCCGTGGGACACCTCAAACTGGACATAGTTGTTCAGGATCTGTAGGACAGGGAGAGCTACACTGGTGACTGAGGTGATGACAACAAAATAAAATAACAAAGCCATGCAAACAGACGCACTGGATCAAAACGGACCTAAAAATTAGGCAAAGTTTGATTTGTGGCTGTTGGCTGTAACACTCCTCAGAATTACATGCCTGTGGGGGGAGGGTAATAGCTCAGTGGTACAGCAGATGCTTAGCATGTACGAGGTCCTGGGTTCAGTCCCCAGTATCTCCATTAAAAAAAATTACATGCCTTTTTCTACGGTAAGAAGTGTCAAACGGTGACAGAGTTCAAGTCAGATGAAGCCCATTAGACTTGAGTATGTGGAACAACCACAGATTCAGGTGACTGTATTAAGCTCTTATTTGGGGTATGAATGTCACACTTTATGAGACAAGATTCAGGCCACCATGTTCAGATATATGTATGAAAAAACCAAAAATCAGCATAGCAACTGGCCTAAGATGTTCTTGCTTTAAGAAAATGTAACCAGGGCAATGCTGAGATCACGTCTCCCTTTCCCCAGTGGAGGCCTGGGTAGTTTGGACCAACCCTCCTCCTGAGAACACCTAGAAAAATGAGACAAAATGTTGCAGCCCACCTGTCTAAGGCATCAGAGTGACTCAAGTCACTGCAAGTTAGAAAATAGAAATCTGCAGAAAGGAGCTTAGGGCTTTGCCATACAATTGTCAGCTGGTTCTGGAAGGCACAGCTGAGACTGAAAGATGAGCAAAGCTTTCTCGGCTCATGGTGCTGGGAGGATAGAAACTGGAATTCAGAGCTTGCCCAGGGTGGGAGCTGCCAACCAGAAGCAGACATGAGGGATAATGACACCATCATCCTAGTTTCGAATTCTCTCTAGTTTTTCTACATGATGTCCAGCACTCAATCAAAAATAACCAAGTACCTGAGGAGACAAGAAAGCATACTTGAAACAGACCCATGGGAATCCAGACCATAGAATCATCAGACACAGACCTGAAAATAATCATGGGAACCATAGACCTTTCAATGAAACAGATTCAGGTGACCAATATTTCTGGATGTAAATGTTCCATTTCATGAGATAAGATTCAAGCTACCATGTTTAAATACATGTGAGAAATGTGAAAAAACAGCATTGCAACTAACCTAAGATACTCATGTTAATAGATAACTTCAGGGGGGAAGGTATAGCTCAGTGGTAGAGTGTGTGCCTAGCATGCATGAGGCCCAGGGTTCAGTCCCCAGTACTGCCATTTAAAATCAATCAATCAATCAATCAACCTGATTACCTCCCCTCACTAAATAAATAAATAAAAATTTAAAAAATTTTTAAAGAAGAAAAAAGATAACTTCAATGAAAAGAGCAGATTTAAAAAAAACTATTAGTGTACTGCTTAAAAGAGAGGCACCTGAAATATAACAAAACAGAAACATTGAAAGAAAAAAGATAGAAAAAGATAAACACCAACAAAAAGCTGGTGTAGCTATATTAATATGAGACAAACTAGACTTTGAGGCAAAAATAAGTACTAAAGATAAAGAGGACTTTTGTCATGATAACAGAGTCAATATTCCAGAAAAATAAAACAACTCTAAATTTGTATGTGCCTAATAACATAGCCTCAAAATCTACAAAGCAAAAATTGACAGATATAAAGGAAGAGATAAAGCCACAATCAAGACTGGAGATTTTTAACTCACTTCTCTCAGTAACTGAGCAAACAGACAAAAAAAAAAAATCAACGATCCAGAAGATTTGAATGCCACGCGAACAAACATCACCTGCTTGACATATATCGAACACCACAGGACACAACTGCAGGGCATACATTCTTTCCAAGTACAGGTGGGACATTCACATAAAAGACTAAATGCTGGGCTGTAAAGCAAGTCTCAACACATCTCACAGGTCTGAAATCATACAGGGTACCATTCTCTGACCTACAATTATGCTAGAAACAATAATAAAATGATTTACCAGAAAATGCCACCTGTTTGCTAATTGAAAAATATACTTGTAAATGCCTGATGGGTCAAAGAAGAAATCATGATGGAAAACAGAAAATATATTTAACTGATTATACAGATAATGCAACTAATAATGTACTTTGATTTTCAGTATGAATCGATAGTTGAAGAAGGTAATTTTTCACCTTTGTACATTTTGTTTCCTTTCGTTCCCCAGAAGTCTAAGTCAACTCATTACCTTTCCTCGCCGTTCCATTCTCTTTCACTGTCCTTGCTAACAAAACCCCACAGCCAGCAGATCAACAATGAGGTGACGGATGTCTCCAAACAAAAGCAGTGCCTGCGGAACGATCCCAGGACGGTGGCAGTACCTGCCACCTGTGATCTGTCACCGGATTTAACAGCAGCCAGCTTATCCCACTTGACAATGCAGGTGGACGTAGGGCGCCTGAGAGCAATTTCCCAAATTGCTTGGGCTGGAGGATGAGCCTGTGGCTTGTGTGGCCTGCCGTGGAGGCCAGGAACACCTCGACTGCTGCCCCAGAGCTCGCGGGCCCGTGGGAGGCCTGCATTCCACACGCATCGTGTGGGAATAACCCGGAACACTCCTGCAACCCTGGCTGGCCAGCCTGTGGGAACTGCCCTGGGGCGGCCTTCTGGGTGGCCACTGGGGTCTGGAGGATCCTCCCAAGGTCACCACTCCTGCCACCCAGCCTTCCTCAGGGAGGGGCTGGCCATAGTCCCTGGCAAAAAAACTTCATTTTTGGGTTAGCTACCCATAACGCAATTACTCAAACAATACGGGAGTTTGTGGCTTCTGGGGCTGTTCCTGCGGACAGCGTACTTTTTCCTACAGAGACCCCACTGCCAAATGACAACTGCCACATTCTAATTCATCACCTCAATCAGCCAATTTAATTTGCCCCAACGGTGAAACACCACAGAGGAAAACACCACCCCAGGCAGAGCTGCGCTTGCCAAGTGCTGGCCAGAGCCAGCTCCAGGGCCGCCTGGTAAACTCGTAAAATTGCTGGATAATAAGGGAAAGACAATGACAGCTGTAATTATCCCGGACTCACAAACCGCCTTCAGTGTGACCTGAGCGAGCCTGTGCTGGAAACAATCCTCAACGGTGACTCGGGGAGGGGACAGGTGGAGGTGAGGGACACGTGGGAGGTGGGGGGACAGGAGCGAGGTGGGGAGGCGGGTGGGAGGTGGGGGACAGGTGGGCGCAGAGAAGGAGACACCCCCAGGCTCTGAGCCCCCAGTCCCTGCCGGAGCAGAGTCAGTCAGGCCTCTCTGGGACCCTGTCTTGATCTGTGAGTCTGCAGCCTCCCAACCTGCTCGCCGGGAGCCCTCGGAGTCCTGCCCCGCTGACTCCTGACAGTGCGCTCACGGGGCGTGGGCAGTGCTCTGTCCCCTCCCTGTCCGGTCCTGTCACATGGAAGCATTTCCAGATGCACAGCCCACAGGGACGACGGGAGAGGGTCCTGTGGACACGGCAGGACCTGGGCGACGATGAGCCAGGGGACCTGGAGCTCGGAGTTTCTGGCTTCACAAGGGATTGCACCCCTGACCGTCTGGCCCAGCGCAGCCTCCCTGTCTGGGAATGGAGTCCACTCTGCGCTGGCCAGAGCACCAGGTCAGTCCCAGGGCCCCGGGGAGAGAAGAGATGGCACACAGCTCGGTGCGGACACAGGGCTACAGCAGAGGGGACCGGAGCTAGCTCTGGGAGGAACTTTCTGATGGTGGGAGCCCATCCACCTGAAGCAGGTGGTCCTGGGATGACAGTGGCAGGTTCCAGTGAGGCCTGGCCCGGAGGCAAAAGAGGAGGCGGGCAGAGGGGCAGAACGTCCCGGGGGTGAAGGGTGCAGGGAGGGGCCAGGGGCCGCGCTGGCTGAAGACGACAAACGGCCTGCGAAGGAAGCCTGCCCTGCTCCCCGAGACGGTGTGCGCACAGGTCCGCCGAGTCCACGCGGTCACGGACATATGTGTACACACACACACACACACACACACACACACACACACACACAGACTTGCAGGAAAGCCTGAAGGAAAGATAGGAAAAACAGCCCAGGGATGGAATCCTGCAAACCAAGACAGGGCGTCCTGCTTGGGCAAGACTCCCACAGGCCACTGCTGCATCCGGGGGCGGGTTAGGGGACAAGCCCATCTGAGAAGAGTCATCAGTGGACTTCCCAGGAGGGAGAACCCTCTGGTGTGGCTTCCTGGATCAGAGCGGGCAGCGTTCACACAGAAACATCCCGTCTGTGGTCACTGCCTGGAGACGTGAGGACAGAGGACCAGCTCTCGGCGCAGGGCCTGGCCGGGCAAGCCTGCACCCACGCCTGGGAGGTCCCCGCCTGTGTTCGTGAAACTGCACCTCCTGGACCCTCCAGCATCTCAGGACCCCAGGCTGACAGCGAGGGCAGGAATTCCTCCAATTGCCTCCAGCGAGGACAGCGGGAGGTGGGGGGCAGCCTGATGGAAGACCTGGCGTGGGTCACAAATCAAAGTAGCACACTTACTTCCTCAAATGAAATGCCTGCAAGCTGGGAAGGGGCAAGGGGAGACCGGCTGGGACAGAAGAGAAACCCGGATAGAGAGCACCAGAATAAGCCCGTGCAACCCGCAGGAACTCCGCTCTCACGCAGCGTCTTCAACACACGGAACCGCAGAGACCAGAGAGGAGAACACACGCATGGTGATGCGATTTTAGGAAGATTTTTAGGAAACTTGTAGCTGAGCATGACCTCTGGGCAATACGGGCACAGGAGCAGGAATCTCCACCGGTCGGCGAGGCCTGCTGTTCCCACCCGGAGGTGCTCACCACCCCACCGCCCGGAGGCCGGGGCTGCCGCCCGCAGCACAGCAGGGCTGAGGTTCGCTGCGGAGGAGCGGGGCCCCCAGCCCGCCCAGCCCCGAACTTACTCCATCTCTGGGAGTAAAGGAGAGAGAAGTGAGAGGCTCGGGGGGGCCAGGCTCCCGTGTGGCACTCTGCTTGCTTCACTCAGGTGCACACCTGCCGTGCAGGTGCCCGGGGTGGGACGTGGATCTCGCTCACCTGGAGATGGAGCCTGGAGGACACGCCCGCCGTGGCCTCCAGCAGCACGCCGTCCTCCTTTCTGGTCCGGAACATGAGCCCCAGGTACCAGGGAATGGAGATGGTGACGTCCAGGTCGCTCCAGGACACGACACTCTCCCCGCTGAAGCGCTGGGGGTGGGGCATGACTGTGGGCACAGACGCCGAGACCGCTCAGAGTCACACGGGCCCCTGAGAGTCCTCCTCAGCTGCAGGGGAGGGGGGCAGGCTCCCGGGGAGGGGGGCAGGCTCCCGGGGAGGGGACGGAAGGAACCCTGGGCCTTTGTCATCTGAATGCAAAGGAGGGTCTCAGGCTTCCACTGGTGGGCGCTAGCTCTCTGAATCCAGGAGCCACAGCTCTGCAGAAGCCCACACCCCCCAGGACACTGGCCACCCTCCTGGGGAGTGAGGCTGAGGCCTGGGGGGTCTCAACCACAGCCAGTGTACGGTCAGGGGCTCTTAGGCTGGGTGGCAGGCAGAGTGGGACACCTCAGGAGACTGGGGTGCTGGGGGGCCCTGTGAGCCCAGCCTATCTGTCCCAGCCCACACCTGCTGGGCTGAGGGCCCTGGGGCCTGGCAGGGGCTGTTCTGAGCGCCATCCCCCAGTGGGACAGGGTGAGGCGGCTGTGCACCCTGCACACGCACCTCAACCCTGCAGCCTGACTGGCCTCAGCTGGTGTCTGGGGTGAATTTGCAACCCCCAGGCTCATGGGCCACTGTTTCTCTGCTCCTGGTGATGGCACAGAGATGGAAAGGCTGCTGGAGGCTCCCAGATGGTTTGGGGGGAACAGGGAAGTGGCAATGGGGGGATCTGCAGCCTCAACCAGTCTGTCACACTTGGAAAAGGCCTGGGTGCCAGACAGACCCGCAGGCAGGCCTGATGCTGAGTCAAACTAGCTTCCTCATTTTGCCTCCAGACACCTGCGCATCGCAGGCAGCTGTCCACCCCAGGACCTCACCCTAATCGCTCCAGATGAGACTGCACGGTCATCACAACGAGGTGTGAGAGGCCAGACCAGCAGCACAGGGCATGCCAGGTGGGGCTGCCTTCGGGGGCAACAGCCTTGTGAGCACCAGGCATCTGTTTCCTGCTCTTAGGAGCCCAGACCTGTTTTTCCTGGCACTGTCGAAGCCGGACCTGGGGCCTCCATAACAGGAACCCGGGGGCATGGGCAGCCCCGCCGGCACTGTGTCCACCCAGGCGTGCCGCCCCTCCCTGTGACCCGAGCTTCCTGCACATGGTGGTCAGCCGGGGCTGGGCCTGACCAGTCCACAGGGCCCGGATGAGCCCGCCCACCTGCTGCCCAGAAAACAGAACTTCATGCCTTGAAAGTGCACGGTGCTTTGTACACAAAGAATCAGGCCCTGCCCGGTAAGTCCGCCCCGACAGGGATCGTGGCTATAACACAGTTCCATGTCACGTGCCTCGGCCCCGGCAGTAACAGCCCTGGGCAGGGTGGACTGCCTGGCGCAGGTGAGCCCCGCCTGCTGGCTCCACCCCGTCCCTCTGCCCCGACCCAACGCTGCTCTCCTCCAGAACATTCTGTCCCAGTTCCCACCTATTTCTGCTTCATCGACTCCTTTGAGAATCGGAGGAAAGTCGTGGACACCATCCCCCTAAAAGAGTCACACTGGAACCCCCAGCCCACCCCGTGGGGCGAGGGGCCGCGGTGAGGGGCGTCTGACTTCTACAGAGAGGCCGTGGGCTGGGGCCAGAGGGCGGCTCCAGGCAGCACTTCTCCTGGCCATCAACTTGCTACTGAGCTCCGGGCATCTCCAAGGCGGACCCAGGGAGCACGCCCAAGCTTATCTGGCTTCGATCTACCCCTTTTGGCTTACCTTAAACTTAAAGAGCGTCAATGATTTTTAAAATGATGACTCTTATTTAACACTGCATTGCTTCAAAAGGAGCGAACTGTTTAAAACCTGCCAGAGTCTATAACTGCAAGGGCGGGGCTGGGGAGAGGCCCTGCCTTTGATGCCCACAACACGGTCCAGCAGGGAAGCAGCCAGCTGGAGGAACCCCCGGGGCGGTGAGAAGGGGCATGGGGGTGTCGGGCCTGGGAACCTGCCCCTTCAGGCCTCGGGGTGCCTGTGAAGCTGGCTGCCGCCACCAAGAGACCCAGCCAGGCCCCACCTCCCTTCTCTGACCCTCCTGAGCTCCCAACGTCACGCTGGCCCTGCTCAGACAGGGTGCTGTGTCCTGCACACCCATCCTGGAGCCCCCAACCCCGCTCCAACATCCCCCGCCCTGGTGCCCCCAGGAACCTTCTTAGCCTCACCCCAGCCCAGGTCCTGTGCCTGCTCCCACTCGCCACCGGACCCAGGCCTGGGGACACACGTGCCCTTGGAGGCTGCGGGCCCTGGCAGTTAAGGCCCACCCGAGTGGCCCCGGCCCTGACGCCAGGCCTCACCTTGCTCACAGTTCTTCCCGCCAAAGCGGAGCGGGCACTCACAGACATACGTGTTCCAGCCGCTGACACAGGTGCCCCCGTTCTGACACCAGCTCCCCTCGCAGAAGTTCCTCTGGGCAGTGCAGCCTGGAAACAGCGTGCGTGGCATGGTCCCGGTGCGGGGAACAGGGGCAGGTGGGGGTGCGGGGCACTGCCACTGTGTCCTAGCACCCACGCTGTGGGAAACGTGCCCGGTGGACACAGCGGGAGGGCAGGCAGGCAGGCCCGGGACCCCCGGAGCATCAGAACATGAGACCTGAACTTGCACGAGGCGTGCTGCCCACGTCCAGAGACTCTGGGGCTCCGGGCCATCCACCAGCTGCCCAGGCCATCTGGTGACCTGCTCAAGGCCATGGGACCGAGTGACCAGGTCCGGCCGGGCCCGCCCACAGCTTCACCACCACCCAGCAGGACCCCAGACACAAGAGCAGCTGGGCGCACATGGGCTTGGCCCCAGGAAGTCACTGCCCAGGACGTGGAGGCGGCCCTCCCGCGCGGCCGCCGCAGCCCCCACAGCCCCCACAGCCCCCCCGCAGCCCTGGTGGGTGGCCCTGCCTTACCTGCCCTGGTGCCATTGTTGGCAATGAAGCTGGCCATGTCCACCTTCCTGCCGTCAATGGACAGGTTCCGCATGCAGCCCACAAACTGCCGGTTGTGCACGGGGAAGTCCTCGGGCAGGTTGGGGACGCCCCCCAGGAGCAGAGGGCCCGTCAGATCCAGGGACCTGTGGAGGCAGCACCACCCTCTGTGATGGCCGGGTGGGGAGGGGCGGCCTGACCCCACGGGGGCCTCTGCCGCTGGGCACGCTCGCCGTCTGAGCAGATGGAGGCCAGGCAGGCAGGTGGCCGGCAGGTCCGAACACACCCGGCAGATCCCACTCCTGGTGCCACCACTGGTTTCCCCCAGCTTGCGCCAGAGCCTGACAAACTGGACGTCCCGGGCGGCTGCCCCCGAGTCCTGCCCGCTGGCTGAGCCAGTCCACACGGGAACGGGACGTACAGAGCCAGTGGCGCCACATTCCCCTGGCCTCTAATGACCTGCAAGGGAGGTCACAGCAAACCAGGACCCTGGATCTGTAGGAGCAGCCGCGTGGCTTCGGGCAGGGGCCGAGCGGCTCCAGGCCCAGCTGTCTTATCAGCAGGACGGGCGTGGTCCCACCTCCATCTCAGCTGGGGGATCCGACCAAACAGGCCTATTTCCCACCCAGTGCTCAGGGTGGACCAGGCTCATCGGACTGCGGTCTCCCAAAAGCTTATTAAATATCCCACCAAAACACAATCAAGAATGACTCGAACAAGAACCTTCGCTCTGAGGTTTGAAGCTGGTGTTACAAAAATAGAAACACGGCAATGGCCACTGAGGTCCATGTCAGCACCTCTCTGCCCTGAGTTAGGATGGGCCCCAGGGGACCTCTGGGCCAGAGGGTGACACGGCCACTGTGATAATGGAGGGAGGTCGCTGACTCAATGCTGAGTCATGGGGACCAGTACTTACGAGGACAAAGTCAGGGATGCATGGAGACAGGCCTGGGGATGGGTGGCTTCCAGGGCCAGCAAGCTGGCCATCACATCCCTGGGGCTGGCCTGTCCACACTTTGGCAGTTGTGTCAAAGGGGACTTATTCTAGAAAGTTCTACTGTGTTGGAGGAAAGGGGACAGAATCTGACTCCAGGCAGATTGGGGCCACCGGGGTGCTGGGCCCAGAGTGCCACGTCGGGGACCCGCCCAGTGGAACCCCTTTTGGAGCAGTGGCTGTGGCGGGTGGACACGAGGGCCTCCCTTCCCGGGACACTCACTTCTTGGAGCCGCTCTGAGTGCCCTGGGCTGCACAGCTGTAGTTGCCGACAAAGCTGCCAAAGCGCACGGCCACGGCCGTGTCACAGTCATCCACGGTCACCACCGCCACCTTCTCTCCGGACGGCCCGTGGGGCAGGCCCAGGCGGCCGATGTGGGGCTGTGGGAGAGAACGCACCAGAGGCGTCAGCGGGTTCTCCAGCCCCAGCACACGCCCGCACCCCGCCGGGGAGGAGGACACGTGTGGGGAGGAGCCCCCGGCCTCGTGGTCAGTTAGTCCCTGAACCAGCTGTACTGGGTCAACAGTGACGCCTCCAAGTTTATGTTTCTTCCCAGACCAGAACGTGACCTTATTTGGAAATAGGGTTTTGCAGGTGTAACTGGTTAGGGTGAGGTCATACCACGTAGCAGGGTGAACCCTTATCCAGCGTGACCGCTGTCCTTGTAAGACACAGAGACAGAGACACACAGGAAGGGTGTCGTGTGACAGCGGAGGCGGAGAGGATGCCCTGCAGTGATGCGGGCACAGGCACCAGCCAGGGGGCACCCAGGACCCGGCACCCCCAGCGTCTGGAGGAGATAAGGAGGACCCTTCCCTAGAGCCCGCGGGCAGCGAAGCCCTGCAGACTCCTCGGTTTCAGACTTCCAGCCTCCAGAACTGGAGGGGAATACATTTCTGTTGTTGCAAGCCCCCCCCCATTTGTGGTATTTGTTAACAGCAGCCAACACCAAAGCCCTGGGACCCTCCTGAATGTCAGAGTCTGCCTAAGAGTCCAAGCGACGGCTGGACCCGCATCCACACCCCTCCTGCCCAGGTCCCTGCTCACCCCTCTGGGTGCTCCTGGATGCAGGTGCCCCCCGGCCCCCATATAGCATGAGGCTCCCAGTCCTGGCCAGGAGGCAGGGGACCGCAGGCGCTCACGTCACGCCTGGGCTCACGCCTTTCCTCACCCTGGAATGACCTGCCAGTACCTTCTGCTGGTCCGGAGTCCCCAGCCCCACCCTCCCTCCCCGCTCCCCTCTGCGGCCATCCCCGCGGTTCTCAAACACTTTGTCTCCCTGCCCAGGGCTGGTTGTAAGAACTCCTGTGGAATCAGTGACAGGGCACACCCTGCTCACTTCTGGAAGAAGGGTCCCTTCTCGAGGAGGCTGTGCTTGGCGTCCAGTGACAACCCTCCCAGCAAGGCAGCCCCACCCGTCTCTGGGCGTCTCTCGCGGGTCTCTGGGCTGCCCTGGGGGACACCGAGCACGTTCCCCCCGACAGCCCTCAAGCTCTTTCCAGCAGGAGACAGGGAGACTGCTCATGCAGCCACGTCACGTGGGACCGCTGCAACATTCCGGAAACATGGTGGGCAGGCTCGGGCTCGGCCAGGCCACCGAACTTCCTTCCCCACCTGTACAGCCTGGATGACAAGACCCGCATTCTGTGACAGGCTCGTGGGTTAGCCCAGATGACAAGCGCAAAGTGTCACCAAGCCTCACCATCAGCACGTGACACCCAGTGGCACCTTCTTCCTCCAAGAGAACGTTTTCTCCCAGTCCCAGAAGGGCCCTCCCATCACCCCTAAAAACAAGGGCTCAGAGCCTCCACTTCATAGCTCTGGGGTCAGTTTGAGTTTATAACTTGATGCAATTTTATGCTTCTCTATAATATTGGAAATAGGTAGTTGTAAAAACGTTGAGAATTTAATTAAATCACCCTTGATGTCTTTTAGTAGGAAAATAACAACTACACAGTTTATTCCAAATCTTCCATTTTTAATAAGAACAATGATTTATCCATTCGACTGAGGACACTGGGCTGAAAGGCAGGACATAGAGTTTCTGGTAGCATGAATTCAGCCAGGTAGCCAAGCTGTGCGACTCCAAGAAGTCTCATTCACCCTGGTGGTCCCCCTTGGAGTCGTGCAGTGCACAGCCTGCACAACTGTACGTGGCAACCCCAGCTGAGCCTTCTGCTCCCCCTTGGCCAACCATGTGACCTGGACAAGGCCCATTACTATACCTCAGTTTTTCTGGCTACAAGATAAGGATTTAATATTAGAATATCAATGTTCACCGTGTTACAGGGACTTTGAGGCTCACATCAACATAAAACACAGAAGTCTCCCCTCGAATCCTTCTTAGGTAAATCCAAGGGAGAAGGCTTTTACCACGCCACCTGATATGGTAGTCCACAGAAAATCCTTTTCATTTTCTTTTACGTCAGTCGATGAGATCACAAAGTCGGCTAAGCTATATCCTTAAAGACTTCACCTTCAGTTAAGCAACAGTTAGATAAGTATAAGAAATAATCTGTTTTCTTGCTCTGTAATAGCAGCCCGTGTTACAGAACACGTACAAGTGCCTATTACGAGATGCTTAACTATTAGGTGCGATCCTGGGGAAAGAACCGTCCCCTAGCTGTGCGAGCCCCGTGTTATCTTTACAAGTTATAATTTACATTTTTGGGGATGGGTGTGAGACTTCCAGAGGGAGGACGAAAACAGCACTTATGTTTGGGAAGCTCTAATGAGATGCAGCTGCTGTTTACAGAACTGCAATTGTTGTAAATAGCTGCTCATCACCCACGGCCCAGCGCCACGGGATTCAAGCAGAAGCAGCGGGAGGAAGAAAACTGGAGGCGAAAGGCAAGAGTCAGCGTCCATGCTTAGAGCAGCACTTGCTGACGTGAGCCAGCCCCCTGGTGAGACAGAGTTCAGAGTCTGGCGTTAGCTAATTAAAGCAGCGAGCGTGACTTTCAGGAAGACAAGCATCACGCAGCACCTGCTTCTTGGTTCCTACTCCCAGACCCACCAGCCACTGGGTCCAAAGAGACGGACGGCCCTTTGGCCTTCAGAACCAAGCATCCTCAGAGTAAGAACTGAAAACACGAGCAGGAGGGACGCACAGTGCGGTATCAGGGAGAAGCCACGCATCTGAGGGCCGGCTCCCAGCTCCACAGCATCCAGATGCCCCCACCCCTGCTCACACCACCCCAGAACCAGCAGAACCCTGGCCAGTCTGCCCCACACACATGCCAACTATCCACGTACAGTCAGTGTCACCAACAGAACATAAAAGCACAGAAAGCAGCCATGGGCAACAGGAAACAATGCTGCAGGTGACTCAGGATACAGGGATGGGGGGTCCTCAGAGGGTTCAGCAGAGACACCACCTGACCTACAACCCTACCTGCTCCCAGGTATAGACCCAAGAGAACCGAACACAGGGACTCAGGCAAAAACTTGTTCACAAATGCTCATAGCAGCACTGTTCACAATAGCTGAAAGGCAAAATACCCCCAGAGTCCCTCAACAGGTGAATGGATAAACAGAATGTGGTATATCCATTCAATGGAATATTATTCAGCCACAAAAAGGAACAAAACACCGACACACACACTACAATGTGGATGAACCACCAAAACATCACGCCCAGGGAAAGACGCCTGTCACAAAACGTCACATGTTGTACAACCCAATTTGCAGAAAATGTCCAGAACAAGCAAATTCATAGACAGAAAGTAGATTAGTGATTTCCGTGAGCTGAGGTGGCAGGGGAATTGGGAGTGACTGCAAGAGGTTCCATTTAGGGTGATGAAAATATTTCAGAGCTAGAGAGACGTGGTGTTTGTGCAACATGGGGAATGCACTCAATGCCACTGAACCGTTCACTTTAAATGGTTATATTTTATGTTATGTGAATTTCACCTCAATAAGAAAAAAAAATTAGACAGGCATCCACCATTCCTAACGCCCCCTGGCCACTCTCTACCTGGATAATTTGAGAAGCTCCTCCCCTCTTTTTATCTGTGAAACGGGGATAAAATGCATTCTGGAGGCTTCTGGTCAAGACTGTCACAAGTACGCTCTCCATCAGGGTCGGGGCTGTGCAAGGCAGGGACACAGGCAGCCAAACTCAGGCGGGGAGGGGACCAGAGACGCCAGCAGGTGCCTTTGATTTGGGCTCAGTTCATCAGTTTTCATCCAGGAAAGACAATCATGGCTAGAAGGCCAGGAGGGAAGGGAACCTGGAGAATCAGGAGGCGGAGGCAGGGCCCGGCTCCGTCCGCAGGTCCACCTCTTATATGTGCCAGAGGGAAAGTGGTGCTGGCGCTTTATCCAGCGCCCTGAGGAAGAGCTCTGGTTGTGCTGGCCCCGGGGGTGCGGAACGAAGCATAAAGACCGAGACAAAACTGCTCCTTCGTATTTCTGAGATGACATTGCCACACATTTGCACGAAGGAAAAAGGCAGCCTGGGGAATATAGGGGCCACACGGCAGTGGACGGTATCGGTCAATTCTTGGATTAGTGGGGTGCCAGGCACAGGCAGGGAGAAGGTCGGAGTCCCTGCACCGTCCTTCCTGGGGCTCGGCTACGTCTGGTGGGGCAGCCGTCCTGACCGAGGACCCCTGTCCCCACTGACCCCGAGCCCTGCCCTGTAGTAGCCAGGCCCAGACACCCAGGGGCCGAGAAAGCCAGCACGAGGTACGTGAACTGGAGACACAAACCAGCTGGCAGGGCCTGCCGGTGGTGCCGTCTGCACCCCTAAGTGTGCACAGGCCGCTATGGGGCAGGTGGAATCGGGGCCAGTGAGGACAGCCACCACCTGAGAAAAGTCCCAGAGGCCCGCGTGTGCTTCGGGGGGACGGAAAGCAACAAGTTTGCGAATCTGTGCAGATGTGAGTTTCTGGGGTCCATCAAGTCGTCACTCGGGGTCCGTCCCTTTCTGTTTCCCTTTGGCTTCTGTCTTCTCCCCGCACAGGCCCCACCCTGGTGTTTCCATTTAGAGGCTCCGAGCAGCCCGAGGTGCTGGGGGGGGGTGTCTGTGAGCACAAAGGCCTTCGGTTCTTACGAAGCGCTCACGTTTCTGCAGCCTTTAACCCGCTGCGGACAAGTCCTCGTCAGGAAGGCTGATGGGAGTTCGATTTCAAATGCTGGACGCGGGAGGAGGCGCGGAGGGGGGCGCCTGGAAACCGGACACCAGGAGGGGCAAGTCCTGGGAAAGAAATGGATTCCCACCCTGTGTCAGAAATGATTAACTGTCTTGCTATCAAAGAATTCACAGATGGCTGGACTTCAGGAATGTCACAAAGAGTCAAAATGCAGCCTTGAACGTGCACTAGGAGGCCCAGACCCGACGGGTGGACTTGCTGAAAGCAGCCCCCCAGGTGGCAGCCACACCCAGAACTGTGGGCGGGCAGGGCCCCGCCTGTCCTGGCACCGAGGCGGCGAGACCCCCTCAGAAGCAGGACCGGTGTTTCTCGGAAGCAAACCGGCAGACCGTGTCAAGAGGAGGAAACATCCAGACACACGTGCTTCCATGATGCAAACCAATCCCCGAGGAGCCCCCGAGGAGCCCCCGAGGAGCCCCCGACAGGACTTTGCAGGAACACAGACACCAGACAAGGGGGCGGCCTCCACGGAGGCCTGGCTCGGGCCTGGGAGGGGCGCGCACACCTGTAGGCAGGTAACAGGAGGTTCTAGTGGAGATGCTCTGAGTCTCAGCCTCCCCGCCTGTAACACGCAGGTGTGCAGCCCCTCCTGCCCTCCAGGCAGGCCGCGGCCCTCCCGGACCTCCCAGACCCCGGCTCTCTGGTCAGGCCGCCACACAGGTGCTCTGGGCTCCGTGATGCAGATGTAAGTCCAGGTCTCTCATAGGAAAGGGGTTCACCACCAGCACCACACAGGTGAGGAATGTAGGAAAGACAGGTTATGGGACGCAGCATCTCTACACCGACACCCCACCCACTTGCCCACACCTCACCCCTTCTGATGGTTCTCAAGGTACTTAGACTGAAGGCCAGTGTCTGCAGCAAGGACCCCATCTGCCCACTCACAAGGAATGCCAGGCCCTGGGACCGGGCTGAGCCACGTCGGGGCCCAAGGAACGCACGCCATCAAGGTCGGGTTCACCTGCAGCCTGGAGCTGTCAGGCAGGCGGTAAGAGTGACACTGCTGAGGCCGGCCCCCCCGGGGCTGTGAAGCAGCCAGGCATCCTTGGAACTCAGCAGGGACATGCGGTCTCCATGCAGACAAAAATGGCCTGTCCAACGGAACCAGGCTGCCCCTCAATGCAGATCCGTAGAGGCCCGGGGCCCGAAGGCCACTGATCCCCTCATCTGCATTTTGATGGGAGTTGCGGCCTTTTCAGCAGCAGCAAGAAGTCACTCTGCCTTCTTCAGTCAACAGGATGCCGGGAGAAGCCCAGAGTCCCCCAAATGAGGCTGTAAACATACTGACTCCCAGAGTTTAACATTAAGACTTAAGCTCAGGCCTTCTTGATCTTTTTCCTTTAAGACATCAGATACCAACACTCTGGGAAGGACACAGCATCCCCTTGGGGTGTGGAGAGCAAACTGCTGCAGGGAAGCCTGACCAGGCCACCAGGCGGGCCACTTACCCGCCACCAGGCAGGGCGGATGGCTCTGGCTGAGGGGCAGGTGCCCTGACTCCCTCGCCTGCCAGGGGCCTGGGGCTGGGGATGCACCGCTGAGCTGCGCAGCCCTCCTGGAGAGAGGCTAAGTTCAAAGCTCCCACTTCTAGGGTCATTTGGAAGCGCGAGCCTGAGCCCCTTGGCAGAGGGACAGGGGACAGCAGCATCCACAACCTCCAACGAGCATCACCTCCCAAAGGCCAAGAGGTCACGTCCTGACCCCACTCAGGAGAATCCCCTGACCTCCCCCACGCCAGGCTCAGCTGTAACACGAGGTAGAAGCAGCGCCTCCACCGTGGGACGAAATGCACGCATTTCAACGCCTGCTGCTGCCAGGTGTTGCTAAGAAAGACAGAAAAGCCAAAATGTGCACAGTGGCTCTTCTTCCTGCATTTCTGCTGTTCTCATACTTTCCTACATAAAAATATACAGTTTCTTTTTACATCTTTAAAGAAAAAAAGAGCAGTTAGCAGCCCGAGTCACCGACGCCGAAGGCCCTTGCCAGGGCTCGGACACAGAGCGACCTGCAGCCCGGGAGCCTCTGTTTGTTCAGTTACCCGAGAAAACTCTGGGCTCTGCTAACAGGCTCTTTATTTTCGGAGAGTTAAAAAGAAAAGACTTTTAACAAGAGTCAGAACCAACTGGTCACCTTAAAAAAAAAATCATAGCCAAGCCTTCTGCTTCTCAGGCAAGACGGTCAGTCCAGCTCCTGACAGCTCTGGCCACAGGTCAGAGGAGCTGCGTGCTTTCCTGCTCAGAAATGGCAGCCCCTCGGGCTGCGAGGTGGAGGTGGACGGAGGGGCGCTTGTGCGCTTGGCGCTGTGTGCAGATGAGCATCTCCCGGCGGCCCCGGTGGCCTCCGTGGGGCTGACTTTTGTTCTGGAAAAGACCCGTGGGCCACGGCGCCAGCCCCTCACTGGGCCCAGCCCTCACCAGACAAAGGCTCCCGGTCCGTGTGAGGGAGCCAGGAGCCAGGAGCCTCCCAGCTGCTGTCCCCACAGCGCCCGGCCATTGGGGCCAGGCCCCCGTCCGCAGCCCCCCAACCGGGCAGCCCCCCAGGTTCACTGGGAACTGGGGGCTTCATGCAGATTTGCCTGCAGGAGGTTTCTTCTCCGGCGACAAATGAACAGCTCAAAACTGGGGGTCTTAACGTTTAAAGAGCACCCTCTTGGAAAGCTGGGGTAACACGTTCCTTCTCTTGGGGGCTCTGTGGACAAGAAGCCGCTCAGCACAAGCTGGGGGACCCCCCCAGCATCCCATGAGAAGCCCCTGCTCCTGTGCACGTGGGGGCTACGGGTCTGACCTACGGCTGCTCCTGGCTGGACCAGAGACGGGGCGGGCGCCCTGAGCAGTCGTCCCCTTGGGTCTGCGTGGCACGGGGACCGGCGCCTCGGAGGGGCTCCTGGGCCGCAGAGACGGACTCTCTGGGCTCAGCCCACACAGTCCCAGGACAGAGAGGACAGAACGCTTTGGGCAGTGACAAAGTCACTCTGGGCGTCGAGGGTTCGCAGGTCACAGGTCATCTTTTCAGAAAGACTCCTCAGATGGACGGACAAAGACTTTCAAGAAACATGCACACTTACACAGTCAAGCACTCCCTCATTGTGCGGACACACGTGCACACACACTCCTGCAAAGCCCCAGCTGCTCCTACTGGGACCCTAACAGGCTCCTTTCTGTCCCCAGAGTCTGGACGGCGGCAGAGAGACCCCCAGACACTCAGCTTCTCCCTTTAGACCGCCAGGCCTCCCACGCACCTCGACCCTCTTCTGCCACCAGACAGGGAGTCACCGTGAAGCCAGTGGCGCCTGCGCCCGCAGGCGACTTTCCATGACAGGCACAGCACACAGGACATAGGGTGGGGCTGCATCCCGGGGACGGACTGTTTCCACAGCAGGTGACTCTGCCGTCTGATGAGGCCGTGTGTGCAAAGGAAGCAGGCGGCTGTCCCAGCTCCCTGGGCTGCCAGCAGGCAGTGATCCACCCTTGGGGGACCCTTGCCCGGCTCCACGGAGGACACTCAGCAGGCCCTCCTCAGCCTGGCTCGGTTCCAAGGGAGGTGGACATCACCCTCAGATGGACGGCTAAACCGAACGCCGTCGACTATGACGTTGGATGTGGACCGACTGCCCACGGGGTCAGACCTAGCAGAGGCCATTCCCGTCCCGAGAAACTGGCTGAATGAGCAGGAACCTCAGCTGGAGAGAAACCAAACGCCTCGCACCCCAGACTGTAGACCCGAGTGGTGAGCCCACCCGGTAGGAAATGAGTGCGGCGCGGGGACCCAGGGACTCGTCTCCAACAGGTGTCCACTCTGCCGCTCTGGTCAGCTGGAGAAGCAAGGCTGAGACCCCAGAGCGGACGGGGGGCGGCATCGAGCCTGCCTGGCTGTCTCCACCAGAAAGTTCAGTGTTCTTGGCAAACACTGACCAACCCTTTAAAAAAGCTTGGCTTCCTTATCTTGTACATTTTTAAAAATCAAAACAAAAATGGTTTATAATCCCATCACCCAGATGACCCCTGCTGTATTCTTTAACAAAACCCAGAGGAAACTCTAACCTGAAAAGACACCCGGACCCCAGTGTTCACAGCAGCACTATATGCAACAGCTAAGACACGGAAGCAACCTAAGTGTCCATCGACAGATGACTGGATAAAGAAGTTGTGGTATGTATACAATGGAATACTACTCAGCGATAAAAAGAAAAACATAATGCCATTTGCAGCAACATGGATGGGCCTGGAGATCATCATTCTAAGTGAAGTAGGTCAGAGAGAGGAAGAAAAATACCGTATATCACTCATGTATGGAATCTGGAAAAAAGGACACAAATGAACTTATTTACAAAACAGAAACAGACTCACAGACAGAGAAAACAAACTTATGGTCACCAGGAGGGAAAGGAGGTGGGGAGGGATAAACTGGGAGTTTGGGATGAGCAGATACTAACTACTGTATATAAAACAGATAAACAACAAGGTCCTACTGTGCAGCACAGGGACCACATTCAATATCCTGTACTAGCCCATAATGAAAAGGAATATATGTACGTATGGATAACTGAATCGCTAGCTGCACACCAGAAACTAAGACAACACTGTAAATCAACTCCACTCCAATTTAAAAAAAAAAGGCGAGACACCTAAAACATTGCACAAAAGTATAAAATGAACACAAAAGCCACCTCCTTTCTCATCAGCCTTATTCCCGAAGGCACCCACCGTGCAGCAGACTGGCTGTAAAAAGAGCTGTAGTGATGCCTCCTGTCACCCACTCACAAGGAATGATAACTCTCTGAGGTTTTAAGACACCACACTTTGGATGGATCACGACCCAGCAAAGGTATCTGATACACGCTGTTGACGGATCTGTTTTCAGGGGAGGAGGGTGTCCTTCAGAAAAAGAGAATTGCACATGCCAGCACATATCTGTGTATCTTCCAAAGTTCTTTTTTTTTAATTTACTTATTTGTTTAAATAGAGGTACTGGGGACTGAACCCAGGACCTCGTGCATGTGAGGCACGCACTCCACCACTGAGCTCTACCCTCCCCTTCTTTTGAAGTTCTTTTAATTAAGTTTTTTGAATTAATTTTAGATGCACAGGCAATTGTGAAAAATAACAGATCCGGTGTGCCCTTTACCCAGTTCCCACCAGTAGCAAACATCCTGCAGAGTGGTGGCATAACACAACAGCCCAGATGTGGACCTGATACAGTCAGGGCACGGAATGTTCCATCACCCCTTGGACGGCACCTGCTGCCCGCTCACAGCCACACCCCACCCCCCAATCCCAGGGGACCACTCATCTGTTCTCCAGTCCTGTCCCCGTACAACCTTACACAAGAGGACCCGCACACGACACGAGCCCATGAGGCTGGCTTTATTTCGTACAGACATCAGTAGTTCATGCCTTCTCATTACTGAATAGTCTTCCGAGTTCCATGGGGAGGGTGTGTCCAGTCTGCTCCGCCATCGCCCGCAGGGGGCTTCTGGGAGGTTTCCAGCTTGGGAACATTAGGGGGAAAGCTGCTGGGAACCTTTGTGAACAGGGGTCGTGTGGACATGAGCTGTATCTACATTCATGAGGGATGCTGGCCTAGAGCCTTCTTTCTGGGTGCTGTCTTCATCTGGTTCTGGCATTAGGGCAATACAACTCCATAAAGTCAACTGGGAAGTGTTCCTGCCTCTTCTTTTCCCTGAAAGAGACGGTACAGAGTTGCTGTAATTCTTTCAACATTTGGTAGGATTCTCCAGTAAAGCCACCTGCGCCTGGAGATTTCACTTTGGGGCGTTTTCAAAACACAAATTCAATTTTTCTCAACAGTAACACAGTTATTCAAGTCATTTATTTTGTATTGGTCAAGTGGTGGCAGCTTGTGTTTTCTGAGGACTTGAGAATTTATCCCTCATACCGGCAGTCTGAGTCTTCTCTGGGTTTTTGATGTGGGGGGGTTTGTTTTTGTTTTTGGTCAGTCTTGCTCGAAGTCTGCCAATGTTAATTGATCTTTCCAGAGCTCTTTGTTTTATTGAGTCTCTCTGTTTCCTGTTTTCAGTGTCGCTGGATTCTGCTCTTATCTTTCTTCTTTCGTTCCGTCTACTTCCACCAAGACCAGCCCGAGTTCCCAGTGGGAAGAACTCATTTCAGAATGATCTACACAGACCCGTCCGTCAGGAGCAGTCACTCTTTCGCAAGCTGGGGGTGGAAATGTTTACCTGTCTTGCACAACAGGCTCGGGGGAAAAAGCACACCTACGACAAACTGATGACCACAAACCCTCCAAATCCGCCCCGAAAGCCCACAGGTAGGCGCAGGCGGAGGGGCTCCGTGTCCCATCCGTGCTTTGCAGAGTGCAAGGTGTCCATGCAAAGGCTCCACCTTTAACATACCTCCCCAGGCCAACGCCCAGCTCCGGCAGGCGCCCCAGCTTCCCTGAAGGTAAGTGAAGCCACCAGACCGTCCCACTTAAAACGTCACCAAGCAGGAAGAAACAGTGACCTGACTTTGCCTGCCTCTCTGCCTGCAGGGTCGACCCACAGGGACCCTCCCAAGAGGTGCTGGCCTCTGGTCTCTGGCTGGCTGGGGCCCGTGGGAGCCCAGGAGGGGAGCGGAGGGAGGGCGAGAAGCGGAGGGAGGGCGAGAAGCAGCGGGAGGGCTCTGCAGACGGTCACTTCTCTGCACAGGTGGCTTCTCTCCAAGACCCCTTCTGTCTGAGTTCCATTCTGCCCTCTCCCCTGGTTCCTCTTGGCCTGAGGGCTGTCATAGCTCCTCTGCAGCCCCGGGTCCTGCACTGACCAGCATGGACGCCCCACGCCCTGCCCCTCTTTGGTGATAAGCCCCCCGGGACCATCCCAGTGAGGTTTCCACCTGTCTCCTGGTGGGAAGGGAGTGCTTGACTGGTGAAACAGCCCACACAGGGTCCCGGGCCCTGGGAGAATTGGGGAGGGTCCAAGGGGCCCCAGAGGTCTCCCACGCAGGACCCACTTAAGGACCAGCCACGACACGGATGACAAAACAGACGCCTGCTGAGTGACTGGCCCCTCGCAGACTGCCGTCAGAGCCGCCCTCCCCACCAGCCTCCAGCTGCATCCCGACTTGGGCCCGGTGGCCCTCCCGCCCCTCCAAACGTGCTCGCTACCTACCGGCTGAGCCCTGCCCGGCCCCCGGCGCAGGGAGAACAACTCAGTGTCTGGACAAGGGGGCCAGGGACACAAAGCTCCCAGGAGACAGATGTCCGTAATCCCCGTGAGCCCTTCCCATTGTGTGACACGCACGGAGGCCTCAGGAGAGCTGTGCAAACTGCTTGGTTTCCTCCATCAGACAGCCTCGGGCAAGAGAGGAAGCAGCTGAGCTGGCAGGAGAGGAAGGCCTAATCCGTGCGGAGGGCCTGGCTCAGGTGCTGCCGGGAGGCCGGCCTGGAGCAGAGCGGTGGGGGCAGGGGTGCTCGTCCTCTCCCGTGGGCTCCTCCTTCCCCAGGGGCCGTCCCAGGGCCCTGCAGTGGCGGGCTCACTCCTCGGTGCTCCCTGGAGGGTCTCTGTGAGCAGGCAGGGCCTTGAGAGACTCCCAGTGTGCAGAGCGGTGGTCAAGGAGGCTGCCCCAGGACCTGGGCAGGGCCGGCCGAGCTGTGACTGTTCCGTGACACGCTGTTGCTTCAGCCATCGGCGGGTGACTCTGAAACACGCTATGTGCAGGTGCCCTGGCGGGGCAGCCAAGGCTGATTCAGCCCCGAAGCCGAGTCTTCAGCCGGCCCTGGGAGATGCGTCTCCCACTCAAGCAGGAAGGAAAACGCACCCGGGCACGGCCTTTGATTCCCTGACACGGAGCGTGGGCTCCCCCAGCCCATCCCGACTGGCTTGCATCCTGCCGGGCACTCAGCCCTCAGGAAGCACTTACCACCGGGGCCCACCGACCCCAGGAGGAGATCTGAGGCTGAGAGCTCAGAGGTGTGCGAAGGCCAGACTTCGGGGCACAGCGTCCCTGCCCCAGAGCAGCAGGCAAGCAAGAGCGTCCACGCTGACCCTCACTTTTCCTTCTTCCTACTCAAGAGCGTGTGCAATGTCCCAACAAAAGCCCGAATGTGTCTGAGCCAGAAAACCACTGACCCCTGTCCCCATCCTTGGACCAGGAGGGGCCAGCTCTGCTGACAGCATGCGTCCTCGTCGGCCCTGCTCAGACTCGGGAAAGCCGCCCAGCAATGTGGACAGAGAAATCCGGGGCCTGCGCACTGTCCTGCCCGCCGGCTGGAGCAGGTTCGAGGCCTTGATTGATCTCAGATACAACAGACCCTGTGCTCAGAGGGATGGTGCCCGGGGCCATGGGGACACAGAAGTGCACAGAGCGCAGATCTGGCCTCGGGCTCCTGACCCTGCAGGACGCTGGGTCCCAGCCTTCCCTCCTGTGCCCAGGAGACAGCTGCTGTCCCTCGCCTGCTCCTTTGTGAGAGAACGCTTTCAGGGGAGACCGTCCCCAGGGGAGAGAAGGGGCAGAAATGACCTGACCTAGAGTGCAGGTTGTAGGGGGCAGAAGAACTCACTTGGGGGAGCCCCAGGTGGGAGAGGCCCACAGGTATCTACGGGGGAAAATGTGCCCTGTGGGCTAAGACACTGGGAGGAAAACCCCACGCCGTGCCCATCCGCCCTCGAGGCCCCGGAAGTCAGCAGGAGGGGAGGCTCTGAGGGTGCGACCCCACTGCAGCCTCACACAGCAGCCACGCGAGGCTGCTCCCAGGTGGCCAGCAGGTGGTGAGCGCACCTCTCACTGGCTAATAATCGTCCCGAACAGCCACAGGAGCATCGCGTCAGCAGAAGACTCTGGGGTTTGCGACAGGACAGCCGGGAAGTTGCAAGCGTGTCCCTGGAGGCGCCCTGTCTCCCTCCAGCCCCCACTGCACCCCCCGCATCAAGCAGCCAAGCACTGATGAGATCACGCCCCGGGAGGGTAACAGAGCAAGGGCGGCGGGGCTGCCAGGGGGCTGCGCCACCCAGGCCCCGTCCCAGGCACCCGTGAACATCCTCTGCTTGGTCCTCCAAGTCCCAAGAAGAGCGCCGGGCCCCATGTCGCTTCAGATCTGCACCCTGACCCCATCAGAACCTTCCTTTGCCCTCATCACAAATATGGCGCAGACTCAGAACCTGCCTGGCTTCTGTCCTAGATGATGGGGGGGCAGCTCTCACCCACAGGCCGGGGACAAAAACTGTGGTCATCATGCAGGGTGATCGCTGCTTGTGGCCTATTTAGGGCAACTGGGAAATGAGCCGTCCAGGGCAGGCCAGACGTAAAGGAGGCAGAGGGCTGGGTGGTGCCAGACCAGGGGAAGGAGGGGGAGGGGAGGGGCCTCGATGACAGACACCTCAGGCCCAAGGGCAGGAGGCCCTCGCTAACCACTGCTGTGTCAATACCCTGAAAGGCAGCAGACGTGAAGGACACAAAGCACTCTTCCTCCGTGGGCGCATTTCTCACTGAGGGAGGGCCCCTTACCTGCCAGCCAAGCCCAGGCTGAGCCCTGCGGCCTTGGGGGGCGGGGGTGGGGTCTGCGGCCAAGCTCAGCAAGCGGGAGGCGCCTGGGAGCTTCCCAGGAAGGCGAGTGGTTTGCTAAAACCACAGCAGTGGAAAACGGGGCATTTTGATGCAAAAACCACCAAGGAGTTTCCTTACAAGCCAATAAACAGCAAAATAAAAGGACACCCCTAAAGCCCCCAGGCCGTCCCAGCATTTCCTTGGAGAGCCTCCTGACTCTCGGGTTTCATCCAGGTAAGAGCGGAGGAAAGGAGTTTCGCTTTGGAATTGGGTTTGAATGGCCTGGAATTTTAGCCTCCAGTAATGACTTGGCCAAGGCAGCTGTAATGAATAAACTCTTTCTGCGTCCTTCTCAGTGTAGGGTGGTCTCCGGGGTCCCTGTCTCCCCGCCCAGCGCTCCCTGGGGGAGTATCCGCCCCAGCACAGGCCTTGGGTTTATTTACACAGACCCTCAACAAACGCTCATTTCCTAAATACCTTTTTCAACCAGCGTATTTATTTAAATTTCAGAGTATAAATGTCTGAAGACAGAAAAGCTGCCAGGCTCCCCCCACCGCGCCCCTAGGCTGGAGGAGGTGGGGTGGCGCCGCCCTACCTTGTTGTAATACTGCACCTGCACCGAGTGCCACCGCCCATCACTCACGCCCCCGGGAACCTGCGGGGACACTGTCGTCGTGGTCTCACCTGTGGGGCAGGGGGAGATCCAGAGAGAAAAGACAGGTGAGCGGGCCCCTGAGGCTAAAAGTCCTTCTGACAGTCTGGACAAACGTTCTTGCCAACCCAGAAACATTTTTCATGGCTTTGCAAATGTCGGCCATCTACAGAGGCAGCAGCACACTTCAATGATCCCCCAATTTTTGGAAATCTGAGCTGTGTTCCCAGCATTGTAAACAACGCTGCAGTGAACATCTCTGTGCATTCGGGATCTCTCCCACAGGACGGATTCCCAGATGTGGATCCAGGGATCAGCAGGTGAGCAGGCTCGAAGGCGCTGCACGGGGTGGGCTGGTTTTAACCGACAAGGCGCCCGTGACATGCTCTGAGGGCCACTCTTTCCGGTGCAGGAGGCTTTACCTGCTGAGAAGGTGAGCTGCACCTGCTCGTCCACGATCTCCAAGGCGATAAAGTCGTGCTTCTCGTTGAAACGGCCATTGTAGAGCAGCAGGGCGTTCCTCTCCTGGGTGGCAAACCTGCGGGGCCAAGCAGAAGCACATCACACAGCGGATGACCCCGGGGTGGAAGGTCTGCAGGCAGCAGAAACCAGAGGCTGCCCAGAGCAGTTAGCCTGGCCGGGGTGGGCGAGGGCAGGGGCCACACTCAGCGAAGACTCTGGTCCCCAGGGCTCTTTTCATATGAGGGGTTGACAGTCCATAAAATCTGATCAGTGGCAGTCTTCTCTGGAAGGAACAAACCAGGTTCTAGGGGGGAATTTGGTGACCACGACCCATATAAGGTGAAAAGGTTCCATCTGCACAATGTTATAGACAGATGAAATGGCCACTATACCATCGGGAAATGTTTGGACCAAATACACATGCAGTGCCTCTTCTGCGGATGTGCCCCAGGACACAGGGATGTGGGTGCTGATGACCCCTCAGGGCCAAGTCCCTTGTCTCCACCACCACACTCCAGCCACACTGAGTCCTTTTGCTCCCCAGTGCTACACTCTTCCCTGCCCCCGGGCCTTTGCACCTGTTGTTTCCCACGTGGGGAACAATCTTCCCTGGCTCTGCAGCTCTCCCGTACGCCACACCAACTGTGCTTTCCCCAGCTCATTTTATCTAAATGGTGCCCCTACCCCATCAACCCCTCATTTCATTTCTGAAAGCACCCTGCTTGTTTATTTGTTTACAAGAACGTGCGATCCTGCAAGGGGAGGGACTAGGATTCTCATTCATCGCTGCATCCTGGAGACCAAAACAAGATCTGGTCCAGACAAGCGCTGAGTCAGCGGATGGACGCCCGCACGCGCGAACCGACGGACGCGTGAAAACGAGCAGACTCGTCAGGCTTTAAGCATTCAGACCACTTCCTGCGACAAGAGGTAAACAGCCTCAGAAACCCTTCTCCCACCCCCGTGGTCCATCAGACCCAAGGGTCCCGGACACACCAAGTCGCCTCGACGCCTCCTCGACACCCAGGTTACAGAGAACCGGGCAAACCTCCCGAGTGAACTGGGGACCGTTTCCTGAGTGAGCTGGATGTCTCCCTCATCGGAGATTAAGTGGGGGAAATTCTTTCCTTTGATTCCAGGTTGGTTTATCTGTTTTCGTGCAGCAGGAGCCTGTCAGAAAGAGCCTGGGGCGCCTGACCTCAGCCGTTTCCCTGAGTTAGTTACTTAAAACTGACAGTTCCCGTCCGGACTCGACACCCCGTTTAGAAGGTGGCAGAGGACACACCTGCACGGCAGAGTGGATGCTCTGGGCGTGGAGTGAGCAGGTGGAAGGAGGACGCTGAGGTAAGGCTGGGATACGCACTTGCGGCCCGAGACTCCGGGGCACACCTGCTCCCCTTTGGTGGGTCTCGCTCTTGTGAGTTTCCCTTTGGACCGAGGTGGGAGCTGGTCCGGGGGGTCAGGGCTGAATGGTCCTCCGGCAGAAACCCTCACTGCTGGGGACCGAGAGCCAAAGAAGGGACCCAGGGCCACGGGGAGGGCCTGAACCTCGTAAGGGAAAAGAGGAAAGGCCAGAAATAGAAACCGAGGCCTGGCAAGGGGGCCCGGGAAGGAGCGAACAAAGGACGGGGGCGGGGAGGCGGGGGAGGAGAGGCTGCGGGACCGTGGGGCCGGGAGCCCGGACCCTTGGCAAACAGAAACCAGAAAGAAGAGAAGCAGCCTGGAAAGAACCGCCTGAAACAAAAGCCCCGGGCCGGTGCCCCAGCCCCCCTTTCCCACGGGGCGCCCCTCAGGAGGCGGGGCCCGCTCCTCCGGGCCCTGCTCCAAAGCCACCACAGCCCCAGCGTGTGACTGCTCTTCTGCCCAAGTTCTGGGGGGGCTTTTTATGACTTTGCCTTTGGAGCAAAACCCTCCCGGTTTGGCGTCGGCCCTGACGTTTCAGCCGTCGTCAGGCGTACCGGAAGTCGTCCACAAACTGCTGTCAAATGTGATCGTCTGAAATACGAGAAGTGAGGACACAGACACCACGTTACGTGGACATTTACTTAGACAAGAGTATTCTTTCATTTTTTTCTGAGTCTGGAGCCGACAGACACCCTGTGTTGGTTTCCGGCATGTCTGCCGGCCCCATGTCGGTGGGCCTGCCTGCCTACAGCACCAGGACTTCTGGTCACCTTTGAGGTCAGCCTCCTGCAGGTCACTCACTGTGCTGCACGTGACAGAGGGTGCCGACCACGCCCAGGGGGCTGTGGCCACCTAGACACCAAAACCACATGCCAGCGACATGTTTGCCTGAAGATGCAGGGCGCCTTTGACTTGGGGGGCAGGCACCCATGGAAGCCATGTGGGACAGAGTGGCCAAGGTCCCACAGAGGAGCCCTCAGTTTGGAGGCTGTGCCCACACGGTGGCTTTCTGAGCACAGGGCCTGTGGGCGCAAGGCGGGGGCCTAATATTCCAAGCAGGCAGGGGCTTGCTTGTGAACGGGAGGGTGAAGTGCCAACCCCCGTGAGCCCTCACGACTGGCCTGGAGAGGGTCCCTCGTTAGCCGTTTTACCGAACATGGTGGAGCTGGAAACCGGGTACCAAAATGTGGGCAATAACTTCAAAACGGTGGGGCTCCAAGTGGCCCAAACCTCCAAAACCGGTTTTAGAATCAAATAACGCTGCCGCCTTGCAGTTGGGTCCAGGGGGCCGACTGGAGCCACGTCCCCCACCTCCCGTCTTGCTAGCTCCCGGAAAAGGGGTCAACGCTCTGAGATCAGGAGCAGATTGCAGATACTAACTGTACACAAATTAAGCAACAAGCTTCTACTGCACAGCACAGGGAACCACATTCGGTATCTCGTAGTTACCTATAATGAAACATACGAAAACGAACAGATGTATGTCTGTGTGGGACTGAAACACTGTGCTGTACACCAGAAACTGACACAACACTACAAACTGTATTTCAGAGCCAGGAGCAGGGCCGCCAGCACACACACGGGCTCCGGGGATCACAGCCCCCTTGCTACTTTATCAAAGCTGGTCTCCAAGGGAAATTCAGGAAGAGGACAGAAGCTGGGAAATGCCTGCAGATCAGGACGAGCAAGCCCTGGGCCAGGAGGCTTATGGGGGTGGGGGGAGGAGGTGACATTAAGAGCACGGGCTACTGGCAAACCCTGTGGGTCCCGCTGACCAGCCTTGCCGCCTCAGGCAGGCTTCTCAGCCCTTCTGCCGTAGGCTCCTCGCCTGCGGGAAGGGGGTGACAGTGGTACCCAGCTCCCAGGGTCCTTGTGAGAAGGAAACGAGCCTGACAGGAAATGAGAAGGAACCAGCACAAAGCCCGCATGTTGCTGCAGTGTGGCGCACGCTGAGGTCTGAGATGAGCTGGGCAGAGCCCAGCAGGTGTTTCACGGGGTACCAGTCTCCCTAAACAGAGCGTCCTCTGAGAGGACATCGTCTGCACCCAGTGCACATGTCTGAGCCCAAGAGTTTACCGGGCGGCTGGAGCAGGGCCAGGTGGGTGGGGCAGCTGACACCCCACGCCACTCGGAATGCCCGGGATGGCCGCCCTCTGCAACTTTACCCCTCCCACCCCCCACCAGGCCAAAGAGCCCTCCTCTGGGAGCACAGGAGGCCCCTGGCCGACGTCACGGGGCCACAGGCAGGGAGCAGCGGGCACTCGTGTCTTGTCTGCAAGGAACAACCAGCTCGCTGACCTCTGGGAGCCTGGGTGTTGGGACACAGGATGAAAAGCCCCCGAGGAGCTTCAGACCAGCAGGTGGTCAGGGACGGACAGAGCTGGGCCTCAGCATGCGCTCAGAAGCCCTGGGGCCTGAAGCCCGGAAACCCCGGCCACGGATCCCATGCAGTCACTGAAAGGTTTCAAAAGGACAGGCATCTGCTTTGGAGACTTTAACACAAATAATCTGACAGCCAGCACAAAAATAAGGATCAGGAAATCTGGCGTGCGTTCCCACCCCAACCCACGCGCTAGCGTGGAGGACAGGGTTCGGGTGAGATCCGAGCCACGATGTACAGAACGCCCATGCTACCCAAGTGCCCTCACCAGGACCCTTTCGGGGCAGTCGAGGTGGACGGCAGCCTGATCCTGCAAGCAGGGCTGTCAGAGGCTGCAGGCAGCAGACACGCAGGCTGTGACCAGACCGTCCAGCCGGAGCTGGAAGGCCGGGGTCGCCCGGCCTGGGTCAGCGGGGCTTCCTCAAGGGAGCAGGAGCAGGAGTCAGGCAGACCGGCAGCAGGAGGCGAGGAAACGGCCTTCGAGAGGCGGGGCAGGTCCAGAGAATCACGAGGTGAGGGTGGCCAGGTCACAGGGCGCAAGGTGCCAGGACCAGGGGTCGCCAGGGGTCAGGGCACAGGGCGTCCCCATGTGCCCTATTGAGAAGTTTGGGTTTCACTCCAGATGGCCGGCAGGCCTGGCAGGAGGTCAACAGGGAACCACCTGACTCAGGCTGAGAGCAGATGGCACCACGGCTGCCAGTACCAGGTGTCACCCGGGGGCGAGGACGGGGGCCCGGGAAGGAGGGAAGTGGCCGGACACGGGAGACCGGAGGTGGAGGGACTCCCAGGACCTGACTGAGAAGAGCGGGAGAGAGGGCAGGGGGCTGCCTGGACGTGCTCACGCCAGCACCGCACGGGGCCTGTCGACTGGGCTGCACCCCTCACCTGCTCAGGGGCGGGCCTCCCAGGGGAGGAGCCTGCCCCACCCGGCCCTGAGGAGCCCCGTTCTCCAAGGGCCTCTCGAGGGAGCCTCTGGGTTCTGGGGGACGCAGAACGCAGCCTTCCCCCCGGAGACTGTGCTCCCCTAATAATGGGCCCCCTACACAACGATCAAACATAAAAACACCCTATTCTCCGAAGTTAAACTTGATAGAGATCTCTTCAATGGAAATGATACGTTTTTAAAAATTGAATTAAATCTAGATTCTCCTGGAGAAAAAGATGCAAAAATAGAAGAATGGCTGAGGCACAGTCCGCCTGCATCCTCAGGCGATGGACGAAGGACCCAGGCTAAAGGGGTCCGACAGCCGCCCGTGGTACCCAGCTAACAGGTGGCACGGCAGGAGGCTACGCTGAGTCTGATCCCCAGGCCTGCTGGTCCCCTGCCCTCCACGCTGGCAGGTGAGCGGGACCAGAACAGCCCAGTGGCTTTATGGGCGTGCGCCCCACGTGGGCAAACAGAGCCCCATGTCTGGCTTAATGCTCTGCTACTGCCAACTGGAAATTCTTAACTTTTGAACAAGGGCCCCATCCTCAATTTGCATGGGGCCCTAAAATTAAGTAGCCGGTCCTGCAGCCGGCTCTGGCCAGGGCTACTCAGCTCCCGGACGGCCCAGCGGACGGGCTCTGCTGTTACCTGGAGGGACGGGGTGTGTGGGGACCACTCACGCGAGGGCGACGGTGAAGTGAAAGCGTTGTCTCAGGCCGCGGAAGGTGACGAAGGACTGTGGCGGGAAGCTCCTGGTGGTCACCTCGCAGTACGGCCTCTCGAACTCGCCGGGGGGGCACACGCAGTGGAAGCCGCCGATGAGCAGGTTCACGCAGGTGCCCCCGTTCTTGCACACGCCGTGGGCGCAGCGGCCGGAGCGCACATTCACCTCACAGTGCTCGCCTGGGGGACGAGAGCGGGGCGGGGTTCACACAGCGGCCCTGGGATGGGGTGGCGGGGGAGGGGCACACCCACGCCGAGGCCACCAACACCGCTGCAGAACCAGCAGCTCAACCCAAACCCGGGAGCACGTGGGGCCTCTGGGAACCACGCCGGAGTCGGCTGCAACCAGATGCGTGCTGTTCCCGCCAGAACAAGGGCATCCGGTGCCTGGTGGGCATCTGCGGCTGGCCGGGCAGCAGGGTCCCAGTAAGCACCCCCAGGGGGTCCTCAGCCTAACGCATCAGGTGGCTGAGTCACTCCGACCCGTCCCTGTCCTGGGCCTGCCCAGCGGTCCCCCTGCTCAAGGGGCAGAGGACGGTGCATCAGTGAACACTTCTTAGCATCCAGCTCCGTTCTGAACACCCACTGGCTGAGCCCGGCTCTCTTTCGAGAGAATTACCTAGAAATACTGAGGTTGAGAGGGCCCCGTGCCCCTCCCCACGCCCACACCCACGCCAGTGCGGCGCTGGGCTCCTCGGGCCGGGACCAGCCCTGCTTAGGCCCAGGGCCTCCTGCGCCCACCTGCCCTGCTGCCCCCCACGCAGCCCCCACCGCCCGGCCAGCACCAGAGTCCAGTTCGTTTTTAGTCAGGTCTGTCTCTCCCACCAGCCTCGGAGCTCACCAAGGACAGGCCAGTGCCCTCCCTGTAGCCCAGTCCCTCAGAGACAGGAGGGTTCTGGAAGCTTCCTCATAGAAACTGACCAGGCAGTCCAAGCTGACCGCTTCTGCCCCCAGGCCCATCGGACCCAGAGTGCTCACCAACAGAAAGGCCACCGCGTCAGCCAGGAGCGGTCCAGCCAGGCGATCCTCGCTCCCTAGGACATGGTCCCGCCCTGCCCCTGCCACGGGGTGGACATCTCTGAGCCCTCACAGGCCCACAGACCGACAGGAGCCTCTAACAACCAGAAAGTCCTCAGACCCCACTGTTACTGGTTTTCAAATGAATGCATTTAAAAATAAAGGTATTACATTCACATCCTAAAAAAAAACAACCCCACAAACAGTGTGGCATTAAAAATGTCTTCAGCTGTTTCTTGCAGAAAAAACCAAGAGAACTGGATGCCCTGCCCATGCCGTCCGGCACGTCGGCTCACCGCTGCACCTCGGAGAACCCCCGTCAGCCCTGGGAGCTCTTCCTCCTCTTCCCACGGCCACACAGCACACCTTGAGAGGACCCCGTGGGCTTTCTGTTCCCTCACTGACGGACGTGTCGGCTGCCTGCAGCTCGCTTTACTGCAGATAACTTTCTGGTATACATCCTCCTTGGCGGGCTTTAAGGATACCTCTCTCGAGAAAATTCCTACCAGCGATGAACCCAAGGCACACACAGCTTTGCATTTTGATAGCTGTTTCCAAACCGCCCTCCCCAAAAGGATGAAGAGACTCGCCCGTCCTCGCTGACAGGAAGCATGATCAATCTGTACAATTATGTGCACTCCTGACAAATGAATCTCAAAGGTGTTTTATTTGTGTTCACTTCTGATGAGGCCCGACACCTGTTTGAGTTTTATTGGCAACGGCCGCTTCCTGTCTCTGAACGGCCTGATCACTTTTTCTATCAGATGGTTGGTCTTGTTCTCTGTGTGTTATACACGCTCCCCGTAAATTAAGGAATTAACTGTTCTCTGCCATTTCTGGGATAACGCCCTCCTGGCTCCAGTTTAACTTTTGACTTATTTATGCATTTGCAGTCACATAAAAATGTTATGTCTGCACAGGGTCGTACTTAACAATTTCTCCTTTGTGAGGCTAGTGCTCTCGGATTATTAAAAGGTTGGTATGAAGAGATAGGAAACTCGGAGCTCCGGAGACATCCGGCACCAGGACCCTCGGTGCACGGCGAGGTGTGCCTTCAAATGGCAGCGTCGTCCCCAAACCCAGAAGTCACTGGGATCCCCAGAGGAGTTCACCGGATGCCCTTTGGTGCCTTTTCAACATGGACCCATGTGGATACGTCACTGCTGCCTTGGTCTGCTCAAGCTGCCATAACAAAGTACCATGAGCTGGGGGTTGAAACAACAGAAGTGTGTCCCGCGGAGTTCAGGCCAGGTGCCAGCACAGCCGGGCCGGCAGAGGGCCCTCCTCGGCTTGCAGGCGGCCGCCTCACCGTGGCCTCCCACGGCGCTTCCTCAGAGTATGTGCACAGAGAGACAGAGATCTCCGCTGTCTCTTCTCACGAGGACACTAATCCTCTTGGAGCAGGGCCCACACTCATCGTTTGTCTGAATTACTTCCCTCTGGGCCCCATCTCCAGACACAGATCCACTGGCGGTTAGGGCTGTCGCCTATTAATCTGGGGGACATGATTCAGACCACAGCCTGCATGTACGAGACAACTGGGAATTTGAGCAAACTGAACAGTGATATAAAAATTTATCATCAGTTTTTAAAAAGAAAACTTGGATGCTGCTGTCAGTGGGAGCTGTGGAGCACGACCCCCCAGGACCCAGGCTCTGGGGTGCTGGGTGATGACGGCTCACAGCTGACGCTCTGCATTCACATACCCCCCAGAAATCCCACACCCAAAGCTACACACCCTTGCTGGGGCAGCCCACAGCCGGCGACGGGTCAGTATGGAGATGCAGAGACCGGGCCCTTCGGCCAGCGCAGCCCTCTCTGCGCGGCATCTCCAGGGCTGAGGCCTGGGGCAGCCGAGACCCTGCTGCCACCGCACCGGAGCCCAGTCCCTCCTCTGGGCAGCCCCGCGTGCCCCTGCACCAGGCCCCCGCCCAGGCATGGCTCCTTGAGAAAGCAGATCTCGGGGCCTCAGACCCCGTGGGTTTCAGAGAGTGGAACAGTTGATGGGTGTAAGAAAACCCTTTCACTCATCCAAGGGAACGCTTCCAATGAGCTTGTTTTTTAAGGTACAAGTGAAACTGATCCATAATTAGCATAACAATCATCAGAAACATGCAAGGCTCCTGAAAAATCTGAGACCCCTCTACTTCCTCCAGTATCACCAAGAATCTTCACTCCCAGGCTGTGGCACCCGAGAGCACACAGCCTGCTGAGCAAAGGGCACCTGGCCTGCGTCCCTCAAGCCCGGGGCGGGGGGGGGGGGGGAAGACGTGCAGTCGCTGACCTCCTACTGAGCTTCGTCCCTATTTAGGGCACCAGGCCCGTGACCCAGCGTGAGCCCACCCCCAGGGCCGGGCAGGCTCGGGTGGGCTCTCTGTGCTCCACGCCCCCACCAGGCAGGGCCCAGAGGCAGAGGCCAGAAGGCCCAGCCAGGCCGGCCACTTGTTCTCCCCGGGCGGGCTGCCCCTGCAGACCTGTGAGCAGAGGCCCCACACCCTGCTCAGAAGTGGGGAAAGGACAGCTGCCCGCGGACCCCTGCGGACCCTCCTCTCCGCTCCACCATCGATGGAAACCGTCCCATCTCCCAGGCCCGCTCCTGGGTTCCCAGGGTGCCCCGCCGGCCACAGGACGCTGGGCTCCGCCACCCCGCCAGGCAGGCAGTGTGCACTAAGACACAGGCAGGCACACACAACCTCACACACACGCACGGACACACGTCTGTGCCCCCACACATCCAGTCACACTGCTGATACACTCACCCCCTTCTGTGTGTTCACACACACACCCTCAAACATACACACTCATATTCACATGCACCTGCATGCACACCCTCACACACACACACTCACCCATGCTCACCCCCTCACACACTCTCACGCTAAGCTGTGCTTCTGGCCCTTCTCCAGGTGGGCGGCCTGCAGCCTTCTTAAATTCTGTGTGCTGATTTTAAAACGCTTAGCTTCAGGTGTATTTGTTCTTCATACACTTCAAATTCTCTCATCTCTACTTGGAAAACACATGTGACATCTGGGAGTGTTTGCTTTCCAAGTCCCAACTTGGCAGGTCGGGGGCCAAGCAGAGCGCATTCTGAAATAATAAAGCCACCGCGAGAGGACAGGGCGGGCCGTGCTCCCCAAACCGTGACGGCAAACAGAGGGAGGTCCGGCCCGGCCCTTCCCGCAGCGCTCTGCCCCCAGGGTTCCAGAACCCTGCCGATCTGGGTCGGCCAGGTGGTCAACGTCCACCAGGCTGAAAGCGAAGCCGGGGCCCCCACTGTGGCCACAGCCACTCCCGAGCTCTGCCTTCCCGTTGTCTGGACATCTGGACCCCCTCCACCTCGACCTAAGGGCTCCACGATGTCCTCTAAAGGGCCACCTGCTACCTCGGCCCAGACAGAGGAAGGCCCCGCACCCCGAGAGAGCGCGCTTCGTTCAGTTCCCGGAGGTCTGAATTTGGCTTTGCCGACAATACTCCTGCCCAAAGGCGGTTCCCAGTGGCCGCAGGGAAGCCTGGTTCCTCAGGCCGCCCCCGTGCGCAGGAGGACGGCAGAGGGGGGCTGAGCTGCCAGAGCCACGCTGCAGGTCAGCCAGCTGCCTTAACACACCGCTACCCAGTGGAAAGGGCCTGACGGTGCCCGGGTCCTTCTGTCCCTCTGCTCAAACCATCATGCAGTTGGAGGTCAGCTGCAAACACAGCTATCTCCATGAAATCGGTGTTGGCCTTAACTGTGAACGTTTTTTTTTTCCATTTCCAGCAAGAAGTTGTGCTTGTGTCCTGGGGATGCTGCGACTGGTACGACAAACCTGGTGGCTTCAAACGACCGAGAGGTACTCTCACAGCCCTGGAGGCCCGAGGTCCAGAATCAAGGGGTCGCAGGGCCACGCGCCCTGCAGGCTCCAGCGAGGGCCCTCCGGCCTCTTCCAGCTCCTGGGGCGCCCTGCCTGGGCTGCGGCTGTTGTCCCTGCCTCTGTCGTCAGGCGAGCCTCCTCCCTGGGTCTGTCTCCCTCTCCTTTCTCTTACAAGGACACCAAATGCTGGATTTAGGGTGGACCTAAGTCTGACCTAAATCTGATCTCATCTCGAGAGCCTTAACTAATTACATCTGGAAAGACCCTATTTCCAAAGGAGGCCACATTCGGAGGTTCTGGACAGGAATTTGGAGGGGACACTACTCAAACACAGGAGAGGCCCTCTGTATTTGTCCTAAAAATTTTTTTTAACTGAAGTATAATCAGTTTACAATGTTATGTCAGTTTTCTGGTGTACAGCACAATGTCTCAGTCATCCACAGACATGTTTGTCCTAAAATGTTAACATTGTAAATTTTGGCCTCTGCAAACACAGTGCCCCAGGATGAAGCAGCTCTGACCCTGCGGGGCCAACTGCCCCGGCTTCCTAGTGACTCACCAGGTCTGGTTTCTCTGCCTTCGGGGGACACTCTTCCCCGGCCTTTTCTGCCTGACCAGTGAGGGGTAGGGCTCCAGGGTCAGGCCTGGGCCAGCTCCCCACCTCTACAGCCATGCCTCAGGCCTGCTTCCCTGGGCCCCACACCCAACGGTCCAACCACAACCCCCCTGGTTATCTCCTCCAAAATCCCAGGCCTCAAACCTGTCCC
Organism: Vicugna pacos; assembly: GCF_048564905.1. Classification (NCBI taxonomy): domain Eukaryota; kingdom Metazoa; phylum Chordata; class Mammalia; order Artiodactyla; family Camelidae; genus Vicugna; species Vicugna pacos. The sequence goes on from NC_132998.1 coordinate 63,839,438, forward strand.
TCCCTCGCCAAGCCTGCTCTCTGGGCCCTCCCGTGGGGGAGGGTCCCACAGCTGTCCAGGGAGGCGGGCCAAGAGCCCAGGAGCCACCCCTCCCCTTCTCCCTCGTCCCCATCAATGCCACCTGCCAGAGTCCAAGTCACTAGCCTCCACCGCCATCTGCACCCCGGTCTACACCACCCCCTAAATCGGCACAACCACAGCCACCTTCTCCTCTTGGGCTCCTGGAGCCACATCAGCTGCTCACTGCTTTGCAGATCTTCTTGTTCTCCACAAAACACCTGCGAGAGCTTTCCAGAATGCTGACCTGGCCACGTGCGGCTTAGGACCAACCCCGCTGCTACGTGAAGACCCCCTCTGCCGCAGGACCTGGCCCTCAGCCACATGCCAGCTCGTCTGCACCACACCTCACACACCGGCCACATGGTCTCCCTGGTTGCAGGACGGCTGGGGGATTCACCAGGCCACCTACCCGGTAGGTACAGACCTATGCAAATCACCGCTAACAACAATGACCCAGTGGTGACCATCTTTCTCTAGGCCTGGCGTCCTCTCTCCTGGCCTCTGCAGGTGGCTTCCCTGTGCCTGGGTGTGACCCCATCTCGGGCACCTCCCCACCCCCTCAGGAGGCTCTACCCACCCACCTGACCAGGTCCAGGGTGCCCATGACAAACTTCGATGGGCCCAGAATCTCCCCTCTTGAGAGAACGCTCGTCCCAACTCCAGGGGACACCCCCGTTCCTGCACATCGGTCTCCCCAGGCTCTGGGGCAGGGTCTGCCTGGGGGCCGAGTCTAAGAATATCCAGCACACAGAGGGTGTCTGACGCAGGCCCGGCATGCAGCAGGTACTCGACAAATGCTTGTCAGATGAAGTCATAAAATGCCAGGATTTCCCCAATTCCAAGCCAATGATTAATGCTAGTGCAAAATCATAAAACCTACATAATTCATGTGTTTGATTCAAACAGTGCTGGAAATATGTTGATGCAATGAATGAAGAATTAATTCTACAGTTAAACACACCTTTTTAAAAAAAATAAAATAAAAGGCAGTGAGAACTCGGAGCATGCAGGTTTCGGGTGACCTGAGTCGCCCTGGAAAGGTTCTCATCTCCGGGTTCCGGGACCTTCGTTCAGGCCCCTGTGGCACCTTCGCAGGATGCTTTTCACGGCCAATACTCCAGCGTATTTGTTTAAACTGCACAGTAATCCACTTACGTTTTCCTCAACTGTACCTTCTACACCCAGCGTGCTGACAGGTCATGACAGCCAAGCGTCGCGGGAGAGCCCCGGTACGTGGCGCTGGGCCGCTTCCGTGGTGGACAGACCGCATCACGGCCAACTTGGCATCACTGAACTCCGCGGAGAGATGTGAGATGATGGATTTTAATTCTTAAAATCACTTTACTTACGTAAATAATTTGGATCAAATTTAGTGAGCCCTACATCTAACTTTTTAAACTGCAGTACAGTCGACTTACAATGCCGTGTTCATTTCCGCGTACGGCATCGGGTCCAGTTACACACATGCATGTGCTGTTCAGTGCCACACAGTAGGACTTCGTTCTTTATCTGTTTTACATAAGGTAGTTTCCGCAAATCCTAAATTCCTAGTTTACCCCTCCCCACCCCCTCTTGCCCCCAGTAACCATATGTTTGTTTTCTATGCCTGTGATTCTGTTTCTGTTTTGTAAATAAGTTCCTCTGTGTCATTTTTTTAGATTCCACATATAAGTGGTATCGGGGGACATCTGTCTTTCCCTGTCTGATTTACACGTAGTATAGTCACCTCTAGGTCTATCCATGTTGCTGCAAGTGGCATTATTTCACTCTTTTGTATAGTTTTAATTTAGTATACAGTTCTTACAAGAAAGACCATTTTAATGAAATAAATGTTCTCAGATGTGCTCACCGTCAAGATTGACTTTCATCTTTCCCTTTCGAGGGGTTTGCATTCAAAATGAATTTGGGCTTCTCCTTACGCCCAAGCATCCTGCTTGGAGTCAGTTGCTTGCTCTGAGTCGTCCTGAACCCGGGGACAATCCCCACCCCTGTCCTACCGTGCACCCCTCATCACGACTGCCAGTCTCGTCCCTACACCGAAGATCAGGTTCACCCGAGCAAGCCAATAGCCTCGCTCCATAATGCATGAAGCACCACAACCCCTGCGGACGAGGGCCCAGGGCCCAGTCTCCTGGTCACTGGCTGCAAATGCAGAGCCCCACGTGGGAAACCAGGAAAGGCCCCCATGCCCCGAAAAGTCATTCTTAACTGCAAAACAGGAGCTCCCAGGAGCCGAGATCCCCTCAGTCCCACGGCCTCACCCATACCCCCACCACTGCGTGCCTGTTCCACCCAGGCTGGGGGCTGGGAGTGAGGGGACACTGACTGCCCGGGGGCCCCAGCCTGCAGGGCCGGAGCCACAGACCCTCGGTTGGGGGTAAGTCCCCCAGAAAAGCCCCCCAGCCTCCAAGGCTTACACAGGGCTTGTCTGCAGGGCAGCTGTGCTGAGAGCACAGGGCCTGGAGGATGGGGTGAGGCCCGCAGGGCCCCTCGCTGCCCGAACCCTCAGAGCCCTGGGTGTGGGAGCCTCAACACGCCCCCAGCCTGCCGATGAGGACACTGAGGCCCAGCACAAGGTACAAGAATATCATTTTTTGTTTGTTTGAAAAAAGAGAGATTCCTTAAAGATAAGGGAAATGGAGGGAAAAAACAGTGCCTGGGTGGGGGAGACCCCGAGCTGCGCTGTCCAGGAGCGTCAGTGCCGCACGTGGAGAGGAGGGTGGGGACCGCTCAGCCCAGAAGAGGCCCCAGCAGAGGCGCAGGAAGTACCGAGACTCCACGGGCTGGGGCCAGATGAGGGTGACAGGCACGCCCCTGGTCACGGCTGTGAACGAGAAGGGGCAGCGAACACCCTGGCCTCACTGCGTGCAGGACTGGCGGGGGAGCAGGGCGCAGCCCGGGGAAGGGAAGAGCCTGAGTGTGCGTGTGTGTGTGTGTGATGTGTGCCCGTGGTACACGTGTGGTGTTGCAGTGTGTGTGTGTGATATGTGCGTGTGCATGGAGTGCAATGTGTGCATGTGGTATACGTGTGTTGTATGTGGTATATGTGTGGTGTGTGTGCACGTGTGTGTGACAGTTGCAGCAGGTCTGGGAGAGGACGGGCAGGGTGGGGAAACCCGGTTCCTGCCCAGAGGAGCTCCAGACGGTCCCAGGGCTGCTCCAGGACCAGGACGAGAGAGACGGGGCTGGGGACCGGCGGGCCAAGCCCCCAGCCCTGGAGGAGGGCAGGGACGGGCCCCAGGAGGGGAAGGACACGTAGAGGTTTGACGACTTCAGTTTCTCAAGAAATAGAGAGACAACTAACTGCCTTCTGGCCCTAAGAAATAGCTCAGGGCTTTGAACTTGAAAAACTAGAATCTCCGGTGGCTGCCATCCACCAGTGAGGCTCGTTTCAGTGGCAGAAGGAGCGTGAGATGAGACAAAGGCTGGGTCTCTGCAAAGACTAAACACTGAGAAAATCGGTCCATCCGCCCTTCCACCTGCAGGGCCTCAGCATCCCCTCCCAGCAACCCCACAGCCCGAGGAGGCTGGGGTCCAGGGGCGATGAGCTAGTCCCCTGAAGCCCTGAGCTGTGCACCTGGCAGGTGGGGCTGTGACTCTGATCCCCTGCTGTTAACCGGCCTCTTGAGACCAGGCCTCGTCTGCCCACCCCTCGCCCCCTCCACAAGGGGTTAAGCCTCCTCCCTCAAGGGGTTAAGGCTGCTACCAAAGGCCTCTGAGAGGCCAGACACCTGCCCGCCAACCCCCCCACCAGGGGAGGGGAAGCCGGAAGCCCAGAACCCCGCAGGCTTGTCCTGGGCTGGGCCTTCGGGGTGACTTCATTACTGCCATTGAAGCAAATTCCCAGAACACCGGACACACCCGTTTTTTAAATATAAATTTAAAATGCATTCCAGCAGCAAAAAAAAACCTATTCCTGCTTATCCACGGCTCCTGGCTGTTAAGAACAGAGTCACCCACACACCTGAGGGGTTGAAACCTGGCTAACCTGAATAATCAGTGTGCTTTCTAAACTCCTGGTGCAGGCACACGGCCCGGCCCAGCCCAGCCCAGCCCGGGGCCACACATGGGGGCCCCTCTTTCAGAAAAGGGGTGCTCTTCCCACCCACCCTCCCTTCCTGCCTATTATGGGGGTGGGGGACAGAAAAAAACTAACCATTTGGTCAGCTAAATGACCGTCCCTAAAAGACACATCCGCCTCTAATTCCCGGAACCTGGGAATACCGCCTCCCACGGCGAACGGTGTGCCTGCATGAAGGAGCCTGAGACCAGAGACAATCCTCATCATCCGGGCGGGCCCTCCGCGACCAAGTGAATCCTTACGAAAGAGCGGCGGCTGGAGTTTAGAAACCACTCGAGGACGGGGGCAGAGACGATGCGGTCATGAGCCCAGGGGGCCCAAGGGAGACCCCCCAGGTCCCCCCGAGCCTCCAGAGGAAGCGTGACCAGGCCAACACCTTGATCTCAGGACTCTGGCCTCTGAAACTGTGACAGCGTGACTCCCAGTCTGCGGTCTCCTGTGACGGGAAACCACTACGAACCCCAAACACACCACAGAAACCGGGCAGACTCAGCAGCAACCACTTCCTGGGGATGGTCCCCGGACAGCGGCGCCTCGGCCCCTCTCAGTGTCTCCCGGGCCTCAGTGGACCTGGGGACCCTGAAGAGAAAGCACCCTCTGTCCCCCAGCCCTTCGTGGTGCCCCGGGGGCAGCGGCTGAGGACCGGGGCACCACGTGAACATATGCGCGTGGACGCCCAAGTCCTGGCTGCCAAAGCCGGTGGGGGCCCCGCAGAGGGCCCGACACCTGCACGCGGGCTGCCGGGGGCACGGTGCACCCGGTGACCGGGGGGGGCAACTCAGCTGGCCCAGAACCCCATCTGGGCCCCTCAACAAGGTGCTTCCAAGGCCCCGGAAGTGAAGGCAGGGCGCTTCTGAGCCAGGGACGTAGCAGCTCAGGAGGTGTCTGGGATGAAGGACGAGGCAGAGTCTGGCGGAGGGTCCAGTCCCTGGCAACCTGGGACAAAGCCACTGTCCCCCGGGGCCTGCTGGGAGGCAGGTTCCGGCTGCCCCGGGGCCCGACATGGGGCTGTCCAGGGCTCCCCTCGTGCCCTGCTGTGCCTGTCGGTGCCTCTCCCCACAGACCATGACGGGGCGCGGTACACAGGCTGGAAACTGCCTCTTCCAGGGAGGTCCCGGCTTTGGAAGGGGTCACCCCAGCGCCCCTAGGATGGCCAGCTTTTCAGCCGGGGCATCTATCCTATAACGTCCCAAGAACCAGCTCCAGGAGGACGTCTCAGACACAAGACTGATTAAGCTCTAGGACACGGGGCCATCTGAGGGCGGGAGCCCAGGAGGGCCAGGGAAGGTCTCCTAGAGAAGGCGAGCTTGTGGGGGTGCGCAGGTGGGGTGGGAGACGCCCCGCACCCCGGGGGAGAGGGAGGCACAGGGCCTGGCCCCAGGCGAGCGCCCCTGGGTGGCGCTGGAGAAGCCTGGAGGCCGGGCTGAGGGTCTGGGCAGGCGCCCGCGGACCGCGGGGAAGAACCCGTCGGTGGAAAGCAGACCTGCAGCTGCGCGCGGCGAGGCCGGAAAGGGACGTTCCCGGCGCTTCATCAGTTTGAAGGGAACCCTTGCCAACTCCCAAACAGCGACGTGTCCAAACGCAGCCGGAATGCTAACGAAAGCCTTGATCATCCATGCAAAACCGCAGCTGAGCCCCCGACGGTTCCAATTCCCCTGCCCCGCGTCCCATGGTGCCGGGAGGAGGGACAGTTCCTTGGGGCAGATCGGTGTCCAGAGGGAAGAACCCGTGTTCTTCTTCCCCCGTGTGGGTCAGAACAGCTTCTGGATCCTTCTGCAGAAGCGGCTGCTCTCCAAACGCACAGCACTCGGTACGCACGCCTGTGGGGTGGGGGGAGGGGGCGACAAGGGCTGACCCAGGAGCCTTGTCTCCCCTCAGACAGCGGGTGTGACACCCCAGGGGGGTTCTGACAGCATGGGGCATGTCTCCCGGCTGCTTCACTGGCTGTGGTCACACATTTCAGGGTGCACCTGTGCCCCCTGCCGACTCATGCCCCGCGCCCAGCCCATCCAGCCCACGAGGAGCTGGCTGGGTGGACGCGGGGAACGCCTGCGCTCCAAAGGGAAGACAAACCTCAGGAGCCTGTCTCCTGCCCAGGACTGTCCTCTGGCCCAGCAGATGCCCGACAAGCAGGCTGACAGGAAGTGGCCGCTGTCGCCCACCGCCAGAGGCCCTGAGGCGGGTGGCACTGGGTCCCCCAGTACCGTATGCTCAAGTCCGAACCCCTGGCACCTGTGAATTGGTCTTGTTTAGAAATAGGGTCTTGCCGATGTGATCAGGTTAAAATGAGACTACACTGGATGAAGGCAGAGCCTGTCCTTAGAAAACGAGGGAAATTTGGAAGCAGAGACAGAATGCACCCAGGGAGGAGGCCACCTGAGGACAGAGGCACAGACTGACGAGTTGCAGTGACAAGCGAAGGCGCACTTGGGACACACACATTCAGAAGCTTCGAAGCGGCGGGAAGGACTCTCCCCTCGAGTCCCTGCAAGGAGCAAGTCCCCGCCGACACCTCGGTTCTGGACTTCTGGCCTCCAGACTGGGAGGGGGTAAACTCCTGCTGTTTTAAGCCACCCAGCGTGTGGTCCGTGGTGACAGAAGCCCCAGGCAGGTAACAGAAGCCCTGGGACTGTCCTCTTCCCGTCGGGCTGTCATGTGCACCCTGACCAGGCCAGGAGGACGCCGACGGTGCTCATTAAAAGCCCCAGCTTTGGGGGAAAGAATTCCAAGGAAGAGAACAGGAGACACCTGGCTACGTGCATCCACACCCAATCTCTCTGTGAACATTTTTAATGGAAAACAAAGTCCCCCAGGCGCGCGCTAATGCCCCGGCTTTCCCACAATGTACCGGAGAAGGGCCCCATATCCCGGACCTGGAAGCTGTAGAAAGGGCCAGACGTCAAAGCCTGGAGAGGTGCTAACGAGAAGGAACCTGGCACAATCCTGAGAGTCTGAAAGGCACCTTTTCCTAAGAAAGGCTCCTGCTTCTGCTTTACCTGAGGCCGTAATTACAGGCTCAGTAATGGGTTTCATTTTGAATGATAATTAACTCTCTGGCTTAAGGACTGAATTCAACTTGACTACGGACTTTTCCAAGTGGAGTTTTAACCCAGTGAACTGCAGGAAGGGGGGCAAACTCGTTTCTGCCGTGTTATGTGAATGTCATCCCACGGGATGACGGCCCAGCCCAGATGCACGGGGCACCGCCAGTCTCACACGGAGTGCGGGGTCCGAGCTTCACCTGGGGACGGGACTGCCACGCCCCTGGTGAGAGAGTTCAGGATCAAACTCAGACCTGGAGGAACGCGCACGGGTACTGGGTCAGAGACGTGCCACAATGGATGGAAAGTTTTCCCCGTGAACAGAAAAGATGACTCGATTTTTATATTGAAAGTTTCTCTCACCTTGAACCTACACAAAGCATCCTGGCCCTGGGAAGTCACCACGGGCGACAGTCAGGGTCCCAGAAGGCCCTCTCACAGGACACCTGGGACGTCCTGCTCCGGGGTAGTTAGCACCAAGCTCAAACCCAGCATCGCTGAGACTCTTCGAAGTGGCCCCTGACCCACTGATCCCCAAATCAGGCTAAATCCTGCTGAGGCGCCCCCTGACGACACAGGCCAGCAGCGTAGACGTGCAGAGCCCAGGGGCAGCCGCGTCCTTCACGCACAGAGGCAGGCCCACTCGCTGGTATTCAGAACACCCTCTGAACCCAGACAAGCAGCCTGGGCTCTAAGAAGGGAGGCTCAAGAATAAACAGGACCCTCCCCTCCATCCCCTTGCCCCTCAAAGTGCAGAACACCCCAAAGTCCAAGAGAGCCCTCCCTCCCCAGTGATGCCAAAGCTGCCGCCTCCGCAGGCATGGGCCAGGGCCGACATCGATCCGGGGCGACAGACCACGTGCCCGCGCAGCTCTCCACACCATGAAGACGCACATGTGGGAGGAAGGGGAGGAGCTTCCCAGGCAGCTGCGGGCCTGGGGACGCGAAAGCACCTGCTGTGACCCACATGGCCGGTGTGCACAGCCGCAGGACAGGAAGGAACAGAGCAGTTGGAGGGGGAGCCCTGTCCCCTCCAGCTCAGTCACGGGAGCAGCGAAGGCTCTGCTCTGCGCGCAACACAGAACCGCGGACCCCGAGGAGGAGCAGACCTGTTCACCCCAACCCTGTCATCCTGCGTGGTACTTAGTATGCGCCTACTGGATGCCTGGCGCTGTGCTGATGCAAGAAGATGCTGGATGCAGAGGGGAGGGAGCAGACAGCAACGCGGCGTGCAGGGTGACAGGGTGAACGTGGGGTGTGGGGTGCATCTACCGTGAGCCCCGAGTGGGCTGAAAGGAGGGGCCAGGGCAGGGAGGCAGGGTCAGGGTCTCCAGAATCGGTGCTCAGGAGGGAGGCCCCCGGGTCCCTGACCCAGCTCTGCACCTCGGTGTCCCTGAACCGGGGGAGAGCTGTCCCCGCCTCACAGGGCTGTGGCGGGCACGGGGAAAGGGCCTGGGCAGAGCCTGGTGGACACGTGCCCCCACGTCAGGAGCAGTGATGATTCGACTTTTTAACCCGGGAGACCAAGCAGCAAGACGCAACAGGACCAGGACCCAGAAGCGCATCCTGAGGCTCACCCGGGGTTCAATCAGCCTCGTCTCTTCCCAGAAGAGTTTCTGCCAACCCCTCGGTTAACAGGGTGGCCGCGGAGAGAAACGCTCTCCCGGGCCACTGCTCAGTGACACTGCTTTGCATCTCTCAGCACGCTGCCCTGGGAACCCTGAGCGCCCTGCACATGGCAGGCGTCTTTTAATAGGTGCTGTGAAGTCCATGAAACAAGAGAAAGGACCTGGTAGACAGGTGACCTGCGTTGTTCCACCCTGGAGGAGTCCACGGGCGACAAGCCTGAGCTCGGGAGCCAGAACCCCGGGTTCCAATCCTGACTCACCCTTTGTCCGAGTCTGCGGAAGGGCGTCTCCGCCTCCACCGGCAACTCATTCCCGTGGAGACCGTTCTCTGTGGGGGCCCCCGTGCCCGGAGGGCAGTGAGCAGCAGCCCAGGGCCCTGGCCAGCAGCGGCCCGCCCCCCGCTGTGACCACTGAACACGTCCTCGGATTCCATCAGACGTGCCGCAGAGGCAGAGCCACCCCCGTCGAGAGCCTCTGGGCTAGAAACTCTGGTGTGCGGTGCCACGGTCTCCACCAGAGCTGCAGGGAGGACTGGGCTAACGTGTGCAGGACCACATGGAACGGTGAGCACCTAACGGGCCCGGTAAGCGTCATCCCCAGGTCACTGTCATCCTGAGGGTCGCAGAAATAAGTGAACCACACCCAAAACGAGAGCAGAGCAGCCAACACAGAAACACAGCACCGGGGGAGTTTCCGGGGTGATGGGCGATCACTGCCCGAGGAGGTCGGGAACCTTCCAGAAACTTCCCAGAGCAGGGGCAGCACTGGGCCGGACCCTGACGGAGGGAACTGCAGAGGGATGGCAGGTGCAGCGGGGAGGAGATGGGGAAGACGTGCCGCGTCCTTGGGGAGTTTAATTCAATTCACAGACTGGAAGACTGAGGGGCCAGAAGCAAGGAAAACGGCATGAGTGCTTGTCACACACGACAGTCACTGAGGAACGTCTGCTGAGCTGAGAAACGTCCCCGTGGTGTTTCTGCCTCCCGTCCTCTGTCCCTGTTCCCTTCAGAGTGGGGTCACCTGCAGATCCCCACCACCGCTCCCTGCAGAGCACCGACACAGGGTGAGAAGGGGACATGCCAGCTCCCTGCAAGGACGGGGGTCCTGGTCCCCTGGGACTGCAGGAGCACAGGGGGCCTGGCAGGGGTACTTCTCCAGCACCCAATTCAGCAGCATTTCCTGAAATGAACTGAGACTTTCCTTCTCCCAGCTCGTCTCCGTGCGGCTACACAGGAAGCTAGGGTCCTCCGGCAGCCTTGGGCCGCCTCCAGCTTCCCGCCCGCCAGCCCGCGCTCGGCTTACCGGGGAGCGAGTAACAGAACCCCGGCGACGACAGTGCAGCTTTCACCGCGAGTAAGTGGGTTCCATTACCTCCTCCGAGAGCCCGGCTTCAAAGGAAAAAGGAAGAAAGGGAGGAAGGGAGGAAGGGGACCCAGGAGGCATAATCAGTCTGAGCCAGCCTTATCTCGGAGGGAAATACATAGGGTAATTTAGTCCCAACGACATTCAAATTAGTCCCCTGCCCAGCGAGACATTTCAGGTGATGACATCCTGGGCCACTCCTGGGCATAACTTCTCTAGAAATGACTCTTGTGATTAAAACGAAATTTGAGAACTCGGAAGTCCTTTCCAGCCCACGGGCGGGAGAGGATCCGGGGGGTCCACGGGTCCCAGCGGGCCCTCTGCTTACCCTGCCCGGACGTGGCCCCCGGCTCACGCCCAGCACTTCCGGAACCCGGGCCATTCCAGCCACGAGGCAAGGCTGGGCTCTGCGGTATACACCTCCCTGGGCTTCTGACCCGCCTTCAGGATGAAGCCGCCAGGTTGTGGGGGCGCTTAGGGGTCTCCCGCACCAGGTCCCCACTGCCCCATGTCTCCACCAGTGAAAGGGTCGATCACGTGGTAACCTGGGGTGGCCACCCGACCGGCAGGGGTGGGTCTGACGTGCACACTGCCTAGGCACACAGCAGGCACGATATACTTGTAGAGTGAATCAATGACTGATTCACTGGCTGACTCCCTGGGGTGCACCAGGCCCTTTCCCAGGGGCCGGGGCCATGGGTTCTCCACCAGAAGCAGGACTCATCCATGGAAGCACTCGCCGTCCAGGAGACGGACGGGGACACCAGCTCATCCATCTCGAGGCGGACTGACTGTGCCGGGGCTGGCAGACCCGGTCAGGCACTAGAAGAGGCCGAGATGCCAGCTTAACGCTGCAGAGTGGGCAGGGGAGGGTAGGCATACCACCAGCCCAAGCGCAGCTCCTGGACAAAACCAGGACGCCCAGGCGCGGGCTCAGGGGCCAGGGTCTCCTCTGCCTTCCGTTCCCACTCACCCCCAAGCCCCAGCGGTCAGGACTTCAGGATTAACGTTGGAGAGAGCGTGGGGAAGAGAGCTCTGGACCCTGGCAGGGCAGACAGACAGCCAGCCAGACACAGGCAGGCAGTCAAGCCTTTCCCGGCCGCAGCGGTGCCAGCAGATTATACCCAGGCTGGTGCTCAGACGCGGCAAGCCAGGGCGCACACCCGTCTCCCCGGGCTGCCTAATGCCCCCTCTCCAGGCGGCTCCTCCCCTTTGGATGCAAACCACCCGCTCAGCTCGGCTGCCTTCCTCCCGCTGCGCCCCCACCCCAGGGGGGCTCTCTTCCTGTTGATGAATGCCTGCTAATACCATAAGCCCCGGTCCTAAGCCCCATCAGCTTGTGCTGCATCCCACATTTGCACAGACCATTTCCCCGCTGTTTACACCAAACGTTAACCAAGGACACAGCCCGTGAAAGAATCCCAAAGCTACCTCCGGGACAAGTCAGGTCCCTCCTACGCTCAGGGAACTTTCCAAAGGACAGACTGTCAGCACCGTCCACAGGACGCCTGTTTGTCACATGGGCTGGATATCTACGGAACAGGCCATCGAAGACCGAAGCCAAGAGGGCGAGAAACTTTCTCTGTAACCACTAGCTGCCTGCAGAGCGACTCAGCTTCCTGACAAATCAGGATGTCTTAGGTAAGTGTATCTTCCAGGCTGCGAAGATGAGTAATTTCCACAGTGACAAAGAGGCATGAAAAAACGAACACCGTTTCAGACCCAAGTGATGATGATTTCTGTCCCAGCTACGCTGTTTCACAACAACCAACTGAATTTGAAATCCAGAATGAACTACTTTACACTGGAAACCTCTTAAGACAAGCCCATGTCATTACACGTGCGTAGATTTTTTAGGTTTTTAGGTGCCTCTCACACTATCATCTTCCTCCTACTATCTTTATGAAGAGGGTGGCTTGAGTCGCATGGGGTCAGGAGAGACCTCGGAGCTGTGGTCAGGATGCAGAACCGACACCCGGGCCTGGGGTCTGTCCTTAGACCCTGTCCCCGGGAGGGAAGTGGACAGAAGAAAGCACCGGAAACCCTCCGACCTGTGAACTGGGAGCCTCGTGCGAAGCAGAGGTGACCCGGGGTGTCCCAACCCCTCCCCGAGCCGGGCGTGCTGACACCTACCGGTGAAGTCCTCCTGGCACTCGCAGGTGTAGCCACCCTCGCGGCTGCGGCACCGGCCGTTGGCGCCGCAGGGGCTGGAGTAGCACAGGTCGATCTCGGTCTCGCAGTAGTCGCCGGTGAAGCCGGGCGGGCACCGGCACCGCAGGCCGTTGACGGGGTGGATGGGCCGGAAGAGGACGGTCGGGGAGCTGATGAAGGGGGCCGAGCTGTCGAACTTGAGCACCGACACGCACTTCATGTAGTTCTCGCACGGCTCCCGCAGGCAGATGTTGTCGTCGAAGGGCAGCACGCGCTGGGCGGACACGGCCGTCAGCAGCGTCCGGTTCAGGTAGATCTGCTCCTGCAGGTCCTCCGAGGGGAAAAACTTGTCCTGGACGCCACCCGGGAGCAAGGCCGAGAAGGTCACGTTCAGGATGTTGGAGCTGACGTCCGTGTCATTCTGGATGTTGAAGATGAAGACGGCGTCCTTGGTGGTGGACAGCACCGTGGCCACACCTTCCACAAAGAGGGACAGCAGCGGGGAGAGGAACTGCTCCTGCGACATGTTCTCCAGGCGGACGGTGATGCTGTTGGTCAGCATGTCGTCCGTGATGATGGTCACCCGCAGGGTGCAGAGCGCCACGACGCTGTGGATGCCGTCTGCGAGACACAAGGGGGGTCACTCAGTGTCCGCTTGCCCGGTCCCCACTGGCCCCACCAGGAACAGCATGCCCCACCCTGCCCCTGACCACCACCTGGACCCCACTCCCCAGACCCTGTTTGGCTCCCATCTGAGAGCACAGCTACCATCTAGTCCATCAAATGGACCCCCAACCACAGGGCAGGGCATCTCGACACCCACCGTGATCCACCCCTTCCCTGCCTAGAATCCAGTCTCACACCCGGGGCCACTGAGCCCCTGTTTTACCTCCTCTGCACCTGTTCCAGCCTCCAGGTGGCCCCGCCCACCCCCCAGCCCAGCTCAGGCCCCACAGTGCCGGGACGGTCTTGCCCAGGTTCAGCCTTGGCTCATGCTGCGCTGGCGGCCTCTCTTCCCTCTGCTGCGTCCCACCCGTCTCTGCACACCCAGCCCAGAGGACAGGCTCAGCACGCGATGCTTCAGAGAGACGCGCGCAGGACGCTGCATCCCAGCCAACACGCGTGAACAGATCATGAAGTGAGGTGCTTAGAACTTGGGGGCCGCAAAGGGTGGAATATGTTCATTATCAAGTTGCACACACCACAGATCCTGAGCCCAGAGGAGCTGTGCGGGGACCACCACGGGGGCTCTCTGAGGAGAGCCATAGCCACTCCTGGGGGGACCATGCGTCACAAAACTTGTCCAAACAATGGAGGAACGGGACCACCACAGAAGTCACAATGCATTCAGGTGCAAGCCGGAGATTCTGGAAGATTCTGAGAGAGCCAGCATCACCCCACCTGACAGGTGAGAAAACCTGAGACCCAGGGAAGCCCAGCCTCCCGCCCGAGAACACACGCTCGGCGGAGGGGCCCTGGCCTCCCCCAGTGATAACGCCTGCCACCTAGGAGGTCAGGCACCGAGCACTCTATTACTCCTCCATCCGGTCCTCACGATAACCTGGCGGGGCTGCATTTAGAGAGAAAAGAACATTTGTGTGAGCTGGGTGTGGGGAGGGCACCTGGAAGGTTGGCACAGAACCCAGAGGCCGGCAAGGCAACGGCTCAGTGCTGTCTACAGCTTCTGCAGAGCAGGTCGACCCCTGAGACCATGCCTGCAGCTCACAGACAGAGGGCCGGTGGCGGGAACGAGTAAGAGGAATCAGGCAAGAGGCCCAGCACGTTGCGGCAGAAAGCCTCAAAGATGGCCCCGCCCTCCTTCCCCCTCCCCCGCCCCAACCACAGGCCACACCCAGGCAACCACGAGCCTGTATTCACACTGCAGCCACAGAACTCGTCCAAAAATGTGGACTCATCAGGCCACTCCCTTGGGGCCCCCAAAGGCACCCAAGATAAAACCCATATCGCTTACCCCATTATGGTCCTGCACAGTCTGTCCTCATCACCCTCCCTATCACACACTCCTTCTCCCGGCCCCAGGGCCTTTGCACATTTCGTCTTCTGCCTGGAACACTGTCCTCCCGTCACCAGCAGCTGCTCCTTCAGCCACCCGGGTCTCAGCTGCATGTCCCTCATCAGAAGGGACCTTTCACATCCCCCCACTCAAGCTCTGCCACATCCCAACTTTAATTCCCACACAGGAACAGCCACAGCCTGATTTTATTTGTTCATATCAGTCTCCCCCTCACCCTCGCCGTGAACCTGTGAGGACCAAGAACTTGTAGGTCTTGTTCCTGCTGAACCCGTCACTTCCAGAACAGTCCCTGGCACTCAGAAGCTGCTGGATAAACATTTGGGTGAGGGAGGGGGAGGGGAAAGGGGAGGCGGGGGAGGGGAAGAAGGAGGGAGGGGTAGAATTCCAGTGGCATCTTTCACCCCAAGATTGACACTGGCACAAACAGCAGCAGAGGCTCCACTTTCCCACGTAAGCTATCTTTCTGTGGGTATTTCTTTTCTCTTTTTCGCAAAGGCCCATTTACAATAATATAGGATATAAGATGTTGTTTGTTTCCTGGTGGCAGCTGTTATGAAACATCCTTTTAATCTTAAACCACACAGGGATTGGTTCTGCCCCAAGATGCGAAGGTCATACTGATTAAAGCTCCAAGCTCAGGCCGCGCTGGCGTGCTCAGCGCTATTCTGCCCGCCCCTCACCGGGGGCGGGGGGGGGGGGGCTCCAGTGCCGGGACCCTCCCGCCAGCAGCCCTGGGGGACACGGCACAAGGAGCCCCCAAGAACCAAGAGCCAGGTTAGGACCAGAAAACAGCATGGAAGATTAACTTACACCGACTGTGCTGGAAGATAAAACGTGCACCTTGCTATTACTCTCACCGTTAATTTCTCTCAAGACCACGGACCGTGCTGGACAACCAGGTCCCGGAGGCGATGGGTTCGCTCTGTACCTAAATCACCTGGGTGGGACTTCCGAGTCTCCATGGGCACAAACCCAACTGCCCATCACGGGGAGCCGCTGAAGTAAGGGCAGCTGTCCTGACCCTGAAGCTCGGCGTAGCCAGACCGGCAGCCGACATCTTCCTCCGCCGCTGTCAGGGCAGATCCAGACCACGTGATGTCAGGGGGAAAGTAAGTCACTTTTCCACACAAAACAAAAAAACACGGTCGTGCACAAGTCCAGGGAGCTGTCGGCAGGGATGGCAGAAACTTCAGTGTTGACAGTGATTCCATCTGGGTCACTGAATTTATTGTTTTCAAATAAACTTTAAATTTTAGAGCAGTTCTAGTTCACAGAAAAATTGGGAAGACTGTGCAGAGAGGTCCGTACACCCAGCACCCAGTCTCCCTAGAATTAATATCGTTATGACATCGGTGTGGCGTCTTTGTTAGAATCAATGAAGCGATATGGATGTGTTATCAACTAACGCCATGCTTCATTCAGATTCCTTGGTTTTACCTACTGGTTTTACTTCTCCATCCCAGGCTCCCCTCCAGGATCCCACATGATACGCAGTCGTCCTGTCTCCCTAGGTCCTCAGCAGTCACCATTTCTCAGACTCTCCCTGCTTTTGAGGGCCCTGACGGACTGGAGAAGTCCTGGCCAGGGGTGTCGCGTGGCTGGTATTCACTCGCGTGGCGAGTTTCACTTTCTCCTATGCTTTCCTCTGCCGTTTTGTCTTCCTGATGAGCACGTGTTAGGGTCACCCCGAGAAGCCTGTTTTCCTTTTGGAGACAGAGAGCTCGCCCGGGGCTCCCCAAGCCTGCGGGGAAGGCGCTTGGTCATGCAGCACCAGCACCTCCAGGCCAGCCTTGCAGCGCCTCCGAATTCGTCCAGTGTAACTTGCATGGCTTTCTCCAGGGCAGGTGAGTCACCTCGTTGCCCCTGAGTCACAGCAGGAAAGAGACAGACAGATGGCAGAGTGGGGCTCTGGGACGCCCACCGCCAGATGCTTCCCACAAAACCCTGGATGGTGCAGGTGAGGGAGGGCTTCGCAGGTCTTCCCGGAGTGGGGGGCCCATCCACACATCCAGCTCTGATGAAAGGTCAGCCCTGGACCACAACTGCATCCCTGTGGCTCACTCAGCCCTCGACATGGGGTGTCCCAGGGCCCAAGGCGCTGGCGGACCACAGTGGGCAGGGGCCAGAGCTGAACTTGCGAGAGGCGATCCAGAAGGACCCCAGGAGGCAGCGGGGTGGGGAGGGGGAGCCAAGCTGGAATGGAGTTTGTCACACACTGGAGGGGAACGGTCTTCCCAGCCCAAAATGTGAGAAAGTAGTAAGGCCTGGCAAGTCAGTCCGGGAGCTGCATGGTCTGGGGCCAGGAGTCCAACATCAAGCGTCAGCAGGGTGGGTTCCACCTGAGGCTCTGAGGGAGAATCCGTTCCATGGTCTGTCCCCGCGTCCGGGGACGCCGGCAGTCCTCGGTGTCCTCGGCTTGTAAAACAACTCACTCCCATCTCTGCCTCATCATCTGGTGAGTCCGTGTCCAGATTCTCCGCTCGTAAAAGGACACCACATGCACCCCAGTGCCCACAGCAGCCTATTTACAATAGCAAGACACGGAAACAGCCCAAATGTGCGTCGACAGGTGATGGATAAAGAAGCTGTGGTATATTTATATGATGGAACACTACTCAGCCATGAAAAGGAATAAAATAATGCCATTTGCAGCAACACGGACGGACCTGGAGACTGTCATTCTAAGTGAAGTCAGAAAGAGAAAGAAAAATACCATGATATCATTTACATGTGGAATCTAAAAAAAAAGTCAAACAAACTTATTTACAAAACAGAAACAGACTCACAGATATAGAAAACAAAGTTATAGTTACCGAGCCGAGGAAGGGGGTGGGAAGGGATAAATTGGGAGTTCGAGATTTGCAGATACTAACTTACTATATACAAAATAGATAAACCACAAGTTTCTACTGTACAGCACAGGGAACTATATTCAATATCTTATCGTAACTTATGATGAAAAAGAATATGAAAATGGAAATATGTATATGTGTGTACGACTGAACTATTATGCTGTACACCAGAAACTGACACAACATTGTAAACTGACTATACTGAAATTAAAAAAAAAACATGAAGGAAAAAAGGACACCAGTGGGGGGTCAGGATCCATCCAAATCCAGAAGACCTGATGTTGACGCCCGGTCACATCTGCTCAGACCCTGCCTCCAAATCATACCACACGCTGAGGTTCCGGGGGCCGCTCCGCCCAGGACAGACGGGGATGTGTGTTGGGCGAGACAAGGCCATAGAGGCAGGTGGAGGTCCCCCAATGCTAGGGGCCTCGAGGGCTCTCAGCATGGGGCAGTGGGGGGTGAACGCAGGAGAAACGTCCTCACAGTGTAGACTGGTCTGTGCACAGACGGTGCGGCACTGCTGCTGGGGACAGCTGCGCACTGGCCTCTTCCCCGCACTGCCCGTCCCATCCCTGCCACAGCCCGCAAGGGGCATCGCTGCTGGTCTTTCACAGATCAGGGCACTGAGGCACAAGGGCTGACCCACAAGCCCAGCTAAGGCCATTCAGGCACCAAGCGGCAGGCCCACACCGACTGGGCTCAAGCCCTTACAACGCTGGGCGGAGCACCCATAGGACCGCGGTCCCAGCTCAGGAGGGTCCACTAGAGACTCAGGGGAGGCTCGTTTCTGACCGGCTGAACATCCGCAGCCTTGGGGACAACATGGTGAGGTGGGGCCACCAGCAGCTGGAGATGCAGCCAGTCCCAGGACAGAGCATGACCACTGGCTGGAGTCTGGTCACCCCATTACATGCACACTGTGGTCTAAACTGGGAGTTGGCACCTCGGTCTCCCACTGCCAACACCGTGCCAGGCCTGCTCGGCAAAGCCCGTGACGGCACAGTCATGCCAGTTGTGGCCGCATCCACTGGGCAGTGTTTGCTTTCCGGCTGGCTGGGGACAAAGGCTGTACTCCTGTCCTTTGTCCTGCCCCCTCCCAGGCCTCCCACGGGGCAGGGAGGGCCTGCGGGGGACGCTGCAGTGGTTCTTTGCGTTCTCTCCGCAAGGTGCGGCGTATTTTTGAGGCCAAGTTGAGGGTGGACAACAGGTGCGATGTTCTGATCTGCTACCCGGAGGGCATCTGGTTCCTTTCCTTTCTGGGCAACAAAAGCTGAATCTAGAACCTGTGACTGGGCTCCTTTCAGAGGAACAAGGTGACAGGTGTTCAGGGGACAGCGGGGCAAATGCTGGCGTCAGGCCTGGTGGGCACCCTGGCCCCAGAACACGCTGCTTCTCCTGCCTCGTCCCCAGAGAAGGAGCCTCAGGCCCGGGAGGGAGCGTCTCGTTCCAGCACCAGCATCTCAGGCACAATTAGATGTTGCACAAGAAGCCTGGCAAGGGTGCTGGGAAACCCCGGCGGCCCTGAGCAGAAGCCGCAGGCAGGCAGGTGGCCGCGAGCACGCGGAAAGGGCTCTGGCTCCACCCACGTTCCCGCAGCTACCGCTGCTGCTGACCACCCCAGTAAAGCATGCTAACCAGCTGCAAGGAATTTAAACTTCCTGCCAGCGACGGCAGTAGCCGTGAGGAGCCACGAGGGAAAGATCAAACCCATTCTGAACGCGGGCCCACCCAGACTCAGGGTCCCCAGTGAGTCGTTCCCGGTGAGTCGTCCCCCAGCGGGGACATCGCTGGTCCAGGCAAATGGCAGTGCACACGCCAGTCCTGGGAAGCCCTCACATGCGGGGAGAGCCCGCACATGGGGAGAGAGAGCCCGCAACACGATGCTCCCCTCGATTGTCTACAGCTTTGTGACTGTTCTCCATAAAAATAAATAAATAAGCTAAATAAAACACACGTTTGGGATTTGAAGGTTATACTGTAAAACGGTAAAACATATCATTTTGGCTGCTGACACTGTACTTCAAATGCCATAATCATCACCATAGTTAGAACAACAGGAGTTTAGAATAAAGACCTTTGATTCCAGCATCTTGAATTTTCTCCAACTCTGAAAACAAATCTGAAGTACTGGCTGGTAAGACTGTAACTGTTTTTCCTACATGTGTGTATATATATATATATTTTTTTCAATTGAAGTATAGTCAGTTCCCAACGTTGTGTCAGTTTCTGGTGCACAGCACAACGCTTTAGTCACACGTGAACACACATATATTCGTTTTCATTCTTTTTCACCGTACGTTGCTACAAGATATTGAACATAGTTCCCTGTGCTGTACAGTATAAACTCGTTTATCTATTTTATATATAGTAGTTAGTACCTGCAAATCTTGAACTCCCAGTTTATCCCTTCCCACCTCCCCCCTCCGTAACCCTAAGTTTGCTTTCTATGTCTGTTTTCTGTTTTGTAAATAAGTTCGTTTGACTTTTTTTTTTTACATTCCACATATAATTGATAATCATATGATATTTTTCTTTCTCTTTCTGGCTTACTTCACTTAGGATGACATTCTCCAGATCCATCCATGTTGCTGCAAATGGCATTATTTTCTTCTTTTTATGGCTGAGTACTATTCCATTCTATATTTTTTATATATATATATATATATACACACACACACACACACACACACACACACACGTATACATAGTACTGTTCCATCTCATATGTACACATATATTATAGACCATGTCTTCTTTATCCAGTCATCTGTCATGGACATTCAGGTTGCTTCCATGTCTTGGCTGTTGTAAACAGAGCTGCTGTGAACACTGAGGTGCACGCCTTTAACTATTTGTCATCTCAATATTGTGCAGTAATAACAAAGATAGTTTATAATACAGAAAGATAAATAAATAAAATATCTACAGCTTCAAGTCTGCAATCATTCAAATAGAATATGCAACTTGATCTTGCTGCATTACTCTGTTTCCAGGCAGACTCATGGACCTGGTATCCTTCCTCCCCTCCAAAAGGATAAAATTCTAGAAGTGACAAGGAATCATCCTCTCCCAAGACATGGAGAAAGGAGAAGCCACGTCTCCAGACCATCAGGAGCGAGTGAGCTGGAGACACATGAGAAAATTCGTGACCTCAGGAAGCATGAGGAACGGGGAGACCTTACCGAGGAGGGGGATCCTGACACGGGTTCCAACCTGGATGAACCTGAGGACACTGTGCTGAGTGAGAGAAGCCAGTCAGAAAAGGACACATGCCATGTGACCCCGCCTGGATGGGGAGTCCTGAGCGGTCGACTTCCCAGAGACAGAAAGTGGATGATGGATGCCAGGGCTGCAGGAGGGGACGGAGGGTCAGGGTTTAACAGGCACAGAGCCTCAGTTTTGCAAGACAAACAATTTCTGGAGACAGAGGGTGGTGATGCTTGCACAAAAGTATGAATGTCCTTAATGCCACCAAGCTGTACCCCTAAAAACAGTTAGATGGCAACTTCTATGTTATGTAAATTTTTTGCATTCTTTTTTATTGAGGTATATAGTCAGCTTACAATGCTGTGTCAATTTCTGGTGCACAGCATAATGTTTCAGTCATACATGAACATACATATATTCCTTTTTGTATCTTTTCCATTATATAGGTCACTACAAGGTATTGAATATAGTTCCCTGTGTTATATAGTATGAACTTATTATTTATCCAATTTATATATAGTAGTCGGTATCTGCAAATCTCAAACTCCCAATTTATCCCTTCCCGCCCCCTTCCCCCCTGTAACCCTAAGTCTGTTCTCTATGTGAGTCTGTCTCTGTTTTATGTTCTGTAAATTTTACTGCAGTTATAAATAAATAAAAACAGGAGTACATAAATGAATGAGGGAGAATAAAGAATTGAGAAAAGACGTAGGCAAGACACCTTCCTTCCCTTGTCACTGCCAAATTTGTTCTTTTCAGTAAAATCACATGACCTTGGATAGCACTGATTCAGAAACACGCTCTCCTGATTTCACTGTGAAATACAGCTCCCATCCCATGGCCGAAGTTAGTACCCATTCAGCTTTTCCCACGACTGGGTTAGTCCGTGAGAAACAACTCATCCCCACTGGATGGAACCTTCCCGAAGGCTGAAATCGTGTCAGGCCCCGTTACGGCACCCCTGGAAGGTGTTCTCAGCTCCCTGCGGCTGGCCTGGCTCCAGGCCGCGGAAGCTGGGGGCTGAGACAGAGAACGCACATTCTTGTCAAGATAAAGCACTTCCACTTAAGAGTTAAGAATTGGTTCCTCCAAAGTTAAGCATATAATTAACACATGACCCAGAATTCCACTCCTAGGTAGAATTCAAAGGAATTGAAAACACATACCCTCACGGAGGGTGCTTTGGACATGGATGCTTGTAGCGGCATCATTCACAACAGCCAAAAAGTGGAAACCCAATGTCCACCAACTGATGAATAAACAGATAAACAAAATGCGGTCTCTATCCATACAATGGACAGTTATTCAGACACAGAAAGAAATGGCACGCTTCAACGCGGATGAGCCTCGTGCGACCGCGTGTACGTGAAACGTCCAGGACAGGTAAATCCGCGACAGAAACCACACTGGTACTTGCCAAGGGCAGGCGGGTGGGGAGTAGGGAGTGAGTGCTAGGGGTGTGGGGCTTCTCTGGGTGATGGGAATGTTCTGGAACTCGAGAAGGGGCTTGCACAGCACTGTGAATACACTGCATGCCACTGAACTGTCCACTTTGAAGTGGTTAGTTTTATGTGATGTGAATTTCACCTCCATTTTTTAAAAAGAGAGAGTTAAGGATTGACTCAAAAGTTTGCTTTATTTTGCACGAGATTTCCCAAAAGGAAGAAAAATGTTTGAAAAGCATTTTAAAAATGATTTCCTTAAAACCAAGTGGTGACTGAAGTCAGAGCAGAAGGGCCTCTGACTTCGGAGGTGGGAGCCACCTTCTGACCCGGGGACACTGGGACAACTTTCTCCTGATGAAAGTGCTGAGCTGCTGCCAGGGTGGAGCTAAAGCTGTTTACACTGTAAACTAAACGTTGTGAAAGAAACCGGCACTGGGAGGGCTCACATGCCCACAGTGGAAACACACAGGCCGTCCTGCTCCGATGGGATCACACCGTTTTGTCAGGAACCTTTGTCATCCCTGGTTTTTGTTTTATTTCAGGCATTGGCTGAACAACACGTGGGCATCGTTTGCCGAACAGGAATCAGGATGTCTCATCTCACTAAGCTCCTCGCGGGGGATGTGCGGTGCTCACAAGGCCTGACCGGGGCTCTATTAGGATTCGGAGGAGAAAAGCAGTGATGCTGGGACTGCGGGGTCCAGGGCCGGCTCCCTCCACCGTGGGCGCACGGCTCACACTCGGGGGGGATGTTGAGGCTGGGGCCGGCCCAGGCACTGGGGTGCCAGCGGCACCCATGTGCCCACCCACAATGCCAGTCACCCCCCTTAACACAGCAGCTGTCACAACCACAGACGTCTCCAGATACTGTCAGGTGTCACACTGCCGGCTGTGAGGATGGGAAAGAGCCACGAGCCAGGGGTGTGGGGTCCTTTAGGTGCCGGAGAAGCCGGAAGCGGTCTCCCCCAGAGCCTCTAGAAAGGAACACAGTCCCGCCGCACCTCGGGTTCACCCCAGTGAGGCTTCTAACCCAGTGAACTGTCGGAGAGTAAACCGGGGTTCTCTCAAGCCACTAAGTCAGTGGGACTGTTACAACGGCAATGGAAGACCTCATTCTGTGAGGCTACCATCACCTTGATACCAAAGTCAGACAAGCGCAGGCCACATTCCTCAGGAGCACAGACACAACAATTCTTAAAAAAAGAGCACGTCGACTAAATATAATCATGTATAAAAAAGACAATGTATTGAGACCAAATTGGATTTATCTCAGGGATTTAACATTTGAAAATGTGTTAACGTAACACCACACTTTTAAAAAAAAGCATATTTGCAGGGAGGTAGAGCTCAGTGGCAGAGTGCATGCTTAGTGAGCATGAGGTCCTGGGGGTTGAACCCAGGACCCCCTGTTAAAAAATTGAATAAATAAACCTAATTACCTCCCCCCAAAACAAAAACAAACAAAAAGCATATCTGCATCTCAATAGAGGAAAAGATTCAATAAAACTCTGCAATCACTCATAATAAAGACACTGGACAGAGAAAGTAGAGACAGGTGCTTCCTTCAACTGATAAAGGCATCTATGGAAGCCCAACGGCAAATGCCACGCGTAACAGCGGTGCCCGCTAACGTCTCCGTTTCCAAGCTGCACCGGAGGCCTAATCAGTACAAAGAGAATGGGTGGGTGGATGCAAAGGAAGAAGAAACCACGTCATCTGTCACAGATCATATGACGAACAGCATGGAAAACGCCACCGGCTCCACCAGCAACTTGTCACGAGGCCTCCAAGCATCCAGCCAGGTGGCGACAGATCAAGACAGAAAAGCCAAATGCACTTCTCATACCAGTCTCAAAAAGCATCGTTTCTGAAATGCCATTTACAACAGAGCTAAAACATACTGCACTTGAGAAGAGATCTAATGAAAGACAAGGAAGCCCTTTATAAAGAAAAAGACAAAACACTGTAGGCAGAAATAAAGAAGACACCCCCATGCTCACCGATAGGAAGAGCCGATGCGGAAAGGGGAGCAGTTCTCCTCAGACTGATTTACAGACTCGCTGCCATTCTTACCAAGATCCCTACAGGGTCCTTCGTTAAAGTGGTGAGACAATCTCTAATGGCTTGACGACAGCCAGGGCACTGCTGAAGAAGAGGGCGGGGGGGCCGGCTCCACGAGATGCCAGCACTTGTCCTGGTCTACAGTAACCAGCGGGTGTCCACAGAGCAACCCACAGACCTGTGGACAGGACAGAGTGCCCAGAAACAGACCCAGAAGAGACCGTGACACGTGACAGAGCTGGCCACTGGGAGAGAATATTCCCCCAATGGTCCCAAGATCATCGGACGGAGACCAGCCCTATAGAGGACAGAACGGCACTGCACCCCTACCTCACACCACACACACACAAAACCGACTCCAGGGGATTCAGAACTTACATGTGAAAGGCACAGCCTGTTTTAGAAGGGGCTGTACAGAACATCGTTTATGATCTGAGGCAGGTAAGGATTTCTTAAGACACATAAGTCATGATCATAAAGGGAAAAATGTATCATTTTGACATTAAATACTTTACAAAGGACCTGGTTTTAAAAATGAAGGATGAGACGAGCCATAAGCTGGCACACATTGGACCCTAAGACAAATAAAAAGCCGCTCACATCAGCAACAATCTGAGAAACGCAAGCTGAAACCATAATGAAATTCCATTTTACACCCACCAGACTGGCAAAAATGAAGAAGCCAGACAACAAGTGATGGCAAGGATGAGCGAGGAATGCTTGCCTGTTGGTGGTGGAAATGTGAATTGGCCCAATCGCTCTGCAAAACCCTGGAGTTACCCAACATTGCCACGCCGGACGGGCACAACTTCCAGGGAACCACCCCAGGGGAAGCCAAGCCCTCACAGGCCAGGAGGGCACACAGGGTATCCAAGCAGCACATCAGGTCAACAGAGGGGAACGCCACGCAACGGCGAAAACGAACCAGCTACAACTAGGGGCGCCGCTGAGCGGAAGGGGCAGGCGTCTGTGAAGACACACGGCCTCGTGCCACGTGCACAAGCTCCAGAAACAGACACAACCTAACGACGCAGGTCCACACCCTTTATCCGAAACCCCCGGGTCCAGATGTTTCCAGAACTCGGAATTTTCTTCTGAATTGGAAAGTTATGTGCAGCGCACGTTGCGTGCACAGCCAAATGGTGGCCTCCTGCTGCTCCGCGTGCGGACGCTCCCACGAGGCCGGATGAAGGCCGCCACCAGTCTCACGTTGGTCTGGGTCAAACTGTGCTGCCGAGTGAACTTCTGCAGAATTGACCTTGGCTTTCAGAGCTCTGGGGTTTTAGAAAAGCCAATGCGGAAGAGCAGCAGCGTGCTGACAACCAGGCGCACAGGCCACGGGGTCGGCCAGACAGGGGGTGGGGGGCGAGGGGAGACACGGGGTCCTGCGGCACAGGCGTGTGTGGGGTGGGTTTTTCATACGTCTGAACTCCTTCAAAACTTCCTTAGGTGAACATGGGAGTGGAGTGGGGGATGACTGGCAGCGGGGAAGGAGGCAGGACCGAGGCTTCCAGCTGGAACAGGGATCCTGTTCCCAGAGACAGGAACCTCGGGACGGAGGCGAGGCTTTGTCTCTGTCTGGGGCGTGACGGGATACTGAGATGTGACGGTTTTACAGAAATGGCCACAAAGGCTGAGACATCCTCCCACCACAGGTGAGACCCGCATCCCTTTCCTCTTGAATCTGGTGGGCCCGGGACAGCTTTAACCAGCAGAGGGAGGAGGGACATCGCCCAGCGACCCCTAGGTCACAAAAGGCCCCAGATTCACCCTCCTGAGACAACCCCACCCCGGCCCCCTCCTCCGTGGGCAAGCTCAGGCGCCCCCTTCCCCCACGGTGCCTCCGTCTCCTCATCAGTAAAGCCAGGATGACGGCTCTCTGCCCCCCAGAGGCCTGTGAGGACCGCAGAGCCAAACGAGTCTTTGTTCTCGTCACCCATCACCTCCTGTGCTGCCCCCACAGCTCAGACTCTGCTCCAAGGGATGTGGGGCCCAGGCTGGGGGGCAGAGGGGGACCTCAGGGGCCGGCCCAGGACACACAGCCCTCAGGGAGGAGGCCCAGCAGCCTCCACACGGCTCCCCTGCTGTTTGACACGAACACTTTCCAAAGAGAAGATAATTATTAACTGCAGGGCTTAATGAGCAGAGGGAGCTTCGGGGATTTCTAATACCAATAATTTGTACCTATTTGAGTGCAAATGCACAAAGCAAAGGCAGCTGGAACCTCCAGCATCGGGCTCTGCGCTTTGCCTCCAGGTAAGAATGCACAGCGGAGCCGAGCACAGCGGAGCCGAGCACAGGTGCGTGACACAGAAAACCAGGGCTTCCCCCAGCCCCCAACCCTGCCCCGCTCTGACACTCCTGTGGGTCCCCACCCTGCCCTGCTCTGACACTCCTGTAGAGAGAGAGCCTTCGGCCCGGAACCCCAGGGGAATGAGGCAAGAGAGAGGGAGATGCTGGTGGACCTGCTGAAGTGTTGGGGACCTAGGCAGGGCTGGACCCTGGCTGCTGGGACCCACGGGGGACAGGGCCATCCCTCCAGCCCAGCCCGTGGCAGCGGCAGTCACAGGCGCAGCCTTCCTTAAGAGACTGAGGGCAGAGCATCTGATGGGAACTAGCCGGACCACCCTCCTGGTCCCCGAATGTCACCCACTCCGGGGCCCTGAAATCCCTTCCAGAATAATTTCAGTGGAACCTCTCCTGAAACACCAATAGCACTGAGAGGCTACAAAAAGCCCCTGGCCCCGTGGTGGCGCAGGTCAAGTCAGAGGGGCCAGCGCAGCCCGGGGCTCCCCGGGCAGAAGGCAGCTGCCCTAGCTGTCGGGGTACTGCAGTGACACTGTGACCTCACCCGCAGGCTACCAGGGGCCACAAATGCCCAGCCTGGCCCCCCCTCAGTGGGGACAACCCCCATCGACAGCAACAGACCATCTTTGCTACTTCCAGGGACCCTTTCCTCCAATCAATGAAGACCCCATGAATCATTTTCTTTTGGGGAGAAGATCAAATATTGGCCCAGACATCTATTAATCTACAACTTGCATTGCAACTGCTGAGAACTGAAAATAGGGATTTTTTTTTCTGGTTAAATATTTGCTAAGAAAATTCCAATCCTAAATTTCAAAGACTGATGACGTCATGAGGATAAGTCACAATTAACCAGAAACTCTCGTGGAAGAAGCACAGAAGCCACAAAGCGCCCACCCAGTGAGAACATCTTTCAGCAGAGAAATCGTGTCTTCGCATCCTTCCTTCCCTTGGCTTTATTTTATGTTTTTTCTGGAGTTGAGTCTTTAAATTTACTTTGCTCTCAGGCCTCTTCCCCCTCCGTCCAGATGGTGAAATCCGGTTCCATTTTCCAAAGGGCAGAACACAAGCTCTGCCCACCTCTGGTCCGGCTCCAGGGGAAGGTGGGCCCCCTTCCTCACACCTGCCCTGTGGGTCTCCTTCCATGGCCTTTCTTAGCGCCCCCTTATTGCTTCCGCTGAAATTAATGAGCTGTGGGCCTATTCAGAGATGAGGAGCCTCAAAGACTCAAAACTCCACTTTGACGGGATGGGCCCAGGTGTAGGCTCTGCACAGACGTGGGGACGCAGCCTCCTTGTCAGGGAGCCTGGGAGGAGGGACACGTCCAGTGAAGCTGACGATGACATCCCGCCGCTGACTCCTCCCAATTCACAACACACCCAAAGCCTGAGCATCTCCGGGCCGCCGGGGAGGGATGCTGCAGCCCCACTCCTCCCCCCACCAGGTGTGTGCTCTCTCCGGGGAGGGGGCTGGGGCTGGGGCTGGGGTGATCCGCTGCCCCCCGTGGACAGACGGGGTGTGTGGAACGGGCTCTGCTCTTGTGATCCACGGTGGGTCTTACTACCCAGATGGCACACCTCATGGCCCCCTCTGTTCTGCTCCAAAGATGCTCTTGTGTTGCAGGTTTGTTTTTCTTAATTGAAATAGCTGATTTACAATGTTGTGTTAATTTTTGTGTACAGCATAGTGTTTCAGTTATACTGTGTATACATTCATTATATCATGTATATAATATACACATATATTCCTTTTCATATGCTTTCTCATTATAGGTCATTACAAGATATTGAATAGAGTTCCCTGTGCTGTACAGTAGGACCTTGTTGTTTATTTATTTTCAGTATGGTCGTGTGTATCTGCAAATCCCAAGCTCTCAATTCATCCATTCCCACTTCCTTCCCCTGCTGGTAACAAGTTTGTTTTCTATGTTTATAAGTGTGTCTCTGTTTTATAAAAATTCATTTGGGTCTTTCTTTTTTTAGATTCCACATATAAGTGATATCATATGGCATTTTTCTTTCTTTTTCTGGCTTACTTCACCTAGTATATGACAATCTCCAGATCCATCCATGTTGCTACAAATGGCATTATTTTATTCCTTTTTATGGCTGAGTAGTATTCCATTGTACAAATCTACCATATCTTCTTTACCCAGTCATCTGTCGATGGACACTGAGGTTGCTTCCATGTCTTGCCTATTGTAAACAGTGCTGCTATGAACATTGGGGCACATATATTTTTTTGAATTAGAGTTTCCTCTGGACCTATGCCCAGGAGTGGGACTGCTAGATCTAGATTCCTTAAAGAAGCAAGTACTTTTTTTTTTTAGATTTTTATTTTTTACTTTACTTTTTTTGGTTGGGGGAGGCAATTAGGTTTATTTATTTATTTTTAGAGGAGGTGCTGGGGATTGAACCCAGGACCTTGTGCATGCTAAGCCTGTGCTCTACCTCTTGAGCTATATGGTCCCCCCAAGAAGCAAGTACTTTTTAAAGCCGCACATCAGGAATGTTCTCCAAGAGGCATCCGGGCCCCACGCTCCTCTGCCCACCTGTCAGCCCCTGTTCCCTGAAGGCAGGGGTCTCACCACTGTTCCCACCCCTGCAGGCCACCTGGAGTAGCTCTCCACTGAGCACCTACTGTGCGCCTGGCCAGGGCCTCCCACCCCTGCCCCTCCTCCATGTAATGCCCCTCACACACATCTACACAGTCGCACACACACAGTCACACACACTTCTGAGGTTCCAAAGGAGAATGCCAGCTCCAAGTTCTTCCAAGGGCGCCTTTAGCCTGGGTCTAAACAGATGGAAGAGATTAATCTAATATCAGGCATCCTATCATTAAGTGATTAAGGGGTGACTTAAACGTAACAAATTGCATTTCCCTCGTGCATCCCCCAAGGGTGCTGGAAAGGAACCTGAGTTCGCTGTATTTACATTTCATTTAGAATTAAACGGTATTTGGTATGATAAACCTTTTTAATGATCCTAATCTGCAACCCAAACTCAAGAAACTAATTAAAATTGCCGTCACTCATTAATTCAACAAATACTCGTAGCTCTCTGTGTTCCAGGCCCAGAGCTAGGGAGGCCAAGAGGAGAAACCACACTGCTGCCCTCAGGGCATCTTCAAACTAACAGGGGTGACAGAGGGAGCCACAGACAATAGTAGTGTGGAAAGTGCCATGGGGGGCGTCCAGGGTGACAGTGGAGGTGGGGGAGGGGCATCCAGGGAGCTGGCAGGAGGTGGGGGGAGGGGCCTGCCCTGAGCTGCAGGAGGGCAGGTACCGCAGCTGGGTGAAGGCCTGTGGTCAGCACGTGCTCAGGGCTTCTACCTGTCCCTGTTATGTCACTGCACCTAGTGACAATGGCAGCTGGGGCTGCCCCACCTCCCGTTCAGAGCAGAGCTATACCCCAGCTATACACCCGCCCCACTGGGCCTAGAGGGGCATAGTGGCCGGCGGGGACATGGAGACATCGGGATGGCCTGGGAGGCTGAAGCCTCAGGTGTGTCTGGGGGTCCTGGCTGCCAAGTCCAGTGAAGGAGCCCAGCCTGTCCTGCTTCTAGGCCTCGGACCCCGCCGGTCACCCACACAGGTCAACGCGAGTGGGGAGGAGGACGCGAGGCGCTGGGGGCGTCCGAAGAGGCTCCGGGAACCACGTGTGTGCGTGTGTTCGTGTGTGCACACGTGTGCTGTCACGCAGTGGGAGCACCGGGGGGAACACGGCTTAAATTGCCTGTGTGCCCCACTCCACGGACAGCACCTCCGGAGGGCAGGAGGGCAGAGAGAGGCCTGGCACCGGGGGGGCCCCAGCACAGGCCTGACGGAAGCGGGGGCGTTTCTAGAAACAGCGGTCTTCTGCTGGAGAGTGGGAGCCGCTGCTTTGCACTGCGGTGCTCCTCTGTTTAGCACGTGGCATTTGGGGTCTTGGTGGCAGGAAGGGATAAATCAGCTGCGATCCCACACAGCCCACAGCCAGGGCCAGCCCCTTCCTGCCGGTGACAACACTGGCCTGAAAAGTAGCTGCCAGGAGCTTAGTTCTGTGGTGGAACCTTATTTTCAGTCTGTAATCAGTCCTAGGGATGCGTATGTGCTTTTTCCTTGTTTAAAATTGTTAACCAACAAACTGCCACTGTCCCCAGTTCTTCCAGTTGTCCCAGACCAAAGGGCCAGCCAGTGATAATCCTGGGGCAACACCACAGGCCCGGGGTGGGGGAGGGGGTGCCTTTCTGTCAAGCACTTTAACTATTAACCCAAGACGCAGCTTTCCCACCGCTGCTGCTCCGGGGACAGCGAGGCCATAATTTATCACCACCGGGAAGGGTCTAATGGCCACAGGAGGAAGGAGGCCCAAGCTCGGCACCCAGGCCTCTGCAGGTGCCGAGTGGCCGTCACGCCCCTTCTAATCAGAGGGGCAGCTGCTGCTCAGATTCCGAGGGACCCCCGAAGCCCAAGTGCCCCGGCCTCCGCCGGCTGCCAAGACCCGCGTTCAGACTGTCCAGGAAATGCCAGTGTTTCGGGGTTCCAAGGACAAGTCCTCCGGGCCAGAGAGCAGACCCAGACCTCGGCCACCCCACCTGGCCCTTCCCCTGTTGGTCTCAGCGTCCTCACCCTACAGGGTGTCACCTGGACACATCCACCTGGACTAGGGTCCCGGCCTCCTCCAGCCGGAAGAGCCCCCGAGACCACAAGGTCCTGCTCCACGATGTACATGTGATGGGACGGAGGTGGACCAGGGCTCTCCAGGTCACCTGGAGAGGTTCCAGCCCAGCCGGGCTCCTGAAATTCTCTCCCTGCAGCAGCCTCCACCTAAATGTTCCTGTTCTCAGTCTAAACAACTTCTGGCCCAGTAAGAGACAAATAGAAAGCCACTCACTTGTGCACTCTAGGACCATAATCTTTTTACTCAAAAGATACTTCTGAAATACGACCTGCAGTGAAACGCACAGAACGGAGGTCACCCCGGGCAGCCGCCCTCCACCACTCCCACGGCGCGGGCGGCCGCCTGCAGACAGCAGGGGCCCCGGGGGTCGCTTGTGGACCAGAAACACCCGCAGCACCATCTCCCGCAGCCTCTGCACCTGCCTGTCCCGGGGCCTTATCATCAACCGACCTCCGCGAGCGCCCAGCCTGTGGGACGCAGCTCTGGTACGTCATCTGAATCCTCCACGGGGTCCTGCCCGCGGCTTTCATCCCGTGTCTTACAGCCCAGTCCTCGGAGGGTCAGGGGGTTAAGTGACTTGCCCAGGGTCAGCCGGCTGGTTAATGAGGTGCCAAAATGCAAGCCCACGTCCTGCAGGGGTTCCAAGCTCCAGGCAGCCCCCCCGCCCCGCTGCCTCTCGCATGGAGGAGGGCTTCCTGGCACAGCTGGAGTCAGGACACCCCCCCACCCAGCACAGGAAGGGGCTCTGCTGAATCCACACCCCACATCCAGATCTCCTAAAGCAGGGCTTCTCCACCCCAGCACTTGGACACTGGGGTTGGCACATTCCTTGCTGCGTGGGGCTGCGTCCCCTGCATCGGGGACACTGAGAAGCACCTGTGGCCTCTACTCAGCAGATGCCCGTAGCACCCCTGTGTTGTGGCCTCTGGTCTGTGTGCTTTCACTTGCCCACGGGGAGCCTGAGGGGTGCCTCCTCTGTCTAGAAAGTTTGCTGGGCCCCAGCACCTTCAGGGACAGTAATAAACTGGGCTAGGAGGTAGTGTGACATCTGGGTGCCCAGGGGCCTGGAGGAGCCGTGTGTGACCACGGTGCAGGACCCCTGCCTGTGGGTGTAGGGCCTGCCGGTTTAGATGGAATAGATTAGACCCAGCTGATAAGAAAGTAAACTGTAAGACAGGTCCAAAGGGGATATTCAGAATGAAGCACATGCAGGAAAAAAAAGAAAAAAGAGGCAGGCCCAGAACCTGTCCTCCTGGAGAGAGGTCGGCTCTCTGATGTCCCCCCCCATTCCTTGCGACACTGTTAAACAGGCGGAGTCTGCTCTCTGGGCTCTCCGGTCAATCCCGCTGGCCTGTCTGGCTATCCCCGGCCACTGGCAGAGCCTCTTAATTACAACGGCTTTCTAATAAGCCCTGACATGCAGCCGACCAAATCCTCCCAAATCCTTCAAGATTGCCTTGGCTCTTCTCTGTCTGCTTCATTTACATACAATCTTATTTACATATAAACACATATGTAAATTAATGTGTAACTAATACATGTAAATTTACGTGTATTTGCGTGTAAATTTATATACATTTACATACAAGTTTTATAATCAACTTGTCCATTTTTAAAATTTCCCCTAAAAATCCTGTAGGTTTTGGTTAGCACTGCTCTGAATCTACGGTTAGTCTGGGAATAAAAGACATCTTTACGATTTTGTCATCTGAACCATGAACATGGTTAATCCTTTCATTTATGGAAGTCTTCCTGAATTTCTCACAGTAATGTTTTATTGGTTTCTGCTCATCTTTTATGAGACTTGTTTCTGGTTATTTGATCTTCCATGTTATTGAAAATAATATATCTCATCTTCTTTTCCATTTACGGTTGGTACACAGGAACACATTTGATTTCATATATTACTCAGGTTTCCAGCAATTCTGCTGAATTTCCTTATTATTAATCATTTACTTGCAGATTCTTTGGGATTTTCTTTGTATGTAATCATATCATCTGTGAATAGTAGCAATTTTATTATTTACAGATTATATTATTCACAATAATAATGGTGTTAAGTTTACAGCTAATTTTTTTCCTGTCTTACTGCATTGGCTGACTTCCAGTATAATGTTGTATACCCAGCATCTAAAACAAAGTCTGGCCTATAGTAGAAACCAAATGGACATTGACTGAGTGACATGGGCTCACTCATTACCAGCAACAAGTGTCACCACAAGTCTCGGGTCAAGAGTTGACTCTTGGACTTCATGCCAGGAGATCCTAACCCTGCTTGTTGGCAAATGAATAAGGATGGTGTGGGGTCTGAGAGGGTAAAAACCACCAGACCACAAAACAAGACAGGAAGAAAGGGAGACAGAAAATAACTGAAAGGAAGGAACAAAACCTATGTTGTTTTGAGTCAATATAGCAGCTCTCCCAGAGAATCGATTGAGAAATTGTTTTAATTAACAAGAGAGCTTGAGAAGGTGGCTGCGTGCAGAATCTCCAGACAAAAATCCATCACTTTACAACACCCAGCAAGAGTCAGTTAGAAAAATAATGGAAAACAACCAAGTCTTTATCACAACAGCAACAAAACCCATAAAATCCCAGAAATGAGCCTAAAATGAAATCTGTACGTGGAAAACATGATTCATTTGTCTACAGCATATAAAAGATAACATCCAGGTGGGGGGAGGGTATAGCTCAAGTGATACAGCGCGTGCTTAGTATGCACGAGGTCCCAGGTTCAATCCCCAGTACCTCCTCCAAATATAAATAAGTAAATGTGATTACCATCCCCTCAAAAAAGATGACATCAAGAAGTGAAGAAACATAGCACGTTTCTAAACAGAAAAACAACATTGTAAAGATGTGACATTGTCCCAAAGTGGATGAGCTTCTTGGACCTGCCGTAACAAAGAGACACAAACTGGGCGGTGTTAACACTGCTCCATCGACACATCCTCCTCTCCGTGTCTTCTGCTCTGCGCGGCTCAGGACTTGTCCCTGGATTTAAGCCCGTCCTAGTTCAAGATAATTTCATCTTGAGATTCTTAACTGTATCTGCAAAGATCCTTTTTCCAAACAAGGTAACACCTACCACTTCCAGAGAGAAAATCCCTAAGAATAGCCCAAGAAAATTATGAGAAAGAACAACGTGAGGAACTATGTGCCACTGGCTCTCAGAACACGCTACGACACACATGTAATTAAAACAGTGTGGTGGGGTGGGGTGGGGACAGACAGCCACGTGCGAGGGTGAGAGACAGTCCCGCTTACGTGGCTGTGGGCATGCAGTGTGTGATCAAAGTGGCATTTCAAGGAGCAGGGGAGGGACTGGGTGAATAAGAGATACTGAGACAACTGGAAAAACTAAACCTTTACTTTGTACCGTTACCCCCAAATTAACTCAATAAATTAAAGAGCCATATGTGATAGGAAGACTGTAAAAAAATTAAAATAAAACATGGGACACTTTTATAATCCTGGGGACAGGAATGCTAAATCCCTGGGGAAAGACAGACGGGGGCTGGCAGGTCCCAGAAGAAATGCAAATGGCTGATAAACATTTGAAAAGAAACTCCACCTCAGAGGAAACAGAGGAAAGCAAAACTTCAACAGAGGGCTATTTTTCACCCGTCAGATATTGGCGAACATTTTAGACAATGGTAACATCAAGTCTGGGGAGGGCACGGATTAGAAGCTTCCGAGCCAGTGGCAAGACTGTTGACTAGTGATGCCTTTTTAGAAGACAATTTGGTAACTTGATCAAAATTGAAACACCCCGTATCTTTGAAGCAGCAAATCCACTTTTTATTTATTTATTTATTCATTCATTCATTCATTCATTTTAAATGGAGGTGCTGGGAACTGAACCCAGGACCCTATGCATGCTAAGCACCTGCTCTACCACTGAACTATACCCACCGCCCATTTTTTAAAAACCCATTTCTACTCATCAGTTCTCAGGAAGCCCTGGCGCGCACGCCCGAAGACCTCTACCCCAAGGTACTCACTGCTGTGTTACAACAGCAAGACATGGAACACAGCCCAGCCTCCATCAGTCCCCTAGCCACGACCCCGGGGGATTCCGCAGGAACTTCTGGGACTGGACCCAGCCATTCCGCCTGGTGCCCCTGGCCTCTCCACCCTTGCCCCTCCTCTGCCAGCATCCTCTGCTTTCGCCTTTCAGAACTCCAAGCCGCCAGGTGCCAGCAGTTCCACCAGCTTCCTTCTGGATCCTTCTGACCTGTAGGCTAGAAACCTTTCCACTGCCTGCACGCCCCTCCCAAAAGCCAGACTCCTGCCCTCTCCTCTCCTCTGGAACACTCCAGGCCCCCGTGAGTGACGGCCGCCCCCAGGATGATTTCTGTAAATCCCGGTCCCTCAACCTGCCCTAAGGCCACCCCAGCCCCTCGCCCACAGCGCTGGTCTAACGGGAGAGCTGAGCGCACAGCCCCCCTGGAGACGCAAGGACTCGAGGAAAGTTGGCGGTAACAGGCTGCAAACCCCCGTGCGGAGGAGTTCCAACCGCCTGCGGGAGATGCTCCTCCTACGGAGCTGCTTCGGCCCCTCCCCCAGGGGCCCGGATCGCGTTCGCCGGCGGCGGTAACCATGGAAACGGGCCGCCGCGCGCGGGCGGGCGGGCGGTTGATGAGTAACCCCGGGACAATGACAGCGGCGGCTCTGTGCTTATTCAGAGGCCCGGCGGGCTGGATGGGGGCCCAGCACAAAGGCCACTGGCAAAATGACGAGGGACAGGCTTCCACAGGGGGCGTGCATGGCCCCACAACCGCCACAAAAGAACAGAGGCCCGGCCACACCTGCGCTTTTTGAGCTTTTTGATCTTCGGGGGAATTCGCAGCAGTGCGGCTGGGGGTCCTTGGTCAGAGGTCATTTTCCTTAAGGGCCCTTTATGACCACTATCCGGGCTGCGTTCTCCGTGACCTGCAGTCTCAGATGGAACCCACAGTCTCGTCCCCGCGCCTGGAGTGGGAACACGAGTGGCGCGTCGCCGGGAGGCCTCCGCCGTGCTCACCGCCTCCGGCTCGGTGGCAGGGCTGGCGGTGCGCACCCCGGAGCTGGCGGAGGCCCCTCACAGCTGAAAACCAGTCCGCTCCCAGGACACACACTCGACATCACAATTTTAACAGCCCCCCTCCCACCAAAGGCAGAAGGAGAATGTTACTTTTTTTTCAATCAAACATCACCCTTTGACATTTCAACATATCCCATAAGAAATAACTGAACACCTCTTTCCACTAACCCGGTAGTAACCTCTCGAGAAAAGAATTTCTGAGTATCTTTTTCATCCTCTCTGACATAATCATGGGCTCCTTGACCTGAAGAGAAAGGAACAAGATGTTTTTAAAGAATGCCCAAGAATCCCTAAAACGTAGCACAGGGATGACTGACCACTGCCTGTGGAGAGTGAGCTGCCCAGGCGTACCCCTGGGAGGGGCTGGGTGCCCCTTGGGACACACACACACACACACACACACGACACACACACACACGACACACACACAGCACACACACATCACAAACACCACACACACACCACACACACACCACACACATACACACACCACACACACACACACCACACACATACACACACGACACACACACAGCACACACCACACACACACCACACACATACACACCACACACACACCACACACACCACACATACCACACACACACCACACACCACACACACACCACACACACACCACGCACACCACACACATACACACACACCACACACCACACACATACACACACACCACACACCCCAGCACTTGGGTAGCATCTGAAGGATCTAGCTGGACACACCCACGCCAACGGTGACCCCCCATCTGTGTCCCCACCCCTTCAGGAGGCTTTGTTACTGGAGAGGCTCTTCCGGGTGAGGCTCCTTCCTGGTGACATAAGTGGTTTTGGATGCACAAGGCTCAACTGGCTCTACCTAGGGGGCCTCTGGCGCTCGTAGGGACAGGACCTAAAAACCCAGCAGGCTCAGAGCCTGCACCCCTGGGAGTAGAGTCCTGCACCCAGGAATCCCACCTGCCTGTGGTCTCGTGGTGTCCAACCCACCTCCAGGGGCCTTGTGCTGCCCAAGTCCAGCCAGGAGGTCAGCTGGAGCCTGTGCCACAAAATCTAGCATCCGCTTCCAGAGGCCCTGCGCGGACACCGGGCCTGCAGGCTTCGACCCTGCTGGGATCTGCTTCCTAACGGCTGTCGGCCTGGGCAGGGGCTCGGCCCGAGGCCCCCTTTTCTTCCACCACCTCGTAGTGGTGGAGCTGCTGGTGGTCACTGTGGAGAGAACTAAGTGACAGTGACATCAGCCGGCGTGGTCAGTTTCCAGCAAGGCGTCACCAAGGGGCCAGAGGCTGGGCGGGTGGGGATCACTACCCCTCCTGCCTTCATTTACTCATCACACAATCCTGTAAGGTCAGCAGAACTGTCCCCATTTTAAAGAGCAGAAACTGGGACTCTGAGTACATTGTCCCAGGGCGCAAAGAAACCAAGAATGAAATGGCCTCTGCAGAAATATTTAGGACATTTATGACGTACAAAGATACCATCAAGTTAAAAGAAAAATTCAAAATGACAAAAAAAACATTGTGGGACGTATAAAGATAAGGTATATATAAAGATATCTTATAAATATACAAAGAGCAAATGTAAATTAATAAAAGATGAGTAATCTGACTGGAAAAGTTGACTGGCAACTCACAGAAGAAATAGGAATGGTAGATGAAACACTGCTCCTTTTCCCTAAAGACAGGTGTGCACATCAAAAAAGGAAGACATTTATTTTTACCTACAGGATTAGAAAAGATGAAAAAGACTGCTCTTTCCAACAATGATGCAAATTCAGAGGACTGTCATCCTCTGCTCACTCTAGTACAAACCAGTCCAAACTTTCCAAAGGCAATTTGACCAAGGTCATCCGGGTACAAAGTCGGCAGAACTTCGGCACCAGTCATTTCACTTCTAGGAATCTGTTACTCGAAATAACCTCAAGAAGTAAAACATATACACCACACTAATGTTCACGGCAACGCTGAGAAAAAAGAGAACCTGGAAACAGACACTAAGAGGGAGCTTGCTGAAGCATCACAGGACACCCCGACAGTGGCCGATGGACCAAGGGTTTCAGAAGAGCAAGGTCGATCTTCCTGTGTGGGAATGGGGAGTCCACGGCAGTCCACTTGAAAGAGCACGCCGCACTTGGGGTGGACGAGGGAGCGAAGAGGAAATCCCACAGGTGTCTACACCCCCAGAAAACTGCACAGACGGATTCGCAGGAAGCGTGACTTTCCACTTTGCACACGTCCAGTGATTCGAATTTTTACAAGGTTGTTTTACTCTTCAATTAGTAAGACTCTTAAGAATTTTAAAAAAATAAATCTATTCCACGCATTCTTCCCCTTCCCCTGAAAAGGCTGGCCCTGGAAGGGTCTGTAGAGCGTGGCGGACAAGCCCCGGGCAGCGCTGGGCCCCTGGGTGAGCAGCGGCCCTGCCAGCCAGGGGGTCTGAAGGTGGAGGCCCCTCCTTCCTCCTCAGACTGTCTTCCCTACCTTCGTTCTCCAGGCCCAACTCCACCCATCCCTCTGTCCTCAGAATAGGCCCGTTTGCAGATCAGAGACCACCAAGGGTCTAGCCAACGAGGGGCTCCCAGCAAGTCCAGAAAGGTGTCTCACCTCCTGGAATTCTCACCCATCTCCGAGACCACTTCTTCAGGGGGTGCGTCTAGGACACCCAGCATTTAAGTTCTGGTCCCAACGTGAAACATAGCAGTTGAGACAAGCTGACAAGGTACAGACAAGTGAGCTGAAGTCAGGAATTGTGTTCTGAATTTCAGACATCCAGCCCGTCATCCACAGGTGGAGCGACACCGAGATCTCCCAGAGAGATGTACAGCAACGGGACAGAGGCCTGGGGGGGTGTCCTTTCCCGAGGTCAGTCATCTGCAGTGCTTGGAAGGAAGCACTGTGCACACAGCAAGCACTTTTTTCCAAAGATGCCAAAACAGACGCCGACGGAGTCAGGGCAGCAGCTAGGCGCCCACGATTGGGAGGGGCTCCCGTCCAGCTTCCAGTGCCTGCCATAGTCTGAGGAGAGACTGCAGGCCACTGGGCCCCCACAAAGGCCACAGTCACCGGCTTCCCTTCAGAGGACAACTGCACACTTCTCTGGGGTGGCCGAGGGGTCCCTACGCTGAGATCCCCAACCAACACTGGCTCTGGCCGCCACCAGCACCCCACATGCACCAGCCTCCTGTGCTGCCCCCCCACAGCTGCAGCGGGCCTGTGGATCCCACCTGGTGGCCTCTTCCCACGTCCCCCGTCACCAGGCCACGCTCTCAGTGCCTCAGCCCAGCTGACCTGTCCCTGACCCTCTCCCCACACCTCACCCTCCATCCAGGCCTCAGGGGCAGCGATCGGGGCCCTCCCTGCCCCTAACTGGCTGGCTGTGTCGCCTAGTACCCCACTCCCACCGGCCTGGAGTGCTGGGAGCTACCGTCCAGTCAGGTGGGGGTCCCCACTCCAGGGCGAGGGGTCGTGCTCCCTGCCTCCTTCCCTGCCACATGCCCAGAACCCAACAGCCCGGCACACAGCAGGAGGAGCCCCAAGGCAGACCCGATGAGGCAGCCTCCTCCCACCGCTGCACGCTGCCTAGTTCCAAGTCCATCCGTCCGTCTGTCCAGGCTGTGGGCTCCTTGGTGGAATGGCCGTGCTGGGGGCGGCTCAGCGAGTGTCTGTCACCCAGCCTCCTGTCACTGCCCGCTGGCCCTGGCCTGCTGGGCCTCCACTACCACCCGCCAGCCTTAGGCCCCTCGGAGACTCAGCCCCTCAGCGGGGGATGCTGCTGGCGGGGCTGCCGGTGACCCCTGCACTTTCCCCAGACCACGTCCATCCTGCCTGCCCAGCAGCCCACAACCCTCACAGCCAGCGGCCGTCCTGGCCACCGCCGTGGTCCTGTGAGGGGCCAGCATGGTGCTGGGGACACGCAACGCGTAGAACCAGACCCCTGCTCAAGGGTGGTGCAGGCGACAGCCAACTGGTTAGCAGGATGTGGGCCGGAGAGCCTGCGCCAAGCAGCGGCACCTCGGGGTCCCGCCCGCCAGCCGCCCCCTGTTGGGAAGCCCCTGCACGTGGGCCACCCTCCCTCTCCCCCAGGGAGGGCCTCTCCCGGTGGCCCCACGAGCTGCCCCAATGTCCTGGGCATCAAATAGGTCCCCATAGTACCTGTGCACGGGGAGGAGTGGGGGGCGCCAGCTGGGAATGGGGGTGGGCTCAGACTAGTGGGTGGCTCTGCTCTCTCTCTGCCATCTAGTCATCTGCTGGGTCACCCGCCCCCACTGGGCCCTGCGGGCCCCTCTACATCCTCCCCTTCCTCCCATAAGAGCCCTTTGTTGTGTGGCATTTCTCGCACTCATGGGCCCCTCCCCCACAGAGGGCCTCGCTTACTTGCCAAATTCCAAGAGTCCCTGATGCCCCCCGCTCGGGGCAGTGATGCTGGGACCCCAAGGTAGCTGCCGCCCCGGCCTCTCCCACCGGCCCTGGTTCCAAGAGCCCAGTTCCAAGAGCTCGTTTCCCCTTCAAGGATCCTACGAGTTTCACTCTGGCTGAAATTTAGAAATGCCAGATTTCTAGGAATGACCATGTTAAACAGTTTATAAATAGCACGTTCCCGTGGTACCGCTGAGGACACGCTGCAGTGTGAGAAAGTGCCGTGAGAGACAGATAAGCGTCTGTGACGACGACCGTGCCGGCCAGCCGGGCCTCAGCCACCTGTGCCCCTGGCCCCGGCCCCTGAGTCCAGGGAAGCTCCAGGCTCATTTCCCATCATTCCTGCCACCGCGACCCCGACCAAGCAGGACAACCCGGTGCCCAGCTGTGTTCTCTGCTCCATTTTAAAGGCATCGACCCAAAGCCAAGTGGCTCTGGGTGCCCTGTCCCTGTGCCTGGTGTTCCCTCCAGGCCCGGTCAGTCTCCAGTGTCCCCAGGGCTACAGGTCCAAGGGTACAGAGCCCCACTGGGCAGAACAGCCCTCAGGCAGAGTCCTGGGCGGGATCGGGGCTGGGGGTACCTGCACTGGGGGTTCTAATGTCCATGACATCTGCATGGTGGCCGTATCGTCCCCTTACTGGTGAGGAGACTGGGGCTCAGAGAGGGCGATGAGCCCCCCACGTCACACAGCCTTCTCTCCACCCGGGACTGCAGGCAGCACCTCACTGGTTGCATCCATCAGTCTGCACTGTCTTAACATACCAGCCCCGAGCTGACCCTACCAGACCACACACAGTGACCCCTGAAGGTTTCCCAAGGGCTTCCTGGGTGCCAAGGGCTGTGCCAGGCTTGGGGAAGTCAAAGGCAAACCCGACAGACTCCAGGGTTGGCCCCCTGGAGCGGGTGCCCAGCTCCAAGGCGGTCGTGTGCCTGGGGGGCTCAGGTCAGACGTCCAGTGACTGGAGACATTTTTGTTTGTCACGACTTGGGGGGTGGCTACTGGCGCACAGTGGGTGGGGCCAGGGAAGCTGTTTAGTGTCCCACAGTGCACAGGACATCCCCCTGCAGAGAGTGGCACGGCCTCAAACATCAGTGGGGCTGAGAGGAAGAGCACCTCCAGGGGCCGACAGACGGCAAACGTGGGGGCGAGATGAAGGGGGGAGCGTGCGGGGGTCCCGAGGAGGGGCTGGGCTCGAGGAAGCCCTCTAAGCAGGGAACACGTGGGGGGCAAACACAGGGACACCGGTGGAGGCCCAGCAAGGGGGGCCCAGCAGGCCGTTCGTGGAGTTCCAGGCCCACCCACTGAGACCCGAAGGACCGGCAGGCCAGGCCGTCCCCGCCTCCATTCAGCCCGACGCCCCCCATGGGGCACAGGTGACAAAGCTGGGGCTTTACATCTCCTCCGGCAAGGCCACTCCTCGTGGCCAGTGCGTGGGCTGGGTTGGAGGGGGAGCCCTGCGTCCTGGCCATGGGCCGGGGGCTGTGCGGGGGCGGGGGGTGCTTTCCATGGCGGATGGTGACAGATATACGGGCTCCAACCCTGGGCAGCTGCACCAGCTCTGAACCCTCTGCACACAGCAGGAAAGGCAGGCCTCTGGGTGGCTCCCCTCGGAGTCTGTCTCTGGCCTGTAAGGGTGAGGTCATCCAAGCTCTGGCCTCTGGTGTGAAGTAAACACATCATTTTTTAAAGCAAGGGATCCGAGTGTAAGCATTTCAGGAAACAGTTCGTTCCAAGGAGCCTGCAACTCCCCCTTCCCAGGGGTTCCCCTTGCAGGTAACTAAAGCGAGCCGGACACACAGACCGTCCTTCAGGGCCCCACTGTCCCCGGACAAAGGGACAGCTCTTCAGGGCAAGGGCCCCAGAGGTGCCTCCCTGAAAGTTCCATCGCCATGGCAACCCTGCCCCACTGGCGACGACCGGCGGAGACCAGGATGAAGGCCGCCTGCCTTCCTCCTCGCAGACACGCG
Source organism: Vicugna pacos (assembly GCF_048564905.1). Taxonomy (NCBI): domain Eukaryota; kingdom Metazoa; phylum Chordata; class Mammalia; order Artiodactyla; family Camelidae; genus Vicugna; species Vicugna pacos. Next base: position 63,881,815 of record NC_132998.1, read on the forward strand.
GCCCGGAGAACAGGCGGCAAGAGCAGCGGGAGAAGACGGAGTCTCGGTCCAGGGAGGCGGCCCTGGGCTCAGGGTCGGGGCGACTCCCTGCTGTCTCCCTTGCCGCCTTTCGGTACTGGAAAAAGTTTGAGCGTGCTCTTCGAGCAAGCGAAAACGTGCTTGATTCCGAAAAGCAAATTCTCTTAATAGCCCACAGTAAAGCTTTAAAAAATGAAGCACACCCAGCGCTGCCTTCTCCACAGTCTGCCTGCTCAGCAGTTGTCAGACCTGGGCACTGAAGGAGGGATGGAAATACAGTTAGTATGAGGGGGGCGCACAGGCCACGAGCACAGCCGGGTGCTCCCCGCAGGCCCCAGGGGCCGGCCCTCCAGGTCCACCAGCCATCAGCTCAGATCAGCTCGCACCCAAGGCTCTTCAGTCCCAACTTGGACAGCGTGTGCCACATGTCAGCCTCCCGGGCAGAGCACGATATGGAGTAAACCTTCGCCTTAGCATCGTATTAGCTATGCTAAGTTTCTCTGGCACACGGTCATTTATTCATTCAACAAGCACTGACGCTGCCTTCACCTTGAGCTGAGCATCCAAGGCAGAGAGATCTCAGGGCAGTGGAGCTGACACTTCGCAGTGCCATGCCCCCCGAGGGCCCTTAAGGCCTAATGGGGCACCCTGGGGGGACACTGAGGGCAGACAGCAGAGGGACCAGGGGAGCAGGTGGGCAGAGGGCTGGGGGCCCGTGAGGGCACCTCCCAGGTGTGGGGCAGCACCAGGATGAGTCGCCTTTCCCGCTGACCAGCGGGCACCCTCAGTGACCACGCTGCAGCCCCAGGCCCTGGCCGCCTCTGAGAGTGTCTCCTGGCCGTTAGGTGTAGCTCCCCAGCTCGCTGCTCGAGGCTCAGCCCAGGCACTGGGTAAGAGCGCCCCGCAGCTGGCCACGTGCCTGTGGGGTGACGGGTTCCTCTCCTCCTCCCTCAGCATCACCTACTTCAATTCCACCAGGACACATGCGCTCCAGGGAGGCACGAGTCATTTCCGCCCTGAGGTCCCTGAGCTGGCCCAAGCCTGGCCCAGATCCCAGTCCCCAGCCCGACGGCCCCCAGGCTGCCAGGAGGCAGGCACTCGGAGAGCAGCTGTGTCTAACTGCTGGTTTTATTCTCTGTAGGTCAGACAACACAGGGGAGACAGTGTCTGTCGGTCACTTTGGGCGAAACAATGTGGAAGTCTGCAAGTCCAAAATGTGGATTTTTGTCTCCTTTTTTCATCTCTTTGCAGTCCTGAGTTAGGTTTTTCAGGATGCCTAGGTCAGCTGGCGTCCTTGTCCGCACCAGGACGTCCGATGCCTTACACAGAAACATCCACATGGACGTGGGGGTCGTCCAACACCCTCAGGCTCCGGCCTGAGCACTTCAGGCCACCCTCCACCCCATGAACACGGCCACAGTCGTTTAGGTGTCCCGTGCCCGGGCCTCAGCTCACAGCTCGGCCTGCAGCACGATGAGCCTCGGGCTGTGGTGCTGACTCCCTGAGTCATCCCCACCCGGTCAACGAGAGCGAGTCGCTGCAGGAAAAATTGGAGCTCCATTCCACCTTCAGGGGCCTGCCCATACCCGCCAGCCCCTCAGCCCCCCAGCCCCCTAGCCCTCCAGCCCTCCAGCCCTCCAGCTCAGCAGGTCAGTGCCCAGTGCTGCTCTGGGCCGCCAGTGTCCACTCCAAACACCCTACCTCGAGTATGTGTCACCTTCAGAACTCAGGCCGCGGTCACACACCCACCCCACGGGCAGGGACCCATGTGGACACCCTCCACACTGTGGTCTCACCTGTCCATCCCCTCAGGGGCCCACGCGCTCCCGTGATGCCCGGTGGGCCTCCTTCCCCCACCAACCCCGGGGAGCACCCAGTTGGAATGGTTCATTTTATGATTTCCTGTGAAAAGTTCTGCTGCTAAAGAAATGTCCTGAGTCACTGACTCCTGGGTGGCGTGGACAGCCCAGAGAAGGTGGCCACCTGTCCCCATGGAGCAGAGGCAGAGATGGAGGGAATGGGGGAGCAGGTTTTGCTTCCAGCTCTGATTCCCTGAGTCAATTTCATTTCTGTTTGAAATACCTAGAGTGACTAATGTTTCCCCAAATGGACGCTGAGTGGTTCATCTAACTAATAAACTTAGCTTTTCAAAAGCAGGGAAGTCTAGAGAACACCTTGGAAAATCAGCTTTCCTGTGTCCAGTGCTAGCCCTCCCCCTCCAGAAATACACTCACCCAGACTGGCCTCACCAGCACCCCATGGGCGCGGCGTCTATGAAGCAGGCCGGCAGGCACACGTGCCAAGTTCTGGGATGTTGATGGGCCGAATGTGGCCACAAGTTCACAGGAAGGACATCTCGCTGAGACCCAGGCTGCCCAGGAGGACAAGGCCTTGACTTGCAGAGGTGACTCGCACAGCAGGAGGAGCAGGCCTGACACGGGGCGGACGGAGCACCAAGGCATACAGAAGATGCTCATGGGAGGCCGGTGGACAGCAGGGGCCAGCATCTGTCCCATGAGCAAGTGCCCCGAGGTGGGGATCCCGGGGGACCCAGCTCTGGGAACTCGCTGGCCAGTGCCACTGGGCCAGGCCAGGTCTCCAGGAGCTGGTGCCGTCAGAGCTGAGGCTGAGACCCTGGGAGGTGGGGCCCTGGGGTGGGGCGTGGGAGGCAGAATTCCGTTTATGAACAAGGTCTGAAAGCTGAATAAAGCCTCAGGCGCAGACACATCTGCTTAGTCCAGGTGGGCGGGGTAGGAGGCAGGTAGGGGGCGGGGCTACACTCTGGATAAGCCCAGAGGCAGGCAGGCTACCAGGTGGGCAGCACTCAGGACAGCACGCAGGAGGGGAGGATACAAGACAATTCCAGAAGACCCATCTGACAGAGGGCAAGCTGTGGGCAGGCCTGTGGCTCTGGACGGGGCACCCTGGGCCGCAGATCCAAATGTGAGTCATGAGGCCCGAGGATGCAGATGGGAGTCCAGAGCATCATGTGAGACAGACTGTCAGGCTAGGGGACATCGAGGTGACCATCCGGCCTGCTCTGCCTGAGACTTGCTCCCTTGGAGCATGGGGTCCCACGGTGACTCCAGTGCCAGCAGAGAGGCGGCCAGCAAAGAGCAAGGTGGAGACCCAAAGTTGTGTCTCCGGCTCTCAGGGCAGAAGCTCCAGCTCAGCCCCTGCAGACAAGCAGGGGTCCCTGGTCCTTGCCTCCAGCACCCCAGAGCCCCCAGCGGCACAGACCCCATGAGAATGAAGTGGACACCTGCCTCCCTCCCCGCCAGACAGTCCACCACCGCTCTGCTAACAGCAACCAGTCCTGACCCATCAGCATTGCCAAGGCTACTGATTTAACAGTATCTTTTCAGACATCAATAAAGTAAACCAAAAACTATCCAAGTCGGGGTGATGAAAACGTTGGGAACTAGCCAGGATGATGGCTGCAGGGCACTGAGAATGTCCCCAGTGCCACTGGGTGGTCCACTTCACGGCGGCTAGGCTGCGGGCTATTACGGTCAGTAAATTGCAGTGCGCACGCACACGTGTGCAAACACGGTAAACGAGACTGGCCTCAGGAATCACAACCCCAGGCAACTGAATTCGTTTAACCCGTGCTACTGGCTGGCAGCACTGAAGGCTTCCGCCCTAAAAGCACCTGTGAAGCCGACCCAGAGAACAGCACCAGACAGCACCCACCGACTGTGGTGACGCAAGTGTGAGACCTTGTGAAATGACACCGCAGGGAAAGACACACGGAGAAGCTCTTCTCTGCAGCAGGATTCCTCCTCCATCCTCTCTGCCTCTCGCCAGCTGGCAGTGTGTATTTTTTTCCAGATATTCTTTTTTTTTTTGGAGGGGGAGAGGTAATTAGGTTTATTTACCTATTTCATTTATCTAGTTTTTGTAATGGAGGTACTGGGGACAGAACCCAGGACCTCGTGCATGCTGTGCATGCTAAGCATGTGCCCTACCGCTAAGCTACACCCTCCCCGCCTCGCACAGTGTTTAAAAACAAACTCAGGACACAGGTCACACCCCAGGGCTGCACCAGGAAGCCGTGTGCTCACCATTGCACAGCCCCTCCCTGCTTCCCAAATCTACCTGCCACGACTGCTGGAATCCCACTCAAACCTGCATCACCGCCGGGTGAGCCTCGTGACGCCCTCTTTGGTTGTAAACCAGGGCTTAGAGGGGAAAGACCCGGAGGCTGGGATCATCCGCTCCAGAGGGCGCAGTCGCAGAGACTTGCTGGTTCCGGGGCAGCAGGCTGGAGGGCGTCCTGGCCGAGGCGGCCCTCGCCCATGGGGCCATGACACAGAGGGAGACAGAAACCCCTCCCAGGGCCCCCGGCTGCAGAAGAATGAGCAGCCACAAACCAGTTTGGCCCTGAAGGAGGCTGATCAGTTCTCACATTGTCCCAAATGCACTTTTGGTTCAAAAAAATGGCAGGTCAATGAGGGACAGAAACAAGGGGAGGGGAAAGAGGGATCTGGCAGCAAACACAATGGCCTTCCCAGCCAGACCGGGGACATGGACAGCTGTCCCCACCCTGGAGCCCTCAGCTTCCTGCCTTCAGGGCCACCTCCGCCTGGTTTTCCCCCAAAACTGACTCCTGTCCTTTTCTATTTAGCAGCAAATGGCTAAATAGTCCGGGCACAGAACCACCGGCCCCCAACCCCACTTCCTCGGGTACATTTGTTCTGCAGTGAGGTGTCCTCACACACATATGCCGTAACTCATTGCACTGGACTGCCTGTCCTGCACACACACACACACACACACACACGTGCACACGCACCCCTGACCTCCGACGGCCACATGACGGATACATAGGAAATCTCTCAGAACAATAAACCTTAATTTTTTCCATCTCTCTTCTTTGAAGGTTTGGGGGAGCATTCAACGACACATTAGAAAATTTTCCATGCTTAGAAGAGAGGCCAAGTTGAAAAGGCGACTCCCAGGGCACAAGGCGCAAAAGGCAAAGCAGGAGCGCTGTCACCTCCAGCGGGGCGGCCGGGGTGCGGCGCTGGCCTAGCGCACACAGGGTGCTGGGTTCGCCCGCCAGTGCCTCCATCAAAATAATAACAGTAACAAATAAACCTTATTACCTCCCCCGACAGAAAAAAAGATTCAAAAAAAAACAGGCTCAACTGCCCCCCACACCTCTCTTCTGTTTACTGCACACACGCTCCCCCTCCTTCCCCAGGCGCGAGCATGGCCACGCGGCCCAGAGGCCCCTGTGATCTCCTAAACGATTCAGAGTTAGGAGCCTGTGTGAACACAACCAACAAGGACTCTTATCCGGCATGATGTGCAGAGGAGTTTGGGGGAAGAGAGAGTAGAAGGCAGGGTCCGGATGGGTCACTACAATAAGGGAGACCCGTGCGCATTCCAGGTGCTCGGGTGGGCAAACTGTGGGTCCCTCTGGGAAAGCAGGCCTCCATCACTGATTTCACACAAAGAAATCAAGAGTGATGGGCGTGAGTTTGAAGGCAGGTGCTGTGGGTTCAACTGTGTCCCCAGAAAGATAGGTCCAAGTCCTAACTCCTGGTACCTGTGAGCATGACCTGATTTGGAAATAGGGTCTTTGCAGATGTAATGAAGACACAGATTAAGATGAGGTCACGAAGCATGGAAGCCACATAAATGTCCATTGACAGCTGACTGGATAATGAAGCTGTGGTGTATACATGCAATGGAATACTACTTGGCCATGAAAAGGAATGAAATCATGCCATTTGTAGCAACATGGCTGGGCCTGGAGATCATCATTCTAAGAGAAGAAAGCCAGAAAGAGAAAAAAAATACCATATGATATCACTCATATGTGGAATCTAAAAAAAAAAGAGACACTAATGAACTCATCTATAAAACAGAAACAGACTCACAAACATAAAAAGCAAACTTATGGTTATCAGAGGGGAAAGGGACTACTATATATAAAATAGATAAACAACAAGTTTACACTGTGTAGCACAAGGAACTGTATTCAATACCTTGCAGTAGCCTATAATGAAAAAGAACATGAAAAGGAATACACGTATGTTCACGTATGACTGAAACATGATGCTGTGCACCAGAAATTGACACAACATTGTAAACTGACTATACTTCAATTAAAAAAAAAAAGATGGAGGGCCCTAAATTCAACAGGATGGGAGTTCTTACTCAGGAGAAGACACACCAACACACAGGGAGGAGGCCAGGTGACAACAGAGGCAGGCAGACCAGGGTGACGCAGCCACAAGCCAAGGAGCCTGGCAGCCCCCAGGAGAGGCAGGAAGGACCCTCCCCTGCAGCTTCAGAGGGAGCTCCTGGGGACACCTTGGTTTCTCGGCCTTCACACTGAGAGAGGAAATGACCGTTGTTTTAAGGCACTGGTTTGTGGAACCATCACAGCAGCCCCTGGAGACTGACCCAGCAAGTCTGTAACCCTAAGGGACTGACTCTCACTCAGTCTAGTATCCAGCCCCTCTCAAGTCCCTTGGCTTCCTAGGAGGCTGGAATTAAGCCCGGGTTGCAGCCTGTAAAAGTCTGCAAGTGACGTGGAACCTTCCAGAGGGAGCACAGAGAGGGCTGGGCAGGGCGAGGAACTTGCAGCTAAGATCCTCTGTGCACAGCCCAGGCAAAGCTCCAGAGGAAACCGCCAGGCAGTGGACATGCCCAGCAGGAACCTCACATGGGATGGTCCAGAGCAACCCCAAGACACTGTGTAAATCTTTGCCCAGACCCAGACCTTGGAGGGCACGTGTACAAACGTCTGTTCAAGACCCGACTTTCCTTTCTTTTGGGTGTACACCCATAAGTGGAATTTCTGGATCCTATGGCAAACCTATGTTCAATTTACTGAGGAACCACCCACTGTTTTCCCCAGCAACTGCACCATTGTACAATCCCAGCTGTGCACAAGGGCGTCAACTTCTCCACATCCTCGCCAACACTGTTTTGCTTTTAACACCTTTATTGTGGTATGATTCCTGTACAGTAAACTACACATATTTCAGATGTACATCTTGATGAATTCTGATAGATGTCTACACCCAGGAAACCACCGCCACAATCAAGACAGCTAACATTCCATCACTCAAGAGGTGCAAATTTCGAATTCCCAGTTTATCCCTTCCCACCCCCTTTACCCACTGGAAACCATAAGTCTGTTCTCTATGTCTGTGAGTCTGTTTCTGTTTTGTAGGTAAGTTTATTTGTGTCCTTTTTTTTTTAGATTCTACGTATAAGTGATATCATATGGTATTTTTCTTTGTCTTTCTGGCTTACTTCACTTAGAATGGCAGTCTCCAGGTCCATCCATGTTGCTGCAAATGGCATTAATTATTTTTTATGGTTGAGTAGTATTCCATTGCATAAGTATACCACAGCTTCTTTATCCAGTCATGGACATTTGATGTTATTTCCACATCTTGGCTATTGTAAACAGTGCTGCTGTGAACACTGGGGTGCATGCATGTCTTTTTGAATTATGTTTTCCTCTGGATATATGCCCAGGAGTGGGATTCCTGGATCATATGGTAAGTCTATTTTAGTATTTTAAGGAACCTCCATGCTGTCTTCCGTAGTGGCTGCACTAATTTACCAACAGTGCAGGAGGGTTCCCTTTTCTCCACACCCTCTCCAGCATTTATCACTTGTGGACTCTTTAATGATGGCCATTCTGACTGATGTGAGGAGATACCTCCTTGTACTTTGGTTTTGTTTTTATAACAGCCACCCTAAGACGGGAGGTGGTGTCCCCCACGGTTCTGATTTGCATTTCCCTAATGAGCCGAGATGCTGAGCATCCTTCCATGTGCCTGTTAACGGTCTGTCTCTCTTCTTTGGAAGAATGTCCATCAGGCCCTTTGCCCATTTTTAAATCAGGGTGTTTGTTTCTCTGCTGCTGAGCTGCTGGACTTCCTTCCATATTCTGGACAGTAACCTCTTATCAGACACAGGATTTGAGAATATTTCGTGGCAGCTTTTAAGTGTGATCATTTCTTAGCACCTGCAAGGTATGAAGTGGCAAGAAAAAGGTTTCGCAAGCCACAGCCCAGGCTGAATTCTGTTTTTCCAACCCTTCACTCACAGAATGACATGGGGCGGAGTCAGGAGGAGGTTTCCGGGCAATGACCAACTCCCTCTCCCTATTTCAGTTGGGGGACGGAGGTCCAGAGAGAGCCACCCTGACCAGTGTCAGCAGCCAGCACGAGGGCATGCAACCCAGGCGTCCTAACCAGGGAAAGCTCACACTCTGCAACACCGGAGACGGGGCGCAACACTCGCAAGACCGCTGCTGGGACCGGGGCCGGGCTGCACGGCAGCGGAACGACTGCACTGTGAAAACGGGCCTCAAATGTCAACTCACCGAGAAAAGTTTACTGCCCTGCAAGAACGCTCTTATCTCCAAACGCTAACACAGCACATGACTTTATTTAACTAGGTGCTGTTTGTTTACTTTAACCAAGTATCATTTAGATTAGATATTTTAGAGATTCAAAAAAGATTTTTTTTTAAAGTTATGGAACTGGCAGTAAAAACAAACTATTAGAAAAATCTTGATTGATAGATTGAGCAGGAGAGAGAGGGTGGGAAAGCAGGCAGGCGGGCGGGCAGGGCTCCCTGGTCAGCAGAATCCCGTGCTCTTGGAGCTAGAAGGCCCCTCGAGGGCACATCAGATGGCTGCTCGGTGTGAGCTCCTCCTCAGTGTCCCCTCCCGCTCTGGTCTGACCACCACACTGGCTCTGGTTCCTCCCTACACCTGGTGCACACCAGTCCTGCACTCCAGTTTCCTATGACACAGCTCCACCACAGAAGACCCCACAGAGACTCAGGGACAGCTACCCAGGACCCCCTTCTTCCCCACTCTGCTCACCCAGGATGTGGGTGGGGTCAGCAAAGGGCTGAGGGCTCCCTTGGAATCAGGCAGGATACAAACATGACCCACAGCCCTCCTGTTCTGGGCGATGTGGTCACTGGCAGTGAGTGTCCATCTTTGGAATCCCCAGACCTGTGCCCCAGGGGCTGCTCCCCCTCCCAGGGCTCAGCCACCAGCCGAAGGTGGGCATCGGAGGGGAGGGGCAGCAGAGTGCTTAGAGCCCTCATAAAGCAGGGGCTGGGTCTGCCCCCCCCCACACACACACACGAGCTGGCCAGCCTCAGTCTCTTCACTGTGAAATGCGGAGTCCCGTGATGCCGGTGCGATGATGCGGGCAGACCCCAGGCGCACGCCTGAGAAGCGGGAGGCACACAAAGCAGCGCGGTGCGGCGGCCGCGCTCTCGTGGGACCACCCCCGACGCGCTATCTGGCTCTGAGGCCAGCCTCCCCTGCTGGCCCCCCCGGTGTGCGGAGGCCAGGGACTGACCCCCTGAGTGCGAAGCCACAGCAGGAGGGGGCAGTTCAGAGAGGGGCCCACAACCCCTCAGTTCCCCAAGGCCAGCACAAGGCACAGAGGGACCCCGGAGTGTCCACGCTTTCAGCAGAAATATGACAGGGGCGGGGCGGGGCAGCGGCTCCCACAAGATTCACGGAGAAAGCACACCAACTTAGGTCACCTTCACGCAAGGCGCCCGACAGAGAAGGACGTGGAAAGGTGACCGCAAAGCCAGTCCCAGCAGCCAGCTGCCCGCTGCCAGACACTGTGTAGCTGACCTTGTGATGTCCCCAGTCGACCCCATGAGCCAAGGGCCGGCATGATGCCCCTTTGACGGGGGCCACTGTCCCCTGTGGGCTCCCGAGCCCCTGAACAAGGCCCCCAGCTCCGAGGGACCCTCTGTGTTGGCCCACGTGCTCCCTATCATGACAGCAAAGGTTAACACCCTGTGATGGGGTGGCTGGAAGGAAAGTCTATTCTACACAATCTGCTGTTAAAAGTAGTTGATTAAATCTGTGTGTTTAAGAAAAAGCCTTGGCCTTTATCCAGGACGTCAAGACAAGAGACACTCAGCAGGTGGGGAAAACGATAAAGCCTGGTGCTGGGCCTTTCCCAGCTTCGGAACGTTCACGCCCGCAAGGGTGAGCTGATTAGCCAGGCAGCCCCCCGTTCTCACCTGAAGCAGAAGCATGAGAATCCGTACATTCAGGAGTTTTCCTGAAAAAAGTTCATTTCTTTCACCTGGGGCTTTTAAACCCCTCAGCCGAGCATGAGAAGCTGAGAGGGGCAGTTGGGGGTGTCCTGCCTCTGCACCGCCGCCCCCCAAATGAAGGCAGGGGAGCCGCCCTTGCCTCGGAGCATGACCCCCCGCCCCCGCACCTCTCTGGACCACTCTATAAATAGCCACAGATGTGCTGAGCACCCACTGTGTGCCAGGCCCCAGGCCCACAGGGCAAAGCAGAGGAGAAAGACACCATTGTCCCCCCTGAACCATACACATGTTCCCTCTGACTGTCACCACCCGGGACCCCAACCCTTCCTTGTTTCCTCAGGTTACCCCGGTTACCCTTCCAAAACAAACGTGCAGAAGGGAAGAGGGTTATTTACTGTCCCCCCCTCCACCCAACGTTCAGGGAGGGCTCTTGCACGAACTTAGGTGTTCAGGTTACAGGACAAAAAGAAAAAAACCGCAAACTATTTCCCTCAAGGCTGAGAGCTGAAAAGAATCAAGCCAAACTTAGGAATATTTTCCATACTCTCTGCCCCACATGATAAAATCTACTTTTGTTTGCATCCAAGTGCTGGCAGAGATGGAGGCCCCGTGGCCCTGAGCCACACTACATGCCCCAGGGAGGGGAGGCAGACTTGGCTACTAGGGCCTTGGCACCCACCATCACACCCACCATCCCCCATCACACCCACCATCACACCCACCATCCACCATCACACCCACCATCACACCCACCATCCACCATCACAACCACCATCACACCCACCATCCACCATCCCCCATCACACCCACCATCACACCCACCATCCCCCATCACACCCACCATCACACCCACCATCCACCATCACACCCACCATCCACCATCCGCCATCACACCCACCATCACACCCACCATCCCCCATCACACCCACCATCACACCCACCATCCACCATCACAACCACCGTCCACCATCACAACCACCATCACACCCACCATCCACCATCCCCCATCACACCCACCATCACACCCACCATCCCCCATCACACCCACCATCACACCCACCATCACATCTACCTGCTTCCTTAACAGGTTTCTGCTCTCAAGTGTCAAAATGGGCAGGTGTGTGCATCAGCCCAGACCAAAGCATACTCTCAGTGGTGACACCAGGCCCTGGATAGTGTTCTGGCATCCCTAACACCAGTCACTTTTCCAGATGTGATTTCAACACCACCCCTCTTTCTGAGGGGGACTTTTTCCAAGATTAAAAAAAAAAATCAGCTCCATGTCACCCTAGTTGGTAGGGGGAGTGGGGCCCAAGCAGAGAGCCAACGTTACTAAGTAGCCAGTGCTGAGAGGGGAGCCCCGGTCCTCCCTCATGAGTCCAGGTCCCCTTGGCCTTCAGCCCCTGCCCATCCTCCCCTGCCCCTGCTCCTCCATCACAGGCCCCGTGACTCAAAGAGAAGCCGACGCTGCGGTCCCCGCCCCCATTCCTGCTGCCCCGTCTACACTCAGCTCGGCCACAATAGTCACTCAGCTGCCACTGAGGCTTATCCCCCTGTCCAGTGCTCCCCAAAGGTGCCACTGCCACCATCACAGCCACCTGAACACCTGCACAAGCAGGTAGAGCCACAGGGCGGGCCAGGATGTTGTGCACCTTAACTGGTCCACTCCCTGGGCCCTCACCTCAGCCCAGGTCCCCACGGCCATCCAGCCTTCCCTCTGAACCTCACCCACGCCTGGCGGCCCAGTCCTCTGCTCCTCAAGCCCCCACCACCCCGGTCTCATGGAGCTACCAAGGACCTCCCCTTGGCTAGGCCAAGTCACATCTCTGTCCTGAGGCTCCCCGAGCTCCAGAAGGCATCTGCCACCAGCGACCCCCTTCAGGCTCTCACTCTCTCAGTCCCTAGGGCCCCAGACCCTCAGTTTTTTCCCTCCTACGGGTGGTCATTCTGGCCTCAGCTTTCATGAAGAGCCCTACTCAGGCCACGGCTCCTCCAGGCTGCACCTGAGCCCCATCCCCACCATAGGTGCCCCCTGCCCGAGTGCCCTTACACCCTGCAGACGGGTCACTGACCACCCCCAGCCATGATGGCCTCTCTGTCACCCTCGAGGCCATGCTCACCACCTCCGGCTGTGACCCCAGCTGGTCTCTCCTGCTCAGACCTGCATGTCCAACCATCTTCACGACAATGTCAAAGGGGCCCAGCCACCCGGGGTCCAAAGCAGCCTTGTGGTCCTCCCTGTGCACACGCCTCTTCATCCCATCCTCAGCTACATGCTCCCCAAAGCACAGCCTGAGAGCACACAGTGTGGGAGAGGCTCAGATCCCAGTGCTTCCACCACAAACCAGGTTCCCCCACCAGGTGGGTGGAGCCTCTGGGGCCCTGGTTTGCTCCTCAAGGAGTTGATACTGTTCATTGATGGGGCCGCTGCAGGAGCAGACCCAGTGCTCAGACAGGTGGCTCGGGTCGGGGGAGTTCCCAGCACGAGGAGCACGTTGGCTGACGGACCCCATCCTCACCTCCCTAACCCCCTCCATTCACCCACGCTCCACCGCCACCCTGAGCAGGACCAAGCCCCACTTCGGACCTTTCTTCCACCCTCCATGCTCACCCTAGAGCCCTCTTCCCATCAGCAGCCCAGGCGTCAGTCAAAAGGCACCACTCAGCCCCAAACCTCCCCGACAGTCAGCCCTCTCCAGGCGGGGGGAGAGGGCTTCCGCCACACCTGGTCCCCCGGCCAGGGAGGCCTGCCACACACTGGCCCGGGAGCGTCCCCATGCCCACCCTCTCCCGCACCTCCATCCCCCTGAATCTGGTTCCCTGTTTATCCCATTGTCCCCACCCAACATTTGAAAGGACAGGGGCCACAGAGCCTGGCACACAGTAGGTCTGGCACACAATAGGTGCTCACTAAACAAACACTCCATTGTTTCTGAAAGTACGTTGGCAAGTGATTACCTCCAAGATACTGAAGCCCTGGGACAGTTAACCAGCTTCTCAAAGTACCTACCTCTCCCGGGGCAGATTATGTCACTGGAGAATCCAGCCTGACAACTGACGTGGTTTAAGCTGGTCTGATCCTTTTCCAGCCCGTGGGATTCAGAAAAAAAACAATGCATGCATTCCGACGCGGCCCGGTACAATGCCCGTCCTCCAACTTCCTTGTTGGCAAGCATCTATTTCAAAGTCCCTACGATATCCTGCATTTAACTCAGCAAACACTTTTTAAAACTTTATCAAGCAAGCCCCAACGACTTTATCCCAGCGCCTTCCGACCAAAGTAAACGGGTAAAGGTGACTCAATCTTGTGTTTCACGGAGTTTCAGTATTTTCTGACATGTCTGAATGACTCATCACCCAAGCATTTGCACCCCACGAGCGCTGCTTATCCCACATCCACAGGTCCGCACGCCCACAAGCACAGGGTCGCTTTCCAACGCCGCGTTCTGGGATGGGCGGCTCGCAGCTCGACAGCCTCGGGCACACACACGTTCAAGCCAAGTTTACAAAGTCCACGTTATTATAAGACCAACATCTAGAAGGACTAACCAGAGGGCTCCACAAGCGACAGTCCCATCAGGTTGTTACCCACGCGGCTTTGAAAAACGCAAACATGGCTGTTACCGACGTTCAAAGGGCAAAGCCCCAGCACAGAATTTTAAACCTTGTTCAAAAACCGTCGCATATAAAATGAACGTCTTGTGTCGCTGGATGTCATCCAAAAATGGCAGCTATTTGAATGGGACTATATTCAGAATCCAAAAAATTTCGGGAAAGGGGAGGGGATAGCTCAGTGGCCAAGCGCGTGCTTAGCATGCACAAGGTCCTGGGTTCAATCCCCAGTGCCTCCATTAAATAAATAAATATATGTATGAACCTCATCACCTCCCCCCACAAAAAAAACTTCAAACAGTGTTTTGTCCTCGGTGGGCCACATCAACCCTCTCTGCTCACAGTCGAAAGATTACAGTAAAACCCCCAGCCAGGTGAAGGGAACGGCTCTCCTGAGTACGTCCATCGCGGGTACCACCATGCCCCCCCACCCCCATCCTGGCTTGGCTCCCACAAAACCTAGTGGACCACTGGGCTTTTCTTTATAGCACCTCCGGGGCGGTAATAACGCACTGGAGGCTGCAGGGTTTGGCTGTAAACCCGCGGAAGCCAGTAACACTTCACTGAAAACAGCACATGAATTTGAAACCACAGCCTTTCCCACTGTTTCTTTTAAAAAACCTAAGACTCCCGCTCTGGTTAATTCAAAGGTTGAGCTTTTTGTGTCATTCTGTTTCTGCACACAGCCTTGCTGTTGGGAATTACAGATTTTATAGTTTACAGTAATTCTTCCCTTTGAAGCATTAAACAGTTGCCAAATGGTCGGAGGGTGGCGAAGGGGCCCAAGGTGCCTACCTCACACCGCAGCAAGGAGTCAGTGCTGGAGCAATCCAGCTCAGGCACTAATTCCTCAAAACTTTTCTCTCAGATAAGAGAGGGGAGTGTGAAGGGTTGGCTGTTTTGTTTTGGTTGGATCACGGCTGGATGCCTGGCGCTCCTGCTCGGGCTGTGTGACCCTGAGGAAGTGACTTAACACTCCTGAGCCTCAGTCTGTTCATCTGTACAGTGGGCAGCTTCACCTCCCAGGTACCAGGTACCAGAGTTTACAAAACTGCTGTCCAGTCAGAACCCAGTAAAAGGGTATCATCATCATCTGGGAGGGTGGACCCAAGAGGCCCAGTGCCTGATTTACACGAGCGTGTGTCACACAGGATTCAGAGCCCAGAGCCAGATCAGAGACAATTACATAGCGTGGCGCCCCCAACCCACCTTCAACTGTGGGCCTGGCCACCAGGTAGGCAAGACAGCCCTCGGCAACTAACCTCTTTTGAATAACAACCATCCCAAATCCTTCATCCAGCGGGGGGGGGGGGGGGGGGGCAGCCCACATTCCTGATGCTTCAGACACACGAAGCACCCCTGCCCCCGACCTGCACCCGTTCCCACGAGCACCACACACACCCCTTGCAGAGTCGAAACCCGATGACGCGGCCAAGCCGTGTGTATATAGGCTAAATATGTCACTCCGCTTCATCTCGCAGATAAAACAGGACAGGAAGAAAAACAGAAAACGCAAAAGGGAATTTGTGAGTCTTTTTTAACCTGTCATCGCTCAGCACACCCATAACCCCGGTTAACACTCCTCCTTAAGGGTGGTTCCGTACTCTCCACGCATATTCTCAACTTCACAAAACCCACAACAGTCACCTACAGGTAGGTTCTGCCGCCAAAATCAATGCAGCAGGATTACATCACTTCAGAACTGGACCTGTAATTCCAGATTTTATAAGTAAGCAACTGGAACCTGTTTGCCAGCCATTCCTTGTATGTCAAGAATTACAGCCAAATGTGGAAGTAAAATAAATCAGAGCAGCTTTTTGATTCTTCCACGGCTTCCATGGATGTCTTGTGTTATAATAATTTAAACAGCTCATCTGAAATATGAACTCAGCCCACAGCTCCGAGCCTTTCTTAGTGACAGTTTGGTCCACTGGTTAAGGTCACCTGCCTGCAGGAGCCCTCAGGGGTCTCTTTACTGCTCCCCAAACCCCTCACCCCCATCAAATCCTTCTCTCTCTTCTGTGTCTTCTAATTTCCACCCTTCTGTCTGTCTCTGTCTCTGTCTCTGGCCCCACAGCCCCGCCTGGCACAGGAGGGTCAGCAGAATGGACCAACTCTTGACGGCCTGCGTTTGGCTGGCTGAACTGAGACGCCCTCCCTCTCCGGCTCACCTCCAGCCCCGGAGCCCGCAAGCAGGGTTCCCACACTGGCTCCACCACCAACTGGGCAGGCCTCTAAGTAACGCCAAATTACAAGCCCAGGTCCAGGAGCAAAAACCAAGATCAAACGAGGCTACACTTTCAAAGAACTCCCACCCGGGTGAGCACACGTAAGCCTGACTGTTATTATCTGGAGGAGACAGAGGAGAGACACGAAGAGAAAAACTCCAGCCGTATTACAGGGTGACTCAGGGACCTATCCAGCAATTTCCAACGGTCCCACCCGGGAACTAATTGGCACATGGAGCGGACAGTGACCTTTGATCTTTCCAGACAGGCGTGTGGCTGACTACAGAGCACCACCAAGCAAACCAGACAACTCAGATAAGCCCGGAGACCAGGTGTTAATAGCAAAACCAGCTACGGCCCTCTGGAAAGCCCAGGAGGCCCTGGTCTTGAACTTGAAGAAACCCGGGCCTGCTCCCAGCACAGATGCTGAGGTCAGCAGTGCCTCGCCCCTCCTCCTCCCTTGGCTCAGGTGGGGAGCACGTCTCCAGCTAGCGGTACCCAACCATCCAACCGGAGGCCACAAGTCCCCGAAGAGCTGCCCGGGCCCTGCCCAGATGTGCCCCAGCACGCCAGGCAGGCTCCTGGCAGGTCCCTGCAGCTCTCCAGGTGGCCCAGCAGGAGCCCCCACGGCCACTCACCAGAAACAGACACCTCCATCAGCGCCTCCAGCGGCCGGTTGTTGTCCAGGTCACGGCTGAGCTGCAGCTCGCCCGTGGCGGGGTCCAGCAGCAGCAGCTGGAGCTCGTTGCCCTGCAGGAAGGTGTAGTTGAGGCTGTCGGAGAGGTCAGGATCATGGGCCGGGATGCGGCCGATGACGCCGGTGGGAAAGCTGTTGGACTTATTGGTGACATAGTTGTTGAAGAGGATCTGGAAGTCCGGCAGCACGGGCGGGTTGTCGTTCTGGTCCAGGAGGCGGACGCGCACTGTGGCCCGGCTCACCAGGGGGGCCGACGTGGCCTGCACCACCAGCACGTACTCCTGCCGGACCTCAAAGTCCAGCTCGACCAGGGCACGCAGGTCCCCACTCAGCAAGTCCAGCTGGAAGACCTCAGGTGCGTTGCCTTCCACAATCTGATACATGATCTGGGCGTTGGGGCCTTCGTCGGGGTCGCTGGCTCGAATCTTGGCCACCACAGACCCCACCGGGCTGTTCTCCTCCACAAACAGCTCCAGCTCGTCCCTCTCAAACACTGGAGGGTTGTCATTGATGTCCAAGACGGTCACCTGGATTTCCACCGAGGCACTGAGGGTCACCGGGCTACCCCGGTCCACAGCCAGGGCCCGAAGGTTGTACACGGCCACGTTCTCTCGGTCCAGCCGGCGCTGGGTGCGGATCACGCCGGACGTGGGCTCAATGTAGAAGTCCCCATCGCCATCGTCCCCACCCTGGAAGGTATACAGCAGGCGGCCATTGGGGCCTGAGTCCCGATCCGTGGCTGAGACCTGGAGGACGCTGGTTGACGGGGGAGCATCCTCGAAGACGGAACCCTGGTAGAAATCCCGCAGGAACCGAGGTGCATTGTCGTTGGCGTCTAGGATGAGGATCTCCAGGGAGGTGGTGTCAGACTTCTGAGGGATGCCATTGTCCCGAGCAGTGATGGCCAGCGTGTAGGCGGCCTGGTCCTCATAGTCCAGCTCTGTCATGGTGTAGATGGTGCCGGAGTCCGGGTCGATGCGGAACTGTGGCACAGGGTCCTCCAGCACATAGGTGATGCGTGCGTTCTCCCCCGTGTCCTCGTCGGTGGCACTGATGGTGGCGATGGAGGTGCCCACCGGCCGGTCCTCGCTGACGCTCACCGTATAGTGGGAGCTCTGGAAGACCGGCCGGTGGGTGTTGGCATCCGTGACGTTGATGAAGACTTGCGCGGTGTGCGAGCGCATGCCATCCGATGCGGTTACCGCCAGCACGTACTGCCGCTCCTGCTTGTAGTCCAGCGGCAGCGCCAGGGTGATGAGGCCGCCGCCGCTCTGGCTGCTGAGGGCGAAGCGGTTCCGGGTGTTGCCGCCAGTGAGTTGGTAGGTGATCACACTGTTAGCATCCCGGTCGAGGGCCCGCAGGGTCAGCACGCTGCTCCCCACGGCTGCGTCCTCGTTCAGACGCAGCTCGTATACGGGCTGCGTGAACATGGGGTCATTGTCATTCACGTCCAGCACCGTGATGGACACGCTGGCCGAGGAACTCATGGGCGGAGAGCCGTGGTCCACCGCCTCCACCCCGAAGCTGTACTGCTCCACCTCCTCGCGGTCCAGCTCCGCGCACACGGTGATCCAGCCCGAGCTGTTGTGGATCTGGAAAGGGAAGTCCGCAGCCGGGCCGGGGTCTTGGGAACCTGCACTACCACTTCCCACGGAGGCTGAGGCAGTGTCCACCAGGCGGTAGCGCAGACGCGCATTCTCACCTGCATCTGCGTCCACCGCCTGAATGTGCAGCACCGAGTAGCCCAGAGGCACGTTCTCCAGCACGGCTGCCTGAAAGGGGCTGCTCACGAATATGGGGGCGTTGTCGTTCACGTCCAGCACCTGCACCGAGACCAGCCCCGAGGAATTGATGAGTGGAGGCCGGCCCCCATCCTGGGCCTTGATGCGCAGCGTGTACTCCCGGATGGCCTCGAAGTCCAGCGGGTTGATCACGTCCAGGCTGCCGCTCAGCGAATGCAGGTAGAACTGCCCCTTCAGGTTCCCGCTGATGATACTATAGTGTATGGCCGCGTTCTGGCCCTGGTCCCGATCCGTGGCCTGCACTCGCAGCACTGGCGTGTTGACCGCCACGTCCTCGGGCACCTGGACCACGTAGCGCTTCTCGCTGAACTGCGGGTAGTTGTCGTTCTCGTCCTCCACCACGATGTGCACGGTGGCGGTGGCACTGAGAGGGCCTGGGTTGCGGCCCTGGTCGTTGGCCTCCACCAGCAGCTGGTAGGCGGCCTCTTCTTCCCGGTCCACCACTGCCCGGGTGCGCACCACGCCTGTGCGCTCATCAATCTCGAAAACGCCGCCCGCACCCTCCAGCAGGCGGTAGCGCATATTGGCATTGGAGGGCGCGTCGCCGTCGGTGGCGCGAATGGTCAGCACCTCGTAGCCCACTTCGAGGTTCTCGCGCACGCGCTCGCGGTACTCAGACTGCTCGAAGACAGGACTGTGGTCGTTGGTGTCGCTGACTGTGACGGTGAGGTAGGTGGCGGCCGAGCGCCGCGGCGAGCCGTGGTCCACAGCGCTCACCTTGAGAACATGCGTGTCCTTGGTCTCGCGGTCCAGTGCACGGGCGGTGCTCACCAACCCTGTGTCAGAGTCGATGAGAAAATAGCCATTGGAGCGCTCGTCGAACAGCGCCTCCATCTGGTAGCTAAGGCGCCCCGCCTCCCCCTCGTCAGGGTCGTGCGCGCGCAGCTCGATGACCTCCGTGCCCGCCGGCTGGTTCTCGGGCACCGACACCTGGTAGCTGGGCAGCTGGAACTGCGGGCTAGTGCTGCCGCCAGCGCCCCGCCGGGCCCGCCGCGCCGCCCCTGCCCTGGCCCCAGGCAGACTTGGCGACGACGGCGACAGCGATGGCGAGGGTGTCCCCGAGGACGCCTCCAGCTCCAGCTCCACCCAGATGGTGCCGGTCGCGCGCCGCAGGGCACATAGCAGGCGGAGGCGGGCCGAGCCACCAGGCGGCAGGCAGACAGGGCGGCGTGGGCAACGGGACGGGAGGCGCGGCGGGCAGCTGCAGGCGGGGAACGTGGTCAGGGCCGCGAGCGCCGAGTGCAGCGTGTCCCCGCCGCCGCCTCCGGGGGTCGGGAAGCAGAGCAACGCGCCGGGGCCGGGCACCGTGAGCACAGCCCGCGCACGCAACTCCGCGCCGGGAGCCCGACCGCGCGGGGGTCGGGCGCCGCAACCGGGACCGTGCGCGCGTGCCCGCAGGCGGAGGCTCAGAGCGGTTTGGGAGCCACGGGCCACCAGGCGGACATGCAGCGGCAGCGGACGCCCCGCCAGGCGAGCGCAGCCCCGGGGCCCCGCGCCGGGCCCGCGCCGCCGCCCCGCCAGCCGCCCGTCGCGGCTCACGTCCAGCAGTTCCCGCAGCGCCCGGGGCGTGCGCGCGGCGTCCAGCGCATAGGTCCATCCGGGCCCGAGGGCAAAGGCGCGGGCCCCGCCGGGCACGCGCAGCTCCCAGGCGGCAGCTCGAAGCCCCAGTACCGGTAGGGCGGCGGCCGCAGCCAGGAGTAGCAGCGCGGGCAGCACGGGCGGCGGCGGCGGCGGCGCCATGGCCCGGAGCCCGAGCCCGAGCCGGGCGCCCGAGCACAATCCATGCACCCGGCGCGGCTCCGCATCCACCCGGCGCTGCCGGGGGGCGGCTCCCGCGCGCCCGGTGCCGGGCCCTCCGGACGGCTCGCGCCCCGCCTCCCCGGGGGCCCTGGCTGGGACACCGGGGACCGGGCTCCCGGTCTCCCCTGCAGCTTCCACTTCGAGAGCACTTTGCGAAAGTTTTCGAAGTAGGTTTCAAGATGGCTCCTCCGCGCGTCCCGAGAGGGCGCTGCGCATCAACCTGCGGTGGTGGCGGCTTTCGGTGGCTCCAGGTGGCTCCCGCGCGGGATCGGCCGGGCGGCGTGGGAAGCGGGACGGGCCTGGAGCGGGACGAGGGCTGCGCTCCCGGAGCGGGTTGGGCCGCTCCGCGCCGCTCAGACCCGGCGGCCGGCTGCAGCCTGGGCGGTGCGCTCTGCCCGCGCCCCCAGCGCCCGCGCTCTCCCCGCCCCCGGCCCGGCCCGGCCCCGCCCCCGGCCCCGCTGCGTATTGTTCAGCCCCGGGGGGAGCTGGCCTGGAGGTGCGCGCCGGGAGGATCGCTATGGAGACGCGGGGGCGCAGCCTTGGCGGGGGCCCGGGGCCGGGCCCACTCTCCTGCGGCCTCCCCACCAGGCCTCCCTGGGGGGCGGAGCCCAGGGAGCAGGGCTGGGCGAAGGCCGGCCGGGGGGCTCGGTGCGGCTACTACCAGTCGGGCGGTGGCTCCACTCGTCCGGTGCTGAGCGCAGCCAAAGCCCCCCACCTCACCCCACCCCGGCCAACACTGATTCGAGAGACCGCCTCCCCCGCCGCCTCTCTAGTTAGAGCCAGGAGGAGAGGGAGGGGTGCGGAGGTGCCGGGAAGGGGACCGGGTCTCCCCTCGGCTGTTGCTGGGGGCGATTACACATTTACAGCAAAAATGCCGGAGGCTGAGGTGCTTTATCCGACAAAACTTCCCTGGACTTTGAAACCCTATAGGCAACTAACCAGATTCGGGTCCCACTTGGTTTAAAACGAACTTTTAAACGAAAAGAAAAACAGGCCGGTTGACACTTGGAACTTGAATCGGGGACGGCGGAAACGAGCTCGTCTCCCGCGTATGCGGCCCGCCTGAGCGCTCAGTTCGTGGACGCGCCGTCCCGGCCCGGGGCCTCCCCGCTGGCTACTGCCGAAGCGAGGCGGGGAGCGTTGGCCCTGCAGGCGGCGTGGGGCGGGGAACCACCTGAGTGCGGGGTAGGGGTGGGGTCTTAGAACTGTACGCCAGCACCCCTTCTCCGTCCCCCACCCGATCTCCTGCAGGGAACAGATCGGGGTGGCGCTTTAGAACTAAGCAACACCTGCCCCACGTCCTGCGGGACACAGCCTTTGTGTACGGTGGGGGCTGTTACTACTGCAAGACACTCGTCCTCCGGCGGGGCTTTAGGACTCTGCCACCGCGGGGTGAGGAGGTGCACTTGTTCTCCGTAGAGCTCTGGGTGCCAGAACCCACTCCAGCTCCTCGGCCTCCCAGGGGTCGGGGACAGTGGGGGGCGGAGCAGAATCCCTCCTTCAGACAAGGCCCCTCCTAGTCCCAGCAGCAATAGAGGTGGGAACTGTTGCGCACTGTGCTAGAGCGGGTTTTTCTGACAAGGGAGACGGCGGCTGCATTTCCAAGCTGAGCGCAAGTAGGTGTGGAGCTGGGTCACAAGAAATGAACAACTTGAGGGGAGGGTATAGCTCAGTGGTAGAGCGCGTGCTTAGCATGCACGAGGTCCTGGGTTCAATCCCCAGTGCCTCCGTTAAAAATAAATAAATAAATAAGTAAGTAAGTAAACCTAATCCCCCCCCCCCGCAAGGAAAAAAACAACAAAAAGAAAGGTGGAAGTAAACTCTGCCAATATTACTTAAACAATGTCTTCGGGCTGAAGCCAAATATGAGCATTCTCTCCCCATTAGCAAAGACTTGAAGTTGTTGTTATTGACAGAAAAGATAGATTTGCTTTGGAACCTTTTAACCTGGGAGTTTCCGCTGGCAAGCCCTGTAGGGAAATGTGTGTGGAGAGAGGGGAGGAGGGAGAAGAGTCCATCCCTTCACAGCGACCGTCCAGGCCGTCCCCTGACTGTCCTTCGTTTTTCTGGGGAGGGTCAGAGGGCAGGAGTTTTTAGGTCAGAAAGGCAGGGAGGACCCTCCCCCTCCCAGCCTCCCAGTGGAAAGCTCCTAGCCAGAGTGAAGGGGACCCACACTGGAGAACCTCTGGGGTGCTTATTTCGCAAGAAGACTTTAAATAGGGTGGGTTGGGTTTAAATAAACAAAAGATTCTGTTGCACTGCACTTGGTTTTTGAAAATTCAAATGCAGTGAATGAGTTTGGGTGTGAGCAAGCTTTCCTGGAATAAGACACCTGCCAGCCGCAAGGTAAACCGCAGGGGCCGCCTACACCACTTCCTGGTCCCAGAGACTGGGAGGGGAACACAGGGACAGGCCTTGCCAACAGGGCGTCCAGCAAAAGGCTCAGAGACACGTGATGGTTCCGTCCACACGCAGGTCGGAAGCAGGCCACCCCACCACACGGTTTAGAATGCACACCGGCAGAGGGAAGATTAAGAAAAGCAAGCAGATGATGTGAGTGTGGTCAGGAGGAGGCTGGGGAGCGGGGGATACCCGCTGTAGATATGCAGGTTAGCGGAGTGTTGCCTTCCAGTCTTACATGGAGCAGTACGCACATGCTTTATGTACTTTTCTCTATGCTGCGGTCCACAATTTTAAAGAGTGGGTTGGGAGGAAGGAATTAAAAACAGGCTGCAGCTTGTGATGTGACCGCAGGGAGATCCAGTTGTTTCCGAGGAACAGAAATCACGAATCTGAAATGGCTGCATCTTAGAGGAGTCAAGTTCCAATTCTGCCACTACCTGGCTACATGAGCTTCTCCAGGGTCTAACTCCTCATCTGACTGGAGATAACAAGATTCTAAATTCCTGGATTGTTGGAGGAATAGTGAGATCTGTGTAGAGGATGGCTCAGGCCTGGCTCAGACGCAGACCTACTACAGGTAACCTTTACTGTCCCCAAGTCACTGTCAAGGATCGCAAGATCACAGGGCTTATTCAGTGTCTCCAGTGAATGGTCGAAATTGCTAATTAAATGGTGCATGCACTGTCCTTCGTTATGGAGTGGCAGGGCTGGGGCAATCATCTGATTTCCCAGGAGGTCTGTGCTTGGCCACTGATCAGGTCCGCCCAGAGTGTTCACATAAAGGGAACCCAGCCCAGGAGGGGAAGGCAGGTGCTTGGGGCTACAGGAAGGGTGTGGCATTGTGGTGGCCTGTCCAGGACCACTGAAGGGGCTATGTTCTGTTCCCCTGCCCTGCTCCCTTGGGGGTGGCTCAAAGCAGTGCTGTCGCCTCGGTCTCCCTGAGAGCCACTGGCAGGGAAGAGGCTGCACGTCTAATGCTGTCTGTGGGCCAGGAGTCGCCGCCACCCTCCTCGGGCTCAGTGAATTGTGATTGATGTTTCTGTTTTGCGTGCACCCCTGAGGTGTTTCACATGAAGCAATTGCTTTTAAAAAATAAAAATAGAATTTTTTAAAGGTAGGAGTTGTGGGTTTCTAGTGTTGTACATGTTCTAAAAAGCAGCTCAAAACACTTTTTGCCAGGGGCTCAAACCAGATCCCACATGAATTCTGGAATCTGTTCCTTACACAGTAAATTCCTGGGCCAATCTTTAAACAGCGAGGAGCTCCAAGAAACACCCCATTGGTGAAAGCGGGAAAGCAAGTCCGGGCCTGGGCCCCTTGTTACCCTTTTTTTTGGAATTCAGAGGGAGAACCCTCTTGGGGACGGAATTCATCACGCCCCCTTCTCTCCCTGGTGCCCCTCCCCTTTGGTGGGTCTGACTTGTGGAAAATCGTGAAAGTTAAAACATGGAGCAGAATCAGGACCTTGACTTAGTCGGAGTGTTAGTAGAAGCAAGTGGGTGGAGGAAATTTAGATCCTAACGGAGCCCATTTTAAGTACCAGAGCGTCCCTGAGAGACCCAGATAACGTAATGACAAAAAGGAAAATTGCTTTCTGCTTGGAAGTTGCAGAGCCTTCCCAATACCAGTGCTAGGACTTCTTCTGGACTCCCAGGCCCCTGGGCTGGGCTGGGCTGTGTGGCCTCAGGGGCCCCTGGGTGACAGTCCTTCCAGGGAAGCCAGCTTCGATAGGTGTTGCCTGAGAGGTCACACCTGCCTACCCGTGCTGGCCCCATCCCTGACAGGCCTCAGCCCTGGAAAGTTCTGGAAGGCTCTGGAAGCTGGCATGGGCAGGGCTTGGAGTCCCAGCCTCCAGACTGACACAGCTCGGTGCTGTGAGCATGGGGTGATGGATACAGGTCTGGTGTCTCGAGTTGCCACGACATTTCTGGGGAGCCTGGGGGCAGGGCGGGGGACAAGGTGTCTGGCCTCTACCATCGGCCCCCCTCCCCACACCAGGCGGTTTCCGGAGAGGCCCGCCCAGGCCCGCCTCAGGCTGCACTGACCCCTAGTGGCCAAGCAGAGTCTCTGCCCGACCCGAGACGTGCCCGCCAAGCCCGGGCTGTGAGCCGGCGGCAGGGACGGCGAGAGCTCCGGGCGGGGCGCGCAGCCCCGGGAGCGGGCGGCGCCAGCTGGCCCCGAGCGGGCCGGGCTGCCTGGGGCTCCCGGGGCTGCAGGCCGAGGGGCCCAGCTCTGCAGGACGCCGGGCAGACCGCGGCTCAGAGCTCACAGCATGGGGCTGGGCTCCCGCGGGACTCAAACTGGGTCTCCTCCCCCCCCCCCGGCCTGGTCACCAACCCCCGAGAATGACCGGAGCTGGCAGACGGGGGAGCTCCAAATCCAGCCCTGAGCACCCGGAGGGTCCAGGGGCTGCATCTGAGGGAGACGGCTGGTCCAAACGGGGCTCCCCAAAACAGGGACGCCTCAAATGTCAGGAGGCCACGCAGGAGACTGTTTCGTGCACGATGGGGAAGGGGGCAAAGACACCACCGGAAGGTCCAGCACTTCGCCAGAGTCCACGGCGGGAGACGTCCGTATTCTGTCATTACTATTGCCATCATTGTTGTCCTGCCTGCCCCCACACACGTAAACAGCGTCACGAAGCCAATGCAGGGAAGCACTGTTGCCTTATTTTGATGATTTTTCTCCTCCACATACTTCTCTTCCTTTTTTTTTTTGGAATGTATTTTACAGATTCATCTTGTTTTAAATGTACAATTCAGTAAGCCAGAAAGAGAAAGAAAAATGCCATATGAGATATCACTTACATGTGAGATCTAAAAGAAAAGGACACAGATGAACTTCTTATTACTTGTAGCTTAGGTGATCGATTTCTTCAATATGTGTGAACACATCTGACTGTCCTTCATGACTGCATTACCGCGTTCTGTTGATCCTTATTTTGTGGTTGGCTTTATTCCTCTGATAACTATGTAAGTTTAAAAAGCTGAAGCTCTAAACTGCCCTTAGAAACAGTGAACAGTATAGATAAGTAAATTTTAAAAATAGGTGCAGTGTATTGTGTGTATGTATTTAAATGCAATATATTGTCTATGCGCAGTCAGATTGCATCAGTTTTACCTAATAAAACTGAAAAGTGAAAAAAATTAAAGCTAAAAAATAAATATAATATACAACTCTGTGCTTTTTAGTGTATTCACAAAGTTGTGCCACCATCACCACTGTTTAATTCCAAAACATTTCCATCGCCCTGGAGAGAAGCCCCAAACCCATTTGCGGTCACTCCCAATTCTCTCCTTGGCCCCGTCCCCTAGCAAACGCAAATCCACTTTCTGTCTCTATGGTTTTGCCTCTTCCAGACATTTCATATCAATGGAGTCACACAATACGTGGCCTTTTGTATCTGGCTCCTTCCCTGCAACACAATGTTTCCAAAGATCCCCTAGGTTGAGGCTTGTGTCATTGCTTTGTCCCTGTTTTTGGCTGAGTAATATTCCATTGTGTGACTGGGCCACGCTTTGTTTATCCATTCATTGCCTGATGGATATTTGGGTTGTTTCTACTTGTTGACTATTTTGAATAACCTCCTTCCAAGTGGAGAGAGAAAAAAGCAAGGCACTTCTCTCTGCAAGAATGCACACAAAATCTTTTTTGAAATTGTTCTTACTGTTCGCATTGTTTTGACAACGTGACTACAACCATGCTGTCATCAGTGGCTTGCAGGGGACTTTCTTTGGGGACTTTCCTCAATTTCTGCTAGGTACAGGGAGGGCACTGAAGGACTAGGGTGAGGCTGGGAAGCTAGTGGCCTCTGTTTTTCTGCTCTCTCCCCATTGCCATCCAGGGCCTCCTGCCCCCAGCAGCCACCGGTGGAGGATCTGCCAGCTGCCTGGTACCCTGCCCCGGCTTCCCACTTCCCTTCATGCATTCTTCATTAAATATCCCCTCAACATCATGCTGAACGCAACAGGCAATGCCCTGACCTCATGGAGAGATTATTCTCGTGGGAGAATTCAGTCAACATAAAGAAACATTCTTCTTCAGGTGAAGGAAATACAGTGGAACAATGGAGAGAGTGGTGGGTGGGCTATTTAGGGGAGGTGATCTGGAAAGGCCTCCTGGCCAGGTGACAAAGGGGCAGAGGCTGAAGGGGCCCAGGCCTTGGGAACATCTGGGGAAAGCACATTCAAGGCAGGAAAGTCAGCAAAGGCCCTGAGGCAGGAGTGTGTGTGCTGGGACATTTGAGGCTGGTGTGCGTGGAGGAAGAACGTGGCAGGAGTCACGTGGGCCGTGGCCAGGGCTATGGTTTTTCTTGTGCATTGGATGGGAAGGCACCAGGCAGCTGAGAGCAGGGAGAGCAGGGAGGTGATGCACAATTTCAAACCGTCACTCTGGCTGGTTGGAGATGGATGGAAAGGGTTTGGGAGGCCACGGCACAGGCACCCTGAGCCAGACCAGTGGGGAACATGGAGGAGGGAGATGTGGTCGGATCTGAGCCGGGGTTTGGAGGGGAGTCAGCAAGACTTGCCCGTGGACTGGAAGTGGGAGGTGAAAGCAACAGAGACACCAGGTTTCCCCCAAAAGCTGGGCCCAGAGACACGGCAATCAGTAATCCAGGCCCCCTCCCTCCCTCCCCACCTCCACGCCTCCTTCTCTGAGACCCTCCGTCTCCACTGAAGGGCCCCGGTGCCTCAGCCCGCACGCTCGGGTGGGGAAGTGTCTGGTGAGAACCACTGCGTGCGGCTCCGCTCAGGGGCCGCGGGAAGGTGGAGACAGGAGAAGCCCTGTGTCTCCCTCTGGAAGCTCCCACCTCCCCGTGTCCCTTTTGGAGGGAAGGGGGGCCAGGAGATACCCCTCCTTGTGTTTTTCTGTTACTCAACTTGCAAAACTTTCCCTGAGTGTAGGGGAGACGGTGGGCAAGATGATTCCTTTAGTGACACTGCCAGAACGGGGGAGACCCAGGTAAGGTAAAGACAGCTCCTGGGTCGTAATTATACACCCTCTAAAAAATAATAAAGGCAGGGAGGGCAGAGCTCAGTGGTAGAGCACATGCTTAGCACGCACGAGGTCCTGGGTTCAATCCTCGGTACCTCCATTAAATAAAACAAAACAAAACAAAACAAAAACAAGAACAAAGGAAGCTCTCTGCCCAGGGTCACAAAGCCTGGAGGCAGCCCTGTCCCTCTCCCGCTCGTCTGCGTGGTCCCCTTCCCAGGACCTCGGAGACAAAAGCATGTGGCAGGGCAGGGGGTGACACCCATGAAGGCCACGACCCCAGGGAGCAGTGGCTGAGAGACCGCCGCTGTTTTTGCCATCCCTGTGCTGGAATGCCCACTGGCCCCAGTGCCCTAGCAGCACTCAGCACCAGAGTCCAGCCGTCCGCTGCGTGATGCGTCAGAAACAGAGTACAGGCCTCCCGGCTCAGGTCACCCAGAGGCGGTAGGGAGCGGCCACTCCGAAATGCTAGGACGGGCCATAGGGCAGAGGGCTCCCCCGTCCACCAGGCGAAGCCTGACCCCCAGCCCGCTGGAAGGAGCCACCCCTCTGCTTCCCCTGGGGCCTGGGTCGAAGGCCATCTGGCCTTGAAGGGAACCCCAAATTCCAGGGAGCATGGGAACTTTGACAGCTGGCGACTAGGGGATGAGGGACCTGACCGAGACCTGTGTGGCTCTGGCCCTGAGAAGCCACCAACAGTAAGGGGCTCTGGGCCACCACCCTTGCCATAAAGAAGAGACGAGCTAAGGAAATCCTTTTTCCATCGACGCCACTTCCTCGCTGGAGTCAGTCGAGATGCTCAAGGGAGAAGCCAGCCTGAGGTTCTAGGGGCTCTCCGAGTCATCTGGGCCATGCAGGGACACAGCGGGGGGCACTGGCCCTTACCCGGGCAGCAGGCGAGCCCCGGGGCCCCCCAGCCCTGCCGGCGGAGGAGGGCGCCCCACCAGGGCCGGGTGATGAGTCACGTGCCGCGGGAAACTGGCGAGCATGCTGAGATCTGCAGCTCCTCAGAGGGAGCAGACCCTGCCCAGATCAAAAGGAAAGAAGATGGATGAGGACACTAAAAATAGGCTAGAGCCAGCGGGCGGCCTCCAGGAGGCCGGGGGTGTGTCCGGCACCTCTTTTCTGGGTACTCACGAAGCCAAGAAGCTCCAGATCCAGATGCCATCAGTGGCACGCTGCCATCTGCTTCAGGGGGGCGGGAGGACGAGGAGGGACTGTTGGCAGAGCGTTTGGTCCCTGCAAGTTTCAACTTCTGTCAAAATGGGTTAATTTGGTTGCTTTGCATGATTCAAGGCACACCTGCTTCTCTGTCCACAAAATTTGCTCATTCACTCATGCACCCAGAAAAATGGGTTTGGCTGGCTTTTTCCAACTTGCAAAAGCAGAAGAGAAATAGACCATCGTGTATGTTGGAGGGCGGGTATTGCTGAGGGATGAGATTGGGGTGGGGCAAGGATTGGAGAGGAGGCCAGAGGTGGGCAGGGACTGGATTAAGGAGTCTGGTTGTTCACTGCAGACAATGGAAATTTTAAGCTGTGGACGGACAGGATCAGGCGTGCAGTTTAGAACAGGGACAGCTGTGAGAGTAGCAAGATCGATTGACAAGCCCGATGCCCACGGTGAGGTGGTGCCCAGGTGCAGATGCTGCTCCCTACCCTGAAAGGGCACGTGCCTACAACACAAGGGGCACCAGCCTGGGGCACGTGAGAGGTGGGTCATCCCAAAGCCCCACCCAGGAGCTTCCTTGGGTCAGGGAGCAGGCTACCTGCCTCAGGGCAGCCAGTCCTCAAAGCTCTGCTCCCTTATCTTTCTCACAGACAGAAATTCCATCATTTGTGAGTCACTCCTTTGACTAGCACCTTACTCATTGGTCCACTGTGAAAGGTAGCCCCTCAGGAGGCCAGTGTGGCGGTTGATGGATAGAGAGCTGGACCTGGCAGAAGCAGCCTGGAGAGTTCCAATCCTGCTGCTCTCCAGCTGTGCCATCTCTGTTTCTATCTCTGTAAAGGGTGTGCGATGGCATCTAACCTGGCTTTTGCCCACCTCATTGAGAACTTGCCACTCCTCAGTTCTATTACTGTGACGGTACTGCCTGGCGGGAAGCCTCATCCGTGTGGAAAGGGGCTCAGAGAGGCTGGGCGACTTGCCGAGGGTCACACAGCAGGAACTGGCTCAAAGCCCCTCTCTGCCCCCTTCACCTCGGGCCACTCTGGAGCCCACAACCCTATCATAAAAGAGTTTTGCAAATAGCCCCACAGGCTAGATTCCCCACCCCCTGCTCCCCCGCTGCGGGCTCTGCGAGGGCCAGGCTGAGTTTCTGGTTTTCATGAGAAGGCGGGAAGCCGTCCTCTGGGGAACCACAGCAGCCAGAAGCCCCCACTCCCCAACCCCAGCAAGGCAAAGATGACCCTGTCCTTTGGTAGCGGGGGAAACTGAGTGTCTGGTCTGCGACAGAAATAAAGCCAAGGGGCCTGAGGGCCTCGTGGAGTGTGTAAAGCTCTCTTGCCGATTGTCCCCCTGGAACTTAGAGCCTCCGCGCAGACGAGGCTTCTCTCTGCCTGAGGAGCCTGTTGTGGAGGAGGTGGGGCATCCCTGGGACAGCTCTCCCAGCCCAGGAACCCAGCCCCTCCCCCTCCACGGAGCCCCCAGCAGGCAGTGGGGGGCCTGGTGCTCAGCGCCCACCTTCAGGCCATGGGGCTTGCAGAGAGCACAGGGACCACAGTCAAGGGGACACACGCCCCCGCCCTGCCCACCCCGCCCCTTGAGGGAGGAGGGCAGATGCGTAGGTTGCCCCCAGTGCAGGCCCCAGGTCTCGGGAGCACTGGTGAGTGGCAGTCTCCTAGGCTGGGCCCCCAAAGCAGGGCTGGGGGGAAGCTCCCTGAACCCAAGGGGTCCAGACAGGCTGACCAGCCCATCATCAGAGGGTCCCTGCCAGGCCTCCCCCTCAGGGACATCTGCTGAGTCATCTGGGTCTCAGGATGATTCCAGCTATCTGGCTCCCACTGGCATTGGCAGGTGGGGAGCTGGTTTCCTGCTGGCCCAGCCTGGCCCCTGTTTGCCCAGAACTTCGGAGCCTCTTTCTCCTTCTCCTTCTCCTCCACCTGTGACTTCCCTTCTCCTTGGCGTGAGCCCCACCTGCCACCAGCACGAGCCCCTGCCAGCCCCGCCCGTCTCCCAGCCCCATCTGGGTCCCGGGCCCACATGAATGTCCCATAGTGGGCTAGGCTGCAGGAGCAGTTCTCAGAGAGCGGGGCCTCGCTGTGACTCCAACTGAGACCCCAGATGTGGCCCTGGCCCTGCAAGGGGTGGAGGGTCACAGTGGCTCAGAACCTGGCTTGGGTGTGTGACACAGAGACCTGAACTTGGATGCAGGGTCCGCAGTGGGGTGGCCAGTCTCCAAAGATGGCCTCCAACGTGCCACGCCTCCTGGTGTTCCCGTCCTGCTACAGTCTGTCCCCAGCTGAGTCGGAATTGGTCCCCACTCCCTAATTAACCCACAGAAGTGACACTGTGACAGTGCCAGACCTAAGCCTTAAGAAGACTTGGCAGTTCTGGCCCTCGCATCCTTGGAAGCCTGCTGCCACCTGAGAAGGCTGCCCATCCCTAGGGCTCTTCCTACCACCAACAGCCACGGCACCCCTGGGGACCCCCCAACACATACGCACCAGCATCCCTACCCCGCCTTCTCCTGTGCATCTCTGCTGGCTGTCCTCCAAAGCGTCCGCAAGGCCCCCAGGAAGGCGGTGCTGCTGTGGGCTTTGGATCTTGGAAGCAGGCGTTCCTCCCGTGAGTGTGGTACCCCATCCCAGGGGTTAGCCACAAAAATGGGCACCCCCGTTCTCTCTAATACCCACTCAGAGGCGAGGTGGCCGCCACAGCAGCAGCTGCGGTTACAACACCCGGATCGCACTGACGAGTTGACTTGACCCCGGCAGTGCGGTGATCAGACTTTAAATGCCACACTTTGTCGGGTTCTGGATGGATGTCTACAGACGTGACTATGTTGCACTGCTGAGCTCAGAGGAACGTCCCCCTACTTCCAAACAAGAGAGAAACAGACAAGAGAAGCGGCTGGAACCAGGTAGCAGATAATAAGCCTCTTCCCCAAGCGCGTGTGACAGACAAGGACTGCGGCATGGCAGCGAGATGGGTGGTGAGGCGAGAGGGGGATCCTGAGACTCCTATATCCCACTGAGATCCTCAGAGGGGGTGACTCCACGTGTGACAGAGTGGTCCCCACTAAACCTCCCTGCCAGCAAATGACGCCCCCTGGAAAATCTGATTTCCTGTTTCAGGGGCCCCGGTAGCAAATATTTAATAACAATGATAATTTCCCTTGAGGATTTGCAACCATAGGCCTGCTCTCACGCAGAGCTGGTGTGAGCTGACAGCTCCTCCCACAGCCCTTGGCCGAACCCTGAGGCTGGGAGTCCCGACACCAACATGACCCATGGGGTAAGACCTCCTCATATGCAGGAAATCGTAAGGAAGAAATTAGGTGACAACAATCCCAGATTGGGAATACACCCTTGTGACTGGCAGAAGCGAACAAAAACCTTTTCTAGAGGAAAGCTCCCCCATTTAGGTCTTTAGGGTGCCTGAAGCCGAGTCAAACATGAGCTCACTATAAAAAAACAACGAAACATGAGGAAACAAGGCATCGTGAGGCAAGAGTCAGCGGAAATAACAAAGATTTAGGTACCCTCCCCCAAACTTCAGATATTTGCATGTTTGAAATAGATGAAGCAATAAAAGGTGGAATAAGATTTTTTTTAACGAACAAGAGTCTATTTAAAAAGACTGTGCAGATTTGAAACACAATCAAATATCACTTTTACAAATGAAAATAAAGAGTCGAAACTTTCAACTCCATGAATTGAACAGCTGAAGAGAGAATCAGTGAA
Organism: Vicugna pacos; assembly: GCF_048564905.1. NCBI lineage: Eukaryota > Metazoa > Chordata > Mammalia > Artiodactyla > Camelidae > Vicugna > Vicugna pacos. Next base: position 63,914,354 of record NC_132998.1, read on the forward strand.
TTGGAACACAGAGCTGAAGAAATTTCCCAGGAGGCCAGAACAGAACGAGAGACACTTTCATGTGTCTAATTCGAATTTCAACATTGCAGGATGAAGAGGTACTAGCTGGAGGAGGTGGTGGAGGTGGAGTGGGCTGTTCTAGGCAGAGGCAACAGCACATGCTGAGGTCCTGAGATCCCACCCAAAGCCAGTGCACTGTAACTCCTGCTCAGCTGCTGGCCTTGTGCAGGGCAACGCTGGGCACAGACGCCTCGGACGCTGTCCCCGCCGGAGCACCGGGCAGCCTGGCGGGGAGCCAGCTGCAGTGAGGCAGACGGCTGTGCTGCTGCCACCTGTCCAGCTCCATTTCCTCTTAGACGGCTAACTGCACCCCTTCTCCCCTCCCACTCTCAGGCCACGTGATCCAGGTAGAGCTAACTTCAGTCCTTCATGCTTCAGGGGTGGATGTATGACCCTGGCCAGGTCAATCATAGCCAGAGAGGCTCCGTTTTGAAACTTCTGTTAAAAAAATGGGCAAAGGAAATCTCTGGCTCTGCCAGGACTGGTGACCAGGAAAATGTTGGCCTGAGACCCCCATGAGATGGAGCCAAAACAAAAAGAGGCAGAACCCTTTGAGCCCTGGACCCAGCTGTGCCTGAAGGACACCCTGAACTTGGCGGTGACACACATTAGTACATTTCCTTTTCTCCTCGATTGGTCTGACTCAGTTTTCTAACATGTGTAGTGCCTCACTCCATCCACGTCGCAGAGGGAAGCCCGGGACTGGAGACCCCATGGATACCGCTGGCCCAGCCCAACAGCCGGGCTAGGCTATGGCGCTGTGTCATGGTTAGCTGGGGGCAGATGGCTGTGCCTGGGCAGGCTGGCGCAGGCGTTGGCTGTCTTCCTGGGAGTCAGTGCAGCTCACTGGCTCCTGGGCACGATCGCTGCCCAGGCAAGCCCTGGGCTGTCAGGTTGGCTCTCAGCAGCGCCCTATGATAGCCTTGGGCCTTGGAGGTTCTGGAGGCCTGAAGAGGGGATAACGCCTCAGAAGCACTGCCTGGAAGCAGGGGGCAGGCCAGGCCCCTGGAGGTCTTACCTCAAGGGTCATGTTGGTGTCAGGACTCCCAGCCTCAGGGTTCGGCCGAAGGATGTGAGAGGAGCAATCCGCCCACATCTGTCCCTCCCCAGCCTCCAGCGTGGCCAGTTCCTCGAACAGCCCATGGGGACAATGCCTGTCGAGTGCAACATGCAATTTGGTTGGTGTTGCCCAACCAAATGGATTTAAGGGTCCACTCTCAGATCTACAATGAAGTCATTTCAGATCCTTGGTCCCAGCCAACTTAGCACCCATCTACGTTCAGACTTCAGCAGCTCAATCAGCCAATCAGCGGGCTGCACGTGCTTTGTGCCTATCACTGCCAGCCCAGGCCTCTATGCCCAGCTTAAATACCCCCTCCTCCAAGGAGCCTTCCCTGACCACCCCAGGCGGAAGTGCTCCACCCTGCCTCTCCAGTCCCTTTGAACCCAGGGCCCCTCACAGATTGCCAGTCCCAGACTATCATGGGAGGCAGTTACTTGTGCATATGGTGTATTTTCCTCTGGTTCTTCTCTGCCAACCCAGGGGCTAGCCAGGACCTGGCAAGTACACCTGGTGGGTAAATGTTTGCTGAATGAATAATGAATAGTTGGGTAAAATTTTGAGCGTTCAGTCACACTGCAGTAACCATATGCCATGATCACGTATGTTTTAAATGCTTTTATACGTACAAACTCACTGAGTCCTCATAATAACCCTTGGTGGTATCTTCTCAGGCACAGAGAGGCTCAGTAACTTGTCCAGAGTCACACAGCCTATATGCAGCAGAGCCAGGACTCAAGCCCAGGTGGTCCCTCTCCAGAGTCTGTGCTCTTAGCCCGAGGACCATTGCACGCCATCAATCCAACTGTGCAGCGAGGGCACTGAAGACCTGGGAGGCCAAGCAACCCTCCTGCCTCCTGGTTTGGCTCTTTCTTCCTTCAAACAGAGCCCCAGGTCCTTGGGACTCAAAGGTTGCTCACCTGTTCACCCGGTGAGCTTCTCTAGCAGCTGCAAGCAAGCTCTGTCCCCACAGAGGCAGAGCTGAGCAGGCCCTTCCTCCCTTTTCTTGATGACGGTTTTGCCCGTGGGCACCCTGTGCGCAAAGGGGCGGCTGAGTTCGTGGTCTGTGGGTGTGTTCAGGGCATGTTGGCTGATGGGTTCAGCCTCTGCGTGCAGGGAGAGCTGCTGGATAGAGGCCGGTTGGGCGCGGCCCTGGGCCTCCTGACCAGGGAGTGAGTGGAGGGGGCTCAGGCTGCACCCTGGCACTGGTAGAGCCAAGAGAGCCCTCCACCCGCAGGGAGGGGTGTGTGGGGCGGGGCTCCAGGGGGCCTGGGGGCCGTTCAGGGCCCTCTGCGCTGCCCGACTGCTCTTTCCCTCCTGGGGACTCCCTGACCGCCAGGCCGCCCAGGGTCCTGCGGGAGAAATTGCTTCCATCCTCTCTGCTGGTGAAGCTGTGGGCCGCCACGTCTGTCACCACGTGACCATGCCTGGGCAGTCACGTGTCCCCTAGGTGGCACTCCATAGGCCTGCCCAGGACCAATAGCTGACAGCAGGAAGTGCGAAGCTGACCAGTCAGATTCACCCCCTCAGTCCCATCTTAGGAAAAGGGGTGGGAAGGGGAGAGGGAGGGGGAGAGGCGGCAGGGCAGGGAGGGGGTTCCTGGAGGCCTGAGGGTCAGAGGGAGGCCCTGGGGCCCGGAGGTCCTGGGGGGCCTGGGAGAGCCCCGGGGGCTTGGAGGACTTGGTGGGACCGGTAGACCCTGGTGACATTTGGGGTGACTTCAGGAGCCCTGGGAGGCCACGGGAGCCTTGAGGGATCATGGGAGAATCTTTGGTGCCTTGGGGGGCCCGGGGATTTGGGGGGAACTTTGCAGGGTTTCTGAAGGCATGGGGATCTTTGGGAACCCTGGGGGGCCTGGTGGGTCTTGGACAACCCTGGGAAATCTGTGGGACCTTAGGGGGCAGTGTGAGGGTTTTGAGGGAAATTCACGGGCCTGGAGGTTTTGGGAAGCACAGGACCTTGAGGGCCTGGGAAGAGTGACAAAGCCCCAGGGTCAAGGTCGTGCTGGCAGCCGCGGCCCGGGCACGTCACCTCGCCTGGGAGCCCTGGCCGCTCTGAGTTGTGGGAGGGTCGCAGGCCCACCCGAGTCCTGTCAGGGTGAAATGGCCCAGGTGACAGCCCGTTCCACTCGGTGCCCTTGCCTCTGCTCCACGCCGCCCCCGCCCAGACTCACTGCTGACACTGAGGCCTGTCCAGACGCTTTCCTGGGGAGGTGGCGTGGCAACAGCCCCGTCACACATCCCACCACGGGCGGTGTCCCCTTGTCCACTGGCGACCAGGTGAGGGGGAGGGTCCCTGAATTAACTCTGATTCCCTCTCCGGGGCTATGGAGGCTTTCCGGCTGGGGGGTGATGTGGCCAGCAGGGGCTGGTCCTTCAGGGGCCGGCACTGGCTGCGAGGGGCTGACGTGGCCAGGACCTTGGTGGTGACTGGACGGTGGGGGCAGGCGGAGCTGAGCAGGACTGACAGGAGCCTGGGGCCGTGCTGCCCAGTCTCTCTGCTGGAAGCGAGCCGAGTGGGGCTGGTGCCAGCTGGGTCCCCAGTGCCCAGCACAAGGCCTGCAACCCAAGGGCCCTGTTCTCAGACACACAGAACCAGGAGGCCAGAGGAGGCGGGCTGCTGGCCCCAGGGGCTGCACTTGAACCTGTGTGAGTAGGATGGGTTGGCTGCCTCTGGGGGGCACAAGGAACACTTTGAGGAGGGCCACTATCTTTGGGGGGTTATGGCTTCTACACTAATGAGCCCCCCCCCGGGGCAGGCTGCACCTCCAGTCTCCTCTCAGGTCCTCCCCCAAGTCTTCCTTCTGCAGGCAGGGTGAGGGGTCAGAGCCCCGCAGCTGGTGAGGACAGAGTGACTTTCCTACTCTGACCACGGACGGCACAGGTGGCAGGAAGTCCAGACGGGGCCAAAGAGAGAGCCTGCTGGGTCTGAGCTGACCTACACGTGTGACCCTGTGTCCTTTTTTTTTTCAAATGACATATAGTCAGTTACAATGTATCAAGTTCTGGCGCACAGCGTCACGTTTCAGTCGTACACATACACACATGTATTCCTTTTCATATTCTTCTTCATTTTAGGTTACTGCAAGCTATTGAATATGGTTCCCTGTGCTGCACAGAAGACATTTTTTTAAATCTATTTTATATATAGTAATTAATATCTGCAAATCTCGAACTCCCAATTTATCCCTTCCCACCCGCTTCCCCCCCCCCCCCCCCGCAGCCAAAAGTTTGTTCTCTATGTCTGTGAGTCTATTTCTGTTTTGTCGCTACATTTAACTAACCTTTTAACATGAAAAACAACAAACACAGACACAGGAGCGAGGGTGGTGTAGCCAACCCCACTCCAACAACGGCCAGTCCTGTTGTTAATAAACCACCACTGCTGATTTCTGGATTTTTAAGGAGCAAATCCCAGATACCATGTCATTTCATCCTGATGAAATAAAATCCATCTTTTACGGCAAGATGAGAAAAATTGAAACATGAAATCTTCCTTCGCCCGTTCGGGCCTCCGCCCTCCGCTGCAGCGTGGCCAGACCTCCTTAGGAGATAACATTCCTTCTTAATCTCATCAAGGCTCACAGCTCCTCAGGAGATAAACTCCCTTAATCTTGTAAGAGGCCACAGTGACCCATGACCCCCTGCTCCCTTTGTATGTGGAGGTCTGGATTGTATAAACTGTCAATAACATATCAATTGAGGGACATAACCCTGTGCCTCCAAATCTCACACAGCTGGGCAGGGCGGGTGGCGGAGGGCACAGCTCAGAGGCCAAGCATTAGCGTAGCACGCACGAGGTCCCCGGACCCTCCGTTAAAATATAGAAATAAGTAGATAAATAAACCTAATTAACACCCCCTCCCAAAAACACACACACACACACACACACACACACAAAAACCAAAAACTTACATAACTGTGCTTTGACCTCTAACAGGCGGAACTGTCCTCAGCTTTCTGGAAGACTGTCTCCCAGGTGATAATCCTCAGGTTGGCCCAAATAAAGTTTTCAAATTAAAATAAATTAAAATAAAACAGATAGACTATTGTTTAATATTTTCCATGGACAATCTGTAAGCCGTTGAGTATGCAGCTCTAGAAGACAAGGGTTCCTTTCTTAATACGTAACCACAGTGCGATACTTGCACCCAAAATGCGGGTGTAACCGCTTAATGTCAGTCACACGTGGGCAGCCCTTCCATTTCCCCAGCTGCCTCCTGTCTGTCTTTTTTGGGGGCGGTAACTAGGTTTATTTACTTATGTTAATAGAGGTGCTGGGGATCGCACCCAGGACCTCGTGCCTGCCAGGCACGTGCTCTGCCCCAGCCAGACCCTCACCCCCGCCTCCGCCCAGTCTCTTTCAGCCTATGCATTCCCTCTCCATCTCCGTTTGTCCAGACTTTGTTTTTAAGAACCTGGGCCCCATATTCTAGAAGATTCCCACAGTTGACCTTTGCCGGCTGCAGGCCTGTGGTGATGCTGACCCCCCGTGTTCTGTCCGTTGGTTGCTTGTTCCGAAGCCGTGCTGACCACCAGAACTTCTCCAACGACGGAATGTTCTCGACTCACGAGGGTCGATGCCGTGGGCGCTGGTTCCCCGTGGCTGCAGTGTTTGGATTGTGGCTGGTTCAGCCCAGGAACTGAATTCTTCATCTCCCTTAATTTCAGTTTAAAGGCACACAGTCATGTGGGGGTAGTGGCCACCCTATTGGGCAAATCTAGAGGCTTGATCAGATTCTGCTCAATGCTTTCTGACGCGACAACTTTGTGGGTGGCGGTGAGCCTTCCATTAGGAGCTGCGGTCACGTCAGGTGTCTCCTTTTTGGTGGGTTGGGGTCCGGGAGCGCTCCAGCCTGTAGGAGGCGCAAAACGGTGACATTCAAATCCTAGCTCTGCTTCTCCATTCCTAGGCTGAAATTCTGTAAAAGGGAACTTCCTTCACAGGGTTAGGGTTAGGGTTAGCCTATTTATTTCATTTCATTGTTTGCTTCTAGGATTAAAAAAAATAACTTTGTTTTACTCTTTAATCTCCCAAACAAGAGATTTTCAAAGAAGTACTTTCTACCCTGGTACTTCTTCCCTCTCAGAGGTAACTTCCCATTTTTAAATGAGCTATCCTTTAATTTTTGTAAGAATATGAAAATGTTATTTGTATCCCTCATTTATTTTTAGATGAATGAGTTTCTTTCCCTAGGTGCCTTGTTTTGTTTACTCTCTTTTCATTCTATCTTCACGTATATTGTAGTCAGTACTTTACATTAACACCTTTGTATAATACCCCTGGCCCACCGTCTTCCTCCCTCCCTCCCTCTTTGTTCACATCTTCCCTGTTCCCCAGCAAGAGCAACAATGAAATTAGCTGGTGACCCTTCACTCCTTCTCCCAGTGTCTGATGTGAAGTCACATTTTTTACATCCGGTTAACACCTCGGAGGTGAGCGGCCCCCTGATCCTTCTCCTCCCACACTGTCCCGTCCTTCCCCCAGGGCCTCCACATCCCCTCGTTGGATTACACTTAATTCCAAGGGTAAATGGTACCTGGGGGTCAGCATCAGGCCGATTCTCACTGCCTCTCCATCATTCCCGTTTCCTGAGCGTCTTCCTTCAGTAGATGACTTCGTGACGGCTCGTGGAAGCAGCTACCCTGCGCGAGAACAGTTTCTCTGCAGCCTACGCTTTAGGGCCGTGTCCGCGGGATGCCATATCCTGGGCGCACGTTCTTCCCTCGAAAGCATGGACCAGTCACCAGTCCAGTGTTGATCTGATGTTCTTTCCTCGTAAGAGACACACTTTTTTTTTAACCTGGGTGTCCAAAGGATTTTCTTTTCTTTTCTTTAAAGTTTAGTTAGTCATTTGGGTCAGTATTTCCAGAATGGGATGTGTTCTTTCAACATGCAATTCAAGGTTATTCACTTTCTACATTTCAGGACCCGTTTCTTGAATTCTAGCCTTGGTATTTGCTCTGGGCCATGATCTGGTTTTCTCCTCCAACCTAATTAGTTCTCTCTTCCTTTCCCAGAATTATTTTTTCTTTTTATTTCTAATTTTCCCCCAAGCTCTTCAATTCTCAAATTTTCTTTTCCTCGTATCATTTATTTTCTGATTTTTAAAATTCTGAATTATGCTGTCCTTTCATGACTTCTACCATTTTTCTTAACTTGGGGGCCTCATTTTGAAACCCCAGGCTCGAGTTTTCATCTGCTCGTGGGCACGTCTTTCTGCTGCACTTTCCTGTCCTACCCTGTGCTGCCCAGCACCGTGTGGTCCTAGCCGGGTTTGGCTATTTGCATCTGACTTGATTAAAATGAAATGTGGGACTTCAGGATTTGCAGATACAAACTACTATACATGCAAGAGATAAACAACAAGGCACTACTGCAGAGCACAGGGAACTCTATTCAATACCTTGTAACAGCCTATGATGAAAAAGAATATATGTGTATAACTGAATGACTATGCTGTCCACCAGAATCTAACACAACACTGTAAACTGACTATACCTCAATTAAAAGATGAAATGCAGCTATAAGCTCAGCTGCCCACTCGCACCAGGCACGTGTGGCTACTGCATTGGGCTACACAGAGACAGGGGATTTCCATTATTCTGGAAAGTTCTGTTGGGCAGAGCTGATCCATAGGATCATAACTCTCTGCTTTGCTATTTTTCTTTAGTAACTTTGGGTCGCTGTGACCCTCCTCTGAGAAGTCCCCAGCCCCCAGGATGTGGCAGGTGCTCCCTCTGCTCCCCTGGCTCCACTGACCACTCGGACTGGTGGCTCAGGCACCGGTCTCCCTCCCCAGCGAGAAGGTCTAGGAGGACCAGGGCTGCATGGCTGCGGAGTGAGGGATGAGAAGGAAGGAGGGCTGGCCACCACCCTGCAAAGCAGAGAAACCAAGGCACAGAGAGGTGGAGGGAGTTGCCAGGGTTACACAGCAGGCAAGACCCAGAGCCTAGATCCAGGCTGGCAAACCCAGTCTCCTCCCCAAGGGGACAGAAGGCAGGGCTCCCAAGGAGGGAGACCCTGCCCACGTGGCCCTAAGTGGTGCTCAAACCCGCAGGCTGGGCGAGGACTGGGCAGGGGGTGGGGGATGGCTCCTGCACTTCCATCCATGGCCACGAGGCAGCGCACACTGTCAGGTTCAGAAGGCAGGACCCCACATTTGTGCAGCAAGCTCCTATACCAGGCCAGCAGGCCAGCAGGCTGGGGGTCCACGCTCTGCTGCGTCACGGGTGCCTGGCTCAATTCTGCTGAGACGCCATGTAGTCCATCAGGACCACCCTCTGCCGGGAACCCAGTCCCCCCACGGGCATTTTAAAGTCAAGGAAGTATGTGAATTATGTTTCTGGGCGTCATTTGGTCACGATTAACACTGCGTTTGCTGAGGGCCTGCTATGCGTAAGGCCATCCCCGGTACCGGAGCATAAACATGAGCAGACTTACTCAGAATACAAGGAACTCTCAGAACCCCGGCCCTGGACGGGCAGGCAGGCACTGCACATCCTGGTCCAGACCCCACTCAGAGGCCTCACACGCCCTTGGCCTCCCCTGTTGGCTGCTGCAGGCCTGCTCGGTGGAGACCACGTGCGTACAGAACACATCCTTGGCCTGGGGATGAGCATTTCATGTCTTCGCTTTGCAGACAGGAAACCAAGGCTTAGCAGCGGGTTAGGTGGTGCGTTCAATGACACACAGCCAGCAAGAGCTGGCCCAGCCGTGCCCTCCAGAGGCAAAGAGCATGTGCAGGTGGTCCCACCTGTCCCTGCCACAAGCCCTGAGTGGCAGCAGCCACAGTGTGGGGGTGGGGCTCTAGTCCCCACGGCCACCCCCATCTGTGATCTGGACAGTGGACCAGTCCGTGGCTGGGGAACAGGCTCCATAAAAGCTGCTGGTACCCTCCCTGCCCCCACCACCTGCTTGTCACTCTGAGGTCCTCCGGTCGATACATTCTGGAAGCCTCCTGGAGCCAGAAGACTTTCTCTACCAAAAGCACCTATGGGATCCTGTGGCCCCTGCTCAAAGCCCTCCCAGGGCTCCCTGCTGCTCCTGGGATTAGCCTGAGCTCGGCGGGCTGTCCTCCTGCTCTTCCAGCTAAGCAGAACACGCGGGGCTCTCTCCCCCAGGCCTGAGTCCCTGCTCCCGCTTCCAGCCACTCAGGACCCAGGCTCCACCCCCACCCCCGTCATCCTCCCGAGGAAAGGGGCCGCTCAGTGCCAGGCGCTGCCGATTCCGGGACAGGTGACTCAGGCAAGGACCTGCACTCTGGACCTGGCAGGCCCTGGGCTTGGGGTCCCATTCTCCCAGTCCTTGTTGCCCTGGGCAGGCACCTGAGCCCCCAGTGTCCTCGTCCTCTGCGACATGGGGCTGTGTACAGGTGGAAGGAGGGCCAATGTCAGTTCCACGACCCTGGGGCTCCACTGGGAGCTGGGCGGGTCACAGAGGGCGAGGGGGGACCTGACCTCTGCAGCCCATCTTTCATTTGGCCACTGACACTCCGGCTTCTGCTTGTCAGGTGGGTCCAGACCTCTCCCCTCCAGATGCTCTTTGGGACTCTAAGGCAGGGAGACAGGCGTCTGAGGGTCCAGCCGTCCCGGGGTGTGTGCACGCTCCAGGCCACCTTCCCAGAGCCAGCACACCGGCTGGGAATTTGCCCTCCCGCACAGCCCTGCCCCAACTGCTCCCCTGTGTCCGGCTCAGCTTCAAGTACTGGGGTGGGGAGCCAGGGGTGGCCTTGCCACTCCCTCAGTGTGGCCCTGAGGGCTGGGGGCTGCCCTGAGCCCATGTCCTTGCAGCAGTCCGCAAGGTCTGGCGTAACCAATACCGCAGAAGGGGCAGCTTGAACAGCAGAGATTCATTTCCTCACGGTCCAGAGGCTGGAGGTCAAAGATCAAAGCGTGGGCAGGGCTGGCTCCTCCTGAGCCTCTCTCCTTGGTGTGTAGACAGCCATCTTCTCCCTGCGGCTTCACGTGGTCGCCCCTCCACGTGTGTGTCTGAGTCCAGGTCTCCCCTTCTTACCAGGACCCTGGTCCTGTGGGATTAGGTCACACTCCAATGAACTTGGCTTAACTGTCACCTCTTTAAAGGCCCTGTCACCGCATAAAGCAACATTCTGGGATATTGGGGGCTGAGTTCAACATACGAGTTTTGGGGGACAGAGTTCAGCCTGTAACAGCCCTCCTGCTGAGCAGGGTGGTGTGGGTGCCTTGTAACATCAAGTGACCCACTTCGGGGGCTGCCTGGTCTGTCTCGGTCCCCTAGGCAGGCCCAGTGCGAGCAGTGCCAGGCACAGAGTGGGCCACAGTGAATGTCTGCAGGGTGCGCTGGAAGTCAGGGACCTGAGGGCGGCTCCAGGAATCTGCTTCATCCCCTTCCCTCCTCCCTGGTTCCTCTGGCTCCTGCCTGCTCCCCCCAGGCCTGGTCTCTCATTCTAGAACATTCCTTGGACATCTGGACTGTCCCTTGCTAGGGTGGAGGGCTGTCCTTTGTGGCTGGGCGTGGTGAATAGTTCAGCCACGGCATTTGCCACCATCATGAGCAAAGAGGTTCCCTCTGGGCTTGTTGGAGATGGATTTCTGTCACCTGTGAGCAAAAAGGCCCTGACAATTACACAGAGACTGGTCAAGATCCGGGGGCGGGGGCAGGGACACACACAAGAATAATCAGGGTCTTTCCCCAGCTGGGTTGATAGAAAAGACAAGGCCACAACCAACAACAAGGAAATAATCACGGAGGTGGGGGCAAGGGAGGCTGGGGCAGTTCCCAGGGCCCTGGCTGGCAGGGAGGCCGGGACTTCTGCAGGCTGGTCAAGGAGGCCTTTGGGGAGCTGGGCCTTGCAGGCTGGTGGAGTTCAAGTAAAGAAGGTGGTCCTGGGAAGATGTGGCACGAAAAGTAGCCCAGGCCAGGATGCAGAGGAACCAGTGGGGTCTGGTAGCTGGCCCAGTCCTGGCAGGGGAGCCGGGCACAAATGCAACGCAGACCACCCAACAGAGCTCTCACCCCAGGGAAGAGACAGTCCTGTCAACAGCTCGCCCTGGTAGCGCTGCTGCCCCTGAAAGAGACCCCACATTTGTGCATTACCTCCCTTAATCTGAAGTCACTTGTTCCCCCAATTCTGCAGCCAGGAAACTGAGGCACAGAGAGGTACAGCCTCTTTCTTGGAACTCACCTGAATGCTTGCCTCTAACCCAGGCCCATCAAGGCTACGTTCCCAGCGTGGAACTCTGGGGGAGGACAAAAGAGGGGCCCCAAGTCTTGTGTGGACAAAGAGTGTCACCTGCCATCTCAGTACACAAAGGATGTTGCGGCCATCAAGCCATCAGCCACTGCAGCCGCCCTGATGGTGCACCCGAGGGGGTTCAGGATGCAGAAGAGCAGGACACTGGCCCTAGAGAGGCCGCACATCAAAGGGATGGTTTCAATGAGCCCAGAATCTTGCATCTTCCCGTACATAGCAAAGTACTAAAATCATTAACTTGAGATGCCTGGGGTGTGTGTGTGTGTGTGTGTGTGAGATTAACAGCGATCTTTTGTTGTTCAACTTCAAGTTGTGCTTTGTTTTGTTTTTCTAGCACAAACTCCTGGCTCCTCCCTCACCTCTTTGGAACAGGCCCTCAGAGTGATCTGAGAGGCTGTATCCCAGGCTAAAGTTCTCAGTAAGTCTGCTGAATAAAACGTAATTCTCAACTTTTAGGTTGTACAATTCTTTCCCCCCAGTGGACACCTGCCCCCAGGGACTGCTTCAGGGGTACTTGAGCTGGGAGCCCTGAGGACTGAGAGGAAGTTGCTCAGGGTAGTGGGGTGGGGCTGGGGGTTGCGCAATTCTGGATTCCTGGAGGTGCCTGTAGGACTCTCAGGGTCACTGGGTTTGGGGCAGAGCAGGGAAGCTGGGTTGAAGACATGTGTGGCAGATGGGAGCATCAGGGGCAGAGCCCAGAGGACCCAGGAGGTTAGGAGTGGCTGAGAAGGGCAGCCTTTGAGTGGGCAAAGACAGCCTTCCAAGTTCTTTGCATTTCTCTATCCTCCCACCCCAACCCCCAGCAGCCATCTTCCCGGTCAGACCTGGGTGGGGAGCTCATAGTGGGCCCCCCAACTCAGGATGAGGACCTGGGGTTTTGTTGTGTGGTTTCCTCAACCAGTGAACTAGACAGATTCTGGTCCTGGAGCCAAGGAGTGGGCAGGGTTCTCCTGGGGTTGGGGGTGCCCAGACTCAGGGCAGGTGGGCTTAAAGCAGGCTCCCTCTACTAATGCTGTGCCTGGAGAGATACAGGAGTAGGGAAGGGCTCCCTTAAATGTCGAAGGTGAGATTTAGGGAAAGTGGGACGAGCCTAGAGGTCCATATCCTGAGGACAGGGACTGCCCCTAGGCATGGGGTCAGCCCCTGCTAGGTACTGGGAGTCTAGAGAGAGTGTGTGCCCCTCCCCTCCCCGTGCAGACTCCAGGTTCCCCCGTGGGTGGGCGGAACAGAAACATCAGGGGCAAGGTGCTTCCCTATGGCAACGTGGTCGCCTGTGGTAGCCAAGTGTTTGACCCCAAGTCCAAACCACAGCGGAGGCGGGGGAGGGGATCGTCCCAGTGCGGGCGCCCATGGGGTCTCCGGCGGTTGGAAACAAAGTGACAGCAACATGCGTGCTTGTGCGTGGCCGTGCCCGAGGCATCCGCCCCGAGAGGCGCGGGACCGTGTGGCCATAGGCGCCATCGGAGGGGACGAGCCGCTGCGCGTGCGCGTGGGTGCAGATGGCGGGGACGCACGTGGGCCACCCAAACAAAGGTGGCGCCGCGTGACCGAGCTCGAGTTCGTTCTCGCGCGCGAACCCGCCACGGCAGGCGCGCCCCCGCGGGCCTCGGGCCGGTCGCATCAGGAGAAGCGGGGGGAGCGGAGGAGGCGCGAGGGGGGCGCGGCCCCTTTAAGGCGCGGCGTGGGGCGTGGCGTGGCGACGCGGGGCTTGCCAGCTCAGGTCATGGGGCGTGGTGTTGGGCGGGGCGGGGCGGCTCGGGCCGTGGGGCGGTGCGTGGGGCGCGGTGCGTGGGGCGGGGCGGAGCGCGTGAGGGGCGGGGCGGCGGCTGCGCAAGCAGGGCCGGGGGCGCGCAGACTCCGCGGAGCGGGCGCGAGCGCGCGACCTGGCGCCGCCGCCGCCGCCGCCTCCGCGCTCGTGGCCCGGACCCGCGGGGCCGCCTCCTCCGGGCTCCCCGGCGCCGCTGGGCTCCCGGGCGGGCGGCAGGTGCAGCGCGGCCGGGCGGCTGGCGAGGCGGGCGACGCGGCGGCGAGTGGATGAGAGGTGGCCCCGATCTCCGTGCAGGGTAAGCGGCGTGCGCGCGCGGGCGCCCACTCGGACCTCGGCGGACATACGGACATGCTCCCGACACTGGCGTGCAGGGCCGGGCGACCCGGTGCTCTCGGCCACGCTCACCCCGCGCCCGGAGCCAGCGGCCCTCTGAACAGGGCCCTGCGCGGGCGCGCCCCGCATACACGCCCCCGGGTCCCGCGCGAGCAGGAGCGCGCGTCACGGCCACCCCCCGCGCTCGCCGCGGCCGCGGCATCTCCTGGTCCGCGTTGTGCCAGGCAGGCCAGGGAGAGGGGGACGTCCCGTGGGCGCCAGGCCTGAGATGGGGTGGTGGTGGGCGGGGCCGGGGGGGTCACTGTGGCCAGGCGGTGTGGCAGGGCCTGGTGGATGCGGCGAATGTCTTTTCCCCGACTCAGTGCTTGGGGACACAGGAGAGGAAGAGGGAGCCCCTGGCCCCTGCGACCCCAGAAACAACCCTGCCAGAAAGTTGTGGGCGCCCCCCCCCACGCCCCTCTTTTTGCCCTGTCTCTTTTTCCTTTGGGACTCTGACCTGGGGGGACTCAGCGGGGGGCCCAGACCCAGCTGAGGCAGGCAGGCAAGGAGGAGAGTTGTGCAGCCACCCCTAGCCTGGGACCCCCACCTGCCCAGAGCAGGCCCTGCACTCCTGTCCAGGCCTACCACCAGGGGAGGGAGGGGAGTCAGAGCCGGGTGGGCTGGTGCACCTGCCCTGGCTGGATGCTCTGTAGCAGCAGCTTCCCCTAGCCAGGGCCATAGACATAGGGGGGTACCCCAAATCTGAGTCCACCCTTGGAGCTGTTGCCAGCCCTACATTTCCTGAGGCAGGGAAGGTTCTGTTCCTGTGACGCCTTTTGCAGGAGCGGGTTCCCTTTCTTGCCCTCCTAGTGCAGGTTGGGGAGGAAATACAGAGTTCTGAGCATCTCCCACACATAACAATGGAGGCTTCTGAGCCCCAGCCCCTGTGGCAGGGCAGCCCAGCCCTGGCCTGGACCTGGCAGGGTGGGCAAGGCTGTATGTAGTTAAGAGGGAAATTCAGAGTCTTGCCTCTGTCAGTGTCTGCTCTGTGACCTTGGGCAAGAAGACTCTGAGCCTTCCCATGCCTCAGTTTCCCCAGCAGTCACCGGGGAGGGGGGCTGACAGGATGAGAAGATGCCCGCCATTCAGCTGAGCACACCCAAGGCAGAGGTCTGAACACCCTGGAGGGGCCAGCAGTGCCCTTTGCCCCCTGGGTGGCTGTTGTTTCCAACAGGTCCCAGGCCCATCTGGGGATGCAGTCCTGCTGGGTGAGTGTTCCAGTTGTGGCCCTGTCCCCTGCTGGGATGAGGCCACATCCCACAATGTCAGCCAGGACACCTCAGATCAGGGACTTCGTTAACCCTGCCCCTCCTTCCTGCTGCAGACCCCTCTGAAAACTCCCTGCCTGGCTCAGGTGAGGGGCCTGGCCTGCCTCCTACTGCCTTGGTCACGATGTCGATCTTTTTGCAGCACTGTGTGGTCATGGGGCAGAGACCTTAAACCCGCATAGTCTGGACAGTGCTGGACTCGTGTGGGTGGCGCTGCCAGCTTGGTCCTGAGGCCTGGGAGGTAGGGTTCCTTGGGGCCTCTGGACAGGTGCCACCCCTCCTCTGTCCTTTTCTCCCCGGGGCTGTCTTGGCTGATGGGGTGTGGCCATCCCAGAGGTGGGGCTGGGGGTGGGCAGGGCCTGTCCGTGTGATGTCTGTTGCCTGCACTCGGGAAAGGCATTTCCTGGAAACTGCACAGGAATGTCTCAAAGTGTGGTTTGCTTGGTCTGGGGCCTGTGTCTTACCCCAAGGGGGGCGGGCCCGACCCTTCACAGGGAAGAACCTGGTGGTCTCTCCAAGCCGCCAGCCTGTGAGGCCCTCCTCTTATCTGTCCAGCTGGAGTGGGTGTCAGGAAACCGACCGCCACCAGCTCGGTGTGACCTCTACTTCCCCCGCTCTCCCTGGGCCTCACCTCCACCAGCTGGAGACTAGGGGAGTCAGGCCCGTTTTTCCTGAATCACCGTTTTTGCTGTGTGATGGAACGGAATCCTGGTTCAGGCACAGTGCAGACAGTGTTACTAGATTCTAGGGAGGGTGCTGTTGCCGGGGAGGCTTTGAGCCTGAAGCCCTTTCTCTCTGTAACAGAGTATCTGAGTGATGTTACAGATGTGATGGATATGCCCACACCCAGTCTACGCCGCCCAGGAATCTGTGTCATGAGAGAACTGAAGGGCTCTCCTGATGCTTCCACGGTGTGACCCACGTCAGTGGTTGTGCCATGGGGTACCCTGTCAATTCTGGGGGTCCAGGAGACCCCTTCCAGCTTCCCAAGCTTCGCAGTTTGGGAGTTCCCTTCCCAAAGTGGGTGTACTTGAGGTTTGTGTGGGAGTGGGGCTCCCATCCTGGAGTGGCGAGGCTCCAGCTGGGTCCTCATTTCTGGTGGCCACACCCTCTGGAGGACCCTGGCACCTTGTCTCTGATGTGTGTTGGGATGGGAGGCCCCTGTCTAGTGGTGGTGCTGGGGACTTAATGAGCCTGTAAGCAGCTCAGGCCAGTGGAAGGTGTGTGGCAGCCGGGAAGGAAGACCCTGGTGTGGGCCGTGAGGCCTGCTCGCCCCCTTTCCTGCTGCACCTGCTGTCAGGAGTCAAGGAGACCATTTTTGTCAAAAGCCAAGCACACACTTGCTCCCCAGTGCAGGCTGTGGACAGTGCTGGGGTGTGTAGCAGAGCATCCCTGCCCTTAAAGGATTTAAACATGACTTGGGGGAAATGAGGTGTGGGCTGAGAAAGTGAGTAATAGGAGGAACACGAATGCACTTGCGGGGGAAGCAGCTCCTGTTCGCTTTGCCCAGACATGGGCGTCTGTCTGCGGGAAGCTGCCAGACCTGGGTGTGACCACCAAGTGGCACTTGGGCCTTTGGCTGGGGGACCTGAGAGCCGGCTGGGCGTGTTTAGGCACTGCAGAGCGTTCAGGTCTGACTTCTCCTTCGCTTTGGGTGGCAGAGCTGTAGGGGCTCTCGCTGGGTCTCTTTCCCAGGCAGAAGCTAGAAAGCACCCTTTTGTGAAGGGGATAAGAGTTCAGGTGCTGGCTGGGGGGCCAGGGAAGAGGCCTGGGTCCCTGAAGGTCACGGTCACTTTGTGAACAGAGTGGTTAAGGCACAGCCAGCCTTGGGTGGGGGCAGCCTGGCCACCTGCTTGGAGCTGGCTGCTGACGGAGAAAGGTAATCGGTTAACTTGAGAATTTAAAGGCAAGTTGTTTGTTGGACTGCTCGTAGATTGAGATGGAGGGAGAAAGTGAAGATTTCCCCTAATTAGAGCAAACTTTGTTCCTTGTGCCTCTGGTGTCTGCGTGTGGCCAGCACGGAGGGGCGGGGCGGGGACTTTGGACCGTAATTCACCACTAATGACTGTCGCCATCGAAGGGCTGTTGTTAAGATTGGCATTTGAGTTACAGCCAAGGCTGTGATTATGTTTAAGCCCTGTGATTAAAGTCCCCTGTGGTTACACTGGCAGAGAGGAAGTACTGGTCTGTCAAAAAAAATTAATAATAGTAATAGAAACCACTCAGTGTCGTGTCAGACGTTGTGCTAAATGCTTCTCACGTGTTGTCACATGTGGTCCCCACAACGTCCACGGTCACCCATTCTGCAGATGCAGAAGCCAGTGGAGAGGCGGGCGGCTTGCCTCAGTCCCTTAGTTACGTGCAGAGCTGGGATCAGAACTCGGGTTGTTTGGCTCCAGAGGCTGCGCTTTCAGCCTCACTGCCTCTTTGATAATCAGTGAAATTTCTAGGCATTTGTGAAAGAAACAAACTAAGTAAATTCAAAGTCATGACAAGAAGCCTCTTTGCCGTCAAATATGCACCGATAGCAGGAGCGCCTCTTTCACCGGGCCTGACGGCGCCCTAAGCACTCTGTGTGATTGATTCTCATAACAACTGGCGGTAGGTACTATTATTAGCTCCATCTCACAGATGAGGAGGCCCCGGCACAGAGAAATTAAGTAACTTCCCTGCGGCCACAAGCTGGGGAGTGGCAGGTCTGGGTTTGAATGCTGTGTTCTCCCTTCCTAACCTGGGTACCGTGTGCAGGGGGGCGAAGTGGTCTGTTGCTGTGTGTTCCTGGGCAAGACGCTTAACCTCTCTGGGCCTCAGTTTGGTCAGCAGGAAACAGGGGTCTTAGTGTGGAATACAGAAACCAGAGGCCTGAGGGCTGGCCCTAGCCCAAGCTGGCCGAGTCTGCATCACCTCCCACAGGAAGGCCCTGGGTGGGGCAGCTCAGCCACAGCTTCACCCCCCGGAGGAGAGTCATGGTGACAGTGCCAGTGCACCCCCTCCCCTGCTGGTTGCCTGGGACTGCAGGCTCTGGCTCTCCTCGGAGCTCAGACCACACCCGGGGAGACAGACACCTGACACCGGGCACTGCGTTGCTGGCTTTGTGACGTGGGGGCCCTCAGAAAGCACTGCTCTGCCCCTCGGGAGTCGGGGGGAAGGGCGGCCCTGCCCAGAACCTCTCTATGCCGCCACACCCGCTGTGGCTGGGAGAATCAAGTACGCTTGCGCCATCCACGGGCACAGTGGTCGGGGGCGCCTCTCCTGTGGTCGGGTCCCCAGACCCATTGGTGGAAAGTGCTGCTGCCTCTAGCCCTTCCCCCGTGGGCGGGGGGGTGTGCAGCACAAGGAGGTAGGAGTCCCTCCCCAGGCCTCCAGCATGGCGTCAGGGGTGGGGCACACTTGACCCCCGCCCGAGCCTGAGGCACCCTCCCAGGTAGGAGCAGCCACTGCCTGCCCTCACCCTCCCCTCCCTCTCCTCTCCCTCTTCACCCCCTTCTGCTGGTGGTGCCTGCAGGGCTCTCTGGGATGGCAGACCCTCATGTCTGACCCCTCTCTGCTCTGTTCCCCTTTCCTGGGAGGCCTCCCCAAAGCACCCCATTTGTGGAGGTCCCCCGCACTTGCTGCTCACCCCCCTCGCCTCGTTCTCTCTGCAGTGGTTGTCCTCCCTGGGGCCGGGGCTCTCTCCCATCACGTCGTGTCCCGAGCAGCCCAGAGCAGGAGTGAATGGAGGCATTTCCTGGAGGGCACGGCCTTGCTCTACCCAGTGGGGTCACTCTGCGGCCTGGCCTCCAGGGTCCAGCGGCTTCAGGTCCTGGGAGCTTGGCTGTGGGGAGCCCACCCACAGCTGAGCCGGCTGGGGACTGGGGGCGGGGAAGCCTGGGCAGTGAGAGAGGGGTGCGTTGGTTTTTTTAAACATCTTTATAGAGGTACAGTTCACACACCGTGCAATCCACCCATTGAAAGTGCGAGTCACTGGCTTTCAGCATATCCACAGAATTGTGCAACCCTCACCACAGTCTAATTTTAGAACACTTTCCTCAGCCCCTTGAGCAGTCACTCATTCCCTCTTTCCCTCCAGCCCCCGGCAACCGCTAATCTGCTTTCCGTCTCCCTGGACTGGACCTTTCCTATCGGGGGGATCACACGCGCTGTGGTCGCATGGCCCTGTCTCCCTCACTTAGCCTGATGCATTTTTAATCCGCGGGGCAGTGTGTAGCGGCAGAACTGTGCCCAGACCTCTTCTGAAACATGGCGTCTCTTCCCCAGCACCAGGTGGCCCTGGCCCACCTCTCTCACGAGTCTTGGTGGACTTGCCTTGCCTCACGGGCCCCCCGGGGTCAGAGTTCATAGCAGCCCCTCTGTTGCTCCTGCCGTCTGAGAACTCTCCCTGCTTACCCGCTCTGCGCAGGCTCCAGGAGCTGTTCCATGTGACTCATCTCATTTTCAGCGGCCTTTGGCACACTTAACCATTTATGTGAGCTGCACTCAAGTCACCTCCTCCAGGAAGCCTCCTTGGCCTTCCCATGCCTCCTTGTGCCTATTGTCTGTGTATGGTCCTCTGTTTGCCTGCCTGCCGCAGGAGCCCAGCTTTTCATTTGACACTGCCTGGTCTTGTTGGAGACAGTCTCTGGGGATGAATGATTGCAGATGGTGGCGGGCGTGTTTGTGAGGGGATGGGCCCCGTGGGCTCTCTCACTGCCCCGCTACTCCTTGATTATCCTTCTGTTATCGTGTGGTCACTTGGCTTTGAAACTCTGCTGTCTGTCCTCCAGAGCGCCTCCCAGGCAGCCTGGGTCTGGCCGTGGGCCTCCTGGATGTCCAGGTAGAGCTGCTGTGTGAGCCTGGCCCGGACTGCCCGCCCTGCCCACCCCTCCTGCCCCGCCCACCCCGCACTGGGTGGCAGGCTGCGTTTTTATTTTTATTTTTTTTATTTCACAGTAGACCATATATTTTAGAACAGTTTTAGGTGTACAGAAAAATTTCAAAGATAACAGAGTTCCCATATACCTGCCCTCCCCACCCTCCAGTTTCTCCTGTTACCATCTTACTTTGTTTAGTGTGGAACATTGTTATAATTAATTAATAGACCAACACTGATACGTTACTCACCGAAGTCTGTAGTTTATCCAGATTTCCTGAGTTTTTACCTAATGTCCTTCTACCCCAGGACCCCGTCCAGGACCCCACATTACATTTAGTGGTCATGTCACCTTCGGCTCCTCTGGACTAGGACAGCTTCTCAGACTTTTCTTGTTGATGACCTGACAGGCTTGAGGAGTATTAGGTTCATTGTAGGTCCCTCTTCGCTAGAGTTTGGACAGTTGGAAATCCTGTTGGAATCTGGATGTTTTTCTTGGGGTTAGACTGGGGTCGTGGGTTTTGAGAGGAAAGCCACAGCGGTGAAGTGCCCCCGCCACATCACGTCGCATCGGGACAACACCATCACATGACTGGTCGCCGTGATGTGGGCCTTGTCCCCTGGCTGGTGTGAGCTTACTCTCCCTCTGTCCACGGTGCCCTCCCTGCAGGGAAGTCATAATGTGCAGCCCACACGTAAGGGGTGTGAGGGTGGAGAGACTGCATGAATGATCTGGAATCTTCTCAATGGGAGACTTGTCTCTTCTCCCACTTTTATCAATTTACTCAGCCTTTTTTTTAATGTCAGCATAAATCCACGTCTACTTATTTTATACCTTGGGTTACAGTGTAATTCCACTCTATTTATTTTGTTGGTCAGATTGTTCCAGCTTTGGCCACGGGGAGCTGTCAGGTGGCTCCTCGGGTCTGTTGACCATCACGGGGGGTGAAGTGAGCATGTCCTTGCTGGCCCGACTGGTGCTCCAGGCGCATCTTGCGTGATTCCTGTCCCAGCCCTAGAATCAGCCAGTTCTCTCAGGAGCCTGGCTCCTTTTACTGGAGAATGGTTTTAGAAACCAAGATCTGGGCACTGGGGGTGCTTGCTGCTGCTGGGGTTTCTTTGCTCTGGGCCCTCTCAGCTGGCAGAACGGAAAATGTGCCCGCCATCTGTGGATGTGCACGCATCTGTGACTGTTTCTGTGGCGGCCACCCGTATGTAGTAAATGAGATGTGGGTTCATCCTGAAGGTGTAACCTGCAGTCTGGTCGTTACTGTGTGGATCCTTCTCCCTGGCTGATCAGTCAGTCTCTAGTCCCGCAGTGGGGAACCCGGCTCCCCGCCGTTTGCCATCTGTGTACGTGATTGTTTGGGTCCAGTCTACCTGCAGAGCGGGGTCGGACTGTTACCTGGGCGCCGGGAAGTGGCTTCCTTGGCGAGAGCGCTGTGTGCATGTGCAGCTCTTTCTCACTCCCCTGGGTTCCTGCTGGGCCGCTGGAGTGCTGGCTGACAGGTGCATGGGCCCCCACAGAGGTGGGGGGCTGGGGGCACTGCCTTCCAGGAAGGTCTGTGACCTGCAGGGAGAGAAAAAGAGAACTGGGGGCTTCCCTGCTGGGCCTGTGGGGAAGGGCGCTGTCATGGCATCCCTTTGAAATCTGAAGGCCCGGCTGGCTTTGAACACAAGCGGGAGGCCTGGCCTTGGCGGCAGGAGGAGAAGGCTGCCGGCAGGACCCCTGGAGCTCAGACGTATCACTGACTTAGATCCCTTTGGGCCCAGCTGCTCCCGCCTTGGGACTGCGCTGTAGCGGGAGTGGCCGCCTTTGAAGGAAGAGCAGCTGCTGCGCACTGAGGCCAGGCTCCTCTGGAGAGGAGAGGACCAGGGGGATTCTGCTCCGGGTGACTTGGGCCCCCCGCCCGCTCCCGTTTCCGTGCAGGGCTCCAGCCCCACGTGTGGGTCCTGCGGGCAGGGGAGGGCCAGCTGGAGGCTTCTAGCAGATTCTGAGCAGGTGGGAGTTGGGCAGGGGACTGGCAGGCGGTCCCAGGGCTGAGGGGGCCTGAGAGCAGCCCCAGGTGGGGGGTTGGCTGGGTTTGTGCTTTGGAAGAAGAGTTGGCCCCCAGGCGGGCTCAGAAGACACCTGGAGTGGCGTTTGTTCCTTTGTGCTCCCGTCCCTTTCGAGACAGAACGAGAGGGGGGTGGGAAGGACACTGGGCCTCCGCGGGCTGGCTCAGCGTCTGGGCTCCCGCATGCCCGGGCCCCGGGCCGAGCTCTGGGTTTCTGAGGGTGGGACCCACAACGGCTGAGTCCACAGGTGGCAGAGCGGTGGCGGGAGCTGCCGTGCTGTGTAGACTGGGCTCTCTGTACCACCTCTGTGTGTGTGGGCCTGCTGTGTGGACCGTGCTGTCTGCACCGCTGGGGAGGTGCTGCTCACACAGTACCGCCTACATGTGTTGGTGGTGCTGTTTTCCACACAGGGTTTGGGGGGTCTGAGGGAGCTCGTCTGGTTTTCTCTTAAACTTCCGCTGTGGCCTGGGAGGGCTCCTGGCCACAGCACCCTGTCTGTTGCCCGGAAGACCTGGGCTCCAGCCTGCCTGCCCACCCATGGTTCTGCAGCCCCCTGCCCCGTGCCCCTCAGCTCTTTAACCAGGCCCTGCCCTGTGCTGGGTGCCAGACGGTGGTGAGTGATGGAGGAGGCCACGGCCCCAGGGAGACTGGGCCGGTGGGAAGGAGGAGAGAGGTGGGGCTATGGGACAGAGGGGCCTGACCCCGCCTGGGGGTCAAGGAGGGTGCCTTGAGGGCTGAAAGAAGGGAGCACAGGAACCCGCTGAGCAGAGCTTAGGTGGTTTAGCTTCAGGAGAGGTGGGGAGGGGTAGCGAGGCCGGGCGAGGCCACGGGTCACCACGCCGCCCTCCCTGGGACCAGGTAGGGCTGGCGTGGGGTCAGTTTATAAAGGTCAGTTCCTGTCCTCGGCTCCTAGAGACCCAGCCAGGGTGTGGCCTCTGCTGGGGCCAGCGCTGGGCTCTGAGCACATCAGGGGGGCCTTAAGAAAGTGGGTTGAGCTGGCCGGGGCTCAGTGATGGGGGCTGGGTGGGAGTGCTGTCATCCCCAGGTGGCCCTTCCTGGGCGCCCTGATGGAGGCCACCTGCTGGCCGGGTGCTCCCCTTCCTGGTTCCTGCTGTGCTGCGCCCAGCTCTTCTGCTTTCTGGGTTGAGATCTGAGGTCCCCTGTGACAGCCACAGGCAGCTGCAGGGAGACCCTGGCCTGGAGATGCGTTTCCCCGGTGGGTCCCAGAGCTCAGGCAGCTGCAGGGAGACCCTGGCCTGGAGATGCGTTTCCCCGGTGGGTCCCAGGGCTCAGGGTAACTGGAATTGTTTGTGGGGTCACGGCTGCCCCCGGCAGCTGCATGGGGACCACTGTCTGGGGCAGCGTCTGCGAGGTGGGGGGTGAGCCAGATCTGACTGGTGATGGCCAAGGGGGCAGGGAGTGGAGGGCACCGCAGCCAGGGGGGCACCTGGTGTGGCAGAGACAGGAAGAGGTGTCAGTGGTGGCTTCTGGCGAGAGTTTGGCATTTAAGATTGAAGCAACTTGAGTGGTTGAAAAAACACACATGCCTTCAACGTCACAAACCCAGAGTCTCACTCTTAGAAGAACCGGATTATAACACCCCGCCCACGGGGTTGCCACAGAGCTGACGGTTCTATCCTGTCTCCCAGCCACTGAGAGGGCAGCGAGGTGTGTGGATGGTCTCACAGGTGCTGCGTCCCTGGAGCGGAACTGTGAGGTTCGTGCGCAGGGCCGGGGGAGCCCCACTGTCCCGCGCGATGCTGCTCGGCACCTCTGCAGGTTGAGCCTTATGGTGTGCTCCTCCCAGACCCCTCTGGGCATGTCCTTGGAGTCCCATGCTGGCTTCAGCATCCAGGTTTGTGTCCGGGGGCTGGTGTCTGCAGCCCTTTCCCTATTCCATCCAGAGAGATAGGTCAGGGATGAGACTGGTAGGCTGGACTGGAGGCCACTCTGAGGACCTGTGGCTGATGCTGCCTCCGGGGGGTGGTCAGCGTGCCCCCAAACCCCGCCCCACCCTGTCCTCCGGGGGGTGGTCATCGTGCCTCCAAGCCCCACCCCATCCTGTCCTTTGGCAGGTGGTCAACGTGTCCCCCCGCCCTGCCCCATCCTGTCCTACTGGGTGAGCACATCCTGGATCAGGAAGAAAGCAGTATTTTGTTCCACAGTCACTGCTTGAGAAAGTGGGGATCTGTGTGAATCACATCAGAAGTTAAATACGGTGTAATCATCTGGAGGGGGGTGGGGTAGGGTAGGGCTGGAGGGGACAGGGAGCAGCAGGGACCTAAGGATGCTGGACCCAGGGGCAGAATTTAAAGGAGTGGGATTCACTGGCGGTCTTCCTGCCCCTTAGAGCCCAGCCCACTCAACAGTGGAGGCTGCAGATGTGTGACTTTGCGGCCGCCCAGCACGTTTTGGGGGAGAGGAAGTGGAATATGAGTCACAGGCCAGAGAGCCCTGGGCATGAGGGCATGAGCACAGGCGGGGCTGCTAGCAGGGTGGGAGTGAGGACAGATGGTGGGCGGGGCTGGAGGGGCTGCCCTGCCCCTGCTGCTCCCTGCCCTGGCGGCCTGTGTGTGAGGATCATGCCCCTCCTGGGAGGGCCTGGGGGAGAGGCCAGTGCCTGTCTGCAGGGGCAGGGCTGTGGGCTCCCCCTGGGCTGCCCCAGCATCGCGTTCTAAGTTGGGCACCTGGAATTGTGACTCTCGGTGGGTGGGCCCTGGGAGACCTGCCCCATAACCCTCATCTGTGGCCAGCACAGGGCACCTGCCCTGCCCAGTGGGGAGCGGGGAGTCGGGGAAGGAGCTGGGCCAGGAATCCTCGTGACTGCCTTGTGTCACCGCCCCCATCTGACAGGTAGGGGCCCCTGGGCAGGCCTGCAGGCAGCATCAGGAAGGGATGTGCAGGCCTCCTGGGTGTCGAGGGTGTCGAGGGCCACTCCGTCCGTGTTTGTGGGAGGTGGGCCCGATGGGCTCTCTGGAGGACCTGGGATTCATTCTGACACCTGCGAGGTGGGCCAGGCCGAATGGTGGCAAGAAAAGGAGAGGCCTGGCCTCTCGCCAGCGCTGTCTGGGCTTTTGAGAAGCCCCGCACCTGATCTTTCACCGTCAGGCAGCCGCCTCTGCATTTGGAGAATTGGCCACCTTAAGATGAGCCCTGAATGTCGGGGACCCCGCCTCTCTTGGCCATGGTGACAGCATGGTGTGGACTGGGCTGGCTGGGGAACATGGGAGGGCTGCCTGAGGATGCCCCAGGGAGGGACGGGTGGGTGGTTGCTGGCGTCGGGACGCCGGCTGGGTGGCAGGGCATGTACGTGGGTGGCTGCCACTCCTACTGTAGCCACCCTGGAAGGGGCCATGTTGTCCCTGTTTCACAGGTGAGTGAGGGTCAGAGGAGTCCTGGTAGATGGCTCGCTGCCCCCAGGGCCTCTGCCCTTGTCCGTGGCCCTCCTGCCACTTCCTGTTGGGTTTATTTCGGTATTTTCAAAGATCAAAGCTGTCCTCTCTGATATCCGCTTGTGGGCCTTACGTGGACCCTTAACTTCCCACTCAGCCCACTCCTCAGGGCTCTGGTGACCCACCCGCTCCGTGTGCGCCCGAGGGCCCCACCAGCTCTGCATGGACTGCGGACCTCCCCCCACCTCTCAGAGGGGCTGTCCTGTCAACCCCCTTGACCCCGGCTCCGGACTGGGAGCTCCCTGAGGGCAGGCCTGGGCCTGCGAGGCTGGGTGATTCCAGAGGCCACCATCACCCACCTGCTGTTGGCCTGGGTGGCTTGGCGGGGTGGGGTGGGGCGGGGTGGGGCAAAACCCGGTGCACGCCAACTGCAGGGGAGAGGCTCCGGGGCGGGGACAGGGGTCAGAAAGGTTGGGAGGGGGAGCCCACAGCGCTTGTCCCAGGACAGCTGAGTATGGTGGTGAGGCTGCTAGTTTAGAAAAGTAGCTGGAGCAGGGGGGCCTAGACCCAGAGCTGGTGCGCAGCGCTGCTGGCCGAGGCATGTGCTGCTTCCCCGGCTCGTCCGCCCTCACCTCGGTGCTGGGGCCAGTGTGACTGAAATCCCTCTTCCTCTTGGGTTCTCTGATCCCGGACTTAAATGAACATGGCTGCTGCATCAAAACGGACTGTGGTAGGGCTCCCCTTGAACGAATCTAAACGGCCAATGCTGACATCTCAGGTCACGTCCCCTGGAGGGCTGTGTCCTGTGTCCTACCCCAGTCAGCCGCGGGAGGGCGGGGAGGACCAGGTGGCATCAATGGGATATTGCAGCTGCGGCTCCACGAGGGCCGACGGGGACCGTCTCACTCATTCCGGGTCCCCAGCGCTTGGCCGAGGGCATCGGGGCACAGTTTAGCGGAGCCTGCTGACGTCTGTCCCGAAAGGCTGCCCAGGCCAGAGGCCCTCGGCCACCACCTCCACCCAGCTGACTTGAGTTGACCATCAGGCTCCTTTTAAGTTAGCCAAGTGTGCATCTTTGATAATTGACCACTTAAGTGTGTGATTAAAACTGGTTCAGTGAGGTGTTCGCGCTGCATGTCGGTGAGGGAGCGTGGCCTTGAGCTCACTCAGTCGTTCACGCCTGGGGATGTGCTGGGTTCCATTTCTCTCCTGCGTCTTTTCACCGTTCCAGTTGGATCAGACCTGGGAAGGACTACATCCTTCCACACCTGCAGGAGATGAGAGTTCAAAGCAGATTTCCACCCCGAGAGTCTTTGAGTTCCGTGGCTGACGTGTGTGGGGAGCAGCCCTGCTGCCGGCTTTTACAGGCCAGTTCGGGCCGATCCCGCAGCCGGGCCAGAACCCCGCACCTCCAGGGCGTGGATGGCATCGCGGAGGGTCTCGCTGGCCTCCTGCGTGATGCTGGCTCTGCGTATGGAAGCTGGCCCTGCTGCATCGAGTTGAAAAGTCTTGGCATTGAAAGAGCCTGTTATGACCTATTTGTAAAGTATTTCAGAATCACCTACATGGATATTTTGCCCTCAATTCTGTATAATTAGAAGGTATAAACCCAACTTGGGGACTGTCTCGGTGCACCAGCGCAACCTAGATTAGAGCTCCCCGTGTAGGTGTTTCCTTTTTTCCTTCAAAAGAAATCATATAACAAAAGCAAAAGGAATTGAGCTCATCATCATGGTTCTCAAATACTTGAAAACAGTATTGGCTAACTAACATGGAAACGTGTGGGCTGATTGGCAGACCCTTTCTCTTCACCGAGAGCAGAAACAGAAATCTCAGGGAACGTTTAAAAGCCCCTGGTGAGTTCTGCCTCGGAGGCGGGTGAGCCGTGGCTGGATTCCCACCTGCCCAACTCTCTCCCCTCACCTCGGGTCCTGGTGGAAGCTGGTTGCCGATGTTCCTGGTTGTGGGCACCATTAACGTGCAGCCTTGTGGGTGTGGCTGGCTGCGGAGGTGGGACCTGTGGTCCTTGTCCGTTTGACAGCTGTCATCCGAGGCCTCGCTGCTCAGCCAGTGCACACGCTCCCTCAGCCAGCAGCGCTCCCTCGGAGGAGTGTCCCTTTGTGGGGAGGCAGGTGTGGGGCCAGCGCTGCCCCAAGTGGCCAGGATCCCAGAGCAGGATGGATTGTGTCGGGGGAGCCTTGGGGGCCAGAACTTCCTCTTCTCATGCTTGTGGCCCTCAGGTGCTCGGGTCAGGATGTGCGGCCTTCCTTGGTCACACAGGACCCTCTTGTCTGTCTGTTTAGTTATTCCTGATGTGATCGGTACCCTCAAGTTCACCACCAAAACAGAAGCTGGGGTCTTGCTGAGAACCCCCGTTGGCCAGCCTGAGATCTCAGCCGTGTGCTCCCAGCCTCCCCAGCTGAGATTTCCAGCTCCCTCGTTTTACCGTCTGTTCCTTCCCGGGGGGAATCTCTGCTCCTTGGGATTGAGTCTTGAAGCACTGGTGGAGATGGCCTGGGCAGATGGGCGGGGTGAGGATTGAGCGCATCCTCGGCCAGGGCAGGTATGAGAGCACACAGGTGTGAGGGGCCAGGTGTGTTCAGGGACAAGTGGGTATAGGGCAGCAGCCAGGGGAGAGCAGGGGTGGTGGTGGTTCCTGGCCTTTCACAGGTAGAGGGTACCTGTAGGATCAGGCCAGGAGGGAAGGTATTTCCAGAAGTTTCAGGTGTAGAAATGGCCCTGGGAGGAGGTCCAGGCTGGTGGTGGAGGCTGGGGCTGCCCTGGTCCTGGGCTAGGGGCCCTCCTGGGAGAGAAGGGGAAGGTTGGAACCTGGGGGTGTCGTGGCAGCACAGGGGGCTGGGGCTGGGAGGGGTTGTCGTGAGGCCAAGCATCGAGGGAAGCTGGGCCCCATCCCTCCCAGTGTGGGGCCCACAGACCAGGCCCAGAGGAACGTGCCCCTCTCCCAGAGACACATACACAGGCATCTCCCAGGCACCTAGGGAGCGTGGGGGCAGGTGCAGAGGGTGGGGTTTCAAGCATCCGGGCTGGCTGGGAAATTGCTGAGAGAGAGACTGAGAGAGAGAAATGCAAGGCTTGTTGGAGACTCTGCTTCTGCTGGTCTCAGTCTGCGGTTTCCAGAACAGTCGGGGTGAGGGGTGACCTGGAGGGCTGACTACTGGGTCAGCTTTCCACACGGTTGCCTTGGAGGGGGTGCCTCTTCTGCCCCCAGAGCCTGGGGCTGTGGGTCTGTCTTTAATGCAGGGTTTCCCACCATGGACCTTGTCCTGTGGGGCCGGTCCAGACTGCCTTGTTTCTGGAAAAGGAGGTGATGTTCTAGGTCCTGGGTCTGGTAGAGGCGCTGGGGTCCCAGAGTGGAGACCTCCTTGTTCCCGCCCCACAGTGCGTCACCAGGCGAGCAGCTCTTCCAGCTAACGGTCCCCCGTATCACTGTGGGTCCCCTGTGGCTGTTGGGGGGCCAAGATGCGACGTGCAGAGAACCCCCGAGCCTGTGCTGCACAGACAGGTCCTCGGGTCCCCGGCGTTAAATCTGGCGCTCTCCTCCTCCCTCTGTTCCTGTCACCACCCGCCCGCTGCCCAGGGAGCTGAGGAAGTGAGCGTCACTGGGGAGGGAATGGACTGGGGGCTTTGTAGTGGGGAAGACGAGGCTGCTTCCTGGTGAGGGGGCAGCCACCCCTGCTCCCCGTGTTGGGCCGGCATCCCTTCGTGGACACAGTGGGGATCAGGTGCGTGCAGGGCCAGCGCTCCGAGGGGAGGTCGGGGCCGTGGGGCGCAGGCCCTCTCTGCCACTTCTCCCTGGCCTGGCTTGGAGGGACGCTGCGCTCTGGGCCAGCTCGCGTGGCGTCTTACCTGGTTGAATGGAATCTGTGAGGCCAGAGCTGTCAGTCTGTGCAGGGGTGGCTGTGGTGGGGTGACGAGGGCCAGGACAGCCCTTCCTGCAGGGGCCACCTGCCACAGCACTGGGCTGATAGTTGAAGGTGCCCTCCCCTCTCCCGTGTGGGTGGAGCCGGCCTCCCGGGCGCCCTGGGGTGTGTACTCTTCAGGGGGTTTGGGGGTCCTTCTCTCTTCTCAGCTGAACCAGTTATGGAATGCTGCTCCCTTTTGGAATTGGGAGATTGGGCCCCAAAGGCGGCACGCTGTTGTCATCTTGGGGCCTCCTCCCCAGTCACTGAGGCCTCCTCCTTGCAGAACTTTGATGCTGCATGACCGACTCAGCTAGGTGGGACTGGAAACCACCCTTCTCAGCGTTGCCAACCTGTTAGTCTTGTTCAGCCAGGCCTGCGTGCTGGCTTTCAGCTTTTGGTGGGTCCTGCCCTCCCCTGGGAACCCAGAGCCAGACCTTGACCCCTGGGCTGTGAATGGGCAGGGTGGAGGAGGGGCTCTGGTGGGTGAGCAGACAGGGAGGTTCCTTTGATGCCTACGGGCGGCCTGGCCGGGGCGGGCCGGGGCGCCAGCCTCGCGGAGCAGCCCTGGCTCAGGGTGGCGTCAGTGCGGCGTGCTTCCTGGCAGGGGAGTGTTTCGGTGGCACGCTGGGTTTTCCTGAAGAGAAAGGGTGTGGAGCCCCCACGGCGTGTGAGAATGAGGTGATGCTGTGAGCGGGCTCTTGCCTGGACCAGGAGGTGCCCCGCCGGGGGCTCTCGGGTGTCAGGGGTTCTGGCGGGTCTTAATTAGGACAAACAAGTGCGGCTTTCTTTGCAGGTCACTGTTCCAGGTAGCTTCGTGAGATGGGGAGGCTTTTACCGTTTTCTGTGCTCTCGCAACCTGCCTTTTGGGCGCCGTGCAAGGCGGCACCTTCTGATCAGTTGCTTTTCAGCCTGTAAAGGGTTTAGCAGTGGCCACCTGTTTTGGGTCAGACTTTGAAAATTCTGGCGAGATGTCTGGGTCTCCTCTGCTCTGGGGAGTGGAGTCCAGGGGTAGGGCCGTGCGGGAGGGACGGAGGGAAGGAGTCTGTCCTGCTGATTGGTTCCTTCTGCCTGCGGGTTCCAGTTACGGAAGGGACAGAACCTCGATTTGGGCATCCTGACAGGAGACCCTCTAAGTGTCGCTCCCCAGCTTCTTATGGTGAAATGCTGGTTTGGGTCTGATTGGCGACGAGTTGCTGAGACTGGATTCAGGCTGCTCTTGGGCCCAGGTGGTGGGGTTCTCTTGGCTGAGCCAGGGAGGGGCATGGCCTGGGGGCAGGAGCCTGTGGGGTGGGAGAGGGTGGGGAGGCCCCGCGGTCTGAAGCTGGGGGGATGTGACTTAGCGGCGAGCTCCTGCCAGGGAAAGGTGTGCCTGATACGGGAAACAGGAGCTGCTGAAAGCTGGTCCTCCCCCGCCCATCCGCCCCTTCGTGCGGGCACAGGAGGTGAGGGCTGAGCAGGCCTTGTGAGGGCCAGGGGTCTTATCCTCCATGCCAACCATTCCAGGCCCCAGTGGAAAGGAGAGAAGTGAATGGGCCTGAGCCCTGAGCACAGGGAGGTGGTCCCAGGAAGGCGAGAACTGCCCTCCCTCAAAGGCCAGTGGGGAGGGCCGCTGTGAGCTGGGCCAGGGGCACCACTAGAGCTTTGCAGCCCCTGGAGAAGGTCGGGGTGTCGGGTGGGAAGGGGGCCCCGGGGTCTGTTACAGAGTCAGCACAGAAACAGGTGGACTGAGGTGGGGGAGTCAGGTCAGGACCTTCCTGACTTCGAGCGGATCCCTAGCACACACGGAGATTTCTGGAACCCTTGACAACAGGTGGGGGCTGGGGCTGGACCCTTCCGCCGTGGAGCGGCCTGGGGCGTGGCTGGCGGGGCCTGCGTGTGTTAGTGGTTGCGTTGTTAATCATGTAGAACACAGATGGCCACTGGCTTTTCAGACCTTGAGCCATTCTTTTCACAGTTGTGCTTTGAAATACTCTTTTTTTTAAAGAGTGAGTATCACCTAGTTCCCTAACCTGCACTGTAGGTATCCGCTCAGTTCTCTGGAACGAGAGTCTCATTCTCGGTGGAGGATGGATGAAAACGTTTCCACAGATCAGCCCCCTAACGCATCACAGCCACACAGGCCGATGGATTCCGCCACATCCGTGCTCCTGAAGCACGTGCCTCGTGTCTTAATTACCCTTGCAGAAAAGTGGCTGCCCGAAGGCTCTCCCCACGCAGGGAGCTTCTGGAGACTGATCTGGGAGACTCCCAGGTGCATCTTGTTATCAGCGGTGCTTTCTCCCTGTAGAATTGCTGATAAAGGGGATGATTGCAAATCCAGTCTTCCCTTAAAGGCATCGCGACAGCTTGCTGTTTACAGACAGTTTGTCAGAGGGTCCTGCGGAGAGGGGGGTCCTTTAGTCACGCAGTCATTCTTTCCGGAATGTCTGTTTTGGGAAGGGGCTGTGGTACGCCTTGATTCCTCAAGGCTGGCGATGCCTGCGCCCCCGAGAACCCTGCCACCAGCTTATAACCGGGGCCCACAGGTGTCACTTGGGAGCTGGCACCCTCCTCTTGTTCTCCAAGTGACAGGGTGTCAGGTCACTGTCAAGGGTCTCCCCAAAGTCAAGATGGCTCAGGCCCTTGCCCCCCCATCGGCAGTGCCCTCTGCTGGTGCCCGGCCTCCAGTCCGTGGCCCGCCTCCCTTGTCCTCCATGCCCACGGGCGGGGCGGGGCCAGGTGTATGTGTGTCGGGTGCGCAAGAGCCCTGGGCTGTTCTCCAGGGTGTGCTGGGGGCTGGGCTGCTGCACACCCACGGCCGGCTCTCTGCACCACAGCCCCCACTCGGGGTCTCAGGTTGTGCCCATGGACACAGCCTGCCCCCTGGGGCCCAGTTGCAGCTGCCCAAAGCCAGGGCCGGAGTCCTGGGGAGCCATGGGCTGACAAGGGTGCCCTCAGGACATGTGTCCAAGCCTGTCCCTGCACCCCTTCCCCGAATCACTGGAGTAGACCGGGGGTTCTCAGACTCTGGTCTCGGAACCAACCCCTTTAGCAGTGAGGTAGCGAGGTCTCCAGAGAGCCTCTTCACATGGGACATATCCCTTGCTCTTTACCGGTTAGAAATTAAGAAATTTACAACTATTTATTTATTGAAAACTGCCAACTCTAAACCCATTACATGTTAACGCAAATAGTGTATTTTTATTTTTTTTTATATCACTCTTTTCCCCCCAAAAGCGGGGAAAATTAGTGCAGGGGGCACTGGCAGTTCTGCGGGCCTTGGCAGGAGCTGGTTAATTGAAGACAGGTGGGTTCTCCAGCCCCAGTCACCCTGTGGGGCCTCGAGAGACGGCACGTGTGGAACACAGACGGCGTCTAGGATGGTTGTTAAGTGGATCTGACCTCCTGGGTCCTCTGAAAGGGTCTTGGGGCCCCCAAGGGCTCCTGGACCACACTCTGAGGACTGGGAAAGATGTCCCTGCAGGGGTGAGGGCTTTTTTCAGTTTTTTTTCTGTTTTATTTGAGCCCATCCTGTTTCTTTATTTTAAATTAATTAATTTTTAAAAGCTGAAGTACTGTCAGTTGCAGTATGTCAGTTACAATGTGTCAGTTTCTCGTGTGCAGCATAATGTTTCAGTCATACACATGGATACGTGTATTCGTTTTCATATTCTTTTCCCTTATAGGTTACTACAAGATACTGAATACAGTTCCTGTGCTACACAGAAGAAATTTGCTTTTTATCTATTTTTATATACAGTAGTTAGTATTTACAAATCTTGAACTCTCAGTGTATCCCTTCCCACCCCCTTTTCCCACCCTCCTGTTTCTTTTATGTCCACCTTGAACTTGGTTGACATGACCTGGTCCACACATTCAGGACCCAGTGTTCAGAAGCGGTTGCAGCTGGTTCCCCTCTCCTGCCAGTCTCTGTCCCTCCCCACCTCTCCCTGGGATACGAGGGGCAGCCCACATGCGCACAGTCTCGCGCAGGCAGGTAGCAGTGTGCACGCTGCAATGAAGCAACCTTGCCTGGATGTCATTTTGCAAGTGTGAGTAGGAGAGATTCTTGGAAATGGCAGTGTGATTTTACTGGATTTTGCGGAATTGCCCTGCACTCCACTCTCAAGTGGGGGCCCCGGTTCCCTGTCCTGACACCCACACACCGCGTCTGTGCCCATCTGTCAGGGAAATCGTTTCTTGACGTAATTTTAATTTGTGCTTTGTGCTTCCCTCTCCGTACGCGAAGGGAGCCAGCCGTCCTGTCACATGCTTAGGAGCTGTGTGTTCTCCTCTGCTGCAGGCTGGGTCTTTTGCCCACTTTTCTGCTGGGCGGCTTTTCAACATTAGACAAATTAATCCTTCGTAATCTGTGTTGCAAGTGTTTTTTCCTGGGTTGCCGTTTATCTTTGACTGTTGACAGAGGTTTTTGCCTGGCAGACGCGTGTTTGTAGTGTAACCTGTCTTCTCCTTTACCGTGTGTCTGGTCTTGCTTGGAAAGGCCCCGTCCGGCCCCAAGGTTCCGAACCCCCACCACCAAACCACCACGGCCCCCTCGGCTCCTCCCCTGCTGTCCTTATTCTACCTTCAAGTCTTTGGTCCACTTTGAATTTGTGTTGGGAAGGAGTGAGGTGTGGCCCCAGTGTCATCTTTCTCCACCAAGCTCTCACCTGTTGAATGATGCGGGTCTCCCCTCCGACCGAGAAGGCCCCTCGCCCCAGTGGGTCTGGGTCTGTTCGCTACATTCTAGCAGGTTCCATGGCTCTGCGTCGCTCATGTGCCACCGTCAAGCTTTTAACGTGACCACAGCTGCGTTGTGTTTTACCATGTGGCAGGGCTGGTCTCCCCTCACGCTGCTGGCTTTTCAGAGTTTTTCTGGCTCTTTGACTTATTTTTAACTCATAAACCTTAGACTCAGTTTGTCTTGCTTCCTCTAAAACCTTTTCAGGGGAATCACACTGGATGTGTAGATTATTTTAGAGTTTCGTCTTCCCGCTCCCCTTCTGTGTAAACATGGCTAAATACACGTGTGTGCAGATAACACACTGCGTACGTATCTGATGTATACATAGGCCTTAGTGTTTTAAAGTGTACAGTTCAGTGGCGTTAAGTACATTCACACTGTACTTAACGTGCAGTTCGTGGACACCCATCTCTAGAACTTTTCCATCTTCTCAAACTGAAACTGCCCCTCTCAGACCCCCGCTGCCCAGCCCTGGCCCCACCACCTGCTTTGTCTCTGGATTTGGCTCCTCTGGGTGCCTCGTGCAGGTGGGGTCGTGCGGTATTTGAACGTTTGTGACCCACTTGTTTCACTGAGTTTGGCGTCCTCAAGGTCCACCTGTGCTGTAGCCCGTGTTAGCACCTTCTTCCTTTTTAAGGCTGGATTCTCTTCCCTTGTGTGTAAGAGACCACGTTTTGTGTGTTCCAAATGGGCCTTGGGTTACTTCCGTGCTTCAGTGATTGCGACTTGTGCTACTGTGAACACGGGTGTGCAGGTCTCCCTTCGAGTCCCTGCTTTCAGTTCGTTTGGGATTGCTGGATCCCATGGTAGTCCTACTTTTAATTTTTTTGAGAAATTGTGCTGTTTTCCATGGTCCCCGTGGCTGTGATTTATGCTTCTGGTCGTGTGTGCTGAACATCAGGCCGGAGCGCTGGCTGAGAGTACAGTGCACCTGCAGCTCTGCGGCTGACTGCGCCGGACCCCTGCGTGCCCGGTCCCTGGCGCCTGGGCCGCAGGGACGAGATGTCTGCCTCGGGTGGCTGTGACCTCCCTCACTGAACCTCAGTTTCCTCCTCTCATTGGAAGGGGAGGCACCGTAATAGTAGCAGCTGAGGCTCATTGAGTTCTTAGTGCATGTCAGGCCCAGAGACAGGCTTGGGGGCGAGGATCCCCGGAAGCTGGCATGTGAGGATGAAGTGAGGTGAGGCCCGGGAGCAGCAAACGTGCTTGTTCTCTGTGCAGCGTGGCTACTAGTAAAGTGACCGTGGGTGGGTGCCCTGCCCTCGCCCCTCCCTCCAGTGCATCGGTGCGTCCTGCAAGGTCCACATCTGCCGGCCTGGCCAGGCCGCCCTCCCTCCCCTGCCCAGCAGCCAACCCCATGCTGTGACCCCGAATGGACCCCAGCGCCCGGTCTGCTCCTGCCTGTCTCAGTCATTTCCTTCTGGCTTGTTCTGGTGTGAGGGCTCTGTCTGGGGTGCCTGCCCCTGCAGGGCACGGCCGGCTCCGTGGTGCCACTGCCTGCGGTGTAGCCATCACCTCCTCAGAGCACTGGCCCTGGCCCGTCGCCTCCTCTGCATCCTGGTCCCAACTGCACCTGTATGTAGTAGGTGCTCATTAAACGCTCGACTGGCTCGTTATTGTGACTCCTGGACGTGTGGTGCTCACTTCCATTCCGTTCCTGATCCCTGCCGGATGGTGAGCCGCCGCCACGGTCCCCAGCACCGACGTGCGTTACAGGCGCTCGTCGAGCTTGTCTTGTTTAGCCGCAGCCCACTCTGCCTCGGCCCCGCCGGGGGCGCTCATGCAAGAACCGTCTGCCACACTGGGCGGCTGCCTGGGCGGCTGCCTGGGCGGCAGGTGCAGAGAGGACCCAGAGGTTTGTTTGTTTTTGCTGGTTTTTCCTTTTCACTGGACGTGAGCTCTGCAGCAAGGGCGGCCAGCCGAGCCCCTCTGCTGGCAGGCCCCGGGCTCCCTCCTTCCTGGGCCAGCCCAGTGGGAAGTGTGGGTTGTGCCCCGTCTGCGCGGGGTGGAAAGCCTTCGTGGAGACAACCCACACTGGGCTGGGAAACATCCCGGGGATCGGTCTGCGGGTGAGTCCAGGGGGCCCCGGGAGGGAGCCCTGGGCCTCGGCTGGGCCACGTTTAAGAAAAGAAGAAAGCTGCTGTAGGCAGGGGGTTTGGAGGCAGCCCAGGGCTCTTTACCCCAGGAGCTGATTAAGGCCACGTGAGTGACTTTGGTGCTAGATTTCCTCGGGGACAGGATGGTCTTCAAAACACGCCTCCCTCCCACTGCTTCTCTCCCAGGCCGCGTGCTGGGCCCAGACGCTGAGGCGGGGCGGGTGGGGTCCCTGTTGTTGAGCTGAGTGCTCTGGGGACAGGGAGGGGGTAGGGGAGCCTTCCTGGGGGGAGCAGCAGTGCACAGTCTTGCAGGGTGGATTTGGGTGTTCCAGGCGGAAGATGGTGCTTAGGGCAGGCTCCTGGCTTAGTGGGGTCCTTTTCAGTGTGCTGTTTGTTTCTGCAGAGTGGGGGCCCTGCCCGGGACCTCAGTGTGGGTGGGGGCCTCCAGTGATGGGTTACTCAGAGCTGGCAGCCGGCCCTTCTGCCTCGGGTGGGGTGCAGGAGGTGGAGGGCGGGGGAGGCCCGGGCAGACCGCCCAGGTGGGACGGGCCAGAGTGGACTGCGGTGTGTGGGACTCCCTCACTGAGCCGCTGCTGGCCTCGCCGTGGACGACGCTGTGCCCTCACCCCTTTCCTAGAGAAGACGGGATGGTGGCGAGGCCACTGGAAGGGGGTCCCACATGCTGAGCCTGTTAGGGGCCAGGGAGTGCTGGGACCTGCTCGAGAGTCCTTGTTCTGCCGGGCGCTTACTGCCTTGAGGTGAGGGACAGTAGACCACGGCCCATGGCCCAAACATAGCTCTCCGCTGCCTGTTTCTGTAAATAAGGTTTCATTGGCCCGGAGCCGCACCTGTTTCACAGCGCAGCAGAGCTGAGGAGTTATGACAGAGGCCGTGTGGCCTGCCGTGCCCGAGACATTCACCGCCTGGCCCATCACAGAGCAGGTTTGCCAAGCCTGGTGCTGCGTCCTGGTGCATCTGGGGAACACCCTGCTTTCAAACAGCTGCGAGCTGCAGCCCTGGTCTGCTTTCAGGATCTGGGCCAGGGCGACGGCAGGAAGTCATGACTCTGGGAATCCGGAAGGCATTTCCTACCAGCTCTCTCCTGGCTGGATCCTCCAAGTCCTGAATGCTGAGAGTGATGGAGAGAGTTGAAAAAAAGAATGCCTTCCCCAGAAATGAGTTCTTGTGTTTCCGGTTGTTTAGTTTATTTGCTTAGACAACAGTTGGGCTTTTATCTACCTGCTCCTAAACGGTAGGCTTTCCTTTTAGCTTTGTTTTGTTTAAATAAACATCTGTGGCCAGTCTGCCAGGCTCCCCACTCAGTCTCCTAGGCAGAGGGGCGTGTGAGCTGTCGTGCAGCGTGATGGATGCATCAATCAGAGGCATGTGCCGGGGAGGGTGGGAGGCTGGGAGGCTGGGGCTGTCTGATGTTGAGGCAAGTACAAGCTCGAGCCCAGCGAGGTTGGTTTATGTTCCTGATGGGGCCCTCCTCTCGCGCCCTGCCTCAGCGTCCACAGTCTGCCAAGCGGTGTAACAATAGCTGTCTCCTGTCCGCGCTGCAGCCAGGACGTGCGACCCCCGGAGCGGGGAGGCGAGCTTGTTGCCCGTGCCTGAGATGCGGGCCCCGGCAGGCTTCAGGGTGCGCGGGAGACCTGGGGGCGGTGAAAGCTCAGTGCCGGGGATCGTCCTCGCCGTGAGGGGGCCCCACGCTGCCGCCATAGTAGCACGTGGCACAGCCCCGACGTTCCTGTCGGACCACACTTGCTTGTGGGTTGCAGCCCTGGCTGACTGTGGAGGGAGGGTTGCAGCAGGAAGCAGTGAGAGCGAGTATGAGGGCCGCTTGGCTGAATGGAACGTACAGCGAAGAGCGAACGTGTTGCTGTTGTTTGTAAACTCGCTGCACATCTTCATCACTGAGATTTTTATAAATGTTTGTATGTCTGTGCCCAGAGGTCTCGGGGGGTGTTGCTAGATCGTTGCACGGTCCCAGTTTGCAGAGGAGGGGAGGGCGTCTCAAACCGGACCCCCTCAGCTCTCCTCTTCCTGACCTGTGCTCCCGGACCACCCTGGCCATCGGGGGGTCACGGAGCCCAAAGTACCCTGGGCAGCTTTCCTGTTACCACGCAGGAAACTCAGTTCCTGGTACTGGGGGGGCGGGAGGGGGTGAGGGAGTCTGGCTTCAGCTGTGTAGGAGGGAAAGCCCCTGAGGAACGCAGGCCTCCTCCTGGGGAGACGTCCGGCTGCTGAAGCCGTGGAGTTAAGCTCTGTAGGCATTTGTGGGGCCAGGGACGCTGCTTCCCCGGGGCTTGAGGGGCAAAGTGCGACACTGGCCCTTTGAGGCATCTGTGGCTGAGTGGCTCTGAGCACATGTGGGCCTGGCCCTCCCAGCAGGGCACTCGCAGCCCAGCCCCGGGGACCCTGCCTTTGTGCACCGTCCCCTCCTTCCCCAGTGCCCTGAGCCCGCCGGCCCTTGGCACTGCTGGCTGTGCCTGCACCTGCCCTCGGCCATGTGTGCTGACGGGTGGGGCCGGGGGTGCAAATCCCAAACGAGGGGTTAGCTGGGGGTCCCGGGACGCCAAACCAGAAGGACTAGTGGAGCTTGAGGGGTACTGGGAGGAGAAGCAGCCAGCATGGGACGCCCCAGAACCAGAAGTGCTAGGCACTCCTGCAAAGGACCAGTTGTGGTGGCCGAAGGACCCTGAGGGGCTCAGGAGGGCTGGAGTCCAGTGTCAGGGAGACAGGAAGCCCCGGGAGGGGTTCCAGCCGCCGAATCTGGTTTCCTGCCACCTGGAGGAGGGGCTCTGTGAGCTGCTGTGGCTGCCCGGACCTGGCCGGCCGGGCAGGAGGGTGGGGTGGGGGCGAGGAGCACAGGTGCGGGGCCTGGTGTGGAGACGGGGCCGACCACCTGTAGGTGGCTGTGGGGTGATCACCTGGGCACCGGCTCCTTCCAGGGTTCTGTTTGATGGTCACAGATACCATCCAGGGGGAGGGTCTGCTGAGGCTCCAGCTGTGTGTGGCAGTCGAGGTTTTACTGACGGGACATCCCACTGGCAGTGGACACTGGGGGAGGCTGGTGGGCACGGAGTCAGCAGAGTCTCTGAGCATTTGGGGTCCCATTGACTGTGCCCAGCCCGGCAGGACCGAGGCGTCGATCCGGGGTGAGGGAGGGGCTCCCTGACAGGCCTTGAGCCTGGGGAGACCCACGGGTCATCGGGTGTGAACCAGAATCTTGAGCCTGGCATGAGTTGGGGGAGTAGTCTCATGTGCCTCCTGGGTCTCGGGCACCTGGACTGCTTCTGGGGGTCGCCCACTATGGGGACCCCAGGCGGGCCTGGAGCTGTGTGCGTGTTGGGGTCCTGGGGTTCACCTCGTAGGGCTATGGGCTTTGGGGTGTCAGTTAGGATCGGGCCTCTGGGGCTGTCTTTCCGGAGGACAGAGACCTGGCAGAGGGCTGGGTGGTTGGCTGGGACTGGCTTGGGGTGGGGAGGAGGGAGGGGCTCAGTCCTCGCCCAACATCTGTGACTCCCCGGGAGTGTGATTTAGGATAAGCATTTCTTCCTTTGGGAAAATGGACATAGTTTATTCTGGGATCTGCAGAAGAGCCACCAGATAACCAGGGATGAAGCCAGGCCCTGGCTGGCCATCTGGGTGCACACGGCGGGTGGCGTGCACCGTGCATCGAGGGAGAATCCTGGGACCTGGGACATGGCAGGCGCTGGACCGGGACCCACTGTTCTCTAAATCTTGGGCTGGGAGGGGAAGTAAAGCCCTTTGTGGTTTCCTAGTCCAGGATTCCCTGAACACTGCTGCCTTTGTGTGTCCAGGGGCCTTTCAGCGGGTTTCCAGAGCAGTGTGCTTTGTGTCCTGGGGCCAGAGCTGGCCTCAGTCCTGCGTCCCGAGGGCCTGGAGCCCAGTGGGCACTGCCTGGAGCCGGGGGCCGCTGCCTGGGCCTCCGCACAGGTGCCCCACGCGGTGCCTGCTCTGTCTCGCTGCCTCCCTGGCCCTCGGTTGCAGATTTCTTGCAGGTGCGGCGGCTCTGAGCAGGGCTCTGGAGTAGCCACAGGGAGCGTGTCCCACGTGGAGGTACAGGGGCGGGGTCGGTCCCAGAGCTTCAGGGGCCAGGGCAGCAGATCCCACTCTGAGGGGCCGCTCCACCTTGAGGGGTGGGCGTGTAGGGCGCCTGTGGGTGCATGTAGAGGGGCTGGTTCTGGGGAGGCAGGCTTTCTCCCCGTGGGCCGTGGGGAGTGGGGGCTGGCTGGGGAAGGGGAAGGCTGGGTGGATGCTGGGGAGGGGGAGACGCATGGCAGCACCCAGAACAGACGGCGCAAGTGAGATTCGTCGTGACGGCGTCTGCTGCCGCTGGCCCTGTGGGGAGGGCCCCGCTCCGGGTCACGCTTGGTGTCCCTTGCTGTCCGTGGACCACAGC
Source organism: Vicugna pacos (assembly GCF_048564905.1). NCBI lineage: Eukaryota > Metazoa > Chordata > Mammalia > Artiodactyla > Camelidae > Vicugna > Vicugna pacos. The sequence goes on from NC_132998.1 coordinate 63,954,583, forward strand.
CACGTCGGTTCTCTGTGTTCATCTGAAAGCTGGGGGTGACAGGGTTGAACGGTGTCGCTGAGATGGTGTCGTCCTGGTGTGAGGGAGCCCGGTGTGGGGCTGTGATGGGGAGGGCTTCCCCCCAACCCCGGACCCACCTGGGAGGGGCGGTCGGATGTCCTGGTGCCTGGTCCTTATTGGAGAACAGATGGACTTCTCGCCTTTCCAGCAGCCCAGGAGTCTGGGGCAGGATGGGGGTTGGTGGGAATGGGAGTGGGCCCTTGGCACCCCCTGGCTCAGGTGGGCTGTGTGTTCGGATGGCTTCACTGGGGGCTCATGTGAGCAGGCATGGGGAGGGGTGGGGTGAGCTGGGGGCTGTGAGCTGGGGCCCGCTGGGTAGGGCAACGTGTGGGCCCCGTGCTGGGTGTGAGGAGCATTCTGATGGTAGCGGGTGTACACTCGGTGCTTTGTCCCCTCACCCCTGGCGGCCTCCTTTGCTTGCTCGGCTGAATCGGGAAGGAAGACGGCCCCAGCCTGCAGGATCGTGAAAGCCCCAGACAGGGGGCCCTTCTGACCAGAGCCCAGTGTCGGAGAGGTGTGTGGCTGCGTGACACGGGCAGCTCCCCTCCCGGGAAGGCAGCCCGCCCCAGGCCGCCCCCCCCCACCGGCTTATGACGGATGCTGCGTGAGGAGGGGCCCCTCAGGTCCTTTGGAAAATGGAAGGAAGTAGATTTACATGCCAGCACTTTCTACCTGGTTTATTTTTATTTTTCAAGTTAGAAAAGCAATGGGAGCATGAGTAAAACAGAAATAGCAGTGGGGAAGCGTGACAGGACATTTGGGGAGAAGTTTACGGCCTCCCACGAGCCTCCCTCAGGGTCCAGTGTCACCTGAGGTCTCTTTAGATGCCCGTTGGCCACCATGGTGACCACGGGGCAGCAGCATTTTATAACTGCCTCTGTGACCCCAGGGACACCCCGTGAGTCCTTGCAGTGCTCAGAGCCCCCGCTGTGCTGCCAAGACACTCGCCGTTGTTGGACTTGCTCCTGGGACGCGTCCCGAGACGGGGCATCACTGTCCGAAGGGCGTCGGTGCCAGTGTTGGTGCTTCCCGCCGCCGCCGCCGCCGCCGCGTCCCTGGCTTCGGTTTCCTTCCCAGGGAAGCTGCAGGGTTTTGCATGAGTGCTGGTAGCTTTCCTCCTGCCGGGACTCCTCTGCTCACGGAGTCTGTGCGTCGTCTGTGTCCCGAGGCCTCTAACTTTCACCACCCTGTTCAGGTTGTCCTACAGCAAATATGCTAGTTCTCATACACTCTGTTTGCTATAGGTGTCCTCTGTTTCATTGCATTTTTTTTTTAAACAAATGGTAGTTGACAGTTAGAGGTTTTTTTTTTTTTTTTAACTTTGATTAGTTTTTCAGTCTCTTAACATAGACCGTCATGCTCTCTTTAGGGACTTGATAAGTGCTCTCTCTTTTTTTTTTTTAAAGTTTACTTAACCTTTTAGTCCATCTGGAGTGCACAGCTCCTGTACTTGGATATCATTTCCAGGTGGCCAGCTGTGTGCCCCCTGCCTGCCACGCGAGCAGGGACACTGCCTCCCCCAGCCCCATGGCATTGCGCACTCCAGGGCCCCCTGGGTTCCAGGGGGTGGTGGGTTTCATGTGGCTTTTGCTCCAGGGCCACGTTGGGCCACCTTAGTGTTCCACATGGGGCCCGAGAAGCGCCTGTCCCAGGGGCTACTGCGCTCTTCCTCTGACATGCCGCAGCCTCCGTTGTCCTTGGAGACCAGAGCGAGCCCTGGGTCTTCCTGACCGGGTTTCCAGAGCCCCCTCTGTGAGCAAGCTTTCTTGCCCTGAGCAGTGGTGTGGGTGGAGCGGAGGCCCCTTGGGGGCTGCAGACGGGCACCCTTACTTAGGCTGTGACTTAACGTGATTTAACGGTCTGAGCGCCTCCGAGCCTGCCCTATCCAAAACAGGACGTGCTTCTCCCGCCTTCGCGGTTCTCCGTGAAGTACCCCAGCTAGGCGGTGAGGGCCGAGCTGATGGGTTCCACCCTGCTCACCCCGCTTCCTGCCCGCCTCGCGCGGACATCATTGTGCTGTGTACTGAGTCCAGGGTGGGTGTTGGGCGCTCGTGCGTCACGTTAAAATCTCGGGGTGGTTTTGCCTGATCCCTGTGCTGCCCGCTTCAGAGGGGGAAGCTGAGGCTCAGAAAGGTGGGGAGTGGCGGGACGGGCTGTGAGCCCTGGCGCGTCCAGCGTCCCTGCCCTGTGGGGCCTCATGGAGGTTGAGGGCCAGGGTACGTGGGAGCTCCCTGACCTGCAGCCCCAGGCTGAGGGGCGTGTGACTGGGGGCTTCGGAGTGAGGCCGACTGGACAAGCAGCAGGGCCTCTCTCACCCTGCCCCTGAGCCTTCCTGGCCGAGTCGGGGCAGGGACGCGGGGAACGGGGGCCCCACTGCATGTCCGTCCTGGTGTGCACGTGTGTGTGAACTTGTGTGTGTCCTCCACGCCAGCACAGCCACCCCCTCTGCTGAGCCAGCACCAGGGTCTGGCTGCCCTCCTGCTCCAGGCTGGGCCCACCTCTATGCTGGGAGGGCCCACCCAGAGATGTGGCTTCCTTCTGCCCTGCGGGGTGCACGGGGGAGTTAGCCTGGGTAGGTGATAGAGGTCCGAGGTCAGCAGCCAGCCCAGCCAGGTGGGGGTGACAGGGCCCGGGCCTGGTGGGCACAAGACGGGCACCTGTGGACCTTGGGTTCCCTGAGTAGTGGGACTGGCTGCTCCCTGAGGGCAGTGCTTGGTCTCAGCCCAGGGCTGCGGCCTGGGGCCGCGTGTGGAGGCTTGTGGGTGCATGGGCAGGTAGGCGGCCAGCAGGCAACTGACCAGGTGACCACACCTCCCTCTTCTCCTCTTGCAGGGACCCCGACCGTCATGTTAAGGTAAAGCAGAGGGGCTCAGTGCTGAACATGCTAAGGAGACTGGACAAGATCAGGTTCAGAGGTCACAAGAGGGACGACTTCCTCGATCTGGCAGAGTCTCCAAACGCCTCGGACACCGAATGCGGAGACGAGGTGCCCCTGAAGACACCTCGGACCTCGCCCCGGGACGGCGAGGAGCTGAGGGACCCTGTGAGTACGCCGTGCGGGCCCCTGGGACCGGAGCATCCCCCTCCTCCGCGTGACTGCAGACCCTGGGTCTCTCGCTGCAGAGTGGGGCTGTCCCCATCCTGGGGGCCAGTGGACTTGGGTGGACCGTGTCCTGCCTGGGCTGGTCTGACACCAGTGGGGCTTGCTCCCCCTCGGCCCCCGACCCTCCGTCCCCCAGCCTCTCGGGTGGGGGCTTGTCCACAGATCGGGGACAAAACAGCCTTTCCTTTACCCAGCATTTGTCCAGAGGCTGGATTTCTTTCCCTTCCTGGTTGGTTTTCTGGGTGGCTCGCAGACTTCTCATGCAGAAGTGAGGCTGCGGCCCCAGCCCGGCCCCTGGGAGGTTGACCCGGCGTGGCTGAGGGCGCTGTCTAGGAGTCGCTAGGTCCTCAAGCCTCTGGCTGGTCTGTCCGGCCGTCCAGGGTGCGCGTCACCGATCCCGGTAGCTGGCTGAGCCCAGGCTGCGTGTCCTCAGCCCACGAGGGGACAGTGGCCCCTGCGGGCCAGGCAGTGGCGCCCCTCGTTTGGACGGTGGGAACCCTCCACAGGGCCGGGCCAGCCCTGCCTCCTGGGAGCTTGTGTTTGGTCAGCGGGTTTGTGGTAGGGAGGGCGGGCTCCCTGTGGCCCACTCCTGGCCCGACGTGACCGCTGGGCTCTCTGTGCTGAGCACAGCTCCCTGAGTCCCCCGCGTTGCCACCGAGGAAGCCTGGAGCCGCCCCTCACCCATGGTGGGCGACCTTGGAGTGGACACTGGGTTTGGTGACCTGTTGGTTCCTCCCGAAGCACCTGAGCTAGGTTTTCTTTCCAGATGTGGCGGAACGCTCACCCTCCTGGCTCCCTGCGTCGTTAACGCTGTCCAGCAGGACGCACAGCTCTTGCTCTTGCAGGAATGAGTGGTGACAGGCGGGGCTGGGCTGCAGAGCCTGGCGGGGACCCCCGCCTGGGCTTCCTCTGTCCCCTGCAGCCGCAGGGCCCCGTGCTGGACCAGGGACCACTTGGTGTGACCCCCAGTGTAGTCTGGCAGCATCTACCTGCCCGCTGGGGCGTTGTGGGGGTCGCAGGCACTGTCCTAAGAAGAGGGGTGGGACCAGCTTTTCGGCAAGGGCCGAGGGCAGGACGTGAGGGTGGGGCGAGCCCAGGGTCACGTGTGTAAATGCCGGTCACACTGGCTCACTGCACACCCGCCTCCACCCTCGCTTCCTCCTGACGCTTCCCTGGCTCGCTTCTGTGATGGGGGATGGGCTCAGCATCCCACAGTGGAATGTGACGTCCTTCATTTAACCTCTGCCCCCAAGGGACACTTGGTGCCCTGAGCTCTTGGCGTTCGTCACTCTCGCAAGCCTTGTGCCCACGTGTCCCAGGTGGGTGGGCTGGGTCCAGGTGTCTGTCATCCTGGTGGCCGTCACCAGCCCCTCCTGTGGTGTGCGCTGCGCCCTCCCGAGGGGCCCGTGGCCCACGCCCTTGCCACCAGCACGGGGTGCCTTGGGTGTTTCTGGCTTGCCAACCCAAGGGGTGGGGAGTGGCAGCTCCGAGTGCTTTTAACTTACGTGGTTTTTACGAGGAGGGAGGTGGGTCATCTTTGCCTGTGTTGACTTTTTTTTTTATTTTTTTTAAATTGTGGTAAAACACCCATAATGTAAAATCGAGCAGTTTAAATAGTTTTTAAGTGCACAGCCCGGTGGCGTTAAGCACGTCCACAATGTTGTGCAGCCGTCACCACCATCCGTTTCTGGAACTTTTTCATCTTCCCAGACTGAAGCTCTGTCCCCACCAGACACCAGCTCCCAGCCTCTGACCCCCACCACCTCCCTCCTGTCTCCGTGAATCGACTCCTCCAGGCCCATCATGAGGGAGCCCGGGTGCTTGTCCCCTGTGATGGGCCTGTCTCAGCACCGTGTCTGCAGGGGCGGTCCTGCTCCAGTGTCAGGATTCATTCTTATTTCCTTTTTTGTGGGCGATCAGTGTCCTGGGGCAAAGGCGGTGGGTGGACCCAGTGGTTGAGGGTAGAATCCAGCCCCCACGGTGAGAGGACAGAGGGAGGGTGGGGTCCCAGGAGGCGGGGTGTGCAGGGCGACAGTGGAGCAGGTGGAGTGATGTCCAGGTCAGGGTGTGGCTGGGTGGAGGAAGGGCCATTGAAGAGATAGATGGGGAGCCCCAGGCCACAGTCCACTGAGTGGTCAGTGTCAAGCCAGTAAGATGGGGGGGCGCAGCAAGGAGGAGGGGACTGGCGCCCTAGAGCTGGGGGCAGAGGCAGTGACCCCACGCACAGGGAGGCAGGGTGGCAGACGCCTCCAAGAGTCGGGGTGGGAGGGGCTGCCCTCCTCTGAGAAGCCGAGTTGAGACACGGTTCTCGGGAAGCTGGAGGACAGAGACGCGGCTGGACCCGCTCCCCAGTTCCATGGATGTGACCCTGCAGCCTTGGTGGGCTTGTTCATTCAGGTCCCTGTCCAGGCCCTTGACCCCCAGCTGGAGAGGGGTCTGAGAAGGGGTCAGCTGGAGAGACCCCAGGGGCGCACAGAGTGGTTCGGCCCCCAGAGTTTCAGAGCACCACCCCGGTGCCTGCCGTCCCCATCGGCGTCTCCGCCAGCTGGTCGGCTGCCCAGAGCCAGTCCTCACCACCCCGGCCGTCCCGTGGGTCCCCAGCCAAGCTGCTATGGCTTTGGCACCAGGTCCAGCTGAAGCCATGAGCGTCCCAGGCCCTTGTGGACCCGGGGGCCCCTGTGAGGGTTCCTTAAAGCTCTGGGGCAAGTTCCAGAGGAGCTTAGTTCCAGCAGCTAAGAGGCTGATGTGAGTTACAGCCATCTGAAGACGTGGATTAATATGTCCAGGCGGTGCCTGCAAACCGGGGGGCGCCCTCCTTGCTTTGGTGAAGAAGTTGCTAACAGCATGGAGCCCAGTGTCCTGCAGCCGAATCAATGCAGACCCTCCTTTCTGGGCCAGCCTCTGCCCTCTGCTCTGGGGTCACCACCTTGGCCATTGCGGTGGGGGATGGGCAGGAGAGGGACAAACTCATCTGCTGGGGTGAGTGGACAAGTACGCGCCATCTTCCCTGCGTCAGGGCTGGGGGTACCCTGCCTTCCACCCGCTGCCCCAGTCTCCCCTTACCTGTCCTGCCAGGCCTGGGGGGCTGCCCGGTAAACAGAGCCTGGCCCCTGCCCTCTGGGAACCAGAGCAGCGGAAGTCCAAAAGGTCAAGTGTCAGGCAGGGCTGCTGTAGACTTACCAGCACCCGTCGGTTCCCCGGTGTCAGCTTCTCCGTCTTGGGCTGTGGCCTCAGAGCAGACGACATGTATATGGAGAGGTCACCAGGGCTGTCACGGGCCCTGTCCCGGCTGCGTGTCCCCTTCCACCCTCACCCAGCCTTGGAGGGGCGTGGGGACCAAAACTAGGGAGTCAGACCCCCGTCAGAGGGCGGAGCGCTTGGGCGCTGCCCCCAGCCCGGTCAGCAGCGGGAAGTGGTGTGGGGTGACCGTGGGGGTGTCGGCTGTGAGCCGGTGCGCCCTGGCTCCTTTCCAGGGGCAGTGGTGGCCTGTAACCAGAGCCTGCCTGGGCCCGTCGGGACAGCGGGTGGTGGCTTTAATTAGCCCTCTGTGGGACAGGACAGGGCCCTGTTTGGAGTTTGCTCACCTCGGAGCCTGGCACGTGGCCGCGTCCTCGCCCACCTCCTGGAGTCCTGGTGCTCCCGGGGTGTGGGGCTCAGGCCCTGTGGCTGGGCCCACCCTCCTCCTGGGATGTGGCCATGCGGGCCCGCGCAGGTCTCTGTGGTTTCCCGCCCTCCGCAGCCTGAGAGCTGTAAGTGACCATCTGGAAGCTCGGTGTCACGCTTCTGGATTTAATTTATTATTTCTGAGAGCCGGGCTCGCCGGGGCTCCAGGATGCCCTTGTTGTGTGAGGTGCCCCTCCCACCGGCAGGTGGAGCCGAGGCAAACTGGCGTGGGTCTGAGGCAGAGGTGGTGCTCCTGGGCCAGGAGCCCTGTGGACCGGCCCTTCCGGACAGGGGTTCCCCGGGGTGCCCCTTAGAGACGCAGAATGTGGACGCAGAATGCACCCAGGCAGTTGCTCTGAGCTGTTGGCGTCTTCCTTCTAGGCTGGTCCAGGGACCCTCATCATGGCTGCAGGAGTCCAGGACTTCAACCGGACGGAGTTTGATCGATTAAGTGAGATCAAAGGTCACCTGGAAATCGCCTTATTGGAAAAACACTTCTTACGTGAGTACCGTTGGGGAGGGAGGGGCAGGGGGCGCCTCTCGGTCGTGACCGCTGTCACCGGGCTCACGGTGGGGACGTCCCCACATGGCCTCTTGCCTCCTGCGTCTGAAGCCCTGCGCTCCTGTCGGCACAGCTGTGATGTCCTTACTCTCGAGGGGAGAGGAGCGTCCCGGGGAAGGAATGAAATGTCCCCTGGAAACTCTTGTTGCTTTAGTGAGTCTGGCGCATTGCAGCGGCTAACTCGGGTTGTACCAGAGCTGTTGGGGGGGTCTGAATTTCGCTGTCCTGTTCTGTTCAGTTTGCACATCAAGCAGGGAGCTGGCGGGTTTCTCTGCCTGTCGGCCGCAAGCATGGAGTCCCAACATGTGTGCTCTGACCATCGGCCCTGCTCCTGGGGTCTGGCCTCTGGGTGGTGGGGACAGTAGAGATTGTTCTGGAAGGGCCGTGGAGCTCCTCACAGAGACAGTCTCATCTGACACAGTGTCTTTCTCCTCTCACCGCCCCCTGCGTCCTCTCGCTCTACAGCTGAGGAGGCAGAGGGGCCGGGGCTGAGGAGTGTGACCTGCTGTGAGGTTGAGTCGTCTGCCTTGTGGGGGCTTCCACCGCGCACGTGGCCTGCTGCGTGACAGTGTTTCAGAGCTAACACAAGGGTGCGGGCGATGCTATTAGGAAAAAAATACCAGGGGAAAGATGCAGCTTCGGCCCTGGATGCCCGGAGCCACCGGGAGAGCTGCCTGGGCCCAGGACGAAGGGCCCACGCGACTCACCTCCCTTCAGGTGCCACGCCCAGCTAGGGCGCCCCTCTGATGCTTGGGACCAAGCAGCCACACCCTTGCTTGCCCAGAGGCCCCATCCTCTGTCCCTACCTGAGTCCTTTCCTCCTGTGCCTCCCCCTTCCGCATGACAAGTGTTGTCTGAGCTCTAGCCGTGGGGACCAGCACTGCCGCCCCTGCCACCCATGTGGCACGTGGACCCTCGCCTGCAAACGGAGGCGGGTGTCTGAGCTGTGCAGGGAGGCCGCGGAGGTGGGCCTGCCTTCTTCTCCCAGGCGGGGGGCAGCGCAGCTCTCACGGCATCTCTGCACACCACCCGCTGCCCTGCCTTCCCCCAGACCCGTGCTTCCCTTGGCGAGTATGCCTGGGCACGCACACGTGTCGGGGCATTGCCTGTGCGCGTGCCCGTCTGCGCCTCACCAGCCAGCGCTCACCCGCAGGGTCCCGTCACCCATGGTTCTGAGGGTGGCGCAGTGGAGCGACTCGGTCCAAGGCCACCGAGCTGGCTGGGGAGACAGGGCCAGGCTGGGTCTGCCCAGACTGCCCGGCGCTGTGGGTGGGGGGGGCCTGGTACCTTTGACCTGGGCCTGTGCTGAGCTTCTGCAGGGAGGCGCACTGGTACTGCTGGGGCCACTGTGTGGGGCAGCAGAGCTGGGCGGACCCTGCTCGAGGCATCCGTGGGTGCAGCCTCATGAAATTGCCTTTAGCGGGTCAAGCGGAGAATATTGGTGATTCGTGGGGCTCGAGGAACCAGCAGAGCCAGGTGCTCTCATGGAAAGGGGAAGGGTCTGAGAGAGCATCTAGCAGGGACCCCTCCCCACCCACCCCCCCGGCTGGGGAGGGCCAGCGTGGGGCCTCCAGGAGAAGGGGTACCAGGCAGAGGTGGGCAGCGGGTGTGTCCACCAGTGAGGTGAGTGGGCAGGACAGCTGTGACCCGCAGGGACCCGGTCTGGGGCCGACCTGACCCGTGTTGAGAAGAGAAAAAGAGGCAAGAGGCTGTCTGTCCTTGGGTGGGCAGTGCTGGCGTCCCTGGGCTGGTCCTCACGGTTTTACCAGAACAGTGTCTCGTTTCACTCCTGGGGAGCTCGTGTCGTACAAGTGCAGAGTTCCACTCTGACAGCCCAGGGGGTGGTAATGATAGGCATTCTTTCTTAATTACGGGAAATTTCAAGTGGATCAGAGTAGAGGAAGTCGTGTAACGAGCCTTCGGATTCGGCAGGAGTCGGCCGGCGGCCAGGCCAGTTTCCTCTGCGCTCCCAGCCCGGCCCTTCACCCGCAGGCCTTTTGAAGCAAATTCCAGGCAGCGTCCTGTGACTTGATCTGTAAATATTGCATTAGATGGCTCATCACATTTTAAAAACCGAAGTCCAGCATCTACTAGCACAACTGGAGGGCAAAAAGCCCCATGTTTTTCTGGAATATCACCAGGTACCCAGCTTAAGCCCCAATTTCCCCAAACGTCTCATCATTTTTTGGCAGCTCCCTGGAGTCGCAGACAAGGCCCTACGCTGTGATGGGTGGGCGTGCCTCTTCTGTCTCCTGCTCTGCCGGGTCTCCCCACTTCTCCCTTTGCTGTTTGTGGAGGCAGCCAGGCCATCTGTGGGGGACGTCCCCACCCTGGGCCTTGCTCAGGGCGTCCCCTTGGCTCCAGCACATGAGCCAGCGTGTCCCTCTCCCTCGGTGCTGCTAGAGGGGTGGTCTGTGGGGGGCGCCCTCCTTGGTGGTGGTGGCAGCTTTCCTGAGGTGGGCTCTCACTTCCGTGCCACCACCCTGGACATGTGACTCCCACGCATCACCACGTTAGCAGCTGCAATGGCCGTTTTCTGCTATTCTTTCTCCATTTATTAACCAGTGTATTTCTGAAAACCTAGCTGTTTGGTATAGTTCACATAGGAGACGCAGGGGACACGCTTGTTCCTCCCCTTTATATCCAGCTTTCAAAACAATGGCTTGGGTCTCTACTTGGAGCCCCCTCCAGGGGTGACCTGCACGGGGCTCTGGCTTTTGTGGGGGGATTTGGCGTCGTCATGATGAGACTGTGGATTTAAACGTTGTTAACGAGTCTCAGTCGCTATGGTCATGACCTCAGCGGGGCTCAGGTAGACCACCTGCGGGCTGCGACTGTCTCGCGTCTCCTAGTGATGAGATGCAGGGCAGGTGGGATGCTGCGTCCTCAGGGCATCTGACCAGGGGGTCTGGGATGCCATGTTGTCCCCACCCGTGCTGTAGAGAGTTCTTTTAGAAATTAAATTTAGTTTTGTAGGTATCTAACATTGTTTTCAGGGTGTATGCGGAGAACTCGAGTTTCTCTTCCTGTCTGCCCCCAGCCCCCTCCCCCGTTGAAAACCAGGTGTCTTTTCATTTTACAGTTTATCTTTCCATTGAATTTTTGTAGAAGCAAATACAGATTTGTGCCTACCTTCCCGCTTAGATAAATATTAGCACGTTCTCACTTCCTCCACGCTGACGTGACGGGGTCCTCGGTATCCGGTGTTCCAGCTCCGCCTGCCGTGTGGCTGTGGCTGAGGGACCTGGCTGCCCCGCGTTCCCTGTTGCAGTCACGGGTTACAGTAGCTGCACTGCCTCCGACCTGTCACAGTTACAGGTGGCGCTTACGCGGCCGTGCCTCTAGTGCACGGACGGCCCTTGTTTCTATATGCTGAACGTCTGGCGTGATGCCCGGGACCTAATTAACAGGAAGTCAGTGCCCAGAGGAGTGAATTCCAGGAAAACCTGGTCAGAGTTGGAATTTGCATGGGAGAGCCTGCCTGTCCCTTCCTCCACTGTCTCTTCTGTCCCAGTACCCAGGGGAATACCGTGTGTCAGAAAGGACGCCGTCGGCCCTGGGGACCACCGAGGGGTGTGAGTTGTCGCTGAAGCTGCCCCGTGTCCCGAGGTGGCTGCCCGACCCTGGTCTGCGGAGGGTGGGGCTGGCGTGGGGCGGGGAAGGAGCTTTGCCCTGGAGTCGGGACCCAGGCTTCTCGCTCCTGACCCGGCCCCAGCGCGCGGGTAGCTGTGGGCACTGAACCGTTCAGGGCCGGCGCACCCCCAGCTGTAAGACGCCTAAGTGGTCGGTGTTAAAATTCCATTCAGCTGTCTGTGGTACCTTCCCCCAGGAAAGCAGGCCATTACCCTTCACGGAGAAGCGGAAATAGCCCCAGTTCACAGCGGCTCTCTTCAGTCATTAAGTATTGAAGAGCACAAATGGTCCCGACAGGAGACAGCGGAGCGCAGCGCAGAGTGGGGATTGAAAGGCGCCTGGCTCGGGACTGGAGGCAGGACCCTAAATCTGTTACAGCCGCACGTAAACAAGTGAAAGGCATCGTACGTTTGCATTAGCCTGAAACGCAGCCCAGCTGTCACTGCTTCCGGAGCACACGCACGCGCTGGTCCGGTTTCGGAGCGGGAGCGTGCGGCCCCCTCACCTGCTGGGCGCAGGCTCTGGGAAGGGAGATTCTCAGCGCCACCGGTTGCAGGCACAGGCCTTCCCCAGAATGACCTGGCGCAGTGTGGGTCATGGGGACGTGCGCAGGGGCCTGCTGGCCGCTAGGCTAAGCCTGAGGCTCCGGGCCCATCTTCTCCCTGCGCTGACGTGAAGGCATGGGCTCCTCCCCGGACACGCTGGAGGGGCCTCCCCTCAGCGCCTGCCCTCGGGTCTTGCTCCGTCGTGTCTGGGCCACCAGCACTGGTACTGGGCACACTGGTGGTGGTTCCTGGAGAGGGTGGCTCAGGGAGAGGGGCCCTTTGCTCCTGAGCCACGCCGCACAGTGCAGGTCAGCAAGGCCGGCTGTGACCCCGTGCGAGGGCTTCCGGCAGCAGCTGGGCAGGGACGCGAGTGGGAGGCGGCCGTCTGCCTCCAGCGGCCTGGAGGGCCGCGCTCTGGATGCTGAGACTGGACAGAGGGGCCCGGAGGAAGGAAGTTTCTGGGCGCCAGCTGGGTGACTCAGGCTCACCATTGAAGTCTTCTGAAAACAGAATGGGGCGGCCGCTCAGAGCTGGCTGGTGGCAGGGTTCGGGGTGGGGGTGATCAGAGATACCTGGAGACCTGGCCCTTCGGACCTGGGCCTGCACATGCCCCTCGGTGGGAGATGGGGAGGCGGCCTGGGTTTTTTTTTAAACTCTGCTCCTCCTGCTTATTCAGTCAGCGGCGTCGAGCTGGGAAGATGCAGCCGCAGTGCCAGAGACGGGTCGGCAGTTCTGCCCCGGCGTGGTGTGCTTAGGAAGTGGTTTCTGGCCTTTCGTGAGGACGGCAAGTGGGTGGCCCCTAGACGGGAAGGGGGCAAACAGATCAGATAACTGGCCGATGAAGACAGAGATGACCGTGTGTCCGTGTCATGTAGAATTTATCTAGGAGAAAAAAGGAAGTTGGCCCTTCAGAAAATTTCGCGTCTGACCCACTGGGCTGGCTCAGAATTTCGTATTTCTAGGTCACTCCTGCTGCCTGCTGAGAACCTGTTATTCACTGTGGATGTCCGGCCCTGCCTCCTGGCTGGACTGAGGTGAGCTGACCCCACCAGGCCGGCCTGGCTCAGCACCCAGCCGGGCACCTCCCCTGCCCAGGCCCTAAGTGCTGGGCTGGAAGGAGGGGCAGGAGTGGGGTGGGGCGCGGTTCCTGGCTCAGCGCTGGCCGGGACCCCAGAGCCCAGACTTTAGCCGTGCTCCGTGGCTTGCTGAAAGGCAGTCAGCGGTTCCCGAAAACCAGCTGTTCTGCATGAAGACGCTGGCTGGGATCTTGTTTCTTCCTATTTTACACAGGAAGCATTTTAACACACTCCTCCACCACCGAACCCCCATTTGGTTTCCTAAAATGTATCTGAAACCCGGTGGTCGGCCAGCAGCCAGCCAGCAGCCTGGCCTGCTAGCAAGTAAGAGCTTAAGCAGCTCTGGGTCCAGTGACCGAGCCGTCGGTGTGGTGCTGGACAGCGTGTTTGTCGTCCCATAGACATTTCCCCTGCACCCGGCGGCGGACAGCCCGCGGGGCGTCAGTGCTGGGGAGAGAGGCAGCAGACTGCGACGGCAGAAGCCTGGCCTTTCCTGTAATGGACCGTTTTCCCCAGGGGCTGCTGCGAGTGAGGGCTCGCCCTGGGCTCAGGGCCTGATACCCCCACGTTGGGAGGGCGTGGCTCTGCCTTCTAGAGAGGTCCGAGGTGAGGGCAGGGCTGGGGGTGGATTGGATTGGGAGGCTGGAAGAGTCTGGGGGAACTGCGCATGGAGGTGAAGCCACAGAGCCCGGGATCGGGGGGGCCTCCGGGGGTGCAGCCCTCCCGCCCGGCCAGGAGGCAGCATGGGTTTTGCGGGTGGTCCCTGCGTTTGTGCACCTGGCCGGTGGGAGGCAGTTTTATTTAAGGATTACCACTTGATTTTTATTTTTGGCTGTGGCTGGGCCTGTTGAATTCTGTGCCAAGAGGACTCCTCCTTGAGAGTTCTACTTTTTCAGGTTTAAAAATAGCCTTGAAGCCATCTTCCTTTTCCCAGTGACTGCCCTGGGGCTGTGGCCCTGTGGCTCGGGCGTAGGTGGGCACCAGCCAAGGCGTCCCCTCTGTCTTTCCTGCAAGTCAGGGTGGCCGTGGGCTGATGGGGGTGCCTGCTGCCACTGGTCAGCTTGAAGGCTGGGCCAGGCCGGGGGCCAGCCAGCCCTTCGTGGGCGAGTGCTTCCAGAAATGCTCGTGCTGCTTTCCTGGGGTCAGGGCTCCACGTCTGTAGCTCATTTTGCCTCGTCCCTCTGAAAGCAGTGGTTTGTGGAGCACCGTTGTTGGGGTCCCTGGAAGCTCCTGTTAGAGGGTAACCTGGCTTGTTTGGACCCCGGGCTGCACAAGGGGGCATTTTGGATGCAGAAACCAAACTTAGAAAGCCAAGACTGACAGCTGCGTGTCTGAAGGCCCCTCTGGGCTCACAAGCATCGCGGGCCTCCCCCACCTTGCCGTTACATCCTGTGGCCTGATGGCTCCTGTGGGAGGTGGGTGGGGACAGGCTGCATCTCCTGGAGCAGCCCTGGCCTGCGTTCCAGGCTGTGCACCCGGCTGCCGTGCTCGGCTCACACGGGGACCCTGCTGAGCTGGAGCCCAGGGAGGGATTCATGAATGACCATGCCAGCGTCTCTCTCCTGGGTGCACGCTCCACTCTTGGAAGGTTTGGGGGTTCTGAGTCGTATCTTGGGCAGGCATTCTGGCTCCCCTGGCCTCCCGCGGGCCTCCTTACCATCCCCCGGCCGGCCCCGGCCGTCTGCCAGGTCAGCAGATGCCACAGCCGGCACCAGGCCTTGAAAAGGAGAGAGCCACCAGGCTGGGAGCTGCGCCATGTGACCCGGGCACAGCGGCCCCTCCCGCCCGGGGCTGTGACCCCTGGTCTGATGCTCTGGGGTGTGGCTCCCCCTGCTTGGGACCCCCGCCCATGAGTTAGCCATCAGCAGGTATGAAACAGCCTGTGTCCAGCCCACCCTCGTGGCTGCAGAGGAGCAGAGAGGCTCAGGAGAGCAGCCGTGAGCGTGCTTCCGCCAGGATGGCTTGTGGAAGGTCCCAGGCTCGTGCACACCTGACTCCAGGATGCCCCTCCACTGGGGCTTTTCAGCTGAGAGTTTGGAGAAGTCAGAGGAAGCATCGATGGGGGATGTCGCGAACCCGCTTCAGGGTGTTTGGGGATCAGCCAGAGGTGGGGAGGAGAGAGAAGGGAGGCAGGGGCCCCGCACGCCCCGGGGCCATTTGACCTGCTAAGGGAAGGCTCTCTGTTTCATGGCTTGGGCTCCCCCGGGAGTGCGAAGACCCTCTTCGGGCCATGTGGAAGGAGGGGGTGTCCCTCCCGCCCTCCCAGGGCCTGCTTGGCCCCCAGTCTTGTGCCGGGGGAAGTGTGGCGAGCAGTCATGGCTCCCCAGAATGCCCGCGTCCTGATCGCCAGAACCTGTGACTGCGGCTTCTTGCACTGGTAGAAGTGGCTTTGCAGGTGTGATTAGGGGTCTGAGATGGGAATGAGCCTGGGTTATCCAGGTGGATCCGGTATCATCATGAGGGTCCGTGTGAGAGGGAGACAGACAGTCAGAGGTCAGAGCGATGAGGTCGCCGGCTGGGGTCACCAGCCAAGGAACGCGGGCACCTCTAGAAGCAGGAGAGGGCCAGGAAATGGATTCTCCCCACAGGGAGCCAGCCCTGCCCGCACCTGGACCTGGGCCCCCATTTCAAACTCTGACCCCCGGAACCGTGAGAGGGCACGCGCTCACACTGTGCCTGCGGTCATTCTTCGTAGGAAGTTAATAGGGGGGATGTTCGAGGTGCTCGCCACTGGCCCTGTGTGTGGCGTTGCACCCCCACCCCCGCCCTTCGTGAGACCCTCTCAGCCCCCGACAGATGGAACAGGAGCACACGTGGTCCAAGGTCCGGGTTGGGGGGGCGCTGCTCCGTCGCCGTGGCGTCTGCAGCAGGTCGGGATAGAGGGTCCTGTGCTGAGGCCTGGAGGGGCCAGTTCTGCAGCACACGGCGTCCAGGACCCGCAGCCGGAGGCCGGGTAACTGCCGAAGAGGCCACGATTTAGACTCTAAGGTTGGAGGGCGTCCCAGGGGCAGGGGAGGCCTGCGTAGAGACCTGGGGGCCAGAAGCCAGCTGCCACTCGCCTTCACGGCCCCTGGACGCCCTGGGTCCTGCTGGAGGCTGGTCAGGACGCAGCCCCTTGAGCGAGCAGCTCGGCACTCTCCCCCCGGCAGGGGCTCGGCCTCCTGTTCTTCTCTGTCCGAGAGGAGGGTGAAGGTTGTGCAGAGTTGTGTTGTCTCTGCTCTGTGCAAGGAGCCGCCCGCGCCCTGCACTGTAATGACCTAATGTGTCACCGAGGGAGCGGGCCCGTGGCACCCACCGTAGTGGGGTCTCATTGGTGTTTCAGGCCTAGGGAGAGTCGGGTGTCCTCGCGGGAGCCGCTGCTCAGGGAAGAGACTTGGAGGAGAGAAACAGTCAGAATGCTGGTCGGTTTTATTTATGGAGCTGTCTCTGTGTCACCAGGAAGGGAGACACCTGGAAAAGGCGGGAAGTCTTCTTGTAGCTTTGCTGGGAGCTGGGACGAGTGGATTTGCCAGGCTGTGTCCAGAGGTCCTTGTCTGTGGGGTCACTGTCCCCTCACTGGCTTGGGTGCGGGGTGGCTGTGAGGAGTGCGGAGAGCAGGGCTGCGGGTCTCCTGGGAGGAGGGAGGAGCCTGTTGGTCTGGGTTCCGCAGAGCTCCCACCCCGGGAAGGCCCAGGAGAGGAAGGGGCAGCTTGAAGGGTGAAGGTACCTGTGGGCAGGGCCGAGGAGGCCTTGTCAGGGAGCCCATGGTAAAAGGACGCGGCCGGAGACCCCCTGTGTTCACGTGGTGGGACCCAGCTGCACCTGACCTTTCACAGGAGGGAGATGTGGGGAAGGGGGTTCAGGGGCGTTGTGGAAAATGTGGTTTCCTGCTGACGACGCTGAGGATGGAGGAGGCATCTGGGGCTGACTTGACCTTCTGATGGAGCCAAGGTCCGCAGAGGCAGCTGGGGTGCGTGTGGGTGCTGGGGTTCAGAGGAGCAGACGGGAAAGCACCGAACACCCTGACTGCGGCGGTGTGGGATCCCTCACCTCTGTCCTCCGCACGTGAAGCTCCCTGGCCTGTGAGTCCAGCCAGGCTGGTCCTTGGAGGCAGCCAGCAGGGCTGCACGAACCCCCCTCCACCCCACAGTCGAGCCTGTGGCCGCTCCCCCCGGGACATGTCTCTGAGGAGGCTCCCTGGGACCTTCATGCACTTGCTCACCTGCTGAGCCTTGATTGAGCACCTACTGTAAGCCAGGCCCTCTATGGTGGCAGGGGGTGGGCTCAGAAATGGGTCCCACGGGAGGGGGTCTAGCTACACCCTGCAGGCACTCAGGAGGGCAGAGGGTCTCCATGTGGTGCCAGAGCCCCGGCTCTCCCACTGCCAGGGGGTGTGAGTCCTTTTGGAAGAAGGCCCAGGGCCCCATCTGCTGAGGCCAGCTCTGGCCCCAGGACAGGAGAGCTGCCTCCCCAGAGTCCAGGGTCCCACAGGGAGCTGTGTCCCATCTGGCTCTGGGGCCAGTTCACCCACATGAGGTGGCTGGGGGGAGCCACGGACGCCCACTCTGGGCAGGGTGTAGCACTTGGTCAGTCTTACACTGCCAGGTTTAGTGTGGGGCCGAGTGGAGGTCCCCGTGGAGACTGGGGCTCCCGGGCTGATCACATGTTAGGGCTCTGGACTCCTGATTGCAGAGTGGCCGCTGCCACCTCAAAGCAGGTGTTGTGTGTGCAAGGACGTCACAGGTGGGGACTCTGAATGTCTCGACTCCTCAGGTCCCCGGGAGCCCCGGTGTAAAGGGGGAGGCCGGGGCCCGAGCTGTGGGGCTGGCGTGCCTGCTGTCCAGATGACGATGTCCTTCAGGTGCTGATGACCTTGTCCTGGGCAGTGGTGCCGTTTGTTGAATCCCTGCCGTGGCCCTCCCCCACCCGGGTGTCCCCCCGCCCGGTCCTTGGCCAGCCTGGTGCGGATGTGCTGCCGACAACTTGCTGTGCTGCTCACCGCATCTTTCCTGGCTGCCCCCGAGCCAGGCTGGGTCCTGTGCTGTCACAAACAGGGAAGCAGACGGGCCGTCCCTCTGGGGCCTGAGTTGGGGGTCCTGCAGGTGAACGTGACTCGGGAGTGCGGCTTGTTTACCGGGGTCATGTTTGCTGAGCCCGCCTGTGGAGCTGGTCATCTCTAGGATTCTCCTCCCAGCACCCAGGGAGGCCCTCTGTTCCCAACAGGAAAGAGCAAGACCCGTGAGAGAAGACGACAAAGGGCTTCGTTAGCTTGGCTGGGGGAGGAGTGTCAGCGGGTCTCCCTGGGGAAACGGCATCCGAGTCTGCACTGAAGTCAAGGGGCACCAGCAGGTGCAAAGGCCCTGGGGCAGGATCAGACTGGGGAGGCATTTGGAGACGTAAGAGGATTCCTGTGGTTTGACCCCAAAGAGGCAAGGTGAGAGGAGGCGCAGAGGGAGTCAGAGCCAGGAGTCGGGTGGGGCCTCGGGCTGGATTTGGGAAGCCCCGGCCCAGTGTCAAGCAGGGCCGTGTCAGGTTCTGATGATGTCTGCCTCCGGAACCTCTGACTGCTGTTTGGAGGCCGACTAGGGTGAGAGTGGAGCTGGGAGCCAGTTAGGAACCAGGGTGGGGCCAGAAGCGAGCAGCACGTGTGGATTTGGGGGGGCATGGAGGAAGAATCCGGACGTGTGTGGGGGTGAGGTCCCCCCATCTGCACCTGGCTCAGGTCCTCTCTGCTGTAAGTTAGCCAGGCTGAGATGAGGGCGGGGCAGAGCCCCTTCTGTGGGCTCCAGCAGCCCTGGAGCAGGGGTCCTCCCTCGCTGCTTGGCCTGGGTGGACTCTGCTTCTGAGTCTTAACTCAGCAGTGTCCCCAAGGCCCTGGGCAGAGGCTGGCCCCTCCTTCCTGATCACCCTTTGTGTGGCCCCTTTACAGAGCCTGTTCTGTGCCCCCGGGAGGTGGGTGTGGAGGCCTTGTTCCTCAGGGAAGCAGCTCCACCTCGGGATTGAAGGGGTCTCTGGAGCCAGGCGGGAGGCTCCCTGTGGGGTCGGCATGGTGTCCACCCACACCCCCTGCCCGGAGGGTCTTCTCCCAGAGGGTCTGGGTGGGAGGGGCCCGCAGGGCACTGAAGAATGCAGGGTGAGCAGGGAGATCCTGCAGGTGGCGGAGAAGGGCCCGGGCACTCAAATATTTACCCAGCAGATAGGCCCCTGTGTTCAGCAAACCTAAACAGTTTTCACCGGTTAGTGGTGAAGCCTGGCGGGTCACGAACTCCCAGGTGTGCGGTGGGGCTGGGGACACGCTGGAGCCCCCTCCCTCCAGGCAGCAGGGTCTCCTGACCTTCGGCCTCTCCCGGTCTCCCCAAGGCCTGTCTGTCTGGGGCTGTGGCTGCCTACTGACCTTGGCCTAAATCTCAGGGTCTTGGGCTCAGCCCTATGTCCTCAGGTCTGGTAAGGCGGCCAGGACAGGAAAGGGAGCTGCTGGGTCCCACTGAGCCCCGTCCTACCCAGGAAGAAGGCACCAGGGCTGTGAGGATCTCTCTGCCATGAGGGCAGCGGAAGCCTGCCTGCAGCCCCAGGCACTTGTCAGACCCCCAGGGTGTCCCGGCCCCGGGGGTGCCAGTCCTCGCCTCTGATGCTGGCGGATTGATGGGTCCCACTCCTAGGGCTCAGGGATGCCTTCTGGGACTCACACAGACGTGGCTGTTCCGTGGCTGTTCCCTACCTCCCGGACCACGGCCACAACAAGCCACGCTCAGGGCCGACTCCTGGGTAGAGGCAGCGCTGAGATGACCCTTGGTCCTGGAACCCACTGCTGCCCTGAAAAGCAGCCTTGGTCCCATCGGACAGGTTACCCCGGGCTGTCACGGTGCCAGCACGGCCGGCTGCCGGCCTTCGGGCCGGGCCAGCGTTGTCCTTCAGAGTTCACGTTGTCCTGTCCTGGGGCGGCTCAGCCTGCTCCCCTGTGGTTTCTCCACGGCTGTGGGGAAGACCCCCTTGGAAGTGGCCGGTGGGGGCCGGGGGTGGGGTTCCTGGGGCTCATCATGCCTCCTGGCCGTGGGCTGATGTTCCCCGGGGGTCCTGTGCTCTGGACGCCGCAGGCCAAGCCCAGAAGCAGGTCTGCAGCTCCTGGAGCCCAGGAGGAGGCTGTGGCATCTGCGGCTGGGGGAGGGGCAGGCCCCTGTGCTCACAGGTGTGCTGGGGTTACACCCTGCAGAGCAGAGCTCGCGGGAGTCCGCACCGCCCCAGTCTGTGCCGCTGTCATCGTCACCGAGGGCCTCAGGGGAGCTGGGTCTGGGTGAGGAAGCTCTGTCTGAGGGCGGTGGGCTGAGCTGCAGGTGGGGAGCAAAATCCTGCCCTGTAGTGGCCTGAGTGGTCCCTTCCCTTGCTCGTGACCATCTCAGGGACTCTGGCGGGTGCTGCCCCCCTCGCCCAGACGCGTCCCCCGCCAGTCCCCGGGGCTGGATCCTTCTCCGCCACAGCCCGCTCACTCTGTCCTCCACTGAGGCTCACTGAGCAGGGCTGCTCTTGCTGCCCGACTCCCCCAGGGGGTGGCTCTCTGTCCTGCTCACCTCTTTATCGCGAGCGTCCAGAGCGTGACTGGCACACGAGACTGCCCCGTGCTCGCTGGCGGAGTGGCTGATGTGGACTCTCAGCAGCTCAGGTTCAGCCTGGCCAGGACACCGGGTTTGTCTTACAACTTGAGCTGTTTGCTGAAAAGGGGAAATGGGATCGTCAGCCCGGAGCAGCTGCCCGTGGCGGGGCTGTCAGCCTGGGAGTGGGTGTCTGATGAGGGTGTGACTCTCCACGTCCCCACTGCTCCTGTGTCCCATGTGCACCAGGGAGCCTCGCCCTAGGATGCTGGAAGGTCGAGGCGGCATCCGGGTCTGTGTCTCCGTCCGTGTCCATGGCCTGTCTGTCCCAGCAGGTGGTGGCTCCTCTGGGTGCCATAGAGAGCCCTAGGAAGAGAGGGCTTACGTCCAGGGGATGCAGGAGGTGGGCAGCGAGGATGAGGACTGTGTCATCGTGGGGTTGTGACGAGCCAGAGTCCACTCTGGACCCAGTTGAGAAACGAGAAAGTGATCCCTGGCAGGACTGGGGCCTCGTGTCTGCAGGCGCCATCGGGTGGCTTAAGGGCTTCAGGTGGGCTCGGTTCCACCTTGCTGTGATTTCCCTGGTGCAGCAGACTCGGGGCAGAATCCCCAGAGTCACAGGGTGCCCACCGCTGGCTGTCATCCCCTAAGCGCTTGTGGCATGACCGAGTGGGGAGGGGCTCTGCAGGACGGGGACCCGGGTGCAGCCGGGCTGTGCTCACTCCTGTGGGGGAGACCGGAGCTCCTTCCCTCGCTCTTGAGTCAGTGGGTGATAGTTCCACTACCTGGGGCTCTGGTCTGGAGGTGCAGCAGGACCATGACTCCCTCCCCTGCCTCTGCTTGTGACCTTGGGCTTCCTGCGTGGCGGGTGCCGCCCTGGCGTAGGTGTGGTAGGTGGTGCTCGCAAGCTTTCCTGAGGAGGGGGTGGTTCTCTCCCTGTGGGCACCTTGCTCCCATCGTCCCCACAGCCTGGCCAGGCCTCCCTGCCCCCCGGCAGCGTCCAGGTCAGAGGAAAGCTGGAATCTCCGCCCTGGATCGGAACTTAGCTCAGGAGCATCCACATCTCCCAGGAAGCTTTGCAGGACTTGCGTCAGGCTGGGTTGGGCCCCTTCGTCGGTTCATAACTCACTTCTTCAGCAAGATGAGCTGGTGTGCTTGAAGGCACAGAAAGTGCAGGATTAGATTGTGTACAAAGCGGCTGCTGGCACCCTCTGGCTTGCCCTCGTCCCCTCCTGCTCCCTGCGCCCAGCTGCCGGAGCCATGGCCTTCTGCAGCCCTGACCACCTCCCATGCACAGCTCTCTCCGAGAAGTCCAGGCAGCCCTGGGGAGGGCAGAGCCCAGGCCTGACCCAGATGGTCCGCATCTTCACTGCGGCCCTCGGCCTGGCCCTGGCTGCTCCCAGCCTGGAGTGGGAGGACTCCTGTCCTCAGGTGTGGGCGGGGTGGCTGCTCCCTGTCTCTGGTGACATGTGGCTGGTTCAGGCCATCTGGACACCGAGATCTTGCCCCATCTGAGTAGGAGAAGCCCTGATGGAGAGACTCCTGTAGGTGCTCCCCCCACCCCCGAAGGAGCAAGGGCGCTGCTGCCTGAGTGCTCGGCAGACCAGCCCTCCCTCGGCCCCTCTGCGGGGCGGCGGGGCGGTCCGCGGGACGCTCACCTGGCGCTGCCCTTCCCTCACAGAGGAGGAGCTCCGGAAGCTGCGCGAAGAAACCAACTCGGAGATGCTGCGGCAGGAGCTGGACCGGGAGCGGCAGCGGCGGATGGAGCTGGAGCAGAAGGTCCAGGAGGTGCTGAAGGCCAGGTGAGGAGGAGGGGAGGCCGGGCGAGGAGGAGGCGAGGCCAGGCGAGGAGATGCTCAGGGCCAGGTGAGGACCAAGTGAGGAGTGGGACCAGGTGAGGTGCCCAAGGCCAGGTGAGGAGGGAGTGAAGGCCAGGTGACACCATCGCCCAGGCAGTGTTGCCCTGTCTGTAGTGGGGGTTCCCTGAGTCAAGATCTTGCTCAAATCCGGAAGTGGCCGGCCCCGGGAGCAGACACACCTCCAG
Source organism: Vicugna pacos (assembly GCF_048564905.1). NCBI lineage: Eukaryota > Metazoa > Chordata > Mammalia > Artiodactyla > Camelidae > Vicugna > Vicugna pacos. The sequence goes on from NC_132998.1 coordinate 63,976,834, forward strand.
CCCCCAGTGCTGTGTGGCTCCTGCTGGCGCCCCGTCTCTGCCCTCCTCAATAGGACGGGGCTGTCACAGTCTCTCCAGGAGTCCTGCTGCCCCTCCCCTCATCCTTTTGGTCTCAGCCGAGAACTCAGGTCCAGTCACCCTCCTGGCTCCTGGGCTGACGGGCCTGGTGACTGTGTGTACACGTGCCCCGGGCAGGGGGCCTGAGGTCTCTGCTGAGTGGGGGTGCCCCCCCAGGCCTCCTCAGCCCTCACAGCCCCTCCTGGGCCCAGAGCATTATGAGGGTCAGAGGGTGAGTGGTGATTGTGGGCCTGGCCCAGACTCTCTGGGTCAAGTCGTGCCTGTGCCGGTCATGAGCTGTGATCAAGGTCAAGGTGCCTCGGGGCCTTTGTCTGGGGAAGAGGCGGTGGAGGAACCCTGTTCCACAGCAGGAGGGATGGAGGAGTCACAGAGCCTGCCACGAGCGGCCTGGCCGGGCAGGGCTGCCTCACGTCCCCCAAGTCTTGGCCAGCAGTCACCCCCCAGCTCCTGGCAGGGCCTTCCCAGGACCTGAGACCCTGCCCACCCTGCCTCTGTGCTTTCCCACGCTCACCGCCCTCCCCTGCCCCCACCGCCCACCTGGACATGTCCCTGCCCCGAGCCCCCGACAGTAGTCCCGGCACCGCACCTGCGTCACCCTGCTGTACCCGTGACCTCGGGGTCAGCCTGCCCTGGATGGTCACCTCTTTCCATTGGGGTCCTCCGTCCCCAGGCTGCCAGGTGACACCCCAGCTTCTGGAGGGGGTGACATGGACCGTGCTGCAAGATGGCACTCCTCTGGCACGCGGCCTCCTCCAGTGCCCCACACCTCTGCCTGCATGAACTTGGCCTCTGCCTCGGGGTGCCACCAGCGAGAGGCAGGTCATGCCAGAGGGGTGTTCCCGGATTCTAAGAGCTGTGCTCTTCCCGTTCTGATAAACCCTCACGAGTCTCTTCTTCTGTGTGGCATCCCAGCCAGCAGCCTGGTAGATGAGGCCACCGAAGTCCCCACTGCCCCTTCGGTCCCCTCCGGCCCCACACCACCTTTGTCCAGGCCCTCTGCGGCCTGAGTGGACAGCTCTCTCCAGCTTGGGGCAGCCCAGCCAGAGCCGGCTTCTCTGTGAAGAGGCCGAGTGTCACTGTCCTTCTTGACATTTGTAACCCCGCAGCTGAGGGTTCCAGGAGAGGAACACGCAGGCCAGGACCAGGAAGTAGGAGCTGCAGGTCCGAGGAGCGTGGAGGGGCCGCTCCCCTGCTTTCAGGGTGGGGAGGTTAGGGTTTAGGAACCTTCTGGAAGCTGAGACCTGAAGGAGGAGGGGTGCAGGGAAAGCAAGTTCCGGGCAAGGCCTCCTCCTGCCTGGTCGACATCCTGGTGCCCATCTGGGTGGGCACGCATGTGGGGACCCCGTTCACGGCGGGGCACACACACATGCATCACACACACACAGGCTGGGAGTGGAACATGGTGACTATGTTTACACAAACCTCTGTTTTGTTTTTTAAGAAAATTCTGGGAAAATCACCTTGGTTTAAGCTTACTTACTTGTTAAGGTGAAGGTCGTCTCCAGTTAATGGGTTCAAAAGCACCATGGAGACATTGCCCTTTGACCTCCACCAGCCTGTGGTCTGGTCTTGCCCGGAGCCCTGTCCTGGGGTTTGCTCGCAGAGGGCACCTCCTATGGCTCCTGTGCCCTCCTGGCCACATTGTGGCCTTGGCCAGGGGCGCAAAGTGTGACTGTCCCGTGCGCCCAGCCCACTCCCCCCCAACACGGGCCCCTGGCATCACGCTCCGTGTCGATCTCCGGTGTCTGCCCGTGTGTGACCGTCCCGTGCGCCCAGCCCGCTCCCGCACTCGACACGGGCCCCTGGCATCGCGCTCTACGTGTCGGGCTCCAGCGTCTGCCCTGAGGCCTCGGGTCCTTGCCGGCAGGAAAACTAGACTTTAGTAAAGTGGTTCCTGACGCTCCACTCCAGATTGTGCGGCTGGTGGTTGGACAGCAGCGTAGGTGGCTCAGAGACGTCATGGAAGGCCCCCAGCTGTCAGGGATGCAAGGGCCCTTTTCTTGTGGCATTGTGTTGCTCCAAGGCCACCGGCTCACGTCTGCTCACCCTGGTCACCTGGAGCTGCGGGCCGGCCCCCTGCTGGGAGCGTTTGGGCTGCTGCAGGCCGTCTGCCTGTCCTCCTTTTAACTTGTAAAGCATTCACTGCTGCAGCTCTGTGCTCAGTCGGCTTCCTAAGAGGCAGTCGAGATTCCACACCTGGCGTGACCGGAGGGAGGTGAAGTCCCTGCCCCTGGGAGCACCTGCACCCGAGTCTCCAGGCATCTTTCTCCGAAGGCAGCTTGCAGCCCATGAGTACCTGAACACCTGCTCGTCTCTAGCAGGTGATGGGGCTGGAACGATCACACAGCCTTTGTGCAGGATCAGCGTCATCAGGTGCCAGCCCAGCAGTAAACAGTAACACGCAGGACGCTCCAGGCAGCCCCAGCCTGCCTGTGGCTTAGCGAGCTGGTGTCCTCCAGGCCTGCGAGCCCTCAGTCACACGCCTGGGCCTGGGCCTGGGCCTGGGCGGGAGCCTGTTGTTGGTGCTTCCTGGGTGAGCCGCCTCTTCTGGGAATGTCCTGGTGCAGAGGCCTGGACGCCTGCCCAGGAACGGGGGGCACCCAGCCAGGGCACGGGAGTTGCCGGCATGCCCAGCTCCCCTCCTGTTCCTGAAATATCCTCACTGGTCAGCAGCTCTGGACGTGGATGGTCGCCTGGGCAGCCTGGCCACGGGGGGCAGGGGGTGTAGAGGCCCAGTGGCCTCCTCCTTGACTGTGGCTCCTTTCTCTGGGACCCCTCCCGGTCCACTGCTTCAGGAGGCTGTCAGACCTGAAGGGAGGGTTTAGCTTAAGTGGTCGAGTGCATGCTTAGCACATGTGAGGTCCTGGGCTCAATCCCCAGTACCTCCTCTAAGAATAAATGTAAGGAAACCTAATTACCTACGCCCACCAAAAAAAAAAAAAAGAGGCTGCCGGCCTCACCCCCTGCCTGCCCTGCTCTGTCCTCTGTGCCTCCTGCACTAACACGACATGGCGGTGATGGGTTCCAGTTGCGGGTCACAAGCCCACGGACTGGGTGGGTTCACGGAGATGCTGGAGTGAAATCACGCTGTGTACACAAAACAGAATGCTGAAGGTGTGCACGTGGGGAGGGCCCCCCAGCCACGCTGTCTCTGCCCTGGGGGAGTCCTCTGTGCCCCCCAGCCCCCATGAGGGTTTGCCTGGGGTGCCGCTTTTCCCACGTTCTGGGGTCTGCTGGACGGGGGGCCGCGGGAGCAGTATGGTGTATCAGCAGCCCAGGCCAGTGCCGGGCGAGGAGGGCAGGCGGACTGGCCAGTCAGTGACGGAGCACTGCCCAACGTATGGGGCCAGGCCTTTGGCTGGGGGCCAGTCTGTCAGGGCCTGTGGCTGGAAATCAGGCCCACTGTCAGCATCCAGCAGGTGGACAGGAATTCCAGGGAGGGCTCCGAGGCCAGGCGAGTCCTGTGGTCGGGGACGGCTGGGCTGCAGGGCAGGGAGCCGGGCAGGTGGCTGGCGTGGACCGAGCTGGGCCGTGTGTGCAGGGGGCGGGGGTCACTCAGCCTGCGGCTTTGCATGGTGCTTGCTGAATATGCATGTTGATAAATCTTTTCCACTGGCAGGCTAGTTAATTAGTACAAGAGCTAGTTGTTCCGAGCTGAGTAATAAGTAAAGACCCAAATGTGCTAAAAGTAACAGGAAAGAAAAGAGTTGTGTGCTTGAGACGCTGTTCATTTGGTCGGCAAGAACCAGCAGGCGCGCCCGTTAGGCGTGCAGCTCTGCGCCTGCCCTCGCAGCCGGCGTCTGAGCCATCAGGAGCCCAGAGGGCTCCCGGTGGGTCGGAACAGGCACCGCTGTGTGCAGCACAGCTCCCGTGAGAGCCTTGCAAAGCCCAACACACCTTGAACTGACAGAAGTCTTGCTTCTTGCCTCCCCTCTTTAAGAACCGAGGAGCCGCCAGCTCAGCAGCCCGTGAGAGGCCAGGCCCAGGTCAATAACGGAGCAGGTAGGCCTGCAGGCAGCGGGTGGGTGGGCTCTGTCCCCGGGTGCCCCTGCTCACCTCCGGGGACCTCCTCCCTTGGGGACTGGGTTCGTGTCTCTAATTACGAGTTGGGGGGTCTTCATAGCAGATGCAAGTTGTTCAAGCAAAACACAACATTTTTTTCGTGAAAGTGCGAGGCAGCACCGGCCCGGCCCTTCCCCAAAGACAAGTCAGGTCGGGGTCACACTGGCTGCTTGGCCCCAGCCTGCTTGCCTGTTTCCAAAGGCTGGTTGTCCCGACAAGGGGGTGAGTGGGCAGTGGGGGTGCCCCAGCCCCCCAGTCGGAACCCAGAACCCCTTTCCGGGTCTTGTCTTCCCGCCCCAAGCTCGCGCCCTGTCTCACCCCACACTCTGCACGTTCTGAAGTTGTCATTCAGAGGGTGGCGTGGGAGCAGACCGGGCTTCCATCCAGCTCTCGGGGGACCTGGTCCACGGTGGGCCCTGGGCCGCGTGGCCTCGCACTAGGGCCCCTGCAGGCTGACTGTGGGCGGGAAGCCCCCTGCCTGGGCCAGGGCTCAGAAAGCTACAGCAGAAGGGCCTTCGGTTAAACCCTGCCTGGCTGAAGATGTGGAACCCAGGTCCCGGAGGGAAGGCCTCTCCCAGGGTGACCCGCCATGGGGAGGCTGAGCTGGAACCAGAGCCGGATGCTCGCCCCGTTCCCGCCCAGTTCAGGGCCTTACTGCACCTGCCTTCCGGAGAGGAAGATGCCCTTCCTGGGGCCCCAGAGCTGGACATGCCACGGGCCAGGTTGTGTGCAGGATTGGCTGCTGCATCCAGTGGGGCAGAGTCCTCTCGGGTTCCCAGGGTTCATGACCACTGGCCCAGGTTCCAAGCCAGGAGCAGCACAAGGGAGCCCCCAGGACCCCTGCTATGGGTGGCAATTAGTGAGCATCCTGCACTTGTGGGAAGTGTCAGAGGAGAGTCTTTCCACCCCAGCCCCTTGGGTCCCCACAGCCACCTGCTCTGAGGGCCAGTCCTTAAGCTGAGGTCCATTCTGATAGCTGTGGTCACTGCGAAGCGGGCTCTGTGTGGGAGGCAGGGGGTGTGGTGAAGGGAGGGAAGGACCCAGCAAGTACAGCCCTGAGGATGTGGGGGTGGGGACGGGGGTCTGCGTGGTCCCGGGACGGGGCAGGGCTCAGGAGCACCGTGAGACCTGTCCACTTGGGCAGTGCGCCTGGCCCCGACTCGGGGTTGGCAAACCACAGCTCCGCATCTGGTTTTACATTTTTAAAATGCTTTTAAATCCTTTTAAACGGTTGGGAAAAAAGCAAAAGAATCTTTGACAATTGAATGTTACACGAATGTCAGGTTTCAGCATCGTGAGTTGGGTTTCACGGGAGTGCAGCCGGGCCCGTCCACTGTCCACGGCTGCTCTCCAGGCCCTTGCAGTGCCGGCCCCTGCGTGGACTCTCACCCTAAAAACCCTGGCACGCGCCAGGCGGGCGGGGTGTGGGACCCCCCAGCCCTCCCCACCCGTCATCTTCTAAGCCTGAGTGGCCTCTGGGCATTTCTGAGCCTCATGGCCTCTGTGAGTGCAAACCCTGGTCCCTTGGTGCCAGCAGCACGTGACCACCTTCACGCCACTCCCTCTGGTTGTGGTCAGACAGCGCCCCCTGCAGGTGACTCCGCCACCTGCCCTCTGCAGAGACAGACTTGTTCCTTGGGATTTGGGCTGGTTTTCTTGAGTCTGATGTGGGTGGCTTTCCAAAGGCCTTGGCCATGAGTAAGCAGAGACCGCTTCACTCACGGGAGCCCCCACCAGGACACAGCCCTCGACACACAGGCCCACTGGCTGTCCCCCAGGGACACCTGGCCACTCCCCAGACAAACCAGTGTGCCCAGTTAGACATGGGGGGAGGCTGACACAGACCCCACGATGGGCTGAGAGCCTGCCTGGACGGCGCCTGTGCTGGGGACGGCCTCCAGTAAGCCGGGGGCCGGTGTGAGAAACACGGGGAGCCCTGGGGTCTGCGTTGGTTGGTTTGCACCTTGTAGTGAGGTGGGCCAGGCTGTTTTCAGGGGCCCGAGCCCTTCAGAGGCCTGGCACGGACGGGTCCTCACCCAGCTCCCGGGGAGCCCTGGCGCACAGCGGCCCTGACCCACCCCGCACGCACCCCCACACCTGCCCCTGCCTTCTGAGGCCCCCTCAGCCCACCGCCCTCACCGAGACCCCCGCCTCGTCCCACAGACCGGCGGGGCCAGGGGCTGTGCCCCCGCGTGCAGAAGTGGTTCTGTGAGAGGTTCGGGGAGTATGTGGAGGACTTCCGGTTCCAGCCCGAGGAGAGCACGGTGGAGGCGGACGAGCCCCTCAGCGCCCGGAGGTGAGACCCTCGTGGGACTGGGTGGGGGCGCCCGGGGCAGGGAGCCCGGGGCCGGTGGGCCTGGTCCCTGCACCGAGGCTTGAGAGCCAGGCCGGGTCTCGGTACAGCAGCAGAGTGGGACGGCTGTCGGGGCGCCCTGGGCCAGCCGTGCGGCCGCCCTGGCAGGAAGGGCCTCTCCGGGGCCAGCAAGCTAGGCCGGCAGGTTTCACAGGGGCAGCCGCACAGCCGTGTCCCCTACTCAGGGTTCGGACTTGTGCTTTCGTGGGGTGGTGGGCTCACAGCGAGGGCCCACTCCCTGGGCCTCGCTCGTGGGGACGCACACCCGCTGGGTGAACCTCGGGCTCTAGGGACTCTGAGAGCCCCCTGCGGGCCTGGCCCTCCTCTCAGACACGGGCAGGGGCATGTGGGCAGGAGACGAGGGACCTGCCTCAACCGAGGGAGCAGCAGTGGGGTCCCGGGTCAGCTCGGGCTCCCCTGGTGCTGTGGGGCCAGCGACGCCACTCCAGTTGAGTCAGGGCTGGCGCTCACCTCTCCCTCTCTCCTAGGCTGACCGAGAACATGAGGAGGCTCAGTAAGTACCTGTGTGTCTCCGTGGGGCCGTGCAGTCCTTGGGGCTAAGCTGCCTGTGGGTGTGGGTGGCCTGAGGAGTGACTGCGGTCTTGTGCGGACCTGGACTGCCCTCCAAAGAGACATTTGTCAGGAATTCCCACCCAGCCTTCTCCCTAAGGCCTACCCCATCTGTCCATCTGCCCCGGCCCACAGTTAGAAGCAGGTTCCCTCCAGGTCTGGAAGCCCTGGTGAAAAGTAGTTCTTCTCCAGACACTTGCCAGGCCCATGGCATGTGAACAAAGCCCCCAGCCCCGCTGTTCCCGCCTAGGGGCACTGGCGGGCCGCAGATGGCATCTCCCCGTGGGGGCGAAAGACAGCAGGCAGCACCGGCATGGCCTGGGGTTGGGGCACCAGGGGCCTGCGACGGCTCGGGTTTGCTCTGCTCGTTTTGGTTCTGCATCCCCCCCGTCAACTGGTGCAGCCAGTGGGGCTGGCCGGGTGTGTCCGAGGGCCGGGCGAGCCCTGGCCTGACTGCTCTGTCCTGTCCCCAGAGCGCGGTGCCAGGCCTGTCACCAGCTTTGTGAAGAACCTCTCTGCCTTATCCGACTGGTATTCCGTCTACACGTCGGCCATTGCCTTCACCGTGAGTGCTCCCCGCGGGGTGGGTGCCCTCCCCGCGGTTTCCCGGGGCCCAGCCTGGCTGTGTGGGCCAGCGCTCAGCATCCCCACCTGTGCGGTGGATGTGCCAATGCCACCCAGCCTCAGGGCTGGCCGGGAGTCTCCCTGCCTGCCCAGAGACAGCCCCACCGCAGCGTCCTCAGGAGAGGGCCCTGTGGGGCTTGCGGCTGGCTTTCCCCGGTGGGCTGGGGAGAGGGCTGTGGGGAGGCTTGTCTGCCTGTGTGGAAACCAGGGGTCCCTCCCATCAGGCACCAGGGGCTGGGGGTGGCTCCTGCCACTGGCCTAGGGACCAAGCTGGCCTCTGTGAAGCCACCAGTCGTGGGGAAGGTAGGAGGTGTCGGGCCAGCATCCCGGGGGTACTTCGGGGAAAACAGGCCCTGCCGCCCAGCCTGAGTTGTCCTGCTCCCAGTGGCTGCTCCCAGCCCCGTGCAGGGAGACCCTGCCGTCCAGTGGGAGGAGGATGTAGGCTGCCCACTGGCCTGCTGGGCCCTGAGGCCAGAGAGGGACGGCCGCCACGTCGAAAGGCCCCATCTCTACAGAGACCGCTGCCCCCAGGTGGCCTCAGCCAGGGAGGGTTCTGAGGACCACCCTGAAGCCCCAGGGGCCCACCATCCATGGGAGAGATAAGCATTGCTCACCCTCACAGAGGACAGGCCTTGCTCGCAGGGGCCAGCCCCCTTCACTGGGAGGTCACCTTCCACCACCCTTCACAAGCACTTTGCTGCTTCCGGTCCCCAGATCCTTACTTCCACCTGTGTTTCGTGGCTGTGGCAGCCCTACCCATTCAGACCCCCTGCCGGGCCTCCGCCTGAACCCACTGCTTCCATCCCCTGCCCGCACAGGCAGCCTGGAGGCCTGGTGCAGGGTAGGATGTTGGGGTGCTGGCTCCATGATGCCTTGAGCTCCCGCAGGTGTGGCCCCACCGACCTTCTGGGGTCAGCTCTCCACCCTTGCTCACGGAGGCGGCCCGCCCTGCCCTGCCAGCAGCTGCCCCACCCCGCCTCCTCCCCAGCTGGGTTCCATCTCCACTGGCAGCTATTAGGGAGGAAGCAGCCCTTCTCTGGTTTCTCTGGGGTGCAGGGTTCTTGGGCCTCAGGAGAGCTTCTGGGCTTGGTCTCCCCGCCTCCTCCGAGCCTACACCCGGTGGGGAGGGAGGGGTCTGGCCCACCCTGAGCCACACTGTCAGGTCGCTGACGTCTCCCACCCGTTTCCTCTCCGAACCTGCAGGTGTACATGAATGCCGTGTGGCACGGCTGGGCCATCCCCATGTTCCTGTTTCTGGCGATTCTGAGGCTGTCCCTCAATTACCTCATAGCCAGGTGGGTGCTGTACGTGCTGGCTGTGCCGTCTCCCCACTTCACACACATGCGGCTCGGGCCATCGTCCTGGGTGGCTGTCCTCTTGCAGGCTCCTGAACCCCCAGCAGGATGGTCCACTGGGGCCGGCAGCTCTGACCTGCAGGTCCTGGCTGCAGGGTCATGCCAGCTCCCCCCACCATGTGCTGCTTTAGGGCAGGAAAGGTCCCCCCAGACCTCGGCAGTGACCTCCCAGTGTCGGGTTGCTGGAGCTGCGGTGGCTCTGAGCCCGGGAAGTCCCACTGGTGAGGGTGCAGGTGGCAGCAGGGCGGGGGCTCCGAGGGGCTAGTCAGGGGTCCCCAAGCCCAGGGTCAGGCTCTGCTTTTCCTTTGTGCTCTCCGAGCACCCTCTTTCCACCTCGAGGCTGGGGGCTCTGTTGGAAGCCAGCAGGCTGGGGTGGGAACCCCTTGTCCCCAGGCCCCTGGGTCTGTGTGGACCTGAGGGCGCCCCACGGGGGGAAGCCTCAAGCTCCCACCAGAACTCAGAGGCGGCCCCACCTGCCTCTGCTCAGCCTCCGGAAGTCAGGCTCACACGCCCACTCTCCTCCGTGCTCCTCTCTGCCCGCTTAGGTTGGTTCACTTGGAAACGTTTTCTGTAGAAAAGAAAACCTTTAAAGGCTTGCGAAGGGTCCTCCGGGCCCCGACTAGACATGCTTCACCGAAGTTCTCACCGCTGCAGCTTTGCTGACTTACTCTGAGAGGCCCAACCCCTCTGGGTACTTGAAGTCTGTCTCCCACCGAGGAGGGCCCCCGAGAGAGAGGCCGGTGGGGGTGACCGGGACCGTCTGCTCTCAAGGCCCAGGAGGGGCCCAGGCAGTCTCTGCAGGCGGCTGGGTGTTTCTGAAGCCCCTGTCCCCACGGCCGGCCAGCACTCCCCGGGGTGCCTCCCCTTGGGGAGCACAGGGTGGGTGATTTGATATTCTCTCTCTGACTCCATCACCTGCGGACTACGCTGTGTTGAAGGCCTGCTGTCTCTGTTTTCCAGGGGCTGGAGGATACAGTGGAGCATCGTGCCTGAAGTGTCTGAAGTGGTGGTGAGTCCCGGGAGGGGCGCCGTCTGCAGGCCTCAGGCCTTTGCCCGCCAGCCCTGTTCGGAAGGCCGCTGATTCCCAAGGCCTCCCGATGCAGCTGCGTGGACGCCCTCGGGGAGCCCTGCCTGGCGAGGAGAGGTCGGGGAGGAGGAGGCCAGCTGCCCCCAGCCTGGAGCCCCATGCAGCTGCACCCTGACCCCTCGCCAGCTGATGCCCGAGTGCCCCTCACTGGCCTGGGCTTGGCCTGACCCGACCCTTCTCAGCTGGGATGTGACGTAAGGTGGGGGGGCAGCGAGGGGGCCACCTCAGCCCCTCACAGACGCCTGTGTGGGGAGGTGAACCAGGGGCTGGACCAGTGGATGTGTGCAGCAGGGGTCAGCAGGCTACCTGTGGCCTGCTGCCTGATCTTGTAGATAACGTTTTATTGGCACACACTGTGCCCGTTCATTTACACCTGGCAGCCACGCTGAGTTGCTGAGACACTGTCAGGCCTGCAGAGGCGCGTGTGCTGGCTGCGGGCCCGTGACAGAGAAGTTGGCCCAGGGGCAGAGCCGCTGGGTGTGGCCAGGAGCGAGGCCATGGTGCCTCTGTGACCCGTGTCAGGTGTTTGAGTACCTACTGTGCGCACGGAACGTGCAGCAGGGGTGGGGGATGTCGGTGGTGCTGCAGGGGCCCCTTCAGGCAGGCCCTGGGGAGGGCGTCTCGGGGGAAAGAAGCCCGAGCCCGTTTGCGCCTGGTCCCTGGTGTGAGCTCAGGCAAGCAGGGCGAGGTCAGGCCCCTTCCTGCTGCGGCTTCAGTTTCTCTGCTGCAACGTGAGACGTGGGGGGCTGCGGGGTCCCAGGTGCACCTCTGATCTGTCTAAACGTGAATCGGAGCTTCAGCGCTGCCTGCGGGGGGCACCCGAGGGGTGCTGCTGGAGCAGCTGCCTGTGCTGTCCGCTGGGCCTGCAGGGATGGCCGTCCCGCTGGCTGCGTCTGAGCAGCCGAGACCCTGGTGCTGGGGCTGGGAGGCCTCCTTGCTGTTTTTGTCAGTAATTTCTCTGACCTGTTGAATTTCAGTGGAAATTCTCTTTCCCCTTTGACTGAAGGAGCCTCCAAAGGAAGACCTGACCGTGTCCGAGAAGTTCCAGCTCGTGCTGGACGTCGCCCAGAAAGCCCAGGTACTGCTGCGGGCTCTGGCCGGCGCCTCCGGGTGAGCCTGTCCGGTGGGGGGACCCAGCACCCCGGAACTCCAGGCCCGGCTCGTCCACTGTCAGCTCAGCAGTCACCCTGTCCACTGGTCCCTCGCTGGCACCCGAGACAACCTGGTTGGTGGAGAGGGTCCCCCTGGCTTCGCGTGATGGCCAGCACCCCAGTTGGTGGAGCCCCTCCCGACCAGAGTCAGTCAGGCTCCCAAGAGAGTGTGGGCCCGGGGCCCCCGTGGTGATCAGCCTGTTAATCTGAGATTCAGACCAGACCGGTCATCAGCCCTCAGGCTGAAGCAGCTGGGTGGGGCCACAGGGCTCTGGGCACTGGCTGTGGTCTCCCGGGTGCTGTGCATCCCCCCAGCATTGCCGTGTGGCCCTGGGGGTCTGTCGTGACCACAGCTGCTTCTCCCACAGAACCTCTTTGGCAAGATGGCCGACATCCTGGAGAAGATCAAGAAGTAAGTGGTCACTCCGGCCCTCCCGCCACGTCTGGGGTGCGGCCCCGCCCGGCTGACCGGCCCTCTCCCTTGCAGCCTGTTCATGTGGGTCCAGCCCGAGATCACGCAGAAGCTGTACGTCGCGCTGTGGGCCGCCTTCCTCGCCTCCTGCTTCTTCCCCTACCGCCTGGTGGGGCTGGCCGTGGGTAAGGAGATGCCCGCCTGGCCAGAGCTGCCGCCCCATGGTGCGGCCCAGGGCCCAGGCGCCTGCCGCTCCCGCACGCCTGCCCCAGGCCTTGGCCCCCAGGAAGGAGGCATTTCTCCCTCCGTGCCTCTTCCAGGGGCTTTTTATCAAAATGTCTAAATTTGGGAGAAACAAAGGCCACGGCGTGTGGAGGCGCTGCTACGGTTTCTTAGGTCAAACTTGTTTTCTGCCGGCTGAGGGGGAGGGGCTGGTGGACCCGAGGCCCTGGGTGGGTGCCACGGTCACCTCTGAGCACTCGGGGGCTCGTGGGCTCTCAGAGGACGGGCGTCAGAGACGTGAGGGGTCAGGCGTGAAGGCAGGAGAGACCTGGGGTGGGAGATGGCATTGGGGGGGGCCTGCAGCATGAGGAGCCTCAAAGTGTGTGCCAGGTGTGGGGGGCTCGAGGGGTCAGGGACAGTCGCGGGCCAGGGCAGAGGGCGTGTGTGGTGGGCCCTGGGGGTGGGCGGGTCCCGGGGGTTTAGGAAGCGGAGCCGGCAGGGTTTGTGGTGGATGGGGCGGGGGGAGGATCCGGGTCGGGGTTTGCCCTGAGCTGCTGGGCAGGTGGTACGGCTGCTGCTCAGCGTCACCAGGGAGGTGGGAGGAGCACTCGGGGGAACGGCACCTCGTTCTGCCCCTCCAGGACTCTACGCTGGAGTCAAGTTTTTCCTCATTGATTTCATCTTCAAGCGCTGCCCAAGGCTGCGGGCCAAGTACGACACCCCCTACATTATCTGGAAGAGCCTCCCCACCGACCCCCAGCTCAAGGAGCGCTCCAGCGCCGCCGTGTCGCGCAGGGTAGGCCCCGCGCGGGCGGGGAGGGACCAGGCCCAGCCCCGCCCCCTCGCACCCGGCCCGCAAGGGTGCTGGGGTCTCCCGATTCTGTGGGACCCTTGAGACGGATGACTGTGGGGCTCTGCTGCTCCCAAGATCCCTGACGGACGTCCGGGGGCCCAGCCACCTGAAGGCCCCTCAGGGACCCGCCCACAGACTGGCTGGGGAGTAGCTCCTGCTGAGCCAGGCTGACCCCAGGCCAAAGGCAGGAGGGGGAGGGGCATTGGCCTTGACTGTCAAGGACCTGGGGGCCTTGGGACCAGGGAGCCCTGGGAGTGACCACTCTGTGGGTGGGTGCTGGGTCCCTGCTGTCCCCGGCTCTGAGGCTCTGGCAACAAGGCCAAGGTGGGCATGTTTTATGCTCACAGGCTGGGACTGGGGCCCTGTTTCATTCATAGTGGAAGGCCAGGTGGGCGTTGGCACTGTGTCCAGAGCCGGGACGTGGTGGGCAGGCTGGCCTTGGTCCTCTTCTTGGGGTCTCAGACGAGTGGGGAGGTTCTGGGCTCAGTAGGACTCCCAGGGAGGTGTAGGAAGGCTTCCTGGAGAAAGTGGCATTGGCTTTCAGTCTGGTGTGTAAGTGATCCCTAAGGATAGAGTGTCCAGTGACCCGTCGATGTTTCTATCAGTGGAAGGGAAGCTCTGGGTCAAGTGTAGTTTCTTGGATAACAAAGCTTGTTGAGGACCCGAACTCATAAGTCAGGTGTGCAGGTGGGCAGGCCGGAGCAGCCCGCACCTTGGTGAGCCGGCGGATGGCTCTGGTCATACAGGCGGAGGTGGACCCGAGGGGTGAGGCACAGGAGCAGCCAGTCTGGCTCTCCCTAACAGTCACAGACTGGAGGGGGCTGGGCAGTGGGCTTCCTGGGGCGAGGGCGCCCCGCCAGGGTGTCGCAGGGCCGTGTCAGCACGCACAGCTCACCGAGCTGTTTATGACCTCATGTCACGTGGACCCCGCCTTTTCTTTTGTCTCGGTCACACATGTCTGTTGACCTTTCCGGCCAGCTGTCAGCGCATGACAAGGTACGGTGTCCGTGTGGGACCCCCTCTTCCTGCTGTGCCCTGATGCTGTGCGGTGCTGTGCCTTGACCCTGTTTGACTTACTAATGCTGCTTTTGGTGGCCTGTGCCATGGCCGGTTCTGGTTTCTGAAATTTTGGCATGAGCTGCTGGACCACATGTGCTGGGCTGGGCTCAGCACAGCGTCTGGGGGCAGTGACTTCGCCGGGGGAGAGGGGCAGCCCCCTCCCCAGCAGCTGGGCTTCTCTGCCCAGAAGGAGGGCTTGTGGGACGAGGACCAGGCACCAACGGGCCTCTTGGGGGGTGCGCACCCCACACCTGGGTGCCCCTGCCTCTCGCCTCGTCCACGCTTGCAGCTGGCCCCGGGGAGGCCGCGCGCACCCCGGCCCCCCTGCCCGCCACCGGGCCGCGGGGCTGACGTGCCTGTGCGCTCTCGGCAGCCACAGACCGCTGCCTCGCGGACCTACGCCTCCAGCGCGCCCGCCGGCCTGAGCAGGGACGAGGACCCCGGCCGCGTCCACGGCACCAGGAAGGGCAACTTCCATGAGATCTTCAACCTGACGGAGACCGAGCGCCCGCTGGCAGGTGCGTGCGGGACACGTCCGCGTCCAGGCCAGGTGGGGCTGCCCTGCCCCAGGGCCAGGGGCCTGGCGGCGGGGACCCAGGAGAGCCGCCTGCCGTCTTCTTCCTGAACTTGCTGGGTGGGCGGGTTGGAGGGGCAGGCAGGCCTGCGGTGAGCGGTTTGACAGCAGAAAGGCAGGCAGCCTGCCCCCGAGCAGAGCCCACCAAGCGGGCATCCCAGCCTCAGGGTCACGCGTGCCGGTGCCGCCCAGTCCTGCTCTGGATAAGCTGGTGCACACTGGGGCTACCTGGAGAGCCAGGTGGTGACAGGCAGGTTGGAGTCCAGGGCCCCGGCCATCCTGTCCTCCCTGAAGTGCCCACCTTGCTGGGCTCTCGCTGAAGGGGCCTTCAGTGTTTTGGCACCTGCCGTGTGTGATACCAGCTACAGAAAGCAAACTTGGGAGAATTCCAGTCTTGATCTCCTGAACCCTCATTCTGCGGACCTGGACCACGAACCATGTGCTCTGAGAGCCAGGGCTGCAGTTTGATTTAAATCAAGCTCTTCTTTAAAAACCACACAAAGTCCTGTGCATTCCCGGGGGAGGGGCAGCGCCTGCTGCCCAGGTGCTCTCAGTCGCCGCTTTGTCTGTGATCCCCCTTTCCTCCCACCCTGGGTGGAGGATGAACGTCAGTCCTTGAAAAGCCAGCACTGATGGTTCCAAGGTCAAACCAGAGAGGCTCTTCCCAGCAGGGAAGTCACGGCCATGTTGTCCCCTTCAGTGTGTGAGAACGGCTGGCGCTGCTGCTTGATCAACAGGGACCGGAAGATGCCGACCGACTACATCAGAAACGGGGTCCTGTATGTGACGGAGAAGTGAGTGAGGCGGGCGCGTCCCCGGGGTGGGCTGCGGGTGCTGTGACCCCCACGGTTAGAGGTCCAGGACGGCCCGGGGCTGGGGCCCCCCAGTCCTGTGACTGGCCTGAGCCGGCAGTGCCGTCCCTTCCCCAGGCCCCGGGATGGCCCTGGTCTGGGCTGCTCAAGCCGCGTGGCTGGAGCTGTGCGGTCCCGCCCACAGGGGTCCCAGCCCTAGGGCAGCAGGCAGGATCTTAGTTAGTTTCCTTTTGGGGCGTGGCAGCCAGGCGTGGGAGGTGGGGGAGCAGGTCCAGGGTGGGCTCTGTTCTCAGCATTGGGGGCCCTCGGCCACCTCATCCCCCACCCTCAGCCAAGGAGCCACCCCTCCCCCTCTACCCCTTCTTGGGGGGAACTGGCCGAGTAGACCCCTGGCTGGGCCTACGGGACACTCGCTTCTCTGGTCAGGGTCTCAGTGATGTGCCTGTCGTAGGAACGTGAGTCAGGGTCAGCACAGAGCAGGGGGTTTTAAACTTGAAAAGCCCTGAGACCTTTGTAAAAGTAAAATCTTTCGCGAGAGGCCAGCACACTGTGGCAGGCTTGGGGGGCCTCTGTCTGGGGCTGGGGTGGCAGCAGCCGGCAGGGTCCCCTCTGGTTCACGTGCTGGGTTGGGCTCTGTCCTCCCTCCTCCCCTGCCCCGGGTAGTTACTTGTGCTTTGAAAGCTCCAAGTCCGGCTCCTCCAAGAGAAACAAAGTCATCAAGCTGGTGGACATCACAGACATCCAGAAGGTGGGTGCAGCCCCTGCCCTGCCCTGCCCTCCCCAGGCTCAGGAACACGTGGTTGAGTTGGAGGTCGGGTGCGTTGAGAACGGGGGTGCCCTCTGGAGACTCCGGCGGCATCGCCCCTGCCCGCATCAGGGCTCCCTTTCCAGAAGGTGTTTGTGCAGAACCCCGCGGCGCTGCCAGGCAGTGTCCCTGCACCGTGGGCTTCCTCTCCTTTGCTGCCCCTCCCCGGGGACCAGCACCGGCATCCTCGCAGACAGGAAGGGAGGCGTGGCGAGGTGGGCCCAGGCCCTGAGCCCACTCCAACCGCTGTGCTGTCTGCCCCTGTCCCTGACCCTGTGCCTCAGGGCAGGCTGCCCCTGCTCCACTGTCTTCTAGCACTGTCTGTCCTGTCTGGGGCAGGCACAGGTGTGTGCAGTGCCCGGAAGAGGGGCCGACACACAGACTTGGCAGGGGAGCCAGGCCCACCTGTGCCCCTCTGAGCACCATGGAGGGGCCCTGTGGTCAGCTTGGTGGCAGCTGCTTCCCTCTAGTGGTGTGTCAGGGGCACCCACGCCATGGCTACGACAGATCCCTCCCACTCTCCGTCCATTCCTCCATTCCTCCATCCCTCCATCCCAGAGAGAAGGTGTGTGGATGGTGGGATCTGAGGAGCAAGACCATGCAGGGGGGCCTGTTGCTCACACACAGTGCTCCTCCGGGGCACCCCAGCCCTGCCGTTAGTGATGGTGGGATGGGGTGCTTGGAGGCTTGGTTTCTGAGTCACAGTCAGTCCTTGTTCTCTTGCGGCTGGGAAGGCCCAGGCCCGCATGGGCCTTGCCATCTGGGGCTCCATGGAGAATACCCTGGGGTGTGTGGAGGGGTGGCTGGGCCACGTCCCTGTCCCCAGGTGATGCCTGTGCTGTTGGCTTTCAGTACAAGGTCCTCTCTGTCCTCCCGGGGTCGGGCATGGGGATTGCCGTGTCAACGCCATCAACCCAGAAAGTAAGTTCTGGGCGGGGCGGGGCGGGGCAAGGAGGGGGGTGGATGAGCACGGGGACATTCTTGGGGCGAGGTCAGAGCCCCAGGCTGGCCAGGTTTGCAGCTGGATGGAGCAGCCTGGGAAGCCCCTCCCCCCTGGGCAGCAGGGACCCTGAGGCTGAGCCCAGCGCAGGTGCCCAGGGAGGGAGGGGTGGCGCTGGAAGCCGGGCTTCGGGGCTGCGTGGACCTGGCCGAGGGCGGGCTCACCGACAGTGCGCCCTCCCGCCAGCCGCTGGTGTTCGGGGCCATGGTGCACAGAGACGAGGCCTTCGAGACCATCTTCAGCCAGTACATGAAGATTACGGCGGCGGCGGCGGCCGGCAGTGACAGCTAGTGTCGGCTCCCGGACGTGGCTGGAAGCTTTTCTTTTTTCAGCAGTTTGGTAGTGGAGAAAAATTGGACATCCTCGTGATTTTTTGCAATAATCCCCCGATCTGTGGTTTCTCGTGTTGACCCTGCATTTCACAGACCCCTCGCACAGGGGTGGGGCTCTTGAGGGAGGCCCGTCTCATGGACGTCTGTGGACACAGAGGGCAGGGGGGCCTCGGAGGCCACCTGGAAGGACGACGCACGGGACAGAGCGCGCCCGCCAAGCACAGCTGCTCCTCTGTTCCCGCCCGGGCGGAGCTGGCCGCACAGCCAGGCCTCGGGGCCAGCAGCTCTTCCGCACCAAAGCCATACCGAGGAGCACGTGTGGCCCCTCCCTGGGTGAAGGACGTTGGCGACGAGGGGTGCAGAGGGCCCTTAGCAGCCACCGTGAGCAGCCAGCCCTTGGGGGAGATCCCGTGTGTGTCCCAGCCAGGAGGCCTGTCCTGGGCACCCGACCAGGACACGGTGGTGTGTGGGGCAGTGCACCCGTTCAACACGCCGCACTTCGCAGGGGCCCAGGAGGGCAGCCGCGTCGGGGGCACTGGGCTTTGGGGCTCGCGCTGGCCTCCAGGCCGGGTCGGGGAGGGAGGGGCTCAGGGTGGGAGCGGACAGCCTGCCCCTGCGGGCTGCACAGGGGTCCTTAGGAGCCACCGGCTTTGGGGCACAGCCGTGAGCAGGGACCAGGGCTTTGGAGCCGCAGCCCCGGGGCCCCCACACACGAGTGAAGCCCCAGCCCTCATGGAGGCCGGAGCAGGTGTCTCCCAGGCCCGGTTCTTCCCGGTCAGCCCTTTAAGGTGACGGGGCGTGGGGACAGCACAATGGCCTCAGAGAGGGACACGGGAGGAGCCCGCTGGGCCAGCGAAGCCACCTTCCCGCTCAGCACATGTTCAGTGCAGGCCCCTCTGGTTCCTTGGCTTGTCCTGAGTCCTCTGGGTGTCGCTGAGGTGGATTTTTGAAGAAACAGATTATATTTTTTACAGAGAGCAAGCTGTTTTTCTTATTTTTGTATCATTTTTCAGATGTAATTTTTACCTTTGCTCTGATCCTCATTTGCTGGTGGCATCGCTCTTGTCACCCCGTCACAGGGGGGGACCTGCCCACCAGCCAGACGAAGCACATGCCCCGGCCCCTGGGTGAGGTCCTGGAGCCCCAGGGCCCGCCCGGCTCTCAGTCACACGGCCATCGGCATTCGGGTGATTCTGCAGGTTGATCTTTAGTAGACGAAGGCAGAGCCCACCCTGACCCTGGCTTTGGCCCCATGGTCAGCGCCTGTGGACCGGTTTTCCTGGGCCCCGTGAGGCCCTGGGGACACACCCAGCCTGTGCCTGAGGCAAAGCAGAGGGGCTGAACTGGCCCAGGAACGGCTGCAGTGGGCAGGGAGTCCAGGATGCTGTTTAAATCCTCTCCCTCGGGGCTGCCGTGGGGCCAGCGCGTGTCCCTGTAAGGCCCCTGTCCCCAGGCGGGGCGGGTGGGCCCTGCAGCACGGCCTGCCCTCTTCAAGCGGCGTGGTTGGCGGGAGTCCCTTCTGAAGATGGAGGGAGATGAAGGCTGACCACGCGCTGGGGGTGCTGCCCCCAGCTGCGCGGGGCCGCAGGCAGGCCCTTCCCGGGAGCCCAGGACCTTTGTCAGGAAGAGGGCGCACCTGTGCAGGCTCGGGGCTCCCCGTCAGAGGGGACCTGCAGCTTTTATTGAATTGTGTGAATCTGGGCAGATACTTAATTTCTGCGACTAATCACTGAACTAGAATGAATGTTAAATTTTTTATGTCTGAAGCTTGAGTCTATTTTGGATCTGTACATAATCGTTACCTGTGTAACTTTTGTTCAACAAAGGATTGTACTATATGAACTGATGAAAAAAAACACGCTGTAACTTTTTTTTTAAAGAAAACCTTGTTTAAAGAAAAAGTCTTGTATAAATTATAATTTTTATTTAAATAAACCTGAAATGCTTTGTGCTCAGGGGCGGGGGGCAGCTCGGTTTTCCTGGTAGGGTCCCCATGCACCGTGGGCGGCTGGACTGGGACAAGCTGACACCACTGGCCCCTTGGGGTGGCCCAGGACCCCTGTGGCCACTAGCACTGAAGGGCAGTAGGGATTTCAGCAACAAGGCTGAGGAGTGAGGTGGGCATCCAGGGAGGGCGTGTGGATGGCGAGAAGCTGGGAGGCTGGTGGCTGGTGGCCGGCAGGGAGGGGCATGCAGGGGCCAGTGCTCGGGGCAGCAGGGAGTGGCGGCGAGGGTGCCCAGAGATGGGGCAGAAGCAGCACCTTCAGTTTGGGGTCCAGGTCCTGGCCCCACCCAGAGGTGCCTTCCCTGGGGGCCGTGGGCATCTCTGGGACCAGGTGCTGCACTTGGCCCCCCCCCGAGGTCTGAGGCTGAGGGGCCCTGCTCAGAGGTGGCCTTAGTGGCATGTGTGGCTCAGCTGTCCAGTCACTGACACTGGACACAGAAGGATGCAGGAACCCACCTGGCTACTGCAACCACTGGGCTTGCACACAGACACCCGAGGGCACCCAGCTTCCTGCACCCTGAACCCCCGAGAGGCAGAGGACTGCCTGGGTCCCAGGGAGTGGCCAGAGCTGGATGGAAACCAGGTCCGGTGGGCCAGCTCCACTCTCAGAGCTGTGGCCTCGCACACCACACCTGTCCATCTGTCCACCTATCCTTTCATCCATCCATCCATCCACCACCAGGGCTGTTCCAGGGGCTGGGACGCAGCAGCGACGAACAACCCCTGGGGCCTGGCACACACCCAGCATCCCGGGAGGCTGCCCCTGCCTGGTGAATCCTGACAACACAGGAACGTACTGTTTACAGCAGCGCCGGTGAGTGGATCTGATGAACGTAGGGTAAATAGAGAAGGTCCCACATTGACCACAGAAGGGTGTTCGTGGTGAACCAAGGGTTGTGGTTAATACCGTTCACCCCACGGTAACCAGCAGGCAGAGCCGACTCCACAGTTGTTGGCTGTAGCAGGGACTGGAGCGAGGGGGTGGCTACCAAGGTGTAGACCCTGGAGACCATAGGAGGCACGGGGCGCAGCCACTGCCCGTGGGCCAGGGCTGCGCATGGGCGGAAGGATCCAAGACCCTGTCATGTGCAGGAGAGCCTCCCAGCTGGCTGCGACCTGTCCCCAGAAGCCCAGCTCCTCCCTCCTCTGGGGCCCCATGGCCCTCACTGTCCCAGGCTGGCCTCACACCAACAACAAAACCATAGAGAAGAGCCTCAGAGATTCATGATCACAGAAGCCCCAAATCTACAAACCATTTAAGAGGCACGTGTTCTGGACACAATCTGACAAATAAAAAACAACTGCATTTCTGTGCAAAAACACATTTTAAAGGCCAACAGATTGCAAACAGGAAGTTTTTAAGAACAAATCTAAACAGAGTTAAGAGACTGACGGGAAGATTGTCGACCTCTACTGAAGACACACAGCTTCGTACAAATGGAAACACACGCGATGTTCACAGACATAGGAAACTCAGTTTTATGATAACAAGGTCTTCTCAGAGCACACAGAATGACAGTTACAGGAAATGACACGCAGTACAATGCCTTTAAATAAAGGGCAAAACCTGCAAAACTGAATACATCATCTGAGAATAAACATATAGGGCAGGGAAAAACCTTTCTCCTACCCTCTTAGATTCAGGAACTGAGGCCTGTGAATCAAACTGACAAAAGGCAAACTAGAAGAAAAGGCATACAATTTTTTAAATAACTAATGTGTAAATTTATTTTTCTGTGCCTGGAGGCTTTTTAGAGAAACAGTGGAGACCCAAAGAGGTGGTTAGGCCCAGAGCCTTAGGTACCATTTTAATAAAGGGCCATACCCAGGCATATATCTGGAGGGAACTCTAATTGGAAAAGACACACACCCCCCAATGTTTATAGCAGCACTACTTAACAACAGCCAAAGCATGGAAGCAACCTAAATGTCCATCAACATATGACTGGAGAAAGAAGTTGTGGTTATATGTAGAATGGAATACTACTCAGCCATGAAAAAGAATAAAATTCGCAGCAACATGGATGGACCTGGGGACTGTCATACTAAGTGAAGTAAGCCAGAAAGGAAAAGAAAAATACCATATGCTATCACTCATATATGGAATAAAAATAAAAAGCACAAATGAACTCATTCACAAAATAGAAACAGGCTCACAGACAGAGAAAACAAACTCATGGTTACCGGGGGGAAAAAGGGTGGGAAGGGATAAATTGGGAGTTCAAGATTTGCAGATACTAACTACTATATACAAAATAGATAAACAACAAGTTTCAACTGTGCAGCACAGGGAACTATATTCAATACCTTGCAGTAACCTATGATGAAAAAGAACACGAAAAGGAATACATGTGTGTATGTGTATGACTGAAACATCATACTGTACACCAGCAATTGACGCAACACTGTAAACTGAATGTACTTCAATTAAAAAAACAAAACCCACCAACAACAGAAAGTGAAGGGCCGTAAATTCATCAGGAAGTGACAAGACAAAGGAAAGGCAGCTTGGACTTCTGGGGTAAAAGTAACCGCTGGGGAACTGTGAGTGGGGGAGGCTAAGGGCACAGGAGCGCGGACCCGCCTCAGTGCGGACGGTCTCCAGTGCTGAAGGGGTTCCGGAGAGCGGGGGCACCCCTCCCCCGGGGAAGGGCTGTCCTTTCGCGCAGACGGGGGAGGGCAGAGGGCTCCTTTTGCATCTGCTGCTTAACTGCCTTCTGCTCTAAGCAGTCCTTGTGCACAAGGGGCATATGTGGTGCCACGGTCTGGCCGTCTCGCACAAAACAGTGAGGGAGTGATACACTCAGCTTTCAAAACGGTCACCTTCCGGGAGGAGGCCGGGGAGGCTCGGTCCGCGCGGGACCGCGGGGAGCTCTGGGCTGAAGTCCGGTTTCCTGGCGCTGGGCCGGGGGTTGGGGCAGGGACACCATCATTCCCGTGTCTCTTGTTCTTTAACTTGTACGTGTTTTCACAGAAAACACTCTGCTTTGAAAATAACAGGAACTTGTAAGAGGGGAAAAAAGCCAAATTCTGCCCAAAGTAACTTTATTTCTCTTCTCGAACACATCAGAGTGAATATGCCATTTTCTAACCTTGCATCCAGCAAGATTAGAAGGGAAATTAAGACACCCCCCAACCCACACCGCCCAGGGACAGGAGACGGCGGGAGGGACAGTCAGACGCCCACCGACGCCCTCACCTCGGAATCCGGGTGACCAGGAAGAGGGCCTGGGTGTGGCTGCTGCCCCTTTTGCACCGAGCCACGAAGGAAGTTAGAACCTAGACTGGTGCCTCTCCGTGATCCTGAGAGCTCACTTTCCAGCCATCAGTTCTGATTTTTCTCTTAAAAAATCAGACTGCAGGCGATGTAGTCGCTGGGCCAGAGTCCTGGCGTGCAGGGAGGTCTGAAAGGTCTACGGTCCTGTGATGTGTCCTCCGCAACTCTGGGGGATGAGGGGGAAGGGCCCCAACAGTCACACGACCCCCAGGAACAGTTCCAAGGTTCACAATGTCCAAGGTCAGCACGTGGTCAGTGATTCTTGCCAAAGCCACCCGGGAGCCACGTGGTGCGACTTGGTTTCTTGCAGAACGTAAAGTCCTGACCCTCCAGCCTGCATGGCTTTTCTAGAATTGGCAGTGGATTCCAGGGCGGGCCAGTGACCGGCAACATTCACCAGGATGAGAAAGATGGAGACTCCCGGGGGGTCCCTCGCGCCCCCGTGCGGAGCAGCGGGCCCGGAGCGTCTCTTTACTCCCCACCCCCACCATCGTCGGCCCCTCTGACTTTCGTGATCACTCAACATGCTCTATCAAAACCGCTGTTGAAGCTGCCCTCGCATCCGGCCTGGGCGGGACTGAGGGAAGACGTGGGGACTCTCACGTGAACTGCAAAGCAGAAATCATTCCCAGCGATTCTGAGAATGCACGGCGTGAGCGGGCGGCCCGCACCACCGCCTGGCCCCGCCTGTCGCCTGGCCCCGCGCCACCGCCGGTC
This sequence comes from Vicugna pacos, assembly GCF_048564905.1. NCBI lineage: Eukaryota > Metazoa > Chordata > Mammalia > Artiodactyla > Camelidae > Vicugna > Vicugna pacos. The sequence goes on from NC_132998.1 coordinate 64,000,182, forward strand.
TCCGCCGCAGCCTCTCACGAAGCTTCCAGTGAAGGGCTTCAGGAGTTCACCCTTCCACGCACACGGGGAGCACAGACCAAACGAGGCCCGGCGGGAGCGCCCCGCCCCCGAGCGGGAAACAAATCGAAACATCGACAGTCAGGACCCCGCAGGCAGCCTTCCGGCTTAAAGGACAAAACTTGCAATAAATACAGAGAAGTAAGTGTGAAGATGAGAAAAGAACAAACCTGGCCCACGGACACAGCCTCGGGGCTGCACCGAAGTCAGCCCGGAGGGTGGGGCCCTCGCCCCAGGGGTGGGCCCTCGGCGTGAAGCTCACCCACCGCGCAGCTGCCCTCTGCCGTCCACCCTGCGCCTCCAGGGAGCACAGGTTTTCTATATTTAAAGCAGTAAGACACGTGCGAGGGCTTTACAAGCTGCCAGTCCCAGAGCTCCTGCCTTGGTCCTGCTCCCAGCTGGACTGTCTCAGAAACAGCCCTAGGATGAAAGCCAGAACCGAGGGCGTAAAGACACAGCGCCGTCACTGTCAGCGCCCTCCTCGCGCTAAATCGGGCTGCTCTGCAAGTGTGACCTGAAGCAGGACTGTTGCAGGGACAGGGAGGGCCCGGTAACGACGCCTGGCCACGAGCCAGGACGCAGGCAAAGACCACCAACTGCTCTCCAGGCCTGGCTCACGGCTACCAGAACGAGCCGGCGAATCCCACCTGCGGCCCTGCAGACACCGCAACCCCGATGCAAAGCACTCATGTTGCACCGTCCCTAAGATCACAGCAACGGAGCCACTGACGGGCCGTGGTCAAATCTGCACTGGTGGCACGGCTGCAATCGCGAAGCTGGCGCCCCACACCCGCCAGTGCTGCCTGCTGACAATACGTTACAGGAGACGCAACCCTGGGATTCACACAGAACTGAAAATGCCAAACGCGGCCCCAAAACTGGTGACAGAAGGTATTTTTTCTAAAATCAAGATTTAACTATCAAAAATAAATTTCTAAATTTAAAGGTATATCAGCATAATTGGTCTGCAGTAACCTTCTTAAGTAAGCGTCACGCTTCCCAAGCACAGCAGGAAGGCGAGCGTTGCGAGGCGGCGTCTCAGCTGCCTGGTTCCTCGATTCCTCGTGCAAAGAGCCGGACCAGCTGGCAGTGGACCCTGCAGAGACAAAGGGCCGCCCTCACACCCCGCGCGTCCCCCGGCCCTCGGCCCCACAGCCGGCCCAGGGCGGAGGTGGGCCTCGTTCACCACGGACAGTGGGTCTCACCGCGGCCGTCGGGTCCCACCCGGCAGTGACAGGTCAGGGGCGCAGAGTGATTCAGCTACGCGCCTGAGAGGCCCATCTTCAAAGGGCAGCTGGTGGCCAAGTGGAAACCCAGAGATCCAGAGACCCAGTTCTAATTCCAGCACCACACTTGCCAGCGAGTGACAAAGCCACAGGCCTCCACTGCCCCGACCTCATCAGCACCGACCACACAGGCCCCGGGGAGGGTCCCACGAAGGGCAGCCCCACGCATGCAGGAGACGCAGGAAACTTTCAGTCATGGAAGACAAGCAGCCCCATGCCGGCCAGAGAGGAGGGCTGGGCTGAGGTCCCCGGGGACCCCCCTGCCTGCCACACCAGCTCCAGGACGTGACGAGTGAGGGGCTTGGAGGTCAGCGTCGGCTCTTGGGTGCCCTGCTGGCAGGGCGACCTTCCCACTTCATTAATGATGTCACAGCCTCCTTGGATCTTTAGCAACAAAAACCCCGTAACTGACTCACTCTTCAAGGCACCGTAGTATTTATCAAGTTAAGATATTTTTCACAAAAGAATGCCTTGCCTAATTTTAAAAAATTCATAAGCCAGTAGGAAAAGTAATTCCATTTCCTTAACTCATAAAATGAGTCTACAGAAGCCGAATCCCTGCATGTACGACTGGTGTGGTGGGGTTTCCTGCCACCTCACAGCCCCTGGTCCCCAGACATGAGCTGGGCAGCCACTGCCACACTGACCACATCCTGGTCACAAGAACAGGGAGCAGGGGGCGTGGGACTCAGGCCCCTGATGGCTTCGTTTGGACGCTAATGGTAAGAAGACAAAGCTGGGACCAGCAGCTGGTCAGCTGAGAAGCCAGAAAGTGGGGACTTATCAACAGGGACACAAGTCATCTTCCACACTGTAACTGGACACGTGGAAGGGGACACCCACCACATCACTCATCCTTCCACGTGGCAGGCGGGTGGGCCTCCAGCTGCCCCTCACCTTCCTCATGTGATGCCCGCTCTGCTGTCATCAGGGAGTGTCCAGCTTGGTCTCCTTCAAGTGGACCAAGATCCTGAAGACATCTGTACCGGGGCAGGATCCTTCTGCAACTTTACCATTCTCCCTAATCTCATCTAATTTTTACACACACACCTCAACCAATAGCCTATTGCAAAAAAACAGCTTCCTTCACTGTATCTGTCCACGGGGAAGAAACTTGCTTTGCACTCGTATGGTTGTGTGATACGTGTAGTCAGACTACAAATTTCCAAGTCCAAGTGCAATGGGCCCAGCAGGCCCAGGACCAGGGCGTGAGCCTGGTGCCAGGCCCTCAGCAGGGCTGCAGCCAGGCTCCAGAACCGCCTCCTGGGGTCCAGTGAACCCAGGACTCGGAAGTGCCCACGAAGGCGGCTTGTCTGCTTAATTAGGAGATGGGAGAAAGAACGCCAGCGCTGGGGTGCAGGGCATGCAAGAGAAAAACAAAGTAGGGGACTTCTGAACCGGCAAAACCCCCAGTATCTTCCTGAGGCCCCCACGCCACGCGGCGCCGGGGACGGCGCGGCGGCGGCCTCCGAGCCCCGCTCACCTGACGTCCACGGCGGGGCTGCGCAGGACCTCGCCGTCGCAGTTCCAGGAGCTGCTGGGCGCGGCGCAGCAGCAGGGCGGCTGGTCGCTGCAGATCTGCCCGAACCGCTTCTTCCCGCGGCCCCGGACGCTGCCGTCCTCGTCCTCCGCCGCCTGGGACACAAACTGGAACCTCTTGACGCGGTAAACTTCAACGAAAGTGAAGTCGAACTACCAAGAGACGGCGAGACGGACCGTGTTCCTGGAGGCCGGGGCCAGGACCGCCTCCGAGCTGCCGTCCCACAGCTGGAGACGAGGAGTCCCCCAGGCCCGCGTCCCAGACTCTTAAAACCCGGCTCACCCGCAGGGACAGTGGCTTCTTAAAGAATTCTGTGGGGGGAGGTGTGCAGCTCAAGTGGGAGAGCACGTGTCTGATCAGCACACACAAGGGCCTCGGTCAATCCCCAGTACCTCCTCCAAAAATAAACAAACAAGGAAACCTAGCTACCTCCTCCCCTAAAAAGACTAAAAATAGAAAAAAAAAAGAGAATTCTGTGCTTCCCGAGCACTGACTCGTACCATTGTTTATCTCCTGAACCACCTCTACTTAAAAAGCCACATAAAAACTCCACCGCGGGGAGGGTGCAGCTCAGCGCAGAGCACGCTTAGCACGCAGAGGTCCTGGGTTCAACCCCCAGGGCCTCCGTTAAAAAACAACAAAAACCATTATCAGACTAGATCTTAAAAGCAATTCAAGTAAATAAGCCCACAAATCTTGCTGAGACCAGAGGCTGACCAGCAGCTGCACTTGTCCGGGCACCGTCAGACCCGGGGCCTCCCCTGGGTCACCACAAGGGTGCCGGGGACTAAGGAAAGGTTTGCTGGAAGGGTCTCCACAGAGCTCCTTTCTGGGAGCCAAGATTTTGTTGTAAGTGACCCGCCAGGGCAACACAAAATTTCACCGCATCACTTTGCTCTGTTAATAGCAGGAGAAAGGACAGGAAGACATGTCAACATTCCCACCTCCTAGTTCCTGCGCTCAAGGACTTCACCTTCTTAAATGAGACTTTATAAGAAGTAGCTACGAAGGAGCGTTTAAAACGGGTGAAATGCAAACAAAAATCTCTCGCCCCGCCCCCTGACCTCACAGTGGCTCCTACGACACAGACGGGGTCACCCAGGCGGAAGCCGCCCGCCAGCCCGGCCCGCGTTGGGGAAACGCAGCCCTCACCTGGTCGCCCTGGTTGGTGTGCCTGACCAGGAACCTCAGGAAGTTGAACCTGGAGCATTTCCGGATGAGGATGAGGTCAGAAGAACCGTCCCCCAGGTGGGCGGACGGGGAGAGGCCCCTCGGGCACCGGGGACAGGCGCAGGACATGTTGGTGGCGTTGATGGCCAGGAACTGCCCGCAGACGACCTTCCACTCCTCCACCTCCTCTGAAGCAGAAAGAATTTCAGACACTGCATGGAACCTGAGCTGGCGGGTGGGGGTCCTGAGCTGACAGGGGCGGGATCACTGCCATGAACGCTCCCCGCAATCAGCCATCAACACAGAGAAAACTGTGTGGCTGCTGGGCCCTGAGGTCGCTCCCGAAAGTCAGAGCTGTTTCTTGGGTCCTCATCTGGGACTTCTGGACAATGATTTAGAGCAGGGCTCACCAAATCTGGCCCACCACCTGGTTTTGTGAGGCCTGTGAGCTGAGAACGATTTGCACATTTTTAAATGGTGGTGGAAAAAAGATCAAAAGAAGAAGAGCATTTTGTGACATATGAAAAATGACACAAAATACAAATTTCAGCGTCCGTAAGGAGTTGCTGGAGCAGCACCGAGCCCACTCCCTTCCAAGCGGCTAGCGAAGCCTGAAGACTTTACTCGAGCCCGGAGCAGAACCACTCGCTGACCCCGTTCCAGAACATTCTAGAGACTGGCACCACAATGGTATTTCAGAGGAACCTGGCAGGATGGGCGTGACCACAATATCCGGCAAAGGCCACCGCATGCCCTGCCTGGAGCTAAAGCGGGAGCAGGTACAGAGCTGTGGGGCGGACGGGGCAGGTGGGGGAACCCAGGCTGGATTGGGGTCCCGGCCAGGCCGCAGGCGGCCCGGGCCTTACCGCCGCTCTCCAAGCCGTACAGCGACCGCTTCTGCTCCTCCTCCAGCTGCTGCCTGCTCTGCCTGCAAACGAAGCACCTGGGGGACGAGAGCCCTGCCTTCAACGCGGACGCACGCCTGAGTGTTCCAGTTCTCTTCACGCGACAGAAAGTTCAAAAAGCTTTCCTTAAAAATACTTTGCTCGCATGTTGGGTTTCTAAAATTAGATCCACTTTAAAAAACTGCAGACATCAGGCCTTCCTCTGACATTTATAAACACTGCAAAGAGCAGAACATCTGTACGTCCATCTAGTCACAGTCCACAATGCCAAGTCCGCAGAGATGTGCGGAGGGGCTCCCACTGGCTGGCCCGCTCCCCTCACTCAGCCCCCAGGGGCTCAGGGTCTGGACTGGCCCCTCCTGACCGCAGGGTGGGCCCCCCAGCTGGTGGGGGCACAGGAGGCCCGTGTAGTCAGTCCCATGGCCGCCCGTAGCAGGACCCCGACCTCTGGACACGCTGAACCAGCACCCCCCCCCAGTCTACACTGCAAGGACTGTGCACCCACTTCACAGCAGGAGCCCGAAGCCGGGTGGGCTCATATCGCATCATCTGACAAAAACACACAAGGGAGGTGCTTACCCTGCCCGGCAGGGCTTCCCGTCCCGCGGAGAGCCCACTGTGTGCTGCGCCGGGAGGAAAGACACCGTCCCTTCGTAGCAGTGATGGGAGAGGAAGGTCTTCAAACCTAAGAACAGAGCGAGATGGAGAAACACATCCACACACGTCACTTCTCAGGGAGGAGGCCTCACCGTCGGCTGCTGCAGGGCAGGGGGCATGGGTGACCCTAGACACCTGGTGACAGGGCGTCAGCAGGAGGCAGGGCCCGCCCGCTTGTCTCAGCTGCTGCCACCACCCCGGGGACTGCAGGCTCCCGGCCACCACGCTGCCTTCCATGCCGGCAAAGGGGACATCTCTGCCACCAGCGACCCCTTGTGGCCTCGATGACGTGGCACCACTGAGACTCCTGGCTTTCCTAAGTTCTTCATCATTCCGTTCCCAAGATTCAGGTTTTAATAAATATGTAGCTTTGCACTTCTTACGTTTTAATTTTAAAACCATGCTAGTTTTATTAAGTGGACATTTTTAATGGATAAAGTTCACCAAGGTACCATTCCTTTCTCTCCCAAAGGGTTTAGATTTTAATGTTCGGAATTATTCAACTTAACACAGGCAGACCTGGCTTTGGGGTGCTTCGCAGAGACAGCATTTTTTCTTAAAACAAGTTGAACGTTTGCGGCAACCCTGCGCCACTCTCCCCACAGCCTTTGCTCACGTTGTTTCTGTGTCATATTTTGGTAATTCTTGTAATACTTCAGACTTTTTCATTACTATCATATTTGTTGCAGTGATCTGTGATCAGTGACCTTTGATGTTACTACGGTTACTGTTTTGGGGCGTGACTAACCGTGCTTGTGTAAGACGGTAAACTTAATTGATAGACATCCCGTGCTCTGACTCCCCCGACTGCCGCTCCCCAGTCCCGCCCTCTCCTCGGGCCTCCCTAGTCCCTGAGACACAACAATATTGAAAGTAGGCCAATTAACAACCCCCAATGGCTCCTAAGCATTCAAGTGAGAGTCCCGCGTCTCTCATTTTAAATCAAAATCTAGAAATGACTAAGCTTCGTGAGGCAGGCAGGCCGGAAGACAGAAGAGGCTGAAAGCCGGGCCTCCTGTGCCAGAGTCATCCAGGCTGTGGACGCAAAGGAAAAGCTCCTGAGGGAAACTGAACGTGCTGCCCCAGCGAACACACGATGAGAAACGATAAGAGAGCGGAACAGCCTAATCGCTGACACGGAGAAAGTCTGAGTGGTCTGGACAGGAGATCAAAGCAGCCCAACATCCCCCTAAGCCAAAGCCGAACCCGGGTGAGGCCCGAACTCCCTACAACTGTGTACAGGCTGAGAGGTGAGGCCACTGCGGAGGGAAAATGTGAAGCCGGCAGAGGTGGGATCACGAGGGTTCGGGGAAGAAGTCTCACAACTCAGCGCAGGAGCAGCAGGTTCTCCACAGGATGCAGCGCAGACCCCTCGTGAAGGCGGCCGCGCTCAGCTTCGCATTTTCAACGCAGACAAAACGGCCTCGTATTGGAAGATGCCGCCGAGGACTTTGATAGCTGTAGAGAAGTCAGCACCTGGCTTCGAAGCTTCGAGGGACAGGCCGGCTCTCTCGTGAGGGGCTCACGCAGCTGGCGGCTTTCAGCTGAAGCCAGTGCTCGTCGCCCATTCCGCAATCCCTAGGCCCTTACGGTTCACGCCAGACCCACTCTGCCTGCGCTCTAGAAAAGCACCGTCAAAGCCCGCTTGTAACTACTTGTTAGCAACACGGTTTACTGAGTATCTGAAGCCCACTGTTGAGACCTACTGCTCAGTAAAAAAGATTCCTGTCAGATACGGCTGCTCGCTGGCAGCGCCTGGTCACCCAGGAGCTGATGGGCACGGCCAGTGAGATCCGTGTTCTCACGCCTGCAACACGACAGCCGTTCCACGGTGATGTCAACTTTCGAGTCTTATTCTTTCAGAAATACCTTTCGTGAGGCGGTGGCTGCCACGGACAGTGGCTTCTTTGATGGATCTGAGCAACGTCCACTGAGAACTTTCTGGAAAGGGCTCACCATTCCAGATGCGGCTAAAAACACTCGTGATTCACGGAAAAGGTAAAAATACCAACATTCACAGGAAGTTTGGAAGAAGTTGGTCCCCACCCGCACGGACGACTCTGAGGGGCTTAAGACGTCGGTGGAGGAAGTGACTGCAGACGTGGCGGAAACGGCAGGAGAGCAGAACTAGACGTGGAGCCGGAGACGAGACTGAGCCGCCGCAGCCTCGGGAGGAGACGCGAACGGAGGAGGAGCTGCTGCTGACGGGTAAGGAAAGAGGGTGGCTTCTAGAGGTGGATTCTATCCCTGGTGAAGACGCCGGGAAGACTGTTGAAATGACCGAGAACCGTGCGTAAACTTAGCAGAGGAAGCAGCAGCCGGGTCCGAGAGGACTGACTCCAAATTTGAAAGAAGTTCCACTGAGGGTAACGTGCTGTCAAACAGCACTGCCTGCAACGGAGAAACTGCTCACGGAAGCTACTCGAGGTGGCAAACTTCACTGCTGTCTTATTTTAAGACGTTGCCACCGCCTCGCCAGCCTTCAGAACCTGCACCCTGACCGGCCAGCGGCCTCCCCAGCGGGGCCAGACCCGCCAGCAGCGAAGATGGCCGCTTCCTGAAGGCTCAGGTGGTGGCCAGCATTTTTAAACCAAGCTGGGCACCGTTTTTACACATAATGCTATGCACGCTTACTACACGACAGCATAGTGTGAATGTTGCTTTATTTTGCTAATTGCTTTCTTGAGGAGCTCTGGAACGGAACCCGAAGTATCTCCCCAGTGTGTCTAATAAATTTACCCAAGAGTAAACCACAGAGGGCAGCGACCAGGTAAATGACACTCATTAAACACAGCTAAGGAGTTCACCTGAGCAACAAGTGTCAAACTTTGAACCCTACACCCTTTCAAACTTCTTTTTTGCACTTAAGTGCTGAAAGAGTGACGCTGGACGTGACCTGAAACGTGCAGCCTGTCGCTTTTGTGTACCATCTGGATCGACTTCCATTTCTTCTTCGCTGCAGGTCTGGTCACACATGAGAGCTGCCTGTGACCGAGGGTGGTGGTGGTCAGGGCGGCCGGCCCTGCCCCGTCGGCACCCAGGGACCCGTCGGCCCCACACGGCTTTGGTTCCTGTCCGTGAGCGGGGCCCAATCGCGAGCAGAGAGAGCACGGAAGCCCCCGGCCCGCACTTCTGAGTTACCTGAGAAGTCGTATCTGACGAGCCCCATCCAGCGCTTCCTCTCGCTGTCCCTGATGATGTCCCCGTAGAAGCCGTACCCCAGCAAGGACACCGAGTACCGCAGCAGCGCGCCGTCGTGGTGCACGGAGGAGACGTCCATGGCCAGCGAGTCCCCTGCGGGAGAGAGGCCTCGGGCTGGAAACCGCACCCCTCCACCCTCCTGCCGGCACGGAGGCAGTTACTTTAAACTGAAGTGTGAACTACGCAGAGGGCAGTCCCGGCAACTGTCTGTTCTCCTGGGGCGCCGGGGCTCCTGCTCGACTGAAATTCCCAGGACAGGCTTGGAAGAGCTGTTCTGTTGAGGCCGGAAAAACAACGTGTCTGTGACGTTTGCTAAACGCCACTAACTGCAAAGAAGGTGGACTTGACGATGAAGAAGAGGCACGTGGCATCTGACATGCAGCCTTGCCGGGAGTGTAGGTGACAGGTGAGCAGCACCGCCATCAGGGACGAGGGACGGGAGGGGAGCCACACGTCTGTCCCACAGGCACCTGGACAGCTCTGAGCAGTGTGGCCCGCAGCGTAATAGAGGGGCAGCGAGGGAGGGGTCTGGCTAGGAAGGCCCGAGTGGGGAGGAGGGCAGAGTGCAGGGGTCCTCCCCAGCACAGGGGACATCTGGCCAGTGCACGGGGACGCCGAGGACAGCTGGCCTGGGTGGGGGGTGCTGGCACCCCCGGACCCAGGGATGGGGCTCCGGAGGGCTCTGAGCAGCGCCTGTATTTCTGGAGGACCCACTGCTGGCTGTGGGAGGACGGGATGAGATGGGAGGCAGCAGCGAAGTGCTCAGAGTCCTGCTGGAGACGGCCGCCCGCGTGTCCCCGGGCTGAGCGAGCCGGCGGCGGGGCTGAGAGGCGCGTACCCACGATGATGTGCAGGGCGGACGTTTCCGCGTCGTTCGTGCCGACGGTGGAGTAGCACACACAGTCCGTCGACCCTACAGAGGGGGAGAGGGTCCTGAGCACTGCTGAGTCGCTAAGGCGGTAGCCTGTTTCCAGTTCAGTGAGGAGGGGGGGCTCTGCTGTCTCGTCCACGGCCCGGAGTGAGAAGGAACAAATACAGTTTGCTACAGAAGTAACCGCCGAGACCGACCCCGCGGAGACGGCAGCTGGCTCCGCGCACAGCTTCGGGAGACGGGGCCCACGCTCGGGGAGTGGAGCTGCGGGCACACAGCTCGGCGCTCCGCACGGCGGCCCCACTCCCGGCCGCGACACGGGGCCCAGACCACAAGACCGAAGGGACTCCGCACAGAGACGCGGCCGGGTGGGGAAGCGCACACAGCAAGGACACCCGTGGGGAGCCTGCTGTGTGCTGGTGGGAGCCACTGCTGGGCACTGGGGCGCGGCGGCCGCCAGCCGCCAGTCGTGAGGGGCCGGCAGGGCCCTCCCTGAACCCCATGGGCTGGGCCCGGGGCTCAGCCTCCTCCTGCCCGCACCCTCATCTGTAATGCAGGGGTGACCCCAGAGCGCCCAGCTGGTGCTGGGACCCCCAGACGGGCTGGGCCTCCCTAGGCCTGTCCTGTTCTAACTGGGTCGGCGCCAGGTCCCCACCTGAGGGGCAGACTCTCCCAGGCGCTTATTCACAGCAGACCCCTGCGTCCCGCCCGGCCCAGACATTCCGACTCCGGAGGCCTGGGACGGGGCCAAGCAACGGAACTGCAGCACGCCTGCCGAACAGCTGAACACCTCAGTCTAGGTGTCCCACGAATAAACTGTATGACAGCGCCCAGAACTGCACAGCAAGCGTCCAGCGCACGAGCAGCGCGGCCCGAGATCCCCCAGGAAACCCCACGGCATCAACAGGTGAGGCTGCGCGGCCGCAGGCCCCACAACCTTCCACAAGTCCCTCGTCCTAGTGACGTCCGAAAGCGTCTGGTTCTAAACAGACTGATGCACGTCTGGGCAAGTGAGGGGTGGAGAGGGCCCCGGGTCCCCAGAGGTGGCAGAGGGGAGAGAGTTGGGCCGCGAGTCCGAGGCCCCCGGCCCTGCCGTCTGCCAGCTCGGGCCCTGCAGCGGGCTTTGCTCTGAGCTGGTTTTCATCAGAGCCGAGGGCACGGCACCCCCGCGGCAGGCAGGGGCTCAGACGAAGCACGTGGGCCCGAGGCAGGAGACACAAAGCATGGTGTCTTCCCAGAGACTTGCTAACACTACTGAGTTGACACCCAGTGGCCAGAGAGGTGAATTTATAAAACATCAGAATCGACTCTGAGCATCTGAAGTGGTGCCTTCAGGACGTGGGTTCAGCCCATTTCGGTCTCCAGTCACGCTCTGTCCAGAGGCACCACAGTCACCCCGAGGCCATCTAACACCGTCTATACCCCACAATCCTAACCTGCCGCCGACTGCTCCTCCTGGTGCCAGGGACCCCCTTCCACCCACTGGCTTCAGGGCCCCCGAGCCACACCTCCGGGGTCTCCACTGGGACTCTCGGCCCCCACACTGATTCCTCACCTTGACCCCACGGGCTGTCAAGGCCAAGGTCACTGGGCCGCCCTTGAGGCCCCTCCCCCTCACACCCCCATCAGATTCGCCAGAAAGTCCTGTTGACGCTGCCTCTGAAACCATGCCTGAGCCACAGCCAGCCACACGCCCAGCGTCCACACCACAGCATGCCCCCAAGACTTGGGCAGCACCCCCACCCCCAGCTGCTCTAGAGCAGACAGCAGGGGTGGCCTTCCAGGGCAGTCAGACGTCCCCTCTGCCGACCAGCCTCTGAGACCTCCCCCCGCTGTGGCTCGTCCGTGACCCTCGAGACTCCAGCCTGACCCAGGGCTTCCCTCCCGCCCCTCCGGCCCCCACCCTGAGCTCACAGCTGGCGCGATGGCTGCCCTCTGCCCCAGCTGACCCTAGGCCCGGCCTCACTCTGCCTGGGCCCTCACCCATTACCTCTCAGAGGGGCCCTGGACTCCGTATTGGAAGAGGACCCTCCCGGCCCCTCACCCAAACCCACCTCCAGTGGCGTCTTTCCAGCAGCACGGCCACTATCGGAGATCCCTTCATGCCATGCGGGTCTGTGTGTCTGCTGAGCCTCAGGGCCCAGAACACACAAAGAACGAGTCCGTCCACCCCAGGGCACGGAGAAGAGGGCGTCTGCCCGCGAGCACCCCCAGCGTGGGGTCTGCGTGAGCTCTCGCGGTCTTTAACCACTTTAACAGCTTAGGGTTTTAGGTATCAGTGCTACGTGGGCAAATGGTAATAAGAGGCATAAAGGAAACACAGATTAGAACGTAGAAAAACTTCACGTAGCCCAGAAGCCCCACGTACAAGCTTCACAAACGGCAAAACCCTGACTCAGAGGAAAAGCTGGGAAGCACGACCCGCTTAGGGGACCATCCTCAGCCACACAGACGACACCCGGTCGGCCAAGTGGAGACAGACTTCCCGACGGGGGAGCAGCGCAGCCTCTGAGCCCCACTGCCCACGCCCTTGTGGGCAAACCTGCAGCCTCGCCCCAGCGCCCCGGAGCTTCACCCAGATGACGGGGCAGAAGCACCATTCACAGCTGTCAGGACTCGGATGTTTGCCCGAGCGGCACCCACCAGGGTTCCTGCAGCTGCGGCCCTGACCTGGGGACACGGAAGGCGCCCCCTCCTGCTGAGTTGTTTGCAAAGCCCCAGCCTCACCCTCTACCTGGCTTAACACTGTGATTCTTCAAAGAACTAGGTGCTGCCCGGAGACACACGAAACACGCCGAGCCAGCCGCCCCCTCGGACACGGCCAGCCCCCCGCCTCACTTACACCCTAGGCCCTCCTGCCCCAACCCCAGCTCCAGGTACAGTCAGTCCCAGGACGCCACCTGCTCCCCGGGCCCCCTTCTCCTCTGTGACAATTTACTGCCCCCACCACCACAAACGGCTGGTTCCTGGAGAGCAGGGACCGAGCCCCAGGGGCTGGCCTGAGCGGCTGGTGGGGCGCAGGCGTTCAGGGAGGACTGGCTCCTTCCCACAGGCAGCAGGGGTCCTCTAACTGGTCCGGAACCGGCCCTCAATGGAGTCTGCGACAGGTGTGCGGTGAGACACGTACACTTGAAAGGGATGACCCTGAAGGGCTAGCGGAGAATAGCCCCCCGAGCCCGCCCCTCCTCGGGCCGCCCAGCAAGCGCCCGCCTGCGCCTCCGCACCTGCGGGGATGATGCCGATCCTCAGCGGGCTGGGCGCCAGCGCCGCGCGGGGCTGGTTCTGGTCCACGCCGGCGTCCCGCTGCGTCCTGCCCACCAGGCCGTGCAGGACCTCGCTGAACATGCCGTCGCCGCCCACACAGACGATGCTGCGGAGGAACACTGGGTCAGGCCTGGCGCCACGCCGCGCCCTCGGAGGCCCCTCGGCCGGCACGGCCCCCCTCCCGCCTCCGCTCGCACCCCCTCCCTCGTCAGAGCTCTTCAGACCCTCCGTGTCTGTGCCCAAGCCCTGCAGGGAGAACCTAACGATTCTGCGTGGTCCAGGATCCCTGCTTTAAGGAAATACTGGGACAACGGGCGAACCTGAGTAAGCACCCAGGTTGGTAACAGCAGGTGCCGGTGTTCACCTCCCGGGTTTGATCGCTGCGTTAAGTCCCGTAGGAGAATAGCCTCACTTTTTTAGGAAATGCACACTGAAACACTCAGGGGCAAAGGCGATCATGTCTGTCACGTATTTTCAAGTGATGGGGGCAAAACTCCATAGGTAGGTAGTAAGAATGAAAAGGAAAACACGTGACTCTGAACTTGTCGGCCTTTCCTGAGTTTCAAGCAGAAGCACGTTTGCTTTCACAGCACGGGGGAAAAATGTAAGCAAAGGGAGTGAAGGAAACAAGGACAGATGAGTAAAGCTTGATCCGCATTTACCGTTTATCAGCCAAGATGGAAGGACACGCACTCACCCGTCATACTTGTCTATACTGAGCTCATACAAGCTCTCCTTGGCGTGGTTGGCACGTTCGGTAACTACGGAGGGAAAAACAACACTGCGTTGTGCAGTTTACGTTCAAAGCTGTAAATCCCACGTGAAATAAGAGGCGAATAAACCACGCTTCTAAAGCGAGGTCCTATAAAATCTTCAGGAGGGTTTCCTGCAAGAACCGCCTTCTCTGGTCTTACCCAGATCCTTTCCACGGAAAGGCTCCCTCACCCAGGGGGCCACGACCCTCAGAACATTCTACTGGTAGACGTCACGTTCCTGGCATTTAACTGCCCAAAAGTGACTTTCTGGAGATAGATTACATCTTTTATCTTACAGTTTTCCCTTCTTATCCAAGTCACTTTGAGAGTTTCAGACTATACCAAAACGCAGGAACAGGAGAACGCCAGCGCATGGCCTCAGTGCTCCATGACAAACCCCCGAACTTCCCCCGCACACAGTTCTGCGTCCCTGTGCCCCCAGCGTTTTATCGTGTCACCGTCTCCGTTTCATCATCACGGGTTCCTGTAAAGGCCATTTTAAAGAGCTGCTGCTGTTCCTCCAGATTCACTGCGGGGGTATCGTTATGCTTCCCGTCTGGAGGGGCGAGTGGTCTCCAGCGATTTGCTTTCACACAGTGTGACCGTGCACACCTGTGCGCACTGCTCTCTGCACGCAGCTGACTGCTTTTCTAGGGAAGTTTAGAAAGCTCTTAAGCCTGGGCAAAGCCCTCTCCGCTCTGAGGCTCTTGACCCGCACGGCCAAGCGGCTCTTCAGTGAATTGACATGAAACCCTCAAAGCTCTGGGGGGGGGAGGCCCTCTCCCAGCTGCCTCCCGGCACCAAGAACCTGCTCTGAGACTCGGCGCCGCCGCGGCACCGCGCCGTGTTCCTAAAGACGTTACTCCTGAGCCCTACTCATCGCTGGTAACTCCTGCAAGAACTCCCTGCCCGGGACCTGTGTCCTCTGTCCTCCTGTGTTTCTCCAGCGCTTTGTACACTGAGTCTTGGCTAGAGAAGTCTGCACTCTTTATCTTGTGTTCTTCTCATTCTGGTGTGCAAAAAAAATGCTGTTTTAAAATGATCTTATCCGTCAGGCTCTTCCCTGGCGCCCCTCTCCGAGGGGCTCAGGCAGGAGCGCGCGCCCAGCTCACCGATGATGTCGGTGGAGACGGAGGCCAGCGTGAACAGCGGCGCCACCTTCCGGTCGTAGATGCGCTTGCCTTGCCCCTTCCCGCCGAACGGGTTGATGAACACCAGCAAGTGCTTCGGTCTCGAGGCTGCAAGACAGCAGGGTACATCACAGTGCACGTGAGGGGCAGTCAACACGATGACCTGAGCGACTGAACAGGGCCCCAGCCCTGGTGCTCCCAGAATTCGGCTCAGTGTCGTGTGGTGAAAGGCATTCTTGAGTTAAAGAACAGCGCACGGAGCTTCCTTATCCGTGAAGAGACAACAGCGGCAGGCAGCACAGGCTGCCGGGCAGGGGCCTGGCCCCCCGGGAGGGGCGGCGAGGGCCCCGGGAACGCAGGATGCCGCCTGGGACAGACTCCGGACGAGGAGCCGGCAAGATGCAACTTCTGGAAGGCAGCAGCCTCATTCTGCTCCATGTCAAGGGACTGGACCGCAGAGAACGAGAGACACAGACGTCCAGCATTAAGAGGGCAAGACAGATGGACAGGCACAGAGAGCGCTCGGCATGGAGACGCAGAGAGACAGAAGGACAGCGGGACAGCAGGCGGCCTCCCCGGCCCCAGTTCGCCTCCCACACCCGGGTCTCCTGAATTAGCCCTGTTCCTCGTAAGCTCCATGTTTCTGTCTGGGTCAGTTCAAGTACATTCTGACACTTAAAAACCAAATCTAACTAACACCTCGATAAGAGTGGCGAAAAGGTACAGACCCAAGAAAACAGACAGCCTAGGTCCACGCGGAGTCCTGCCCACCAGCACTCACCGCGGCACGACTCACAGCAGCCAGAACAGGCCCACCACCCGACGACCGGGTACACGGACGTGGCCGAAGGAGTATTACTCAGCAGCAGAAAGGAACGAGCCACTGATACGCTTACCATGAGAAGAACTGTCAGGGCAGTGGTGCTGACAGAGGGGAGCTGATGCAGAACAGCTCCTCTTACTTGATTTCGCGCATGTGGCAGAACTAACACATGACAACAGTGACAAAAGGAAAAAGGAGAGAGAGAGTCAGACCGGTGCTTGTCTCCGGACCGGCTGGGAAGGCTCATGGGTGATGCCAGGCTCACAGGGGTTGGGTCACACGGGGACACGTGTGCTTCAAAATTCGTTGATTTAAAGCTACGATCTGTCCCTGTCATCCCAACCATGTACACAGGTCAATTCCAAATGGACTGCAGCTCTGAACATGAGAGGTAAAACAGCTTGGAGGCGAACACATCTTCACGGCCTTGGCCTAACTAGGACACAGACCAACCACACAGTTAAAAAACAGACAAACTGAACTGCGTCAAGATTAACACTATCTGTTCATCAGCAGAACGAAGAATGTGTGGAAGCACAAGCCACACAACGGGAGACGTTCAAAACTCCAAGACACGATTCAGATCCACAACATGTGAAGAGTCTCTGTGCGTCATGAAGGCAACCCAAGGGGAGATCGGACAGAAGACTTGGACAGACACCTCACAGGAGGATTTCCAAACGGCTCACGAACACAGCAGCACATTTCTCAACTCAACCAGCCGCTGGGGAAACGCAAATCAAAGCCACACCCGAGACTGCCAGCACCCACCAGAGTCTGGCCCCTGCTGGGGGGCGTGGCCCGGGACTCCCGGCGCGGGGGCAGTGTGGCCGCGTCCACTGAGGCTGAACACGCACCACTGGCCCAGCAACTCCCTCCCCAGGGGCCGCACCACGAGACATGGGCTAGAATGTTCGGAATGGCCACGCCAGGAAGCTGTCCAAATGCCCGTCAACAGTACAACGGCTGAGTAAGTGGCCAGACACTCCGCCCCTGGGACACGATGCAGCCACGAGAGCAAGCCACCGACACCACGTGTGACCGTGTGGACGAGCTTCGTGCAAACCAGAATGAGAGTGTCTGCTGTGTGAGTGACTCACATGTGGAACTGAGTGCGCCCAGGGGTTTAGTCAGGGGACGGTCACCTCTGGGTGACTCCAGGGGGCAGGGGCCACGGGGGGCTGGCAGTATTATCCCTGGATTTGGGGCTCAGTGTGTGAGCTGCACACCCCGGGTCCAAGGACTTTCAGTAACTACGTTACCCCTCAATGAAACATGAAGTAGTCACACAACTGGACTTAAAATGACAGCGTGACTGAAAAAGCAGAATCGCACAGTATTTCCAGACACAGGCAGACTGCAGCAGGAGTACAACCGCACAGGTTTCTCTGTGAATTACACAGAAAAAGTAATGCCGCCATCGGCAGGAGGCAGCGCAGAGGACTCTCTTGGAGCCTGAATGGACGGCATCAGGCCGCGTCTACAGGCTGAGTCTCATGAAAACCACGCGAGGGCAGGGGCGGAGAGCGCTGGTGAGGATGAGCAGGAAGGGTCTAGAGGAAGGGGGAGGAGGTGGCAGGGGAACTGGGGCACCTCCTGTCCAGACCTGGTCAGAAGTCCAGGAAGGCCAGCAGAGGCCGGGCGGCCGCGGCCCGGGACGTGCGCGGACAGCAGGACGCGCTGGGGAGGCAGCGCGCAGTGGGCGCCCGGCCCCTCCGCCCGGGTGCGACCCCAAAGACGGGCTTTTCCCAGCAAGGGAGTCTCACTGAAGCTGCGTGGGAAATGCGTGGGAACGTGGGAAATTAATTTAAAAAGATGTAAAGCCAACCTAAACACACGTGCGTTCCCTCCTCTGGGTGAAGCCGGCACCGAGCTGCCGAGACCGTGTGTTAGGGCTGTCCCCAGACACGAGCCGGCGCTGCAGGCGCAGCCTGAGTGACAGACACCACCTCGTTACGCAGCAGGAACCCGCGGCCCAGACGTCCAGGCACACCCCGGCCCCCTGGTTTAATCCCCACAATCGCCCAGGGGGCAGGTATCCCCGCCCCACCTCCCGGGGAGACACCCAGCCTAGCGGCCCAGGCCTGGGGCGCCTCGCACGTACTCAGTTTCGCCAGCAGCTCCCTGAGGGTCTGCAGCCACAGGTGGAGCAGCTGCTCGTCGGCACAGCAGAAGGTCACCTGCGCCCGCCTCCAGCGGTGCCTCCGGGCCCTCCTCACACGATGCACTGCGCGGAGAGAACACGAGTGGGCTGGGCGCCCTGCGCCACAGCAAGCCCCAGGCCCACCCCCCGAAAACGCCCCAAGGGTCCCTCTTCTTCTGACTGGTTAGTAACTTCCCAAGTACACAGGGAAAGGATCCTACTTCTCAATTCTTTGAAGTCACGTAAAAAAAAAACACCAAGAAAAAAAGATGAGCAAAACACCAAATGAAAGTAGAACTTAAAAAAAAAGACACAAGGAAGTTTCCACAAAGACAAGCCAAGGACCCAACAAGTTTGTTAAGCCAAGGCTTGTTAAACAAGTCACCGCGAAGCCCCCTTTCCCGTCACCTGCACGGGGCCACTGACGAGCAACTAGGCCCCATCACCTGTGAAGGCGTAGGGCTTTTCCATCTTCTGCCATTTCCCGCTGCTGTAGTGCTTCCCGTTAATGTCGGTTTCCTCCACGGTGATGATCTCGGAGATGGGCACAGAGCACGCATCTGCAAAGACACCACACCCTCGTGTCAGGCGCGTCACAGAGTCCACACCAGCACGAGCACGGCGACTCCAAAGCGCCTGGACATTCTGCTTTGAGAATCTCACTAGAAATGCAAGAGGAAGAGGGAAGGTTAGATGCAATTTTAAAACTCAGAGCTAAGAAAGTTTGGGAAACTCAACGTTATCAGAAGACGGGCTATTGTGTCCATAATCACCAAACGCAGGCTGCGACTTTCCCAAGCCAGCTGTGCTGAATTTGGGGAAAGATGCCAGTAAGAGTCTGGCTCAGGTATCAAGTGTTAAAGAGGCACGTAACAGACCTGGGGACAACCAGGACCTGGGACACCTGGGTGTGCACATGAGTCACATCAGGGCAGGGCGGGGGTGGCAGGGGGTCTGGAAAGGCCTGGGTGGGTCCAAACACCAATCAGATACAGGGGAGTCTTGGGTGGACCTAGGGATGACGGCACAGGGCATCCTCTGCTACAGGAAACCAGGAGGAGGCCAGCTCCACCGAGAGCCGCAGGACAGGGACAGTCCTCACAGCAGGACGCCGGCAGTCAGGCCTCCAGGTCAAGCTGGACATAAACGCAGCCGTGGGAAACATGGGATGACAGCTTGGAGCTGAGGCGGGGGCTGGAGAGAACTCCCCGGTGTGAACAGACTACCTTCCTTAGCCCACCGGAGAGCCCAGCGGAGTCGGCGCCTGCTTTTACGCGGGACAGCCTAGCTCGCGGTCAGGCCCCAGGTTGGCTGTGAAACCTGTAATACAGTAAAGTTCTGTATTTTTGTAACAGCAAAACAGAAAAATAAATGCTGCCGTAACACTTGAGGTAACCTTACATCATCTTTAAAGTCGTTGTCTATGGAAACCAACTTATGAGAACCCCCTCCGAGGGCCTAAAAGGCTGAGAGCAGGGCCACCCCACCCGACATGCTGGGGAGGGGCGAGCAGGAGGAGGAGTCGGCCTCAAAGGGTGAGTGGGCGGGGCTGCCAGGGCCCCACCCTCAGGCACGCCTGCCCCGTAGAGCCTCAGACCCAGGTCTGCCCCCCACCCCCCGCTGATTCCCCCTCCCTCAGGCCCCCCACCCAAGCAGCCGGCTGCTGCCCCTTTGTCTGGCCCCTTCTCCCCTGTGGTCAGCGTGGGCGCGGGATAGCCCCGGGGGCTCAGCGGGGCACCTGGACACCCACACGCCAGCTCTGGGACCCTGGACAGAGACCTGAAGGAGGCACGGCCAGTAGCCAGAGGCTGCGGGGAGAGAAGCAGGGGGCCAGGGGAGGGCGATCGGAAACGGGGTGGGGGGCCCAGGGAGGGGACGTGATGACACTGCAGGTGGAAGGCTTGGAGTGGAGGGCAGTCCGACCCTCCTCCATCAGACACCACCGTCCGCTGGGCCTCAACTTCAGACGACACGTGGGGCCGGTCGCGTTGAAAACGTCAAGATCAGGGTGAGAAGGGCTCCAGCAGGAAACGCTGGTAACGGTGGTGGCTCCCTTCCTGCCTCCAGGGGGCTCCCGCCCGCTGACCAGAGGCCATATTCCTGCTCTAGGCCACTTGGAGCTTCCTCATCTCGGTGTTCCACCCTAGTCTGCAAAACCTTCATCTCTAGTTAGGAGGCATCAGGAGTCCAAGAGAGTCACTGAGAAGCTCTGAATGACGCAGACTGTCCCACTAAGAGAGACTACAAATTAGCAATCTCTAGTCCCGCTAATTCAGTTTGACCCGAAGAATCAATCACAGGCCACAGTGGAGGCCCCTGAGGGAGAGGAGGACACCGAAAGCCTCAGCTCCCCAGGCGTTTCCCGGCACCAGGGCTTCTCCCCACCGGCCCCTCCTTGTGGTGCGGCCATCCTGGGTGCCGCAGGATTTGGGCAGTATCCCTGGGCTCCAGCCACGAATGCTGGGGGCGCCCACCCCCACACTGCCAGCGGTTGGCCAGTGTCTCCCGAAGGCAACGTCCCTGATTGAGAACCAGGGCCTCACGAGGTGTGTTTAGCAACCCTTCTTTAAACAGAAAGCAGGGAAGCAAACCACGGCCAGCCCCGGGGACACGGACCAGCTGACGTGGCTGTCCTGCTCCCCCCGAACACTCCCACATCACAGACCCCAGGAGGGTCCCTGGAAAGCGTGTGTATCCCACACCCGTCTTCTCCGCTCCTCGCCCCTCCTGCACCCCGGCCTGGTGAAGGCTGCTCTGTCCACGTGCTCCTGCGCCCACAAGCCAGGCCCCTCCCTGACTCCTCCCTGTCCCCGGGCGGCGGCCCGCTTTCTGCTGGGGTTCACCCCCCACCAAGCACCTTAGACACAAATGTGAACCTGGCTCCGTCCCACCCGGAACTTTCCGTGGCTCCCCTGGCCGCTCAGCGTGCAGGTTAATTCAACAGCCCAGGCCGGGGGTGTGGCCGCCCGCCCACCTTCCTGGCCAAGCCTGTGGGGAAGGGGGCGGCCGCCCCGCCCCAGCACGCACAGCACGCAGGGCCGCTGCTGGGCCTGACTGCATGCCGATCCCAGTGCCTGCACCTGCCCTGACAAACACTGAAACAAAACAACTGTCAGGATAGTCAGCCACCGCGTGTGCCCTCAGCAGAGCTCGAAGATTTTCAACCAAAGTTCAGCAAATCATAGAACAGCCCTGTAGGAACGGCACAGCTCTACCGGCAGCATTTGTAAGGTCTACCACCCCAAAGTACTAAACCAAACGACCTTTCTGGGGCAACTTTTTAACATTCCTGAGATGGAAAAGGGCGTGCAACTGGGGCAACAGCCACCCCAGGACCAGGCCTGGTGACGGTGGCCAACCCCACTAGGAGCCAGTCCTCCCGTGCCCCCCCCGGGGTCCCCACGGCCACCCTGAGTGGGCACTGAGCCAGGGGAAGATGACTGCGCCCCCCCAAACTTCCCTTCATGTTTGGGCAGCGTCACACAAAAGGTGGAGACCCCAGGCCCCCCACACCCCGGCAGAAGCCAGGGCCCGAGCCCGGGGCGGTGGAAGGGCCAGCAGCCGGGCTCTGGGTGCTGATTCAGTGACGCCTCCCAGGCCAGCAGGGCCACCGTGCTGCGTCCACGGAGGGTCTCCAGCTTGAAAGCCGAGCCACCGGGGGGTCACCTAACGAGGTGAGAGGACGATGAACGCACCGAACATCCTGAGTGCCGCTGGTACCAAGTCTGGCTCGTCCCGCCGGACGCGCGGCGAGCCGGGGAGCCGAGGTCTGCTGCGGGGATGGCTTGCTCGCGAGGCAGCCTCGCGAGGGGACGGAGAGCCGCAGGTGCCCCAGGCCACGCAGGGGCGTTGGCGAGGGGAGCGTGGGGACGGGGGCGGGGAGGTGCCTTGTCGTCAGGCACAGGTGTGCCCGGGCTGCAGGCTCTGCACGTGCCCAAACGGGGCCCTGGCGCCACCTGAGGGGGTGGTCTTCGGCCCTGTGATGCCCTGAGGTCACCGCGCAGGCCCAGTGGAGGGTCGCGGGCCTGTGCGGGCTCCGCCAGCTCAGCTGACTCCAAGTGCACTGGCAAACAGCTCGGGCAAGCAGCTCGCTGCTGGGACCGTGCTGGGGGGAGGACGCGCAGGCCTTAGCACGAGCTGAACTGGTGGGGGCAGGTGCAGCGGATCTGACTCAGCACCTGCCATCTCACCGGCTGAACCCCCGCCCGTCTGCTGGCAGGCCCACACCCCCGGGGCTCTGCGTGTGCACGTGCGTGTGGGTGCTGCAGACGTGTGCATGTGTAGCTAGGGAAGGCGGGGGACCCAGGACACACTCGGCCTTCAGCTGGACCCACTGGCCCAGCTCTGACCACCACACCTCCTCACACTCAGGCCTCCTCCCCTGGGCTCACCGTACACCCTCGAGAGCCAGCGGTGACAGACGTCCCACAGAAGCACCAAGAAAACCAACCCACGGCCAAATGGCTTGGACACAACTTCCACGAAAATCCTGTCCCGCCTTCTCAAACTCATCAGATCCCAAGAATTTGTTGCCACACCTGTGATCTATGGACATCACTGAAGTTTTAACCGCAGGCAGCATGGTCCTCGCCGGACACACAGTCCACAAGCACACCCTTGGGGACACTGACTCTGTGCCTCCGGCAGCAACTCTTGCTGGTACCTGGAGGGGATGCTTACAACCTGCGGGACAGGTAGACGAGGCCCTGAGGACGTGCATCCTGTCGGAGGCTGAAGGGTCTTGGACATTTAAGAGAGAACAAACTCCTCCCACCAGCGAACAGCTCGCTCGGTGCCAGGGTCCAGCGGGCAGTGCCCGGCGCACTCCACACACTGGTGCCTGGTCCTCCCACCGGGCACGGGCGCTGGGCCCCCTGCAGACCACGGGGACCCTGAAGGCATCCATCCCAGGTGTCTGTGTTCTCATCCCAATGTGGTTTCAGTTACTTCTGGTCTTGAAAATGCCCGATTTATAACCCCACGGAAGAAAATTGTTTTGCTACCCCCTGCGGATATTGCGAAGTTTGAGAAACAGCCGTTTAGGAAGAGATGCTCATGAAACAAAGAGCCAAAGAGATGCTATTTATCCCTGACGACAAGACTGCCCTTCCTGGGACAGCAGGCGTTGGCTCCCGAGTGATGGGAAGTGTTGGGAAGGAAAACGGTAGACGGACAGAAAGAACCATCTGTGTCGAGCGTCATCACACCCGGCGTGTCTGCGGTGAGGAGGCCGTGGGGCCACAGCCACGTGGTAAAAATGCGTGGCGGGGGAGGGGACAGCGCAGGGGTGGAGCGCGTGCTCAGCCTGCACAAGGTCCCGGGCTCAGTCCCTAGCCCCTCCGTTAAATAAATACAAAAGTAAACCAAATTACCTACCCTCCCCAAAAAAACTTAGAAAAAAGAAAAGAATGCTGTAATAAATGCCGTGTCTGCTGGAGGTGCTTCCCCCTTTCATCCACCCCTAACTGGGTATTAAGCTGCATTCGGTACGATATTACAGTTTAGGACACGTGTGATCAAAGTACAATTTAGGATAATTTTTTTAAGTTTAGAACTGAAATTTTAAGTAGAATCAGCTTTTGCCACGCTGCAGACACTGAGCAAACTCAAAATAAAACCAAATAAAATTAGAAAAATTGATACTCACCTGGTATTTTTATTTTATACTGTTAAACATCTTAAAACCTAATCTCCACATGTGACTCTCATTTTGGTCATTTTTAATCACTGGTAATAAAGTCTACCATTGATCTGACACATCACCAATTCCAAAAGCAGCACAGAAGGAACTTACAAGGTTTTACGGGAATCTGTGACCCACAAATAACTTGCCAGGGTGTGAAGCAAGTTCTAACCACACATGCACACGGGGCCACCTCTGTCCGCCAGTCACGCTGCTCCTGCCTCTGGAAATGGTCTGTCTGCACACCTGGTACCCCGCCCCCAGCCCACACCAGATACACACACACGACATACGCTGCACACACACACATCCCACCAGATACGCACACACACACGGCCACCTGACTCGCGCAGGGTCCCCTGCTTCTCAGCGCACACACCATCACCTGGCTGGGGCCGCCGGGCCCTCCTCCCTCACCCGTGAGTCGGCCTGGCCTGCAGACGCTTTTCTGCCTCCTACTTGGTGGCAGCTCCCGAGGGCGGCTCTGCCTGTTCTGCTCAGAGCTGTGTGTGTCCCCCTCCCAGTCCTGGTCTCCGTGTCCCGCTTCTCCGCACGGTTTCGCTGGCTCCCCCCGGAGGCGGGTTGGTAACGGCAGCAGCGGCGGGCGCCCGTGAGGGCATCCCCGTGCCGAGTGCATAAGCGCCCGTAACCCTCCCAACAACCCGGAAGGCGCGTGTCAGGACCCCTGCTTGACGCATGGGCTTCTAGAAGGCTTTACAGATCCTCATCTGACTGGTGCTCAGGTCACAGAACACGTCCAGGCCAGGGACAGGAAGTGCCACGGCCAGGGCAGGCTTCCGGCAAATCTATCAAGTAATGTTTCCTGTCCTCACGCAGAGGTTGAAGAGAACCTGCCCCACCGTCCCCACCGGCCACATCCACGCCAGCGAGCCCTCCCAGGCTGTTACATGGCATCACGTCCGGGGGCAAAGCCGAGCTGCAACTTCCCAGACCCAACTCTGCAGATGCATGTGGGGCTGAAGGCAAACGTTGCTCCGTGGGGGCTAAGCCTGGCCTGTGTCCCCAGGTGTCCCCTGCGAGTGCCAGCAGACCTTCTGGAACGCCCTGCTGTGCTGGGGTCCCCTCCTTATCACTGTCAACACCCGCTTCACTGTGTTTTTTGTGTTTTGTTCTGTTTTTTTCGGTCACATAGAGCTTTATTTGTCACATGGTAACTACTTTGAAAATTAGGTCCCATCATTAAAATTTAGGGCCACAGTATCTAATGTTCTGTTTTCTTTTTGAGTTATAGTCAGTTTACAATGTTGTGGCAGTTTCTGGTGTACAGCAGTTTTTCAGTCGTACATGAACATGTATATGTTCATTTTCGTATTCTTTTTCACTGTGAGCTACCACAAGATCTTGAATATATTTCCCTGTGCTGTACTCACTTCACTTTGAAAACCAGAGTCAGGTAGAGCATGCTGGCGTCGTGCGACAACCCACACACCCAAGAGTCAAATTATAGTCACTTAGTGACCATGTGGCCACACTGCCCAGAGACTGGAGACACAGTGTCCCCAGGGGGCTCAGCACCAGCGGGGGTGGGGGCAGCGTGGCCCGCATCCAGGCGACAATGCTTTCAGACACGATCCGGGAGGAGGGGCGCTGTCACACGTGCAGGCCCCCGATGGGGGGAGGGGGGCCCACAGGCCTGGCTGGTTGCAGAGACTCCCATGCGCCAGCTACGGCCCTGTCCCCAAGGGTGGCCCTCCATGGCCCGCTGGGACAGTGCACCTACACCCCTCCTGGACAGACGAGCAAATGGGGCCCTGAGGGGTAAGGAGTGGAGTGAGGACAGACCCCAGCAGGTGTGGCTGGTAACTGGCTGGGTGACCCGGGTCCAACCTGCACCCCCCACCCTGCCAGGACCCACCTCCTCATCCATCACCTGGGCGCCTCCACACAAGGCCTCATTCAAGAACTGCAGGGGCTGGTTCTGTGACACCACATCATCACCGACTTCAGAACAGGAGGCCGAGGAGAGGGCAGCAGGGAAGAATGTGGATTTCCAGCGAGAACAAAGCCTCCTGAGGACACACATGTACGTGGGGAGTCCAGCCCCTCTCACGCACTACGTACATCCTCCTGCAGCGTAAATGCCACGGAGAGGACTTCACCCCTGGAAACGAGCCTGAGACCCTGCCACCAGCGCGAACAGACCCCGGCCTCACGGGGCCCACCGCAGACACAGCCTGCGATCACAGGTCTCACCTGTACCAGGTCCTCGCGGGGACCGACAGACGGACACTGTGTGAGCACCCTGTGCGTGCCTACCCACCCCCTGGATGTTTCTAGAGCGTTTTCAGTCTCAGTTTCAGTCAAAGTAGGCAAATCTGGAAGACAGCCACTTCTCAGGCCCCCCTACCAGACCCAGGTAATTCCCACTGACTTTTTTCCTGTAGAAAAAACTGTCTTCTAACTCCACTGAAATGGGAAATTGGTCCTAGAGTTTGACGTTTGAAGGTCGTGTTCTCAAAGCTCCAGCCGGTGGTGGGCGGGGGGCACAGGCTGCAGGAACCACGGGGCGTGGGACCCCGAGGGCCCCCCCGTCCCCCGCCCACCCGAAGGCCCCAGGCCTGATCACGGGACCCAGGCATCTTCACTCAGGGGTGCCCCACAAGTCTGGATCTTTATGTGAAATCTCCCGACTTAGTGTTGGCTACAACTTTAAAAGGAAAAAGAAAACTCACTTGGCAAGTCAGACAAAAAAATAACCGTGGCCAAACGTCGCCCGAGGACCACCCATCGGCAGCCCCCGGGAGGACAAGCGGGGGTTACTGACCACACGGATCCCAGGTGAGACGGTGGCACCCTCATCACAGTCGCCTCACCCGGTCCAGCCCGACACAAGGAGTTTAAAATAAACTCAGACCCCGTCCCTGGACGCGCACCGGTGTGGCTCCCCGAGGTTCTGCGAGCTCTGGGAGGTGGCGAGGCGGCCACACCAGGCCACCTGTCTGTGAGAACAGCGAGTCCTACACACTAACCCGCAGCAGACGCCGCTTCTATGGGAAAAATCATTGTTTCTCTTGAATGTTCTATTTTTATAATGAAATTTCCATTTATTAAGTATTTCTTCTTATTGGTTTGTTTCAACAATGCAATAATTTCAAGCAAAACTCTAAGTGTATCCCAGCTATTCCCAGCCCCAAAGTTCACGATGCTCAGAGGAGGTGCCTGTCAACTGCAATTTATTGCTACTTGACCCAATAAAATGTGACCTTTGACCCCTGTCTGCACACCAGCAGCAGCCACCACGATGTCACCAGGACGCTAGCCTGGGAGGGAACCTGGTGTGCCTGCCCGGCACGCTGCAAGAGCCTGTCTTGTCTGTCTGTCCACCACGGAGGCTCCTGGCAGACGCCTGAGGGTGTGTTCTTGAGGAACCCTCCCGACAGCCCCCCAACTCAGACCACCCTCCTCACCCTCTTCTGACCCAGGGTCAAGCCCGGCTCGCCAGCCCACCTTCTGCCACTCCAGCCGCCCTGACTGCTGACCAGGAGCGAGAGCGGACCCAGAGCAGAAGCAGAGGCTGGAAACCTAGCATTTCTGTGTGCAGGGACCTTCTCTACCAGACGGGAAGATGTGAGAGTTAAAGGATTCTCACCCAGAGGGCGCCTGGGCCAGATCCACCTTAGAACTTGCCAGGGCACGCGACAGTAACGTCTTCCGCTGTGACTCGGCTGCACGGGTGAAGTGTCCTCAGGGGCCATCCTGCCCTTGAGACCCTCCACCCCCTTCGGCTCAAGAAGCTCCAGAGAGTGGGGAGCGCCACCGTGTGTCCTCGCCAGCCCAGGACGGCAAAGCCCGAGGGGAGAAGCCTAGGACTGCCACGAAGGAGCAGGCTCGGGCACTTAGAGGAAGACCCAGAACCGGGGGCAGGCGGGACAGCATCGGGCACCTTTCTTAGAAAAAGCGGACAGTTGAGCTGTTATAAGTCAGGTTTACGTGGGAAGAGAGGTGGGGCGGGGGAGGCTGGGGGGCAAGCCAGGGTCCCACCAGGAACCCCAAGCTCTCAAGAGTCTCTGTGGGCGGAATCAGTGTCCAGCTCAGCTGAGTCTCCTTTTGAACCTTTCTAGATAATTCCAGGCACAAAACCTTTGGAATCCTTCTGCCTTAAAATATTCCAAGATGCACTTTTCTCTTAGAGGCTATTCAGTGATCAGATAGAGCGTGGGTTTACGCTGAACTTTGAAACAAGTGAGTCACAGAGGCTTCCTTATGAGTAACCATGACAAAACCCAGGCCCTGTGCCCATGCTATCCGCCAGACTTCACTCGCTGGCCCAGCGTCACCGTGGGGCCAACACGCTCCAGACAGGGAGGCGGTGCAGGGCCAGAAACCCCTGCCCTCTGGTGACTAACAGTCGGAGGTGGGGAGACATCCGACAAATAAAGTTGACATAAATGTTTAATCAAGCTATCCAGAGTCACAAATGCTACAGAAAAGGCTGTGGAGCAGGTTCACAGGCTGGGGGTTGGAGGGGCCCAGCAAGCTCAGCGAGGAGCCGTGCAAAGGCCCTGGGGCACAGCATCCATGTGGAGCAGGACAGGAGGAGGCTGCGGGACTACAGCAGAGTGAGTGGGGAAGTATCACAGAGGTGGTGCGGGGTTTGCAGGGCTTGACGCCCCCGTGGCAGATGACCACGGCAGACCCAGAGGCCACACGAGGTCACGGGTCCCTGTCCCATCTGCCGGTCTCCCATGGATGCTCGGGGGGCCCGGGGACTGCAGCGCAGGCGGCCCTGGCCAGGGAGGAGTGGCTCCATGCGCTCACCACCTCGGACACTAATCTAAGATGCTTCTCGGGGCGTGGGCGCCTTTGCCGAATTGTTGGGTGATGAGTGGACAGAACGAGAGGTCAGGAGTGTGTTTCAGGGGACCTGGACTCCTGGTGGATGTGAGCCTAAAGCTCAGGCCCTCAGACCCTCTTCCATGGAACAGTCTCCATCAGGCCACACGGGATCCCCGGGCATCGGGGCAGACCTGCTGCAGGCCTGGCACCTTCCACCTGGGGCCCCGAGAGGCCACACAGTCCTGGGGGCTGATGGCTGGGGGGCTGGAGACGGGGCCCGGGGAGGGATGCAGCCTGTGTGCTCTGGATGGAGGCCCAGGAATCAGTGCCCTGCACGAGTCACCCTTTGTGGCCTCACAGAGTGCGCACAACGTGGCGCCCCAAGGACGGCTTCTCGAGGCGTGTGACCACGGAAGCAGCGAGATGCCAGGACTGCCGGGGCAGAGGGCTGGGAGGGCGGGGGAGGGCCTGGCTCCTCTCCACCCAGGAACGGCTGCACAAACTCACACCTGCACACGCACACACATTCACACATGCACACACATGTGTTCACTATCACACACACCTGCCCTTTGCACTGGGGTGTGGAGACAGGATGTGGACACTAGCACTGATGTGGACACTAGCACTGCTGACAGTTCACTGGAACCCCCATGTAAAGAGACGTCATTGACACCGTTCCAGAAAGGCCAGAGTGGCTTCCCAACATGCCAGCACAGTCCTGACCACCTCATTTGTCGCCCTTTGTCCCTTCACTCTGGCCACAGCAGGGAGAGCCCAGCAGTCCTGGGGCACCAGAGGGCCGGGCACCTGATCAAGCATGGACGGCTCTAAGGGCCCCAGCCCTGCCACCCTTGGGGCTCCGCTCCATCAGCACCTTTTGGGAAATGCCGTGGCTGCACCTGCACGGGCCCATTTCTCAGCTGGTCCATGGAACGGGGCTCTCCTTGTGTCCCCAGGCCGTGGGCTCAGCAGACAGGCTGCATTCACCCTTGATCTGCGGACCTTGTACCCGGGAACACACAGGACACGGCCCACCTCTGAGTCACACCTGCCACACGCTCCCACCTCCAGCCTAGTGACCAAGAGGACAGAGAACTTCAGGAGCCCGTGTGGTGCCTCACCCCACTGACTGGCTCCTGCTCCTGGAACCCACTCTTCCACCACCCACCTGCTCGGAAAGGCCAGTGGGAGCTACTGAAATAAATTCTAGAACCCACATCCTCGGAGGGGGTGCACCATGGGATCCCGAGTTCCGAGCTCCAGAGCCGCCTGCCCCACCTGCTGGCTGAGACCCCTGTGAGTCCGGGACGGCCACCTCTGAAGCAAGGACTGCACCAGGATCGCTCCGAGGGCTGTGGCGAGGGTTCCGTGGGGCAGCAAACACAGCTGTGGGCACAGGAACGCCAGCCTAACAGACGCAGCCCTCAGACTAGTTCTGAGCGGGCCGGAGCAGGCCCACGACCGCCTCTCTCCCCGACGGGGGACTCAACAGCAGAACAGAGGGACAGAGGAAAGAATCAGTGAACTAGAAGATAGGACAAAAGAAGTTACTCAAACTGAACAGAGGAAGACAGAACCAGCAACAACAACAGATGGAGCCTCAGGGACCTGGGGATCATAGCAGCAGGCCTCACCCTGCGTCCCCGCAGGCCCGGAGTAAAGAAGGAGGGGCTGCAGAAGTGCGCGAAAAAATAATGGCTTGAAAACTCCCCAAATTTGCAAAAGATGTAACCTCAGTTATGACTCATCCAAAGAAGTCCAACCCGAGACATGCCACCGCCTAGACCCTGGAAGCACGAACAAGTGCAAGCGCAAAGGGAAGAATCTTAAAGTCGGCGAGAGAGGAGCAACACTTCACCTCCAGGGGGAGGAAACCCGAATGACAGCGGATTTCTCCTCCAAAAGCCAAACCCAAAAACCAAAAACAAACAAATGGAAACCAGAGGGAAGTGGCACAATGTGTTCCCAGTGCTGAAGGAAAAGACCTGTCAACCTGAATCTTACACCCAGCAAAGCTGTCCTCCAGGGTAAGGAAGAAATCGAGACATTCTTAGCTGAAGGAAAACTTAGCAAACTTGTTGCCAGCAGACCTATCCTAAAAGAAAGGAGATAGAAAGGAAATGAGTCCCCGAACGAAAAAGAAAAAAGGAAGAAAGAACACAGTCATCAAAGATATGGGTAAATACAGTAGAATTTCTTCCTCTTCTGGGTTTTCCAAAGTATGTTCGAGGCTTGAAAATAAAATTATAACACTAATGTGGTTCTAAGTGCACACAGAGGAAATAATTAAGGCAATCTTATTATAAAATGGAGAAAAGTGAAGTGACGTAGAGAGAGGTAAGGTTTCCACGCTTCTCTCAAGCTGGTGGGTGACAGCGCCACCAGCCGGGGCTGGGACACGCACACGTGAACCGACACCCAGGGCAACCGCGGACACGCGCTCAAAGCAATACGGACATCTCACCGCAACGAGAAACCAGCCAAAAAGATTAAGATACACGGACAAGTCAGAATGGAATTCTAAAGAAATGTTTCTAAGTAATTCACAGGAAGGCGAGAAAAAGAAAATAAGAGGAATGAAAATAGAAAACCAAAAGTAAAGTGGCAGAGCTAAGCCCTAGTATATTTACATTAAAAAGACACAAAGTGGCCTAGTTGATTTAAAGAACAGGACTCCGCTCTATGAAGCCTAAAGAAACACTTCAGATCTGATGAGGTAAGCAGGCTGAAGGCGAGAGGCGGGAGGGGCTGCGTCAGTAAGCACGGCAGACGTCAGAACACACAAAATGATCAGAGATGGGGAGGGGGCGTCACACGGTGGGAGAAGGGTCCATCCAAAATGAAGCCGTGGCAATCCTGGACGTGTATGCACCGACCAACAGAGCAGGAAAACACATAAAGCAAAAACTGACAGAACTCCAGGGAGAAACAGAAACGCCCACACTCGTGGTTGGAGACTTCAACACAGCTCTCTCAACAACTGACAGAGCCGCCAGACAGAAGACCAGCAAGGATACAGAAGAACTAACACCACCGTCACCCGACACGAGCCAACCGCTTCCCCAGCACCACCGGCGACAGCCCCGCGTGTTCCTTCCCGGTGCCTGTGGACACGTGCCAGGACAGACCCCATCGCTCCAGGGGCTCCTTTTGCTCTTCGGTTCATTCAAACTTGGGCTGGTGTGGGCGGGTCTGTATGAACCTGGTCAGAAGGGAACGGACTGGACCAATTCCAGTGCCTACGGCCAGTCTGCAAACAGGGCTGCTGTTCCTTGGGGGAGGCTGAAACCGCCCCTGGTCTGATGGGCTTTCTGCCTGCAGACAGTGCATGACTGGGTCAGAACCCAAATAACGTGTGTTCTCCAAATTGCAGGAGCAATTTTTCCAGGTGACCAGATTTGTCTGCTTGCTTCAGTCAAAGTGTTTCCAGTCATCTGGATTAGCTGCTTTCATAATACAATACATTGGTATTCTTTTCTCATGAATAACAATTTAGAGCAGGGTCAGCCAACTCCAGGCCAAATCTAGCCTTCTGGCTACTTCTGTAAATAAATGTTTTTATTGACACACGGCCACGTGCATTCATTCACATGCTGCCTGCAGCTGCCTGCAGTGCTAAAACAGCAGAGTTGAGACGCTGTGGCCCACAAAGACTAAAATATCTGCTATCTGGTTCTTTAAGAAAGTGTTTGCTAGTTCTATTTTAGAGCAACAAATAAAAGCTAACCTTGGGATTATCTCAGAATAATTGCAGTATTTATGACCACGTTCAGCTACTGTTAACTCGTGTAATTGGACAATCACTAAGGGACACGGAGGGCAGGACTGGTGTTTTTCTGACACCTGCTTTTGAAACCACAACACTTGGATTCTGAAAAATCTCTTCCTGAACTAATCACATGCAAATCTGGAAAGAAGTACGTAGACAGGATTGCCATTTATTTCCTGTTCAAATACACTGAGATTTCTCCCTATCAAGATGCGCTGGTAACTGTTTCTACGTAATCTGACTGCTGACAGGACTTCTGCCTTCACAGTGGGGCCGAAATGAGACCCATCAGGTGGGGAGTGAAACCCAGCCCCCTCGGATCTGCGGTGTTCACGCCTGGTGACTGCGCGGCGTTTGTGGGCTTCACACAAATCATTTGGCTTCCTGGCCACTTCCAATGGTTTCAGACCCACATCTCTTTGGAGAAAAGTAAAGGTGCTCAGAGAGCAAGTGACCAGCAGGACCCTGGCCCCCAGTGCTTTCCTGCCATCAGCCGCCAACCCCGCCGACCCCACAAAGGGCCCGCCCGAGCCCAGGCCTGGGCCGGTCTCCTTCCTCACATACGCAGCAATTCAGTGTTTACTCGGCACCTACTGTGTACACAGAACAATAGGAGGAACTCAGGGGGAGCGGGAAAGAGGTGCCATGAGGGGGGGTGAGTCGTCTGACACTGGACTCCTGCCCCTGAGAGAACGCAGGGTAGATAAGACACAGAGTCCAACAAAAAAGAAAGAAAAAAGACAGCAAGTAACACAAAGTACAAAGACATAAGCAGCAGAGAGGGACAAACAGCTCTGCAAACCACCAACAGAGAGATCACCGAAGGGCCAGGAACTAGAGAGCCTGGCCTTGACCGAGGGTGAGGCCCGACCGCAGGGCAGGGGAGGGGGCACACCACCAGAGAGGACCGGGGCGCAGGGGACGGGCTGAGCGGGCTCAGGAAGAGAAGGGGGTGTGGAGTGGCCAGGGTCAGACCGTGGGGAGCCCTGAATGCAAGCCTGGCAGCACGTGAAAGAACCTTCTAGCAGGGCAAGCATCCCCACGGGACGTGGCCAGCTGCCGTCCGCGGAGGTGCGCCCAGCCAGCCGCCGGGGCAGGGCTGGGGCGCTGTGGCTCCATTAGCAGGGCTCTGAGGTGCTTCCCAAACTTCCACCCCGACAAACTGGGGTTCAGCCATCAGAGAAGGACAGTGGGGGTTGCACAGCGAGCCAGGATGGAGACGGGAAGACGAGGGGCAGGTGGTGGCGGCAGTCATCTGAACCAGCATGTGAGGGAGCTGAGACATTGTCACACAGTGGCAGGTGACCCTGGGAACCCGCAGCAGCCGGCGGGGGCACACGGGCCTGGGAGCAAGTCCAGAGCTCCAGCTGGCCGGGTTGGGTCTGAGATGCTGGCGGTCTCCAGTGGCAAACTGGGCGTCGTCGGAAACTTGGAAACAAAGCTCGGGGGAAATCAGGACAGAAGACAGAGCATTAGGAGAAATCCACATGGTGCTAATCACTGAAATCATGAAGTCAGGACACAGTGTGAAGGTGAAGCGTAGCTTACCCTGGACCAATCTCTCATTCAGGAAACAGCACACAAACGGCAGGGACCAACCACAATCCCTAGAAATTGCTGTGTGCAAAAATCCAGACTGTTCGAGAAGATAGCTAAATCAGGTGGGGGGCAGAAAGCCAAAAAACATCAGCGGTATCTTAACAAACCCACACAGAAAACACGTCTGGAGTATGAAAGACAGTTCCTTAGACCCTAGTCTTTGTCCTTAGGACAGATGACCCAACGCAGCAAATCCACCGAACGATTCCCTTAAAATGTGTGAATTTTACTGAGTGCAGATTACACCTCAATGAAGTTGATGTTAATAAAAATCATGTTCCAAGAGAAGGGACAGTACTACGCATATTTACAAAGACACGAGCGCTAAATATTATTCATTGCTGAAGGGTAAGGTGAGGGTGATTTTTTTTTCTGTGTTTTCCAGATTTTATTAGATCAACAGGAGTCTACTTTTGTGAGCAGAAAAAAAGTGTTTTAATATCTGTGTGCCTACGTTTTGCTGTGCATTGCCTAGGGGTGGTGCTGGGGACACTGTAAATACAGGGGGGACTTGCACAAGGAGCTGGCGCCCTACCCCGACCCAAGGTACCAATCACACACACACACACACACACACACACACACACACACACGGCGCCCTACCCCAACTCTAGAGGAACCTGCCTCCAGAGTCTCTCTAAGCACGTTTTCCTGCAGCCCTGGGGGTATAACCCAGATACAGTTTCAGTCTGTTTCAAGTTGAACCACCTCCTCCAGGGTGAGGAGCCTCTGTCGGGTTTCCTGTTTTCAGTCCGCTGACTTCCGACCAGGCTGGTGCCCCAGGGAGCATTCACTGACTCCCAGCTTCCTGGAAAGCAGCCCTCTTGGGGTGCAGAAAACTCCGCCCTCCCCATTCCCAGTCCTACCTTTGCTCTCGAACACCGACTCACCCCTCCGCAGAGGAAAGAGCATGTGCCTGGATGAAAAGCCAGCTCCCTTTTGTACATCACATACCTTCTGAGCAATCAATTCAAAGCTTCAGTTTTCCTGTCTGAAACAGGAGCGATGCTATCGAGAAACCCAGCGGGTCGGACATGGCAGTCACACCCAGTGCACACAGTGGCCCACCAGGTCCGTTCTTGTCTGGCCTTCTTTCAAGGTGTTTTCAATTTGCTTCTGACCCCAACCGTCCCCTGGAGCCTGTTTCTGCACAGCCTCCCTTCCCACCCACCCTCCCCCGCCACCAGGCCACAGTCCCTCCAGGAACGTCTGGACACACCTGGGGCTGTGGCAGGGTGGGCACTGCCACTCTGAAACTCAATTAAATGCCCCAGGGACTGGTTCACGTCTCCCCTACTGATCAGACTGCCCTGGAGCATGGACTCCCCGAACTTGCGCCCAGTCCTTTGGGCCTGCAGAGGTGGGAAGAGAGCCCCAAGCTGCAGCAGCGGGGTTCCCGCACTGCTGACCCGGGGTTTTTGCATCATGGTAGAGAGCACAGAGGGTGCTGAGAGCAGGCTACTCCCTGAGGAAGCCCACCCGTCAGGGAACCCGCGGCCCCGGCCTCTCCAGGGAGGGGAGGACCAATCTCTCGGCATACCAGTTGGGAAGCTCCGCGTGAACCTGCAGGAAAGGGCCTTCACGATTTGTGAGAGTGAAGCAGCCACCATTCCAAGAAAGAGGGTGGGCAGCTGTGAAAGTGAGGAGCCCGCAGAAGTCAGCTGACCCAAAGTGGACCCTGCCACGCTGCACGACCCAGAATCCGGTGACTAGAAACCATAATAGTAGCCAGCCAAGGATGCCGATGCTGAAAGCAGGCCACAAGTGGCCTCCCCCCAGACGCCCCGAAGGGTGGGGTCCATCCCGCGTCCACGTGGCGGCTTAGGCCTGTGGGAGGCCACACCACCCGGTGCTTAAAAGCACAGCCTCCAATCCAAATCCGGTTCAACCACTAACTGGGCCAGTTTCTTAAACTCTGTAGCTCTGTCTCTTCATCTGTAAAAGACAGGAGAGCTGCTCTGCAGGAACCCATCGAGTCTGAATGGGACATGGCACAGAAGCATGGTGGCTGCACCCAACTGCCCCATCAAACGACACTTCCCCGTTCTTAAGCCAAGACATTGACAGGCAAGTTCAAAAGCCCTCGGGGCCAGGCCAGGCCAGGACAAATCCAGAGCTCAGGCCCTGGCATGTGGTGCCAGGAGGCTGGAGGGTGCCATCTGAGGAAGGACATTTTTTCCAAAGGGGACAACAGGAAGCTGGTAGAAGAGTAAAGCCTCAGACACCCAGCCACAGACAAGCTCCCATCTGTGTCTGGTGGTCCCGAGGCCCGAAACCAAGAGTCCAAGACCACCCTTGACCATGGCCCCACCCCCCCAAGCAGTGTCAGAAAGCAGGCCGACTGCGCCCAAAGCATGTACAAGGCATCCCAAACTCAGCACGACCACCAGAGAATCCAGATCTCCACCCCCCCATAAGTAAAACATTCATTCCTGCCCCTCCTGCAACTTCCATCACCACAAACTTGTAATTCACGCACCCCTCCTGCTCATTCAATCCACGCAGACCCAGCCCTGCTCCCCATCACCCCTGCCTGGACGAGGCCAGCACCTCCTATCTGCAGTTCCTTGTCCCTCCTCTGTCCGCTCTCCTCCAAGCCTCCACAGGGGTCCTCTCACCAGGGGACCGCATCTCAGTCCCTGCTACCCAAACAGCCCTGTTCCCCCCCACCTCTTGGCCGCACCACGCGGGCCTCCCAGCATGCACAGATCTCTCCAGGGCTCTTGTCCAACGCTGCCCTGGGACCCCCTTTGCCCCCACCCTGCAGGGCTCATCTGCTCAGACACACACTCCCCTGTGTGCTACTCTGTTTCCTGTCCTACTGGAAAATGCCCCACTGCAGCAGGGACTTCGACACATGAACTGAGCCGAGGCAAGGAGGCCGCTGCACTCTGCCCAACAGGCCTTCAATAAAACTTGCGAAAGACAAATGAATGAAATGGAACATGCCCACACTCGCCAGCCCTGGGCTTCCTCTGCCACAGAGGCCCCTCCTTCTCACTGTCCAAATGGGCCTTCTGTAATCCTCCTCCTCCTCCCCAGGGTCAAATGACATCTCCCTGATAAGCCTCTGTCCATCCCTCTGCCACTGGACAGCTCAGCCCCTTCTCCTTGGGGACAGAGTGTGTCCTTTTTATTTAAACTACACTTCTGCAGATCGGAGGGCCTCTGCAGGTCATGTGTCCAGCCTGTTGCATCAAACTTAACACCCCTCCTTGTCCCGCGGGGAGCACATCCCAGACAGAAGGGCATCAGCCCTTCTTTCACTTTGCAACAGGAGTTCCTGTCTCCCCTCTGGTTCCCCGCTAACAAAAAGCATCTGTCCTCGGGTTAAACTGAAACCAAGTTTGGGAGGGGAGCCACCGGCAGTCCCTCGGGGTCCATCCGTAAGCAACCTCACGATCAGTCCGGACCGTGCCCTTCAGATAACTTGCGGGCCAGTCACAGCCATGCGGCCCCCTCCAGCCCCCTCCAGCCCTCCTCCCGGGCCGCAGACCTCCCCCGCGGTCATGACCCCGCACCTCGCCCTCCCGGGTCGCATCCCCGCCGGGCCGCAGGTGCCCGGGCTCCTGCCCTCCCCGCCGGCACCTCCCGGCTCGCTCTTTGTCATCCCGGTCGCGGGAGCGTAGGCACCCTTGGCGCCCAGGGCTTTTCTCTGCCAGCTGCTGCCGAGACCCCGGCTTCCACCTCCCCGGCCTCCCGTCCCCAGGGCCCCCGCCTGCCGGCCTCCTCGCCCCCACCCCCCCTCCCCGGTCACCCCGGCCGAGCCCGCGGGCCGGCGGCCACACTCACCCGCGCCGGGGTCGCCGGCCCCGGGCCCCGGGCTCCGCCACCAGCGCAGCAGCGCCCGCGCGGGGTCCAGGCTCACGGCGCAGCGCTGCTGCTTCACCCACAGCACCGAGCGCAGCGGCTCCGCCGCCCCCATCGCGCCGCCGGGTCTGCCGGGCGGGGGGGCGCCAGGAGGGCACGCGGACGCCGAGGGGCGCGGGACCGTTAGCGGCCCCTGGAGCCCGGCCGGGTCGCGGCGGCGGCGGCGGCGGTGGCGGCGGCGCGGGGCGGGCGGGGCGGGCGGGGCGCGCGGGCGGGCGGCGCTGCGTCACCCCGTACGCAGAGCGGCCGCGGGGACCGAGGAGGGGCCGCGGGGGACCAGGCGGGGGAGGGGCAGGGGGCTGAAGGAGGAGGGGAGGGGGCGGGGCAGGGGAGGGGGTGCTGGGCCAAGGGGACGAGGGGGGATCCTGGCTTGGGAGGGGGCCGGGCGGGGACGAGGAAGGGCTGCGGTGGGAGGACCGGGCGGGGGACGAGGGGCTGGAGGAGGAGGGGAGGGGGCGGGGCACGGTAAAGGGGAGGGGGCCGGCCGGGGCCGAGGAAGGAACGTGGGGGGGTGGGACAGAAAGGGGCCGAGGAGGAGAGGGGTGGGGGGTACTGAGCAAGAGGACGGGAGGCGGGGGAGGGGAGCGAGGAGGGGGCGAGGGCGGCGGCTGGGCTGGGGTTGGGGCCTCGTCGACCGGGTGAGCTCGCCCGGCTCAGGCCCAGGAGGAGGCGGCTTCCCCTCGCGGCCAGTATAGTGTCTGGGCTGCAGTCGCCGGGGGCGTGGACCCTGGCAGGTCGTCGTGACAGGCGGAGTCCCTCCAGTGGAGCAGAAATGCTGCCTGGGCGGTCGTGTAGACGCGGCGGGAGGCGGTGGGCCCAGGGCGGACCTGGCCTTACGGCGGGCGCGAGGTGACCCCTGCTGATCCCCGCTGGGCCGGCATGGGTGGTGTGATTTTGGGCATCAAGTCGCATCTTGGATCTCCTGTCTTCTGGGCCGTCTGGCCCTATCCTTCTCTTGGAAATAAATAAACCTGGAAGGCCCCGCGGGTACCCACGGCGTAGACCTTATTGGACCCTGCAGGGAACTGGGCACCATCTCTGCTTATCGGCCATCCTCACGACTAGGCGTTGAGGCAGACGCTGCTGCACCCCCACTTCCTAAGGGGACAGTTTTAGGCACTGGGATTTAGCAATAAGGGATGGAGCCAGCATTCAGACACTGGCAGTGTGGTCAGGGGATCCCGCTGTGTCTGCACGTGAGTCTGAGGATAGATCCCCTGAGGAGATGTATCCTGGTCACAGGAGCAGAGGCACTGCTCGGAGGCCTGCCAGGGTCCAGCCAGCTTTCACTGCCCGCTGGAGTAGGTGTCTGTCTGGGTTGGGGGCTGCAGAGAGCAGCGCAGGGTGTCCCACAGCCCCAGGTGGTCATGGTCAGCCCGCTGCAAGGGGAGGATGCTGGATGTTAGTTGCCTCAGAACCACCAGTGGGGAGGGGGCCTGCAGGCTGACAGGCAGGGAAGGCTTTCTGGAGGAGGAGTTCCTCCTCTTAGGGGCCTGGGAGAAAGCTGGACTGGCAGCTGCGTCCTCCCCTCTCCTCCTGAGCAGGCCCAAGGAGAGGGGGCTGCCGTTCTGAGCACTTTGCCGAATGGCATCACCCCAGGGCCCCCAGGTTCTTTTCCTTATGACCCTGCCCAGCTCACCCGACCCCTCTCCACAGGGGGCCTACGCTGACCACGCAGCTAAGTGGAGCACCCACCACAGCAGGGCTCCAGCCCCACTCCCAGAGCACATCCACCCCCTCAGCTCCACGAGCACGTGGACTTGTCTGTCCCCAGAGTCCCAGTACTGAAAACAGTTGGGCGCGTAGTAAGTCCCACAAGTGCATTTGGCCCAGATTATCAAGAAACTGCCGCTCAGAGATGCTGACTAGCTCGCGTGAAGGCTTGGGGCTCAGAAGTGACAGAGGTCCAGCTCTGGGGGCCCCAGCCACCTGCGCCCTCTCACCTCAGCCCACCCTCCCTAGCCTTGCTTCCTCTCCCCTCCTCCTGCACCAGCCTTCCCTGCAGACGGAGGGAGGGCAGGCCCGAGGCCTTGCTGCCTGTGTCTGGCACTGGGGAGCCACACATACAGGTTTTATCCCACCAGTTCCCTGTGATTCACTCCTCCTGGGGAGACCAGCCTCTGTTCAGGCCGGGTACAGGGAGTCAGCAGTAAGGACAGGGTAGAAGGTGGGGTGTGAGTTCTCTAGCCCCACCTCCCTTGAGCAAGCCATACCTGATCTCCAAGCGCAGTCTGGCCAATGGCAGAAAGGCCTGCCCTGCCTCCTCCCTCCCACGGCTGCTGCTTTGAGGCTCAGAAAATGTGGACATGAAACTTCTTTGGAAATCCTGCGCCAGGGTCAGGCAGTGGCTGGTATCACCACTGCGGCTCACGAAGAGGGATGGCAGGAAAGGGCTGATGGGCAGGGACTCAGGAATGCCAGCCACCCTGTGGGGGGCCTCTTCCTGTGGCCTCCCAGGGCTGGGCTCCCGTTCTCCTGGTTATTCACCTAGGATCCTTTACTAACACGCATCAGCTCATACAATCCTGTAGTGGGGGGAGGGCGGGGCAGAGAAGGCTCAGACACCTCCCCCCCTGCCCTCAAGGAGGTCTGTTGGGGAGACCACAGCTTCAGCTACAAAACACTGGGGAGCCCTGAGGAACCCCTGCCTCTCTTTACTCAGTAGACTGGAAGTCCATGGGCCAGGGGCTCATGGTGGCTGTTATGAGCCGAACTGTGACCAGCCCTCCTCAATCACATGTTGAATTCCTAATCTCCAGTAGCTTAGAAGGTGAGTGTGTTTGGAGAGAGTCTTTCTAGAGGTGATTAACATAAAACGAGGCCTTATGGGTAGACGCCAGCCCAGTGTGACGGGAAGCCTGACCAGAGGAGGAAGTTTGGATGCTCAGAGAGACCAGGGCGCCGCGCACAGAGGGTCAGACGAAGGGAGAGGCAGTAGGAGGGCGGCCATCTGCAAGCCCGGGAGAGAGGCCTCAGAGGAAGCGCACGCTTTGGGTACCTTGGTCTTGGACGTACAGCCTCTCTGAACCGGAACTGAGAAGGCAGACCTCTCTTGTTTAAGCCACCTGGCCCGTGGCAGTTTACAGCCCTGGCAAACTGCTACAGTGGCCTTCCACCCCAGGGGGCTGTCATCCTGGTGTTGGCTGGGGAGGGACCTGGCCAATGCAAAGCCCCACGCTTAAACTAGGGTGGAGGGAAGGCACTGAAATCAGAAGTTCAGAGAGGGTTGGGCAGGGGGTCGGGCCCAGTGAGGGCTGGGGGCCCATGGCTCTGAGCACAGCTCTGGGGACGTGGAAGGAAAGAGGCAGCTTTGCCCCGGAGCAGCTGCTGGGCCCCTGCTGTGTGCCAGGTCCCAGTGGGGAGCTGGCTGTGAAGGCAGTCAGAGCAGCCAACGAGAACTTCCAAAGGCAGGGGTGCCTTGACCTTCT
This sequence comes from Vicugna pacos, assembly GCF_048564905.1. Lineage (NCBI taxonomy): Eukaryota > Metazoa > Chordata > Mammalia > Artiodactyla > Camelidae > Vicugna > Vicugna pacos. Next base: position 64,041,133 of record NC_132998.1, read on the forward strand.
GTGTTCAGAATGCACTCTCAGCTCCCTTGCTGGTCTCTCAGGCACCTCACCTCTTCCTTTCCTGTGCTGGGCTCGGGCCAAATGCTCTTCCCACCTGTCTGCCTGGGAAGCCCCCCTCCCCCGCCTTCTTTAAGGCAGGTGGATCCCTGGGCGGTTAACTCCCTGGGGCTTCACCCGCATGGGGCCTCCCTTCAGCCTGCAGCGCTGCAGAACGACAATGCTGGGGCCCCAGCCTGTCACTAACCTCGTGTGTGCACAGCTGGCCCGTTCCTCGCTGGGGCTTAGACGTGCCCCGGCAGCCAGCTAGGCCAGACAGCGAGGGCTCAGCTCAGCAGCCCAGAGCCCCGATCGATGGGCCAGGCCCTGCCGTGACCCCTGCCGGGTCCCGGGTCCAGTCGGCAGGCGTGGGCTGCTGCCTGGTGGCCCGACTGCCCTGCAGCCCGAACTGGCCAGCTTGTCTAGGCCGAACAACTTGCCCAGCCTTGGCCCACACCCCTGGGCTGCACTGGGGCTGCCCAGGTGACGTCCCACGTGGGCGGCCGGGATGCTGAGACACTGTCTAGGCGCCCAGGACTGCCATCCCACACCCATGAGCATCCCGCCCACTGATCATCCGTGCCAGGTGCCCCTGGGCCCCTCCTGCCACAGAGTGCTGGCCGCCAATGGGGACCTGGCACGGGCAGCTCCTTCTAGTGCCATCCCTTCTGTGGCCTCTGACCTACTTTCCCTCTGTCCCCAGAGCCCCTGGCCGTGTTTACTGTGACAGCCACCTGCTTATCTTCCCCAACTTCCTCCCCGAGAAGTCAGCGCCCGACCTGACATGAGAATGCTGCTGGGTTGGGGAGGGAGGACACCTGCACCAGCTGCACACTGGCTGTCCCTGCCCGCCACGCCGCCCTCCGCCCTCCGTCCTGGAGGAGGAGCTGCCACCTGCTGTCCATCAGGGCTGACCGCCTGGAAGAAATGCCCTGGGGAGAGTAAGCCGGTAAGTTACAAAACACCCTCCCCTACGTTGCTTATGTGACGCAGAGAACATCCTCCGGAAATGAGAGTCTTCTGCTCCATTTTAGACCAGGAAAGACTGGAGGCTCACAAAACTAAGCTGGCCTGCTTGAGGTCTACAGAAAGGTAACTAGATGGTGGGAGAGTCTGAGCTGTGGGACCAGGAGAGACACACAGGAGCTGCCGCCTAGGCCCCAGCAGGGACAGCCCCGGGCACTCCAGCGGGGCACACAGGACCCTCCTGCCTGACTGGCTCTGGTGGGTCCTCACTCAGACCTGCCCACCTGGGAAAGCCGCAAGCCTGGGCTGGCGGGGAGGGTGACTCTGGGGTGGTGGCCAGAGAGCGATCTGAGCTGGAAGGGCCAGTCAGGTGGGGCTGGCGGAGAATAAGGCTGCAGGTGGCCAGGAATCAGAGATGCCTGCACACCTGGGTACCATGCAGAGCAGTGCACCCTGGGGGGGTGCTGAAGGCCAGATGGGGTTCAGTCTGGACCCCATGGGCTCCCCAGGCCTACATGGGGGACCTGCCTGGGTTGGGTGCTGACAGGATGCCTGGCATTGTATTTAGCAACAGCTCACTTAATCTTCAAGGTGACACTGCTCTGCAGGTGAGGAGACAGCCCCCGCGAGGTTAGGGCCTGGGCCTCCCAGTGGCAAGGGCTGGAATGGGGAATGACTCGCAGGGCTGTGAGGCTTCGAAGGCTGCCTCACCACCCCTGCCACCCCCAGCCATCCTGTCGGCGACATTCCAGGTTTCCTCTCCCCACGGGGAGCAGTTAGGAGGCCCCGGGGCCCAGCCTGCCTGGGTATAGTTTGCTCAGCAGCGGACCATCCTGAGAAAAAGGCCGGCTCCTGTAGGGTGAATTCTGGGCCTGCTCAGGGTGGAGGGAGCCTTCCCCTCCCTGTCTCTGCAGCTGGAGGAGCGTGTGTAGCTGCTGGGGTCCTTAGAGGCAGGGGACGCCCAAGGCAGGGCAGGGAAGGCTGAGGGGGCATCTGCACGCAGGCCTCCCCTCCCCCAGGCCTAGAGTGGAGTCCACTGCTGCTTGATGCAGCTTGGCCTTGACTCCTTCCAGGGTGGGGGCTACCGCAGTGTCCAGCCTTGGGGGCTTGGGGGGGGAGTACCCCAGAGGCTCCCATAGATGGTGACATCTATGACCCCACGTGCTGCTGAGTGGCCTTTGGCTGTGTGGAGTGGGATGTGGTGGTGGGGAGCCTGGCCTGGTGCCCAGGGCTGCCGGGCACACAGCCGGGGCGATGATAACACAGGAGAGCCGTCAGCTGGGACTTTCAGGCTGATGAGGGGGCTGGGTAGCTCGCTCTGCACGCATGTGTATTTGCCTTTTTATAGTCAAGGTTTAGAAAAAATAGAAGCAGTTGCAAAGGCTTGGGAGACAGGTGATCTGAGTCAGCCATGGTGGGGGAGGGCAGCACTCAAGTTCCATTAACCGGGGACAGGAGGCAGGTGGCTCTGGGGACAGGAGGTCGGGCGCGGGGCGGCGTTTGGAGCCTGTGCACACCAAGGAGGAAGAGAAAGCCTGCTTCAGACGGACCCAGGAAAACACAAACACCACCTGGAGGAAAGACGATCTTAAAGATGAGGAATAAACAAACACAACCTGGGTTCAGTCCAGAAGTTTTGAAACAAACAAGGAAGCGACTGTTGAGTCCAAAAATAAAGCCAAAGCAAAGCAAAGCAAAACAAAACAAAACCCATACACAAAAAACAAAGGAGGAAGAAAAATCAATGGAAACAATATAAATTACAAGCCCATCGTAGACAGTTACTGAGATCAGCTACTGTGGAAGCAAGACACACCAGGGTGAAAAGATTGCTGGGTGGTGCCGGCTGGCCGGAGGGTCGCCAAAGAGAATACAGGTGAGCTGGGAGCTGCACCTTCACACGCACGTTTGTGTAGCAGGCCTGAAGACCAGAGGGGAGAAGGGCACCAGTTGTGAACTTGGGGCGTGGGGCTCAGATCAGGGAACCTGGACCAGCTTGCCCCACCCCCTTTACAGATGGAGAAGCTGAGGCCAGAGAGGGGCAGCGACCTCTGAAGAAGCCCAGGAAGTCGCCATTCCTCTGACCCATGCTCACTGAGCCCTACTGTGTGCCAGGTCCTGACATGTGCAGGGTCAGAGCTGGACAAGGGGCCTGCACGAAGCTCCCTGTGGGCCCGGATAATCGAATCATTGCAGGAACGCATGTTTCATGAGGGCCTGCGGTCAGCACCAGGAGGGACGGCCAGCTTTGGCCCTGAGAGCGCCTAGCAGAGAATCCCCCCTGGTCCACAGGGTCCACAAGGCCTCCTGGGAGAGGGCGTGGAGTTGAGGTCTGGAAGGGGAGCCAGGGGAGCGCTGGAAGGCTGGGAGGGCTGGAGGTGCCCAGAGTCAATGATGAAAGTCCTCACAGAAGAATGCGTTTCACAATTTGCTGCGGTGGCAGCAGTGCCCACCTTGAATTGACAGCCTGCTCTGTGTCAGTCAGACCCCTTCCCAGCAAACCTTGGAGATAAGACCAGTGGGCCCCACTTTACAGCTGAAGGACTGGAGGCTCAGGGACAGCCTGCTGCTGGAGCTGGTATTTGAGCCCCACATTATCTGAGCTAAAACACACAGGCTTTCTGTTTCCAGAGGCAGACCCCCACATCAGCAACAGAGAGTGACTTTAACATTGTTTCTGTTTTAAAAACATCCAAAAACTCCTCAAACAACCAAACAAAAAGATAAACAAGAACCCGTTAAACCCTTTCTGAGATGCCCTAATGTCCCAGGCCCCAGGAGCTGTGTTTAGGTCCCTACATGGGTCCTTTGCTTGCCTGGGTTGCCAGCGTGAAGGTGACAAGGGAGCTGGGCAGACAGGCCAGCTTTAGGGAAATGTACAAGTCTTGCATCTTACCTCCAGAACTCCTTACAGGAAACTGCTGTGGCTTCAGGAGCCAAGATTAACAAGCGCACCTAGAACTGTTGCGGGGGGGGGGGGGGGGATAAACACACCTGGGGAGCGGAGGGCGTCCCGCAGAACTCCTCCAACAAGCTGAGCTCCCAGCTTTCACTTGGTGGCCAGAGGGGTCCTTTTCAAATGGAAATCCAGATTCCTTCCAGATTCCTCCCCTGCATCCTCAGAGCCCTCTGGGCGTAGCCTGGGCCTCCTCTCTGCTCCTGGCTCAGCTTTCTAGGCAACTGGTCTCTTGCTTCTTGAACCTCCAAGCATGATCCCACCTCAGGGTCTTTGCCTGGGACTCTGTCCTAGTAACCGAGCAGGACCCTCTGGTCCTTCCCGGAACAGACTCCCCCCTCCACCTCCACCGTGTCCTCCACCTGCCTCTTGTTTGTAGAAAACTTTAGTCTCCTAGGCTTCCCCACGTTCCAAAGAGGACATTTAATCAGAGAAGTGAGAAGATGCAGGGGGTTGGGTGTAGCTCAGTGGTAGAGCCAGTGCTTAGCATGCACGAGGTCCTGGGTTCAATCACCTCCACTTAAAAAAAGAAAATGCAAAAAGAAAGGAAAATGGTCAAGTAAAAAAAAAAAGTTTAGTCATAAAGCAAAGTCAAGGACCTTTAGCTCCTCCTCAGAGGTTATAGGTCACATTCTGAGCCCTGTCCTTCGAGCTGTTTTGCAGAGGCTGAAACCCCCACCAGGGGGAACTGTGCTGCCCACAAGCCCAGAGACCCCAGACCCGTTGGAACCAGAAGGTTGATGATGTTGACTCCCTATGACCTCACCACCCACCAATCAGAACAGTGTCCACAAGCTGGTCACACACCCCGCACCTCCCCCACAACCCAATCCCGGCCTCCCCGTCTCTAAAATCCTTTCCCCGGAAGCCTTCGGGGAGTCCAGATCTACTGAGCACCAGCGACCTGGGCTCCTTGCTTGGCCCTTGCAACAAACGCTGCGCGTGCCTTCCCCACAACACGGGCTCAGTAGACTGCTATACTGGGTGCGGGCTAGCAGACCCAAATTTGGCTTGGTAGCATCCTGACCCTGGACCCTGGACCCTTGACCCTCAGCTGGTTGCAGGGCTCCCATCTCCCTTCCCTCCGGCCCACTTAAATGTCCAGTGAGAGACTTTCCCGCCTGCCACCTCCTTGATTGAGCTCACCCCTGCCCCTCTTTGTTTTTCCTGAACATCTCTCAACACCTGCTGCGGCCATAGGTGTTTCTCTGTTTGTTCACTTGAGGCCCGTCATCCACACGGGGATGTGGGCTCCACAAGGCAAGGCTGCGTGCTGGACCCCCAGTGATCACATGTATGTGAGATTATGGGCTGGTCTGCCATGGTTACGCAAAGAGTCTTGGGTAGATTAAAACACGAATCTCAAAGGTGTATGGCTGGCAGAGGCTGCTCTGGAAACAAAAGATGTATAAAGGGTGAAGCTGGGGAGACGGACACGCTCCCCTGCCCTGGGGCCCCAGCCGCCTGCTCTGTGGTCTGCAGTCCTGCTGGAAGAACAGCAGCTGGGCGACGTCTCCCGGGCCCGCCCCGCTGTTCGCTGCCCTCTGGCGTCGCACCTCAAGTCCTCCTGCCGACGCGTCAGCCCCCTGCGTGTCTGCCCGTGCCGCCTTTCTGCCGGGCTGTGTCTCAGGCACGCTGCGCAAACCAACACAGAGAACACGGCTACCCAGTGGGCGGTTTATCTGGGGGAGCGATCCTAGGGGCAGGAGCAGGGGCCTGGGGACAGTGGCGCCGGCCAGCCTTTCCCGCGGCCGGGCTCCATCCCGCTGGCCAGCAGCCCTGTCGGTGGGGCCCCGGGGTCAGCCTGCCCCACTTCCATCCTCAGGCTCCCCCCTGGACCCAGGGTGTGCGCGTCCTTGCGCTTGGCTCTGCGCTTGCAAGGGTCCAGCCTTTCTTCTTGTGGACATCACGTGCCTGGTGTGAGAGAAGCCTGGGGCCGAGAGGCAGCACCCAGTGTGGCTGAGCCTGGCAGGAAGGTTGTTAGACCTGCATCTGTGGTGCTGCAGCTGCTGGAGTGAAAGGCAGGCGGTGAGGCTGCGAAGAGGCCTAGGGGACACAGACCAGGAGGCCCGGGAGGCCCAGGGCCTTGTCTTTTTCAATTTTGTGTTCCCAGTGCCAGTACAGAGCCTGGCAAAGTGTAGGTACTCAATAAATGATTGCTGAATGAGTGAATGAAATGTAAGCACAGGAAAGTCAATGGAACAGTTTCGATTTGGAACAAAGTGGAGTTTAAGTCAGGGGTTGCACCTAGAAGCACTGACGGGCAGATGTTAGGGTGTGGTGGGGGCTGGGCCGGCCAGACAGCACTTGCTTATAGGAGACAGCGTCCCTCAGCTCCACGGAGGGAATGGATCCTTGCTGTCAGATTGTTGGGGCTTTCAAGAGAAGCTAGGAGCCCACATTTTGTGAGTGTGTGGGTGTGAAACCTTGTGATTTTAAAAGATTGGCTGCTAATTCCAATCCAAAATATAAAATGTTTGTAAGGACAACAGAGCCTGGCCAGAGGCATCCAGGGACCAGCCCGTCTGTGACACCTAACTTGAAACCTCGGGAGTTAAGCTAGATTTAAAAAGTCATTATTCCATGATAGAGACTGAGGAAGACGGAGCAGCAGTGAGTAGGTGCACACGCCTGCGAGTGTAAACTACTGCAGCCACATCAGTGCACAAGGAAGCCGTGGCCGTCAGTCATCAGCCACTCCCACCGCCCCCACGTGTGAGCAGGACGCTGGCCCTGGGGAGCTCAGGTGCAGATCAAAGGAATGCTTCCAATGAGCCCAGACCTTCGCACCTTCCCATACAAAGAAGAGGGCTAAATTCCTTAACTTGAGAAGTTTGAGAGAGGTTTTCTTTAATTAACAGTAACCTTCTGATGTTCCGACTACCTGGCCTTTGTTGTGAGAACTCCTGTGGATCCTGGCTCCTCCCTGCCTCTGCAGCGCAGCCCCTCAGCGCTCCCTGGGAGGCCGGCTCCCGGGCTCAGGAGTCTGCCAAATAAACCGTAACTCTCAGCTTGAGGGTTGTACTTGTTTTTTCAGTCGACATGCCCGAAACAGCACAGAGACAAAACCACGAAGGAAAACTTTCTAGAGAGGCAAGGAGGATATAATGGGCAGGAAGGTACTATATGGAAATGGTTTTAGACGGGAGCCAGAGCCACACAGCGCTTTGGCGACAGGCACAGAGGCCCAGGCTCAAAGTCCAGGGTGTAAAGGTCACTCCAGAAGTAGGAGCAGGCAGAAAGCACATGGGAGCCATGGCTCCAGGGGGGTGGGGAGGATTGCAGGGGAGAGTCTGGGTTAAGCTAAGTAACCGGGGTCACAGGGGAACAGAGAAAGTCCTGGCCAGGGGTGGCTGGGCCAGGCCACATATGTGAGTCACAGCCAAGGGCCAAGCTTTGCTTTCTCAGTGGTAGCTTCACTGAGATATAGTTCACACGCCATACAATTCACTCCTTCAAAGTATACAGCTCACTGTTTATTAGTATATTTATCATAATTGATTCTAGGACATTTTCATCACCCATGAAGAAATCTCTGTCAACTGGAAAAAATGCACAACCTAAAAGCTGAAAATTATGCTTTACTCAGCGGACTTGCTGAGGACTTAAGGCCGGGAGACAGCCTCTCACAGAGCTCTGTGGGACTGTCCCAAACAGGCAAGGGAGGAGCCAGGAGATACAGGAAGTTTGGCAAAACAAACAAACAAAACCCCAACAAAAAACAAAACAAAGTCAAAAAACCAATCAGGTAGTCAAACATCAAAAGATTACTGCCAGTTAGAGAAAACCAGACATCCCAAGTTAGTGGACTTAGCACTTCTCTACGTACGGGAAGGTGCCGGCATCTGGGCTTAATGGAATCATTCCTTTGATGTGCGTGTTAACTCTCTAGGGCCAGTGTCCTGTTTTCCTCTGTCCTGAATCCGCTCGGGGTGCACAGCCGGGCGGCTGCAGTGGCTGAGGGCTTGATGGCCGCAGCATCCTTTGTGTACTGAGACGGCAAGTGACACTCTTTGTCCACACCTCATACCCCTTAACAGTTAACTTCCTTGCCTTCCCTCCCCTCAGCCTTGCCCGGCTACTAATCTACTTCCTGTCTCTGAATTTGCCTGTCCTGAACATTTCATGTAAGTGGAATCACATAACGTGGCCTTTTGTGGTGGGCTTCTTTCATCTTGCGTAATGTTGTCACGAGTCATCATGTTGTAGCAGGCGCTGGGTCTCCATTCTCTTTTTATGACGGGCTGCTATTCCACTGAATGGACAGACCACACTTTATGTATTCATCAGCTGATGGACCGTTGCTTGTTTCCACTCTTCCACGGCATGAATTGTGGCGCTATGAATGTTTGTGGACAAGTTTTTACGGGAATGTGTTCTCAGTTCTCTAGGATGTGCCCTTAGACGTGGAACTGCTGGGTCATGTGGTAACTCTGTGCTTAACTGAGGAGCCACTGGATTGTTTTCCACAGCGGCTATCCCATCTTGTCCTCGCCAGATGGATTGAGGATTCCCGTTTCTGCACATCCTTGTCAATATCTGTCATCACCTGTCTTTTCGGTTATAGCCGTTCTACTGGGTGTGCAGGATATCTCGTTGTGGGTCAGCCTGGCTTTATCAGTAATGAAGCTGACAATTTGATCTGCTTGACTTTGTGTCTCGTCTCACTTGGTTCAGAACGTGGGCAGGATGTTATTTACCAGACCCCCAAACCCCAACCACTGCCTCTGTGCCCCCTTGGGTACAACAGAACCCTCCCCGGGGTGCCCTGTCCCCAGTGTGGACTTCTGCCTGAGCTCCTGAAAACCTAGGTCCACTCATCTCTTCTTCTTCTCCTCGTAATGAGCTCACCCAGGGCAGATACCCATCCAATTGCCCAGCTGCTGGGCCCAGTGAATAAGCGTCCGGGCGTGCAGGGGCCACAGCTGATTGGTGATGTCTGCCACTGGGCGGGGGGAGCAGCAGCACGTGTGGGGGCTGTGTGGAGTCAGGTTCCCAGAAAGCTCCAGCTCCGGGGTCTGACGCTGGGCTCTGTAGAAAGGCTTTCCCAAGAGCAAGTGATCATGGCAGGACTGAGATCTGAAACCACCACCACACAAGGAATCACGGGCAAGGCGACCATCAAATCCATGCTGGCATCTCTTCAGAAAAGATTTACAAATGGCCGATGAGCAGGTGAAAAGATGTTCAAAACCATCAGTCCTCAGGGAAACGTAAATCAAAGTCACAGCAAAATACCGTGTTGCACCTGCAGGTGCTATAATTAAAAATTGAAAAAATCAAGACTGGGGGGTGTAGCTTAGCGGTACAATGCATGCTTAACATGCACGAGGTCCTGGGTTCAGTTCCTAAGATCTCCATTAAAATAAACAAAAACCCAATTACCTCCCCCACCAAAAAATAATGAAAATAAATAAAAATTAAAAAGTGGAAAATAACAAGTGTCGATGTGGGTGTGGAGAAACCAGAGCCCTGTACATTGCCGGTGAGAATGTAAAATGGGGCAGCCACCGTGGAAGACAGTTTGGCAGTTCCTCAGCAAGTCAGAGTTTCCGTATGACCTGGCAGTTATGTGAAAGCAGTGACTCGAGCAGATACTTGTACGCTCATGTTCACAGCAGCACTAATCACAATAGCTAAAAGGTGCAAATGACCCAAACACACATCCACAGATAAGCGACAAACACAGTGTGGCACATCCACACCACGGAACATCGTTCAGCCGTAAAAAGGAACGAAGCACCGACACAACATGGATGGACTTTGAAAACATGATGCTAAGTGAAAGGAGCCAGGCACCAAGGACGCCCTACTGTGCGAGCCACTGGTACGAAATGTCCAGAAAGGGCAAGTCTGTAGGAACAGAAAGTAGATTAGCAGTTGACAGGGGCTGAGGGGGGGGGAGGTACTGCTGATGGGTACAAGCTTTCCTTCGGGGGTGACTGAAATACTCTGGGACTAGTTGCCCAGCATCGTGAATGTCCTAAATGCCACTGAATTGTACACTTTTCACTAGTTAAAATGGCAAACTTTGTATTATGCGTACTTGATCACAATGCCTCCTACAGCAGCCACCCAGCGGGACAGCAGGGTGTCCCCAGAGTGGCTGTGGCACCAGAGGTGCAGACAGATGAATTCAGGCCAGGGCGGTAAAAGGCAGAAATGACCAGCACAGTGATTGACAGGATGTGGGCGGGATGGAGACCAGAGAATCTGGGTTGACGCCAACCTGTGTCTGGGTGGATGCGTGCCTGTCACGTGGGTGGGAGCACATGTGAGGAGCAGTTTGGACCTGGTGATGTCCGTGGGATGTCGCATGCAGTTGTGCCGTGGGTCTGGGCTGGAGGTCACGTCACGTCCAGACTCCTTGGTGAACAGATGGGAGTGAATCTGCTCAGGGCAAGAGAGAGGGGCCGGGAGCAGGGACCCCACGTCCTTGTGATCGGGGACAATCCTAGGTCATACTTACTGTACTGCCTCAATGCGGCAGGTGCCCTTTTTGCTCTGGGGAGAATCCTTGCTGGGCGACGACTTTCATGGTCGCCCACCACAGCTAAGGGCAGTGTGGCGGAGGAGGAGCCCGTGAACGAAACCAACACGGCCCAGCCGGGGCTGGGGGGAGGCAGGGGTGAGGGGGCCCACAGGGGCAGTGCCAGCCCTGAGCCTTTGCCCTCAGCTGCCCGAGCCTCGGATGCCACACAAGCGCAACCCAGCTGGTGATTACAGAGCAACGTGGCTGAGAGCTCAGGGTTCAAGCCTGTACTCAGCCTGGGAGGAGCTGCAGACCTTGGACCAGGGTTTCTGCACCTTAGCACTAAGGACACCTGGGGAGGACCACTCCCTGGGGCAGAGTTGCCCCGGGCACTGGAGGACGTCCAGCAGTGCCTTCTGCCCACCAGAGGTCAGGAGGCGCCCCTGGGTGGGCTATGACAACCACAAATGTCTAGACATTGCCAAGTGTCACCCCACTGAGAACCACCGCCTTGGACACATCACGTACTGTCAGTGCTTTGGTTTCTTCGTCTGTAAAGCAGATACTAAAGGTGACCTCCTGGGATCCCGTGAGGGTTAGACAATATCACAGACACAGCGCACGTGGCACATTTTAAGGGCTCCCAGTGTCAGTTCCGATGGGAAGAGGAGGTCCGGAGTCTCGGGCCCGGTGCTGGGGACACAGCAGGTGATCACCTGGGGGTTCTGGCCGTGTCTTTTGGAGACTGGCTTTGGGGAAGGAGCCCAAGGCAGCTCTGGGAGAAATGCTCAGAAGCGACCTCTGGGTATTCCTGCTGCCATGACACTTGGGTGGTCCTGGTGGGACCCGCAGCCTGAGCCGAGCGCCCGCCCTGGGTCTGCCGCTGCGCTGCCGCCCGGGCGGGGTGCTCTGAGGCAGTGGGGAGCCGGCTTCTGTGACTGGCGGAAGGGTCCTAGTCTTTCTCCCCGCAGGGCAGCCAATGACCAACTCAGCCGGGGACTCGCTCCACAGAGTGGGCACACCAGCATCGTCCACCCCTCCTGGCCTGCCTGGGATGTCCTGGTCTTGGCACTTGAAGCCCCACGTCCTGGCAAATCTTCCCGTTTCGGGCGGGCGGCCACCCCTGGCTGTCCCGACCCAGCTTCCCCAGCCTTCCCCAAGCTTGCAGCTGGGCAGCAGGGCCCCTGGGCCACCAGCTCTCCAGCTGGTCACACCTCAGGCGGCACCGGTTGGGTGACCTCATTTAGGCCCGGAGCAGAAATAGAACACGCAGCACCAATTAGCAGCTGCTCGTGAGCTGAGGGCGGCAAATCCCCCACAGCCTCCCCCAGGACAGGCGGTGCAGGGTCGTGGAAAATTCCACATGCAATGTTCCTCCACTGGTGGGAGAGGCTGTGAGGATGGGAACACACTCAGCTTTGCCTCCTGCTTGTCTGCAGGCCAAGGGTGAGAGCCTTTGGGGCCAGGGGAGGCGCAGACCCCAGGGATCCTGATTCTGTGGGGTGGAGGTGAGATTCTGCTCTTTCCACACGCTCCCCACGTCATCTGGGCACAGGGTGTCCTCGCACTGCTCAGTGAGATGAGGTGGGGTCCTGCCTCCCTCTGTCCCACCTGGGGTCTGGGATCCAGGCCCTGAACCTGCTCTACACCTGGCCTGGGGGCTACCTGCTCACTGCCCTGCCCTAGAGGCCAGCTGACGCATAGACGGCTGGGCAGGGCCTGGTAGAGGCTGCTGCTGCTGGGAGCTGGTCTCTGCCTCTCTGTCCACTCCGACTCTGGCCTCTTGGACCCACCGCAGCTGGCGTGGGCAGAGACCCCTGGCTACGTGCTGAGGGCCTTCCTCTGGTCCAGACTGCTTGGCTGGCCGGCCAGGTGACCGTGGGCCATTCTCATCACCTTTCCAGCCTCGCCCCGCCCCATCCTCTGTCCTCCCCTCTAGGGGCTGCATCCTGTTAAGAGTGGAGGGGCAGCAGAGACAACACCAGCTGGGGAGTCAGGGGTGCCGGGACTGAGTCTGTCTCAGCCTTAGATTTACTGCTAGTTTTGGGGCCTCGACTTGCCCAACCACAAAGTGGGGGAGCAGAAGTGAGGACTGTAAGGAGCCCCCCGGGGTTCTGACACTCTGAGTCTCCTGGGCACTTCCGGGCCCTCGGCACTCGGCCCAGGGCCTCCCGCACTCTGTGCTCCGACCTCTCGGGAAGCAGCAGGTAGGAAAGGCCTGAGTTCCGGGTGCACAGAGCTTGCTCTGTCTCCTGCTTAAACTCCTGCAGGAAAGAAATTCACCCTTTCCTCACTCTCTTCCTCTTCCAAGAAAGAAGCAGGTGGCAGCTGGCATGACCACGAGGCGCAGCGTGAATTCAGATCCACATTTAAAGGGTGCTGCCACCTCCCCCATGGGGGCAGACAGCCTGCGAGTCAGGGCCAGCGATCCCCCCCCGGCCCCCACCCGCTCAGCGGGGGCAGGAACGCCCCGGGAGCTTGCAGGCCTGGTCGGAGCTGCGGTAGAGAAGTGGGGGGGCTTCAGGGTCACGTAAACTGATTTCTCAGCTGTTCACAGAGGACTCCTGAGTGCTGGAGGTCCCGTCCCGTGGCAGGCCTGCCTTCACCCCCAAACTGATCAAAATCCCTGGTGTGATGCCGGCATCTCATCAAGGCGATTTCCCACGTACTGTCCCCTCTGAGCTTTAGAAGCGCGCGGTGTGGTCATCACCCCCAGTTCACAGGTGGGGAAGGTGAGGCTGGGGGAGGGGCTGGGACGCATCTGGATCACATGAAGCTGGGGCCACCTGACCACCGGCCAGCTCTCTGGCTGCACATGGTGTGGTGCCCATGACTCAGGGGTGCACAGGAGAGAAAGGGAGAGGGGCACTGGGGAGCTCTCGTGGGACGTGGGTCCCGGGCGTCCAGTGCGGCAGGGTGCGGGGGCCTAGGGGGCAGGACTCCAGGCGGCGGGCGCTGCCTCTGTGGGTGGTTAGTGGGAAGGAGCTCAGACAGTCCTACGGCAGGGGAAACACACCCAGTCTCTCTTCCCAATTCCGAACCCATCGGTTCCTCCTCCGTGCCGCCCTGGGTGGCCTGTGAGTGCGATGACTCAGGCCCGTCCCAGCTCCCACAGCCCCGCCGGGCCCTGGGCAGGACGCCTGGCCTGGTGGACGCTGGGTGTGGCCAAGGCGGGCAGCCGTGGAGGAGCGTCTGGGGTCAGCGGCTGACAGGAGTGACCGCGGAAATGAGGAAACAGGGAAGCAGGCAGGGCCCACACTCGGCCAGGCTCGACAGGTGCTCAGTGCCCGACCTTGGCTGGGAGCCCCAGAGTGGCAGTGCTGGGACCCCACGTCCCAGCTGGGCCACAGCTGGGCTTTAACAGCTCCCAGGAGGGACCCATCAGGCAGCCCTTCAGCAGCTCACCTGGGGCTTCAGTCTCCCTACTTCCTTCCTCTGCCCCTGCCCTCCCCCTCCCCTCTCCTTTGATCTGAAGGAGAACCCCGTGAGGTACTTTATGACACTGTTTTACAGATGGGGAACGTGAGGCCACAGGGGGCTGGGGCTTGCTCAGGCATCTTCCCCCTTCCTTCCCTCCCTCCCATGTCCTACCAAGCCACGTCCTGCACAGGGCCTGCCCAAGCAGTGCCCCTTCTCCTGGACTTGACACTGACATTTATAAGCCACGTGGCCCAGCTGCAGAGCAAGAGCTCTCCCTCTGAGCAGATCCCGTGGCCAAGACGGACCCGGCAGCAGGGCTGGGGTGAAGGGCCAGGGAGGGATGAGGGGGTCCCAGGCCCGGTGCAGCCCCTCTGGGACAGGGGTCCTAGTGGGGGGAGCCCCTGAGACCCCCGCAGCCAGAGTGATGGGGCAGGAGTGGGAGCGGGCATGCAGACACAGCCTGCCGCAGGGTCTCACAGATTCTAGCCGAGAGGGGCACAGAGGAGGCACCACAGGTGACTTTGGGGGCCCAGCTGGTGCTGCCAGGCCCACCAGTTGGGAGGGCACCTGGCATCGTGGACTCCTGCCAGAGACCCCTCTCTGCTCGCCTTTGCTGGCCTGGACGTCTGTCCTGCTGGCCACCACTGTCTACACACTGCCTGATGTTCAAGGCTGGGGCTGCCCCTCTGCCAGGGGCGCACAGCAGGCTGCTGGACCTGGGAAGCCCTGGAGGGTTTGGGAAGGGCACCCAGGGCCTGGCTCCCACGAGGCTCCTGGAACTCTGTCCAGGAATCTCACTTCAAACCCGGATGCATTCCTCCTGACCAGGCACCATTCCAAGCAGCCTCCCGTGCTTGATAATTCTGCTGCCTGTGGCTGATTCCTGGCTGTCTGTGGCCCAAATCTTGCTTCACTCTGCGCCACCTAGAGATGGCTGGAAAATGCTGCATCAAGGGAATTAGCCTCCGAGCAGAGCCTTCTTGCTTCCTGGTGTCTGGGAAGGATCTGGAGTCGTGAAGGTTGAGGTGGGCTGGGGGCCATGTGTGAAGGAGGAAGCACAGCTGGGAAGAACTGAGCTGGCTCTGGGAAGGGACTGAGGATTCCTACACAGAGGCTGGCCCTGGGGCTGTCCCCTGGGGCGCCCCTCCTCCACCCCAGGTCCAGCCCTTACCCTGCCCAGCCCTGCCCAAGCCAGTGACTTCCTGTTGTCCCTCTGCCCCCCGGGGACCACTGTAAGCATTTTGGCGCCTTCCTGTGGTGGCTGTCATGTGGTCATCCATCCAATTCACACCCCATTTTGTAGTGGCGATGGGGCCTGGGAGGGGCTGACCCCCTGCTTTGCTCCAGGGATGGGCCCCAACTGGCGTCAGCCAGAGTAAGGCTATGTTCCTTTACAAAGCAGTTGCCTCAGGGACAGCAAGTATCTGAAGTCTAAACTGGCAGTGCGGGGCACCCTCCTGGCTGCTGAGGCTGGTTCAGGGGCGGCCTCACTGGAGTGAAGCTCTGGGAGGCAGAACGCTTACTCCCCTGGCTGTGACTAAGGAAGCCCGTAGTCCTGGTGGTTGCTGGCAGCCATGCTGTGACTATGAGGGAAGCCAGTCTGAAGACCAAGTCTGCCCACAAAGGGGGGCAGAATCCAGACCACTGCTGAGAAACGGACCTGCAGCCCGGATTGGATTGTGTCAAAAGTCTTTCTCACACCTGGACTTTCTAGTTGCCGAACCAATAAATCCCCTTTAGCGTTTAAATCAGCTAGATTATGTTTTCTTCGTCTAGAGACATCTTAACTGACCCGATGACATTCTAGAATTTTCTTCTGTCTGTACATGTTAAACTTTTTCCAACAAGAGTGTAACCTGCCTTGTCCACTTAACAATAAACTGATCAACCCTGTTAAAAAAAACAAAGGTGGAAATCGTCATTTTTAATGGCTGTGCTGTGGCACGCCGGTGGCCGCGCAATTCATTTAACTCATCTCATCTGTAGTGGGACGCTTAGGCTGTTTCCAACTTTCGACTGTTTTCAGTAGTTGACAGAGAGCATGTACCTTCGGCCATCTGCCCACCCACCTCCTCAGGACGAGCCCCCAGGAGGGCGGCCGCAGTGTCCAGGCGTGCGCGTGCGCCCAGGGCTCTGGGCTCATCCGCAGCAGTGGGACGCCGCTGACGCGCTGCCGCCGCCGTGACGCGCTCCTGCACCGTGACCAACGTCACCCTTTTCCATCTTCGCCAGCCCACCAGCAAGTGGTATTTCATTTACTTTTTCATTTATTTTTTAAAATTTTTTTAAATTAAAAAGTCCCATTTTCATTTGACCATCTGCCACTTGTGTTTCCTCTTTGTGCCCTTTGATGTATTTACTCAAACATTTAAAATATATACTTCATCAAAAAAAAATCAGACTGCTTCCTCCTGGGGCCTTTTACGTCCTCATTTATCAGATTTCCACATATTGACACTGGCGTACACTGTATGTCATACATGGCGTATATTCTGTCCAATTACAAAAACACTGACAAACAAGGTGGCGGCATTTTTAGGGGTCAAATCAATCGCTTTGTCAGCATGGCCCCTGCCTCAGGGGCTGGTGCCGGTGCAGGAGATACTGAGGTCCTCCCCGGTGTCCGTGCCAGCCCTCCCTGGTTGGGGAGTGGCCACCGAACTGGGAAGGGTCCACTCCCATGGCAGCTACACGGAGGCACACTCACTGACCACGCCGGTGTGGTATCTCCAGGCCACAGTGACTGGTTCAGGGGAGGCACGTGACGCAAGCGGGCCGGCAGAGGCAGCTGGTGACCTCAGTGGTCACGTGCCTTCTCCGAACACACAGTCCCCTCGGGACCTGGCCAAGTACGCACGCCGAGAAACTCCCTTTAGAGTGTGAGCTGATCTGGACTGGATTTTGTGTTTTCTGCAACTTCCAACATCCCAACTCATGGAGAATTTAGTTGTACTAGGACTGGGATGTCGCTAGGTGCAGACCCTCAACTCTCGAAGCGGCTGAACCAAGTTAGGGGAGGGGGCGGGAGGGAGAGGCCCTGTCTCTCATGGTGGGGAGGTGGGGACCCTTGCTATAGGTCATGAATTATTGTGGTCGGCTGAATAGCGACCCCCCAAGATCTGCACATTGCTCCCTGGAAACTGTGAGCATTACTGTATACGGCAAAAGGGTGCTTGCAGGTGTGATTCGGTTGAGGGCCCTGATGGGGAGATCAGCCTGGGCTCCCCGGGCACGTCCTCGTGAGAGTGCCTGGGAGCCGCCGGTGAGAGAAGACGGCGTGACGACGGAGGCAGAGGTTGGAGGGGCGCGCTCTCAGGATGGAGGACGGGGCCCGAAGGGAGAAAGCAGTCTCCCTTGCAGCCCCCAGAAGAAGGCAGCCCTGCCCACACTTTGCACTTCTCAACGCCGGGGCTGAGAGTAACTTGTGCTGTTTACGGGCACTTAGTCCAGGGCAACGTGCCACAGCAGCACTGGGAAATGTGGGAAAGGAAGCGACTATTACTCCCCCCACTTCACGTGGGGGCGCAGGCCACGGGGGCGGGCCCTCCACGCAGGCGTGGCTGTCTGCGCCAGTGAAGGGCAGGGAGAGGCTGAAGGAGCCGAGTCACCGAGGGGAAGACGCAGTGCACGGGGGCGGGGCGCACGTGCCTCCTCCTTCCTCCTCCCGTCAGTGCTCTTGTTTTCGCTCAGACTCCTGTCTCCTCTACAGACAAGCAGTGCGTGCTTTTCCCACACTGACAGTTGGTTTGGCCAGAAAGTGCAGCTACTGAGTGGAGGGGGAGAAGGCGAGTGGGCTCACACACACAGATCTTTGGCAGCAAGCTCAGGAGCCACGGCTGATGGGGGACCCCCGGAGAGTTTGGGACAGGAGACACTGCCTTAGGATGAGGTCCATGTGCGGCGCAGGGGTGTGGGGTGGGTGGGGAGAGGGGGAATGGGAGCTGGGCAGGGAAGCTCTGCATTCTGAATTTCAGGCGGCACTCAGGGCCCCCCTTGCCCTGGGCATCCTCTCTGGCCACCAGGATCCTACCCAACCACTCTCCAACAACAAAGCTTGGGAGTTTTAGGTGGAAGGGTGGACACCCAGTCAGAACCTCCGCTTCCCAGCATCTCTTGACTGGGGTGGTCATGTGGGATGTGAGTGGAAGTGACAGGCGCCAGCGATTCACTGACACGTCAAAAGCTCGGGGAAAAAAACAAGTAAAACCAACGAAATCACTGAAGTAGGAAGTAGCAAGTTTATCGAGCACACACCAGAAGGATAGTTTGCAAACCAGGAGCACCCAAACCAAGATGTGGAGCGAGGCTCAGAGGGACGTTACGGAGCCGCCCACATGGTCTGAAGGCAGTGAGTGAGTGTGCTCCACAGTGACAGGCTACAATTTCCTTAAATAAAAGAGAACTGGTTAGCGGTCACCTCATATCGACTTTGGGGAACAACTTAAGTTTCGCTTATGATTTTCAGACAAATAAGCAAGAAGTGATCCAGGTCACGTTAGCGTCACTTGTCTTGGAAAATAAGCTGAATTAAGCTTTGCTTGTATGACTAAACTGGTTTTGTCTGCTCAGGGAATTTTCCAGTTTGGCCTCTGTTTGTGTTTGATTTGAGCACACGTATTCGGTGTGTGGGTCTGAGTGTCTGATCTACCTACAGGAGGCCCTCCAAGGTCTGGCACCGGCTCAGGGAACCCACTCTACAGCCAAGGAGGTGGTGGTGATGTGCCCATGGCCACTGGACCCACTGTTCCTACAACATATCCCGCCCCACCCTGAGGCTGTGGCCTGACAGAGCAAGGAAACAGGCTTTCTGCTCGGAGCCCGCGACCTGCAAGGACAGAGCACGGCCTTCAGGACGCAGCGTCCAGCCTGCACAGTGCTGTGATCCTCTCAGTGAGGACAGGGCTGTGGGAGCCGGGGGGGGGGGAGCAGGAGGCCCTGACTCTCATCACTCTCAGGGGCATCCGTCTTTCCTGTCCTCCCCGTTCTGGCCTCTCCTGGAGGTTCCCAATCCCAGCATGGGAGCACTTCCAGAAAAAGACACAGGAAATCTCACTGAGCTTAAAAGTTACGGCTGCTGCCTACTCGCTTTGGGCTCCTTGTGCCAAGACTAGCAGGCAAGGAAAGGGGTCTTCTGACACTGGAAAAGGCAAGGATGCTACCGCACGGTGGGGGCAGAGAACGCTTCTGGCATCTACACGAACCATTGGGTTTGATGGAATATGGGCAAGTCCAGCGGCCATGACCTGAGAAGGGTGTGAGGCCTCTCCGATGAGACCACTGGCTGTGAGGCCTCTCGGATGAGAGTCTGGGTCATCCGACAGGTTAAGAGACCTAGACCAGCAGAGGTGCTACTGGGGTGGGGGTGGGGGAGGGAGTCTACAACAGGTAATGGTGGAGGGACAGCACGGGTCACTGTCGTGGCTCCAGGATCCTCTTGAAAGTCTCCCCAGTAAAAGGGACTAACCGGAGTCCTGGAGATGTTGCTAGATGGCCAACTTACGTGGAGCCAGCGGCCCTGAGTGGTGCACAGGGCGGGCAGTGGCAGACGCTGCCCTCTGCTGCCCAGACTCCCCCTGGAAGACCGAGGCTCTCATTTCCCTCAGGGTGGGGAGTATCGGCTGCTGCTGGTTCAGCAGTAAGTCCCTCCTTGGGAACTGCGCTCAGCAGAAGGGCACTTCCTCCTCTTCCCAGGGGCAGCCCACATTCGATGACTGGTCCGTGCAGCCGTACAGACGCTCTACCTGCTCATCTCAACTCAAGACACCTCCGGGGCCCTCCTGGGTTGGCCTGATGCTCCATGGCAGCCCCTCAGCTCAGCTTCTCCCCACTGAGCCACCTTCATGCAAATATCCATCTCACCACCTGTTTCCCAGGGACCCAACTTGCATCACAGATGGAGCCATCCTAGATCACCACCTGTTACGCAGCATCCAGTCCTCTCCCGTCTCCTTGCTTCAGTGATGATGTTTCCTCTACCTGGAACGGCTCCTTGCATTGTCCTGTCGTAGCTCCTCCACCTGAAACAGCAGCCACAAGTTGTATCAGTCGACCTGCCTCCCCGAGCCTCAGTGAGGGCTGTTCATTCACTGTCGCATCATTTACAGTTGCCTTTTCCAACAAGAAAAGTTACAGCAGCTCAGTGCATGATAGGGTAGGAGCTCCATAATTACATTTTAATGTATCACAAAACAATTTACACGTGCAGAACACCATAAATAAAACAAACACCTGAATGCACTCCATCTGCCTTAAGAAGTGAAGCATAATACAACTGAATCTTCTCTGAATTCCTCAACGTTCTCAGCAGCACACAGAGGCTACCACATTCCTTAATTTAGCTTTCCGTATTTTTACTTAAAAAAAGGGAATTACATGGTGTCATACCATGTGCATTCATAGTCAACTTTTTTTTCACTCAAAATTGCTTGTGAAATTCATTTGTTGACATGTGTAACTAATTTATTCATGTTTACTATCATAGAGCGTTCTCGGGAACACTAAGTGTAATTGATCAGCCTTCCCCAGGAGCCACGTTTCTAATGAACATTCCTGTCTCTGTGCACAGGCAAGTCGCCAGAGGGTACACAAAGGAGTGGGATCACTGGGCTGTAGAATGTATGTACCTGTGACTACTAGGAAGTGCGTACGGCCACCCAAAGTTACTGAATGAATTTATGCCCCATCAGCAGTGAACCAGCACTCTGCACTGCTCATGAATCCACATCCTCGTCAACTTGGCACTGACAAGATTGTGAGATACTATGCCAGCCTGTTAAGTGTGAAATGGTACGTCCTTGGCTGTAATTTTATATTCACCTAAATCTTAGAGAAGGTAAGCCTTTTTTTTTTTTTAAATGGAGGTACTGGGGATTGAACCCAGGACCCTGTGCATGCTAGGCATGTGCACTACCACTGAGCTATACCTTCCCCCTGCTCAATCGTACTTTGTTGCACAGATGAATGAAGGCTCTGCACATTTTTCCCCTGTGTTCCCACATTTGTTGTCTGATTCCCGCGTAGTCCCACTCCTAGCCTACCTCTGCTGCACCCTGGGTCTCACGCCCGGCCTTCCACCAGATAGTCCTTCACGTCCATCTCTACCATGCCTCTGGCATTTTCTGGAGATTCTCTCTATCTTGACTGTTTTTTGATTATGTTGCTCATACTGCTCACCTATGCCTGACCACTGGTTCTGAGATTTCACTCAGGCCTGTCCTCCCCTGTCTGACCCTGTCTCCTCATCTGGGGACTAATATGTCCTCTAACTTAGTGCCTGGCTGATGCCTCCCATCTGACCTCAAACCCAACGTATCATAAACCCATCCTAAACTTGGTTCCAAACAGGCTCACTGCTTGCTTTGATGTTTCTGTCAGCGGTGGGAGTTATCCTTTGCTGAGACAGTCTTGAAGCCGTCAAGTCAGTCTTGGTCTCCCTCTTACTCCTTCCCCTAAGAGACAGTAGATGGGAAAGCATGAGGTCAGTTATGAGGAGCAACCAAATCTAAAATGTTACAGTTACATCCAATCAGTCACGAACTGCTGTCATTTGTTCCTTTGTAAACTCTATCCTCTTAGTCCTGCTGTCACTGCACTCACTGATCCTTGTGATAAGTGGGACCGAGTTGGGGAGAATCCCCAAGGTCCCCAGCGCTGAGGGCATGGAAAATCTGTAATCAGAGAATATAGTCAAGAACTAGCAGACGTGTGTCCAGGAGCTCCCAAAAGCCATGCTGCAGCTCCAGTCTGAAATGCCAGTCCCCGACCCTCAGTTTTGGTCTACAGCCGATAGAAATACAAAGCAAACCACGTACGTAATTTCAAATTTTCTGGTAGTCACATTCAAAAAACAGAAAGAATATGAAAATAACTTTAAGCAATACATTTGACTGAATACAACATACACAATATATTGTCACTTCAATATGTAACCACCATAAAGATTATCATTTTCATTCCTTTTTTTGTACTAAATCTTTGAAATCCTGGGTGTATTTTACCTTCACGTTTCAAGCGGCGATAGCCGGGGCCCAGGCAGCGGAATTTCTCTCGCTCCAGGCGCAGCGCTTCCTCAGTCGCAGCCGGGCCTAGCCCCACCCTCCCTGCCCCGGCCACTTCGTTAGGCTGTCTGTCACTCCGCGGCTCTGTAAGTCGGCCACTTGGTACTTACCGGTCCCTCCCAAGTGCGGGCGACACGGCCTCGACCACCACCCGCAGCGGGAGCTTTCGGTTTCCGCGTCGCCCTGCCCTCGGACAGCGCCACTGTTCTGCTTCGCCCAGTAAGAGACACCTGGGCCACTAAGAGTCCGGGCCGAGCAAGCCAGCCGGACGAGACCACAGCCGCGGTACCCTCTCCGCCGAAACGCCCCGAAGGCGCCCTTTAGTGACGCCAGGCGCCCGCGCCGTGCGTCACGCGCGCCATGGACGGAGGCGGGACTTCCGGGCGCGCGGAGGCACAACTTCCGGAGGGAGGCGGAAGAACCTCTCGGCTCTACGCTCGGGAATCCCGGGACCGCTGAGGGGCCGCCCGGGGTGCAGGAAAGGGCCGCCGGGTCTGACTGGCAGCACTCGGAGTGTCAGGGCCGCGGACCTGAGGGATGAGGAGGGGCCATGGCCAGCGACGGGGCCAGGAAGCAGTTCTGGAAGCGCAGCAACAGCAAGGTCCCTGGCAGGTGGGTGTGACGGGGACCTGGGTCGGGGTCAGGGGTCAGAGGTCAGGTAGGCGCGTCGGCCTCCTGGGCTGCGGGTGGAGTCGGGGTCTGGCGGGCGGGTAACCTGGGCTCTGAGGAGACTGCTCGGGGTGTGAGGGGCGTAGAGGGGGCAGGGGGTCGTTGCGTGGGGTCTGGGAGGTGGCAGTGGCCGCAGGTAGGAGCGAGGCTGGAAGGGAGAAGGAGCAGCGGCTGGCGGGTTCGTCCTGAGGCTGGCGGGCTCCCTTCTGCGAAACTCCTCGGCCCCTGGGGAGGCTGAAAAGAGTGACTCGGCTCGTGCCGCGAGGAGTTTGGTGGAGTGAGGAAAGTGGCCGGGACAGGCTGTGCCTGCCGGGGAGATCTGTGATCTGTTTCTGCAGGGGCGCGGTGGTTCTGACCCACTTGATTGGCCTTGTCTCTCTCGTGGGCTGCTGCTTTTGCTTCGAGCAGGGAAGAGTACTGAGGCTCCCTGTGAATTTCCATGTTCCCGCTCTCTGGCCTCAAAACCAACTCCTGTCTTGAGTCAGCTGCAGGAAGCAAATTAATTTTTTTTTTTTAAATTAAGTGCCTGTAGTGACCCGGGTGCACCCTGGAAGCTGTGCAACTCCAGAGTCCTCCTCTGACTGATGTGTCACCCAGCCCAGCCAGGGCCCTAGGCAACATGCAGATGTTACATGGAAAACACCTAGGGTAAAACCAGATGCCGGTGAAAATAGATGAGCCATAAACAGACTTCAAGATTTCTAAACACTGCTGTGCTTGGAAACTAAAATCTGAGATACTGAAGATTAAGAATTGTGGTGTTAACTCCAAGTAG